>NW_028227259.1:63257716-63875216 GCF_978045245.1 Mus caroli | reverse complement strand
GATGCAAAAAGTAACAGTGTTCATTACAAACTTACAAGCAAGGACTCTATCACTTTGCAGAAAGTCAGAACTGATCCTGAGTTTTGCAGTCAACTGGATGGAACTAGAAAATATCATGAAGACTGAAGTAACTCAGACACAAAAGGTATGTACTAATGATAAGCAGATATTAGCCCCCCCCCAAAAAAAAAAGTGCAGAATACCCAAGATGCAATCCACAGAACTCACAAAGGTTAACAAGCTGAAGGGCTCAAGTGTGGATACCTCAGTCCCACTTGGGAATGAGAAGAGAGCAATCACAGGAGGTGGGTAGGAGGGAGGGCCTTAGGTGGGAAAGGGGACAGGGAGGGGAAGAGGGGAACATGATCAGGTTTTGGGTGGGACAAAAGTATTGAAGCCCTGAGGGCCAGCAGAAAGAATGGAAACAGGCAACCTAGGGAGGTAGGAGGTGGGGGGAACCCTCCAGAATGTACCAGAGACCTGGGAGTTGAGAGACTCTCAGGATTCAAAGGGAGGAAGGACTATAGATGAAATGCCCTACAGTGGCTTGTAGAGTCCACCTCCAACAGAAAGACAGGGCATCAAGTGAGGGATAGGGTTGCTATCCCACAGTCAAAAACTCTGACCTATAATTGTTCCTGTCTGAAAGAACTGCAGGGACAAAATGAAGAAGAGCCGGGGAAAAATCAGGTCCAGGGACAGGCCCAAGTGAGATCCAGCTCAAGGACAGGCCCTGAGGCTTGACACTAATACTGAGTCAATGAGTGCTCACAAAAAAAGGGACCTATCGTGACTGTCCCCTGAAAAATCCAACAAGCAGCTGAGTCAGATGCAGATATTTACACCCAACCAATGGACAGAAGGTGCTGATTCCTGTGGTTGAATTAGAGAAAAGCTGGAAGAAGCTGAGGAGGAGGGTGACCCTGTAGGAGGACCAGCAGTCACAATTAATCTGGACCCCTAAGAGATATGTCAGACATGGACCACCAACCAGGCTGCATATACTGGCTAATATGAGATCCCCCAACACAAATACACTAGAGGACTGCTGGATCTGAGTTCTGTCAGAGAAGATGCACCTAACCCTCAAGAGACTGGAGACCACAGGGAATGGAGAAATCTGGTGGGGTGAGGGTGGAGACATTCTAGCTAAGAAAAGGTGGAGAGGAGGTTTGGAATGTGCAACAGTCAGAGGGTGGACCAGAAGGGGGATAAAATTTGGAGTGTTAAAATAAATAAATAAATAAATAAAGTTAAAAAATAGTGCCCCCGCCCAAAAGAAGTGGTAGCCCTGAGTCTAGGGCTGCAGGGTATTTATTGTAGTTACAGCAAGGTTAGGGAGTCTCCATATGGGTTAGCAAATTATTGTTTTAAAAACTTCATTTCTGGTTTAATCTGTAGGAAGCAATCACAGGAGCAAAATCACCTCACAAACAGGATAGTTTTGTTATCCTTTCTCTGCAGGATATCTTAGGTTAACTCCACGTACCTCAGTCCTGCTACTGTAGCATGACTGGCTCTGCTAAGGGGAATTAGGGGGTGTCATTGGATATTTGCTCAGGTGGACTTTGTGATATTCTTCTTGGCATTGGAGTTTAGACCCTGGTCTTGCACAAAATGGAGTTTCTTAAATATTGGAGTTGGGTGGACATTACATAGACCAAAAACCACTTATTTATTTATTTGTTCGCTTATTTTTGTTCTGATTTTCCCAACATAATATTTTTATTAGTTATTTGGGAATGTCATGCAATTTCAGACAGTGATTACCCTTGCTTCTCAACCTTTCAGGTCCACCCTACCACCCTTGTGTTCTTTCCCCTGAAAAAGGGCAAGCAAGAAAGGAGACAGACAAACAAACATCTCAAGTCCAATAAGTGTTGCCACAGAGCATGGTCTAACTGCCAGTGTCCAGCCCTTTAAGGATACAAATTCTCCACATTCTCCATGTGGACAGATCTTGAACATCCTTCTCCAATTGGTTGCCCAGTTCCCCGGTGGCCAGCCCCCCCACCCCCAATATTCATAGCAACACCATTATACATAAAGCATACAATAACAATTAATGGAACAAAAGGCCATGCACTTGAAGGGGATCTAAGAGGGCTTTGAGAGAGAAAATAGGCAAACTGTTGTAGGTGTATTTTAAGCTCAAAAGTTAGAACAAAATAAAGATAAGTGATAGGAAAGGTGTCAGTGAGAATAAAAATGATGAAAACAGCAAACGTCCTTACAGCAGCATCTGCACATTTTAAAATTAGAGATTTTTTTCAACTTTCAAAACAATTAGTGAAATCACTCAACAAAACCTGTTTTGAATTCTCAGCAAATTATGCTTTTTATATGCTTTATTTATATGTTTTAAATGAAAACATAGTCACTAAGCATTGGAAAATCATTTTACTTTATTCTTAAAGACTATATATACATGTATATGTATATATGTTAATGGAATTTTAACTCATTAAAATTTTTATGTAAGAAACTGATGAGTTATATAGATTCAAAAATTGGCAATGTATATTATGAAATGAGATAATAATGTCATTAATTTTCCTTCTTTGATGTGTATAAATGCAAAGCTTTCATGTAAATAATTGGTTCTATAGAAATATTATCTAAAAAAGCACCGGGGTAGCTAGGGCGCAGGGTCTGCTGACACTCGCCAGCTACCCACAACACCCGCCACAGGATCTTAAGACTTCTGGTGAGTGGAACACAGCTTCTGCTCCAATCCAATTGCGCGCAGGACCTGAGACTACATTAGTTAGGGAAGCAGAAACCAGCCTGAGTAGGGCCACAGGCCTCATCCGGCCGGACCAGCACCAGGGTAGCTAGAGCGCAGGGTCGGCTGACACCCGCCAGCTACCCACGACCCCCGCCACAGGATTTTGAGACTGCTGGTGAGTGGAACACAGCTTCTGCTCCAGTCCAATCACGCGGGACCTGAGACTGCTTTGGTTGGGGAGGGAGAAATCTGGCCTACATAGGGCCACAAGCCAATTCCGGTCAGAAAAGCACCAGGGCAGCTAGGGAGCAGGGTCGGCTGACACTCGCCAGCTACCCACAACACCAGCCACAGGATCTTAAGACTTCTGGTGAGTGGAACACAGCTTCTGCTCCAATCCAATTGTGCGCGGGACCTGAGACAGCATTAGTTAGGGAAGCAGAAAACCGGCCTGAGTAGGACCACAGGCCTCTTCCAGCGTACCACCAGCTACCCACGACCCCTGCCACAGGATTTTGAGACTGCTGGTGAGTGGAACACAGCTTCTGCTCCAATCTTTAAACAGTGACAACGACAACAACTAACCCCAGAGATTACCAGATGGCAAAAGGTAAACGTAATAATCTTACTAACAGAAACAAAGACCACTCACCATCATCAGAACCCAGCACTCCCACTTCACCCAGTCCAGGGCACCCCAACACACCGGAAAAGCTAGACACGGATCTAAAAGCATATCTCCTGATGATGGTAGAGGACTTCAAGAAGGACTTTAATAACATACTTAAAGAAATACAAAGGAACACTGGTAAACAGGTAGAAGACATTAAAGAGGAAGCACAAAAATCCCTTAAAGAATTGCAGGAGAACACTGCTAAAGAGTTACAAATCCTTAAAGAAAAACAGGATAACCTAATCAAACAGGTAGAAGTCCTTAATGAAAAACAGGAAAACACATCCAAACAGATGATGGATATGAACAAAACCATACTAGACCTAAAAAGGGAGGTAGACAAAATAAAGAAAACCCAAAATGAGGCAACACTGGAGATAGAAACCCTAGGAAAGAAATCTGGAACCATAGATACCAGCATCAGCAACAGAATACAAGAGATGGAAGAGAGAATCTCAGGTGCAGAAGATTCCATAGAGAACATCGGCACAACAATCAAGGAAAATGTAAAATGCAAAAAGATCCTAACTCAAAACATCCAAGAAATACAGGACACAATGAGAAGACCAAACCTACGGATAATAGGAGTGGATGAGAATGAAGATTTTCAACTCAAAGGACCAGCAAACATCTTCAACAAAATTATAGAAAAAAACTTCCCAAATCTAAAGAAAGAGATGCCCATGAACATACAAGAAGCCTACAGAACTCCAAATAGACTGGACCAGAAAAGAAATACCTCCCTACACATAATAATCAGAACAACAAATGCTCTAAATAAAGATAGAATACTAAAAGCAATAAGAGAAAAAGGCCAAGTAACATAAAAGGCAAGCCTATCAGAATTACACCAGATTTTTCTCCAGAGACTATGAAAGCCAGAAGATCCTGGACGGATGTTATACAGACACTAAAAGAACACAAATTCCAGCCCAGGCTACTATACCCAGCCAAACTCTCAATTAACATAGATGGAGAAACCAAAGTATTCCACGACAAAACCAAATTCACACATTATCTCTCCACGAATCCAGCCCTTCAAAGGATAATAACAGAAAAAAACCAATACAAGGACAGGAACCACGCCCTAGAAACAACAAGAAGGTAATCCCTCAACAAACCTAAAAGAAGACAGCAACAAGAACAGAATGCCAACTTTAACAACAAAAATAACAGGAAACAACAATTACTTTTCCTTAATATCTCTTAATATTAATGGACTCCTCTCCCTGATAAAAAGACATAGACTAACAAACTGGCTACACAAACAAGACCCAACATTTTGCTGCTTACAGGAAACTCATCTCAAAGAAAAAGATAGACACTACCTCAGAATGAAAGGCTGGAAAACAATTTTCCAAGCAAATGGTATGAAGAAACAAGCTGGAGTAGTCATTCTAATATCTGATAAGATTGACTTCCAACCCAAAGTCATTAAAAAAGACAGGGAGGGACACTTCATACTCATCAAAGGTAAAATCCTCCAAGAGGAACTATCAATCCTGAATATCTATGCTCCAAATACAAAGGCAGCCACATTCATTAAAGAAACTTTAGTAAATCTCAAAGCACACATTGCACCTCATACAATAATAGTGGGAGACTTCAACACACCATTTTCACCAATGGACAGATCATGGAAACAGAAACTAAACAGGGACACAGAGAAACTAACAGAAATTATGAATCAAATGGATCTGGCAGATATCTACAGAACATTCTATCCTAAAACAAAAGGATATACCTTCTTCTCAGCACCTCATGGTACCTTCTCCAAAATTGACCACATAATTGGTCACAAAACAGGCCTCAACAGATACAAAAATATTGAAATTGTCCCATGCATCCTATCAGATCACCATGGACTAAGGCTGATCTTCAATAACAAAATAAATAATAGAAAGCCAACATTCACGTGGAAACTGAACAACACTCTTCTCAATAATACCTTGGTCAAGGAAGGAATAAAGAAAGAAATTAAGGACTTTTTAGAATTCAATGAAAATGAAGCCACAACATACCCAAACTTATGGGACGCAATGAAAGCATTTCTAAGAGGAAAACTCATAGCTATGAGTGCCTCCAAAAGGAAACTAGAGAGAGCACACATTAGCTGCTTGACAACACACCTAAAAGCACTAGACCAAAAGGAAGCAAATTCACCCAAGAAGAGTAGACAGCAGGAAATAATCAAACTCAGGGGCGAAATCAACCAAGTGGAAACAAGAAGAACTATTCAAAATCAACCAATCAAGGAGCTGGTTCTTTGAGAAAATCAACAAGATAGATTAACCCTTAGCCAGACTCACTAGAGGGCACAGGGAAAGCATCCTAATTAACAAAATCAGAAATGAAAAAGGAGACATAACAACAGATCCTGAAGACATCCAAAACACCATCAGATCCTTCTACCAAAGAATATACTCAACAAAACTGGAGAACCTGGATGAAATGGAGAAGTTCCTAGACAGATACCAGGTACCAAAGTTGAATCAAGATCAGGTTAATGATCTAAACAGCCCTATATCCCCCAAAGAAATAGAAGCAGTCATTAATAGTCTCCCAACTAAAAAAAGTCCAGGACCAGATGGGTTTAGTGCAGAGTTCTATCAGACCTTCATAGAAGATCTAATCCCAGTTCTTCACAAACTATTCCACAAAATAGAAACAGAAGGTACTCTACCCAACTCATTCTATGAAGCCACAATTACTCTGATACCTAAACCACAAAAAGACCCAACAAAGATAGAAAACTTCAGACCAATATCCCTTATGAATATTGATGCAAAAATCCTCAATAAAGTTCTTGCTAACCGAATCCAGGAACACATCAAAACAATCATCCATCCTGACCAAGTAGGTTTCATCCCAGGGATGCAGGGATGGTTCAATATACGGAAATCCATCAACGTAATCCAGTATATAAACAAACTCAAAGACAAAAACCACATGGTCATCTCTTTAGATGCTGTAAAGCATTTGACAAGATCCAACACCCATTCATGATAAAAGTCTTGGAAAGATCAGGAATTCAAGGCCCATACCTAAACATGATAAAAGCAATCTACAGCAAACCAGTAGCCAACGTCAAAGTAAATGGTGAGAAGATTGAAGCAATCCCTCTAAAATCAGGGACTAGACAAGGCTGTCCACTTTCTCCATACCTATTCAACATTGTACTTGAAGTCCTAGCCAGAGCAATTCGACAACAAAAGGAGATCAAAGGGATACAAATTGGAAAAGATGAAGTCAAAATATCACTTTTTGCAGATGATATGATACTATATATAAGTGACCCTAAAAATTCCACCAGAGAACTCCTAAGCCTGATAAACAGCTTCGGTGAAGTAACTGGATATAAAATTAACTCAAACAAATCAATGCCCTTTCTGTACACAAAGAATAAACAGGCTGAGAAAGAAATTAGGGAATCAACACCCTTCTCAATAGTCACAAATAATATAAAATATCTTGCCGTGACTCTAACTAAGGAAGTGAAAGATCTATATAATAAAAACTTCAAGTCTCTGAAGAAAGAAATTATAGAAGATCTCAGAAGATGGAAAGATCTCCCATGGTCATGGATTGGCAGGATCAACATTGTAAAAATGGCTATCTTGCCAAAAGCAATCTACAGATTCAATGCAATTCCCATCAAAATTCCAACTCAATTCTTCAACGAATTAGAAAGTGCAATCTGCAAATTCATCTGGAATAACAAAAAACCTAGGATAGCAAAAACTCTTCTCAAGGATAAAAGAACCTCTGGTGGAATCACCATGCCGGACCTAAAGCTCTACTACAGAGCAATTGTGATAAAAACTGCATGGGACTGGTATAGTGACAGACAAATAGACCAATGGAATAGAATTGAAGACTCAGAAATGAACCCACACACCTAGGGTCACTTGATCTTCCACAAGGGAGCTAAAAACATCCAGTGGAAGAAAGACAGCATTTTCAACAAATGGTGCTGGCACAACTGGTTGTTAACATGTAGAAGAATGCGAATCGATCCATTCCTATCTCCTTGTACTAAGGTCAAGTCTAAGTGGATCAAGGAACTTCACATAAAACCAGAGACACTGAAACTTATAGAGGAGAAAGTGGGGAAAAGCCTTGAAGATATGGGCACAGGGGAAAAATTCCTGAATAGAACAGTAATGGCTTGTGCTGTAAGATCGAGAATTGACAAGTGGGACCTCATGAAACTACAAAGCTTCTGCAAGGCTAAAGACACCATCAATAAGACAAAAATACCACCAACAGATTGGGAAAGGATCTTCACCTATCCTAAATCAGATAAGGGACTAATATCCAATATATATAAAGAACTCAAGAAGGTGGACTCCAGAAAGTCAAATAACCCCATTAAAAAATGGGGCTCAGAACTGAACAAAGAATTCTCACCTGAGGAATACCGAATGGCAGAGAAGCACCTGGAAAAAATGTTCAACATCCTTAATCATCAGGGAAATGCAAATCAAAACAACCCTGAGATTCCACCTCACACCAGTCAGAATGGCTAAGATCAAAAATTCAGGTGACAGCAGATGCTGGCGAGGATGTGGAGAAAGAGGAACACTCCTCCATTGTTGGTGGGATTGCAAGCTTGTACAACCACTCTGGAAATCAGTCTGGCGGTTCCTCAGAAAATTGGACATAGTACTACCGGAGGATCCAGCAATACCTCTCCTGGGCATATATCCAGAAGATGTCCCAACCGGTAAAAAGAACACATGCTCCACTATGTTCATAGCAGCCCTATTTATAATAGCCAGAAGCTGAAAAGAACCCAGATGTCCCTCAACAGAGGAATGGATACAGAAATTATGGTACATCTACACAATGGAGTACTACTCAGCTATTAAAAAGAATGAATTTATGAAATTCCTAGCCAAATGGATGGACCTGGAGGGCATCATCTTGAGTGAAGTAACACAATCACAAAAGAACTCACACAATATGTATTCACTGATAAGTGGATATTAGCCCAAAACTTAGGATACCCAAGATATAAGATACAATTTGCTAAATGCATGAAACTCAAGAAGAATGAAGACCAAAATGTGGACACTGTGCCCCTTCTTAGAATTGTGAACAAAACACCCAGGGAAGGAGTTACAGAGACAAAGTTCGTAGCTGTGATGAAAGGATGGACCATTTAGAGACTGCCGTATCCAGGGATCCATCCCATAATCAGCTTCTAAACGCTGACACCATTGCATACACTAGCAAGATTTTGCTGAAAGGACCCAAATATAGCTGTCTCTTGTGAGACGATGCCGGGGCCTAGCAAACACAGGAGTGGATGTTCACAGTCAGCTATTGGATGTATCACAGGACTCCCATTGGAGAAGCTAGAGAAAGTACCCAAGGAGCTAAAGCAATCTGCAACCCTATTGTTGGAACAACATGATGTACTTACCAGAACCCCGGAGCTCTTGTCTCTAGCTGCATATGTATAGAAAGATGGCCTAGTCGGCCATCACTGGAAAGAGAGGCCCATTGGATTTGCAAACTTTATATGCCCCAATATAGGGGAATGCCAGGGCCAAAAGAATGGGAATGGGTGGGTAGGGAAGTGGGGGGCGCTATGGGGGACTTTTGGGATAGCATTGGAAATGTAATTGAGGAAAATATGTAATAAAAATATTTAAAAAAAAAGAAATATTATCTAAGGAAGGACATTATCTTTAACTACTCACATATACATCCATAACAATTATGTATGGATTTGCAGTATGCATACAGAAAATACAAATTCTGGAGGATGAAATTAGGAATGATATATATGAAAAGACACATGATTGACAACACAAATAATGTGTCATTTAAGAGTAATACTGGGTTCTAAAGTAACAGTGAGTTAGTATAAAGACATTTTATAATGCTCATTCATTCATTAAAATGCACTGAAGTTTGAATATGAATGGCCCTATAGCCTTATATAATTGAATACTTGTTTATTAGGGAGAGGCTAACTTGGGAGGAACTTCTGCCTTGTTGCAGAAAGTATGTCACTGGGGTAGGCGTTGGTATTGCAGATGATAAAAGCCAGATTTAGTGAGTCTCTATACCTCTTGCCTGAGATGTAGAACTCTCAAACAGTTTCTCTAGAACCATGCTTCTTCCCATAATGAAAACAGACTAAATCTCTGAAACTGAAAGTAGGCCCCAAGTAAATGATTTCCTTTATAAGATTTGCTATGGTCATGGTGTCATTTCACAGCAATGGAACTTTAGCTAAGGCAAAATTGGGGTGCCAAGGATTGGGGTACTGCTCTGACTGGCCTGACCAATGTTCTTTAGGGTGGAACTGGACTTTGGGACTTTTGATTAAGAAAGCAATTGAGGAGGGAGAACCTGTCAAGACCATATCCAGAGGTTACACAAGACCCCTGGTTGGGTGATGGGACCATTCATCATCTCCAAATTTTTAACCCAGAATTGTTCCTGTCTAAAGCAAGTATGGAGACAAAGGGTAGAGCAGAGACTGAAGGAAAGGCCATCCAGAGATTGTTCCATTTGGGCATCTATCCCAGATACAGACATCAAATACACTCTATTGTGGATGCCAACAAGTGCTTGCTGACAGGAGCTTGATATAGCTGTCTTCTGAGAGGCTGTGAAAGAGCCTGACAAATTCAGAAGCAGATACTTGCAGCCAGTCAGCCATTGGACTGAACATGGGGATCCCAATGGAGGAGTTAGCAAAAGGACTGAAGGGGCAGAAGGGGTTTGCAACTCCATAGAAAGAACAACAATATCACCCAACCAGACTCCCCAGAGCTCACAGGGAATAAACTACCAACCAAAGATTACACATGGAGTGACCAATGGTTTGAGCTGCGTATGTAACTGAGGATGATCTTATCTGGCATCAATGAGAGGAGAAGCCCTTGGTCCTGTGAAGGCTTGATGCCCCATTAAAGGGGAATGTCAGGGTTGTGAGAAGGAAGTGGGTGGGTGGGGGAGCACCCTCATAGAAGCAGGGTCAGGAGGGATGTAATAGGGGTTTTATGAAGGCGAAACCTGGAAAGCAGATGACATTTGACATGTAAATAAATAAAATATACAAAAAAAAAAGAAAAGAAAAAGAAAGAAAGAAAGAAAGAAAGAAAGAAAGAAAGAAAGAAAGAAAGAAAGAAAGAAAGAAAGAAAGAAAGCAATTGAGGGTCCAGTGGTCTAGGTTAGGTGGCTCTATTACTCTTCTTATGGAGTTCCTATACCCTTCAGGGCCTGCAATCCTTCCTCCTATTCTTCCATAAGAGTCTACAGCTCCATCCACTGTTTGATTGTGGGTGTCTGTATTTCAGCCAGCTGCTGGGTGGAGCCTCTCAGAGGACAGCATACACCCTTCAGAGTCTAAACCACCAACCAGAGAAAACATGAGGGCTGGAACTAGGCCTACCTGCACATATATAGCCAATGTGCAATTTGACCTTCTTGTGGGTTCTGAACATCTGGAACAGGGGCTATCCCCAAAGCAGTTGCCTGTATGTGGGATACGTTCTACTAGCTGGGCTGCCTTGTCTGCCTTGTCTGCCCTCCAGTGGGGGTGGGGAGCTCCTAGCCTAGCAGAGACTTGAAATACCAGAGTGGATGGGGATACCCAGGGGGAGGGGGTCCACTCACTCAGAGGCGAGGGTTAGGAAGGGGAGTGAGGATCAGAGAAAAAGTATTGGAGGGGTAACCAGGAAGGGGATTATGAACTGAGGTTTAAGTAAATAATAAATAAATAAATAAATAAATAAATAAATAAATAAATAAATAAATAAATGCAATTGAATTCTTTCAAATACTAACATTGATTGATCAACAAATCGAGGGTGAACTTCAACTGATTTCACACAGTTTATTTCATGCAATGTAGCAAAACTTAGACTTCTTTCATTAGTTTAAACACTTTATAAACTGTGAGTTAGAAACAATATCCTGATTCTCTTTAGGAATACTAGTAATTGAAGGACATTTGCAATTAGAAAAGAAATAATCTGACTTTTAGTGATTACTCTGATGCATATCTACAATGCAAAGTAGCAAACTGAGCAAGAGAACATGTGTACCTCAACATGAAAAGGAACCAAGTGTCTTCAGAAATGTGAATTGCTATCAGACCAGTTTAATCAACTTCACCATTGCCTCCATCCTGTATAGTTTATTTCAATAATTAAGCTAGTTATGTCTAATTTTAATTCTCATTTCAATGCTTTTGTACAAAAAATACTAAGTAAAAATAAAATTTCAAAGTCGGGGCATGATTTAAAATAATACGATTTTTAAAAGCTCATAACAGCTTATGAATCGGCATATTATAGAGTAATATGCTATGACTTGTGCTAAAATGTCTCTCCTCAATTATCTAGGTAATTAGTATATTGTAACAATTATCTATGATATTGATTGATTTGGTACTGAAGTAATAATAAGTGGTTTTTTCACAGTTAGAATGAGTATTTTAAGTAGTATTATTTGATGTTACAAAGAATTATAAATTAATCATTTCAGTCACAGATACGAAATGTATAGAATACAGTACTAATTTTATTCATTCTTGAACCAAGGGAGGAATTAAATATAATTGTTCTGTTAAAAAAATCAGAGGAATAAAATAACTCTTAATGGCGTCATCCTATACTCATAGAGCCATGTGAGGCTCAGCCATTTTCAGAGAAGCTTCTTGCAGCAGATGGAAACAAACACATAGCCCCTCAGCCAGACAATATGCAAACAGTGAGAGATCATGAAACTCTCAATCCTACATGGGATGATTTCAGCAAATATCTCCCACTAAGGCTCAGGGAACTCTGCAGAAAAGGAGGTGGAAAAAGTTGATCAACCAGATGGTATGGAAGACAGGCACCAGGGGATCTAAACCTTTCAGTTACAAGAGGGCTTCTGCATGTATGAACTCAGAGAAACCATGGCACTTTGTACAGGTCTTTCAAGAGTCTGCAGCAGTTGGGGTCCTAGAGCTAAAAAGAGAGTGGACACAGCTCCATCCCTAACTCAGAAGCTACTGCCAAGTAATGATCCCTTGAAATGGAAAATTAGTTTTCTCCAAGGAAATCCCACTGGAAAAATACACCACTCTTACCGATTGGTTCCATGCCCAGGAGTTGTTGATCAAAACAAAATGAATTCAGTGGAATCTTTGAAGGTTCTCTGTATTGCAGTGTTGAGTCAGGACATTTATCCTGTTACCTTACACGTCTTTTGGCTATGTTTATACCTTATGGTTTGTGTATTTATATGATTGGTGTTTGAAAGAATGCATGTATCCCTCTATTTGTATGCATTTCTTATATTTTCCCTTTGGCTCCTTCTGTTTATTTGTCTTATCTTATTTTTATTTGTTTGTGTTTTATCTGATCTTATTTTGTTCTTACTCCTTAGATGCTTGTCTGTTTTCTAGGGAGAGATAGAAATGTAGTGGATCCATAAGGATGGGGAATAGGGAGGAACTGGAAGAAGTCAGGGAACAGAAACTATAATCAGAGTATATCATATGAAAAGGTCAATTTTAATAAAGAAAAAATTAAATTAAATGTACATATTCCAATACTTTGAATGCAGAATTCTACTGCTTCATTTATTCATCAATTAATATGGTTATTTTTTCTATTGATATAATAGTTATTAAATGGTTTTTAGTGGTTTTACTTTGACTCCAAGAAAAAAACAAACAAACAGGCCTTGTTCTTGGCTATGAAAACTTGGCCCATCAAGTACATTGAACAATACAAGTAACTGACTTCAAATCCCTGGAACACATGAGAAAAAACACACACAGTGCTCTGTGCCTGTAAATCCAAAACTTCTGGAGTAATCGAAACCAGAGAACTGCACATCTCTCAAGCTCATTGAGAATCAGTGTAAGTGAAATGATGAACTGCAGGTTCAATGTGAGACCCGGTCTCAAGAACTAAAGATTAATCATAATCTAGGTAAGACACTAGATATTAACCTCTGCCATCCACATGCAGAATCACGCACATTAATCACACATAAGTTTATAATATACACGAACAAAATATTTATCTTTTGAAAATTGTATTTCATATGTTTATGGGTATAAGTGTTTGCCTGCATATAAGTCTGTGCACTATTTGCATACCTGGTGCATCAGAGGCCTGAAGAGTGTGTTGAATCCACAGGAAGTGGAGTTGTTAACACTTCTGAATCAATATATGGGAGATGGCAATTGACCTGAGGTGCTATGGAATAGCAGCAAGTGCTCTTCACTCAGACCCATCTCCTTGACCCTAAGCTAATTCTTTCAAAACCAGCTGAGTTAGGTGTATTTATACCCAAAAACAAAACAAACCAAAACCAAAACAAAACAAAAACAAAAACCCCAAACAAAACCAAACCAACCAAACAAAAAACCCTTAGGTATCAAATGTATGAGTAATTCCTCCAGTAATCATATTAAGCCAATGACAATTCAGTCCATAGGTGTCTAAATTTTTTCATTTGTTTAACCCTATAAGTTTCTAACAAAACCTGTACATACCTTCTAATTTGAACAAATTTCCAAAGGAAACTGGATTAAATTAGAGTATCTTTAAAAAAAATACTGGTCTGGAGAGATGCCTTAGCAGTTAAAAGCACTGACTGATGAATAATTTGTTTCTTAGTGTCACTGAAAATGTAAATTGTGATTGCCCTTTGATTAAAAAAATGACTATTGTTAAAAAGTAAAATCTATAAGGTAGTTAGCCTAAGAAATTTATGAATTCATTCTATGTATAATCTCACAAATGTGTATGTATACACCCCCCACACATATACCAAACACATTTTAATTTAAAAAAATCCAAGATGCGTATGCAATGTAATTCTGTTCAATTCATTAAAGATGATATAAATGTGCAAGGAAAATAAAAAGCACTGACTTCTCTTCTGAAATGTCCAGAGTTCAATTCCCAGCAAACACATGGTGGCTCATAACCATCTGTAATATGATCTGAGCTCTTCTGGGGTGTATCTGAAGACAGCGCCAGTGTACTTGTATAAACAATAATAAATAAGTAAATACTATTTAAAAATAAAAAAGTAAAAAATACTATTGGTTGCATAAAAATAGAATTTATCAGTTGTATTCACATGGAAATAGAAAGTAATAATGATAATAAATAAAACATTAAGTAATCATTATACAATGTAATGTAGAATATTGATGCACTGAGGCTTATATCATAGGAAGTGCTTTTAATTTTGTCACAAAGAGGAACTGGTGTCATAAGATAATTCATAACAGAATTTGGAGTGACAATCAAGTATCCATTTATTATTAAATTATTTCAAATATTTATCCAAATTTGCACTTTCCATAACATTCATTACTCACAAATTCTGTTATTGTCACTTAATATGAATGATGACATTTTTCCTATTAACCGGGAAGATGAGAGAATGAAATCTTCATGTAATTTAATAAATTATTGAATAATTCGTGTTGATATTAATATCATTTAATGTGAAACTGTCATAAGCAGTTTTGTTTTATTAGATAATTTAAAGATGCAGTACTAAATTGTTAATCACAAATTGCTTATTAAATATCTAAACTTGAAATCTTCTTGACCAATGTTAGCTGTTTTAGTTAAACTTATTGTTGTAATTTAGATATTAGAATGTATTATCTTTGCAACTATTTCCAGTTTGCAAGGGACTCATATTTTCTCTGCTCCTTTTTTTCTGTTGAGCCCTTTGTGCAGAATTTTATCTTCCTATGTTCTGTGCTTATCTGCAAGGCATGGTATCAATGCCAAGTCTTTGGACTTGCTAAACAAATGCATCACGATTGGCCTTACTTTGCAGCTTGTAATCTACATTTATCTGTTATTTTTACTTCATTTCTTAAAGTCATATATATATATATATATATTTATATATATATACAGAGAGAGAGAGAGAGAGAGAGAGAGAGACTTATAATTTCAGACATTCTGCATCTACCAAATAGTAAGATCCTCCTTCATGTAATACCAGCATTTTATGAAGACAGGATATCTAATTGCTCCCATACTATTGAGTACTCTTGACCTTAATCTCAACTGTTGATATGTTGCAAGCATAACACTCTTATGCTTTATGAAATTATATCTTGGATAAATTATAAAAAGTTATCTATAGAACTCTTTCTTAAATATCTTGAATTCTTTTGATGACCCTCAACACCTTGCCTATATCAGGTTTCCTTCTAAGAGTATGTAGTTAAAATTTATATCAAGGAACTATTTTTAAGAATTTCTTGATATATTTATGCGTTCATTTTTTAATATCTTTATTGAGGTTTAAATCATACGAAACCACATACTTTAAATTGCATACTTTCCAGAACATTTTTGGTTCATAATTTTAAATCAATTATCAATGTTCAAATATACCATATTTTCATTATATCAGATGTGTGTGTGTGTCTATATACATGTGTGCCTCGACTTCACCTTTAAATGAATATTTATGTACATAGATTATAATGTGATGTTTTTCTCCCAAGTACATTAAGTATATTTTCTTCCTGATTGACTGATTACCTTTTGAAATGGAAAATTGAATAAATGATGGATTTTTTAAAGTTTTTTTATTTCACATGATTATACTTACACTGGGGTTTGATATGAACTTTGTCTGCATGAATTCCTTGTATAATTATCATATCCAAGAATCTGCATGTTCATCATCTCAACTGTTGGTATTTTACCTAGTTTCAAAACATCTCATTACTGCATGTCATTTCCTCAATTAATATCTTTTATCTATCATTCTTCTTGCATGTTCAATAACATTTATTCTTCATATTTTACATATAAGCAATGTTGTTTACACATGAATTTATTTGGGTAATTGGCAGTATGATATATCAAAGTTCAATACATTGTATATGTGTCCATTTTAATCTTGCATGCTATTTGGAATCTTTGAACTTTAATGCAAAGCAAAATATGAATTTATTTTAAAAGTCACTGTAGAACTCATAAAAAAGTATGCATAGAGAAGAACTCATGCATTATTGATCTCATGGTCAAAAATTCAGTTGAACATTGACCTGATGTCTCCTTGCAGAATCATGTATTATGTGATTGAAATAGTGTGGTGTCACATGTGACCAACGTACAATTTACGTTAAAAAATTACATGTAATGAAGGAGACCACCTTTATTCATCACAGTGTAGTTTAAGGTATTATAGAATGTAGAATGTCTTCTAGAAAGACCAGACCTAAAAGAAAACAACTCCTACTACAAAACAGCTACAATATTTTTAGATTTGTATAAATTGGCATAAGCATGACACATCCTAGATCAATTAAAAAATTAACAGTGACCTGGATTTCTGATAATCAAAGCGTATAAACACTTTCTTATAAGTTAAGTCATGAGTGATAACAGAAATGCTTTAATATGGATTCATTGTTGCCACGTTTTCAGTTATGAGGTCACAATATGAGACCACTATCTGTTATCTGATTGAATATGTATTTCCAAGAATTTGTATATAATAGTTTTTGTAGCTTCTTTGCTGAGCAAAGAGTTAGCAGATAAAGATGGTTATCTCAGTGTTGATCTTTCATCCCTGGATATTAAAATGTATCTTTTCAATTTCATGTACATAGTTCCCAAAGTTCCTGCTTTGATAGACAATACAGTATACTTTTCTTATTTTATTTTGCTTTGTTAATATAATAACCAATAGACTTGTTTATTCTGAATATTATACTTCACATGATATCAATGAAAAGACTTAAATTCATATTAGTGTATTATTTGATATAGCTAAGACCTCCTTCCTTCTTAGTTAATAAGTTATTAACCTATGGAAATGGGAAGAAGATAATTAATAAATGGGAAGAAGATAATCTTGCAGCAGGTAGTCTGCCAGCAAACTCATGAAAAACCAACTGTGCTACCTATGTTTTCTCTGATTGTGATTTGTTCCTATTTTTTTTCTTTTTCTTAGACAGGGTTTCTCTGTATACCCCTGGCTGTCCTGGAACTCACTTTGTAGACCAGGCTGGCCTCGAACTCAGAAATCCTCCTGCCTCCCGAGTGCTGGGATTAAAGGCATGTGCCACCACGCCTGGCTCTATGTTTTCTCTGATTGTGATATTTTTCTTAATCAATAAATAAGCTGATATCTGGAGACTACCCTTTTTAAATGTAACTTTGAAATTAGGAAAAAAATGATGGATAATCACAGATTGAGTTATTTAAAATTACTAAGGAAAAATAGAATGTTGCAGCATGAACAAGGAAACAAACATACATTTGTAAAAACGTGTGTATGTGTATGTGTGTGTATGGATGTGTGGGTATATCTGTGTTTAAATAAACACTTTCTTATCTATGAAGCAAATGACTACACTTAATTTCTTTTTATCTAAAAGTATCAAAATAAAAACAGGTAATTTTTATGTGTTTACTCATATAATATACTTCATAGCAATTTTGTACTTATAATAGATGCTCTATGTTATATAGATATGATTAGCGTCTCATGACAGATACTGTACTTATTAGACAATATATTTACATAAAGTGCAGCAAGATTGTGGATAAAGTGTTTTATATTCAAGTGATAGATCACCTGAATCCTGTTTTTTTTTTTTTTTTTTTTTTTTTTTTTGGTTTTTTTTTTTTTTAAGATTTATTTGTAAGTACACTGTAGCTGTCTTCAGACACTCCAGAAGAGGGTGCCAGATCTCGTTACGGATGGTTGTGAGCCACCATGTGTTTGCTGGGATTTGAACTCTGGACCTTTGGAAGAGCAGTCGGGTGCTCTTACCCACTGAGCCATCTCACCATCCCTTGAATCCTGTTTTGAATGCTCATTTGGCCTATGGGCCCTAGCTGCAGAAATCCCTCCAAAGTTTGAACTTTGATTTAAGTAAATCTTTTTATCTCCTTTTTGGAAAACTGTGCTGTGTGGATAGAGTAAAATCTTTTTTTTTTTTTTACTAGATAATGTACTTCAACATTTTACTTGCTGAGAATATCCAGTCTTATGATGTTATTATAATGTCCAAGATGGGTGTTTATATGGCTATACCTTTCAAGGTTGGTCTCCATGACTTATTTCCTTACTATTGACATTAAAAAAAATGACGAACTCAAGCTTTTCAACATAAAACCTACTATTAAAAGAACTTTGTGGGCTGGTGAGATGGCTCACTGGTTAAGAGCACCGACTGCTCTTCCAAAGGTCCCGAGTTCAAATCCCAGCAACCACATGGTGGCTCACAACCACCCTTAACGAAATCTGATGCCCTCTTCTGGAGTATCAGAGAATAGCTACAGTGTACTTACATATAATAAATAAATAAGTCTTTAAAAAAAACTTTGCAATTTAAAAGTCACCATTAGATTGAAAGTAAAGAAGCATCATCATATTGGTACAGATTTATTTACCAAAACAATGTCAACAGAAGTTGGAGTAATCTGGGTGGCGAAGGGGAGTGAGGCTGCCTCAGTGTGACCAGACTGATACCAGTACAGACAAAAATTGAGAAATATATATAACACCGTGTGTAAATAATGTTGCAAATACATTAATACATGCTCAACTAGTTTTGAAAACAGGCATTCATTGTGATTATGTTACCTTCTTCCTGCTTCATTTTCTAAAGTATTTCTAGATTACTTCTGTTTTTGCGAGGAAACCGAAGCTTCAACAGTTTAAACTATTTGTTCATTTATCCCCAGTAAGAGGATAAGAGTTCTATATCTTTATCAGATATTTCAAAACAAATTCACGTAAGATTCTGTAACTGTGGGTCCAGTACTAAGTAGATATGTGTACTGAATTCCTATAAAAAAGTAGGAGCAGATTAAAATAAATGTAATAATGTTGATGTTTCCCCAACACTAATTTTTGTAAAGTCTGTCAGAATTTAGAATTCCTAAGAGCAATTGATCACTCTGATGATATAAAATCTGCTATTCATTGTTAAATTGAATAATAAAAAAATTATACTGATTCACTGGACACTGAGTGTTATGTCTAAATTTAAATTTTTAAATAAAAAAACAATTATTGGATTTTTTCTATTAAAATAGCATCCTTTTAGATTTGTAAGGAAAACAAAATATTAACTGAAACCAATCTTTGAGTCACTCTGGTATTTCAGAGAGCTTCTTTTAACTTCACTTGTGTTGGAAACTTAGAAAAACTATTTTTAGAGATCTAAGGAGGACAGCTTTGAAGAGCTCAGCTTGATTAAGAGCCAACAACGCACATTTGGGGAATATAAAAGGAATCACTCACTACTTTTGTGAAATTCTTCAGGGACTTCACTCCAGGTAGACAAATGTGGAAAGGGAGTTAAAGGGGATTTTAAACTTAGATGTTCAGAAAGCTTTTGACAAAATTCTTTACAGTCTTGTAATATCAGTGGGAAAGATCAATGAAACTAATAGTAAATTGGTTCAAGATTCTGAACAATGATTTATAGAAAGAAACAAAGATACTAGAAATAGGACTTTGTGTCCCACATCCATGTTATAAAATCTATTTTTTCATAAATAGGAAACAAAAGTCTTATTTTCAAATACAATTTTCCTTTTGCAAAAACTATAATTTAGCTATATATCTTTCAATAAAATAAAACTATATATGATGATGGTAATTTTTAAAATGTTTATTCTCATTTGTTGTTGCTGGTAAAAAAAAAAAAAGCAATGACCAAAATCAATTTACATAAGAAAGGGTTATTTTGGCTTATGTGTTACAGTCCAACATCAAAGGGAAACATGACAGGTGCAAGGCAGGAACTGAAGCAAACATTGGAGGAATGATGCTTATTGGCTTCCTTATTGCTGCTTCTGATGGAATTCTAGACCATAAGTCTAGGAGTCACATCACTGAATATGGACTGAGACTCAATACATCAAACATTAATTAAAATATTCCTCCACAATGTCAAGATACATGTAATAGGATTGGAGAATTGGATAAAAGTGAGCCTCTGTTAAGAAGTTATTGGAAGATGAATTTGACAGGAAAAAGGTTCAAAGAACCATAAAGATGTATTTATATATTTATTAATATATAAAATAAAATAAATACATATAAAATATACTATATAAACATACTTTGTGCACACACACACACACATATATATATATGTTTATATATTTGCATATGTAATATATTTATACAATATAAATATGCATATGTAAATAGTATATATATATATATATTTACACACATAAACATATACATATAGTTTTCTCATGCTAACAAATATTCATGAAGAGAGAAGACCTCCTCATAAAAACCTAACTTTAGGCTCGGGTTTGAGTTGCTGGTTCATGTAATCTAAGAAACTCCCAAAAATACATCCTACTTTGATCACATCTGTCGTCTCTGCAGTGTAAGTTAAGTCCCTATTGCTGAAACTACTCTGTAATTCTGAAAAACGGCTCCGGAATTCCTGAGCTGGACATGATTTGAATGTCTCCTTCCTAAGCACTAGTTTTCATGTTACTCTAAGATATCATGAGAAATTCCAAAGAAGGGAAGCAACCAACAGCTCCAAGCTATGATGATACCTATGAACCACAGCA
Organism: Mus caroli; assembly: GCF_978045245.1. Taxonomy (NCBI): domain Eukaryota; kingdom Metazoa; phylum Chordata; class Mammalia; order Rodentia; family Muridae; genus Mus; species Mus caroli. Next base: position 63,854,239 of record NW_028227259.1, on the reverse strand, counting down.
ATGACCATAATGTCACAATTACACTACTAAGGATGTAGCAGTGACACGCATAACTTTGTGATACATAGCATATTTGAAATAAGAACCATTCATGCCTCTTAGGGTAAACCAAGCCAACCACCCAGCTCTATTAAAATTATGGATCTTGTAGGAGAACCCTTCACTAACCCAGTATAACACCTAAGTGCATTCTAAATATTTCTACAGGTAAGTGTAAACTTCATTTCTTATTAAGCAAACTTCTTCATGGTTACTATTGCAGAACAACTACAAACCAAAACAATTATTATTATTATTATTATCACAATAGCAATTCAGAGTTGTAGAATCCAGTCCCAACTGATACACCTACAGAGAAATTCCTTCTCTCACAGCACTGAGAACATTGTGGCAAAAGATTGTAAAATAAGAAAATCAAGAATCTTTCTCTGACATAGCAGAAATTAAGAGCTTAAGGTCTTACTAATATGCCTGGATAAATATGAGCTGAAAGATAATAACACCAATATACAGGGATAGTAAATGAAAAAAAGGCAAGAAAGCATTAACTCTACACAAAGATCTATAGGTAGCTAAGGAATTCTATGTCTTGTTCAGGAAAGATCAGACCGACTTGATATTCAATACCAACTACTCAACCCTGAATATATATAATTCGATAACTATATATATATATATATGTGTGTGTGTGTTATATGTGTTATTATATATATACATATATATACATATATATATATATATATATATATATAATGTTTTAGAGTCTCATCAGGCTATGTTTATAAATCTCTGTCAACAGTTAATGTATAAAAAGAATCTATATTAAAAAAAGCAGTGGAATATATATGGGATGGTTTAGGGGAATAGAAAAATTTTGGTTTAATTTTCTAATCTCAAAAAGAAAATATAACGTTTAAAAAACACAAAAAAATCAAAACCCACAAAATGGTCTATAGATATGCTTGCCCTCAGCCCACTAAGTGCCCCTTTTTCTAGGTATGTCAGATTGATTACCAAGAGCACCCATTATATGTGTGTTCTGTAATTTTCGATTTTTATGTCATTTTGGATTCCAATTGTAGTTTAAACTATCTTAATAATAGAACGATGTATACATTGTAAATAATAAACTATTACTGGAAATTGATAGTTATTTAAACTACCCAGTATCAAATGAATATATATATATATATATATATATATATATATATATATATATATATATATGTGTGTGTGTGTGTGTGTGTGTGTGTGTGTGTGTTTAAAATATATGTGAAGAAAGAAAGGCAGTTGATATATGGTGTCTACATAACAAGAGCTGAGACACAGAAACACTATCTTTCCAATGTAATCATTTACCATAGACAGTCCTCAAATATCAGTTTAGGAAATGAATATGTTTTAAGAATTAGTACAACCAATGTGTGCCATAATGCATAGCATTGTCCACAGTACACTTAATATACAGTTATTGTCCAAAGAAAGCTGCTTCAAGTTCATCTTCACATGGTAGAATACAATTGTTAGAGCATCAGAGTTGATGTCTAGCTGTTTTTGCTCAAGCTGCTGTGTGCCAATGGCTTTCAGAAAGTCATTGATGGCAATGATACTTGGTATGTCTCTTGTTAGAACATAAGAACAATAACATCAGAGCCTCCCAGATAAAAGCAAACGTGGAAACTTCACAGCATTATAATCAGGATAATGTGCTTAAGAAGAAGTTACTTTAACTCTCAGTGTTGGGAACTGTACATTAGGTAGAGTAATATCATTAAATTAAAATAAAATGATGGAGGACTTCACGATTATAGCATAAATAAATACATATGTTGAATACAATAATGCTGTGAAAAGCCATATTTACAATGCTTAGGCAGAAAGGGAACATGGATTTTAAAGAAGAGAATGGATATTTTGATATTGTTGAATGACCTCACACAGAAAATGTGTATGGTGAGGGAACAAATACAATATAAGTATATTACTTATATTGTTCAATATAAGTATAAATATTACTTTTGGAGAAAAAACAATTATAACAATTAGTAAGATGTCAGTGTGCCGCAGACCCTCTGGGTCCCTGTGTCTGCGTGGAACGGGGTCTCTCGTCATGGGTGGGCAAAGCGTGGATGAGCGAGTGACAAACAGACACACACAGGAGAGTTCGTGTGTAGAATCTGAATGTAATTTTACAATTCGAGCTTCAGACTTTTTATACAGAAGACAATAAAGAAGTTGGGTGACATACCCGCAAGGTACAAATGAGGTAACCGGATGCTTAATGATTCTTACACAGAACAGAGGAATGAAAACACAAAGATCGGAAGGAACTGGGCAGTAAAATAACTGAGACAAAGTCAGCTCTATCTAAGGTCAGCTATAGTCATAGAAGCCAGGTGTGAGAACTTTTCACTCCTAAGGCAAGGGCTTTCACACCCAAGTCATGGTTCTAACTAGGGAGTTCCGTTCTAGCTAACCATCTCATGAATAATGCAATACTCTAAAACCACAGCCCAATCTGCTTCATAAACCATTGTGAATTCCTGTAAATAGGTGTAACTCAGCTATAAATACTAAGCATCTATTCTGGTTTCCCCTACGGTCAGAAACTTCTTTCTTCCTAGGTGATGGTAGATTCCTGTGAAGGGCAGTGACCTAATTTTTAGTGTAATACCAGGGGCAGTACTGAAATCCAAGCCCAAGGTCTTGCTAAGGACGAACTAGGACTGTTGGAACACTGGTTTAGCTATGTCAGAATTCAATCTTAAAAGGCACTTATGATAGGAAAATATTGAAAGAGAGCACGTGGATCCATACACTAGACTAACTCGGGAATGGAACTCGGGAATGAAAAATTACTGTATGGTTAGGGAACGCTAGACTCCAGGAGGAGAGCTTCTTTGAAACTCTTTTGCCTCATGAGTGACTTTTAAGCCTCTCGGCTTGTTCAGTTGACTCGACCGGGGCGTAGCATCAGTGTTTTGGAATAATTTCACAATGTAGTTATATTTATGATAAATTAGTACTTTTATTAGTAATGGTCAAACCAAAAACACAGACTTGACTATGAAATGTCTCTTGATGCCAAAGCTCAGGAGTACAACATTTTAAAACAGAAATCTGAAATTCCTTACATGTTTGATGGTGTGTGTGTGGTTACCTTAGCAAGGGATTTGTCATATCTAGTCACATTTTCTTTCCCTGGAAACCTCAGTATTTTCCAGGCACTGTATAATATATTTGAATCAATGTTGGGAGCCTGGACAGTCCAGAAAGGCTGTACTGACGTGAATGTGGCAGTTGGCTGGTGACAGTTCATTAAGTGAACAATCAGACACAAAATAAATTTAGGACACTATGTCATTCTCTTAGTTATTTCAGTTTAAATGGCATAAAAGGCTGGGTAGTAAAATGATCCTGATAGTCACACAGGTCAGCTCTCCAAGTAGAACAGAATCAGGTACGACTTGTTAAATACTGAAACATGATGCCTCTTGTCAGTATTTGAACCTGATGGAAAAAGAAAATATTATGTGTTACTATATCAACTGAAAATTAAACTAAACTACACTAAAGCACCAACAAAATAAAAAGGTTTGTGGAATTAGTTGTTAAGGATGTTAAATTTTCTAATCAGAAAATTAACTAGGTGTATGAGGCTTTCGTAAAAGACAAGTCTACTGTACACCATTTGCAGATACTGGATGTGAACTGAGGCAAAAGTTCTGAATGATCTGATCAAGTGTTTACTGTGAGGACGGGAGCTAATGAGGCATAAGCAGTGGGAGACTTTTACCTCGATCTCAGCAAGATATTTGATAATAACATATAATATGCGACTAAGGAAAAAGATCAAGGACTTGGAATCAATGTTGTAACAAACTAGAACAGAAGATGAGTAGATGCAAGGATGTTATAAAAGTGATCATGAGCTGCATTTGAAGGAAAGAACAGCGGGATTCCTTTGAACTCTTTGCTGTTTTGCATTCCACTTAATACTCATAAAGCAATTGTCAGAGAAGGAGCAGTCAATGCTGGCACTAATTTGAGTCCTCTTAGCAGCATCAATAGTTGTGATTGACTGTCTAATTACATTCAGTCTGTGTTTCTGTAGACCAGCTCATCTTTATTATATAATATTATACCCCTTATTTTAAATATCATTTTATAGCCACAAAGTACCTTGATCAATAGCTGTTCTCGTTTATTGCAACTATGGTGTAATGCCAAGCGTGGGGAAGCTAAGACAGGTCATTTGATTTCAATGGTTACTCTACCTTAACAATTTTATTGTCCTTGAAAACAAAGATAGCAACTTAGAACAGTTTTTTTTTTTTTAGAAGAGAAAAATGTGTGGTATAATAAACAAGATAATCACTATCTTATAAGCTGAATCTGTAAAATAATCATTTCAATGAGAAAAAGCAAAGCAGGGAACGTGGAAAGAGGCAGGTGGGATATAGGAAAACCTCTTTTGAAAGAAAAGAAATAAGAGTGCCCCAGCAACCTGGGAGTAATCTAGGTGGGAACCGGACAAGAAAGATGTTAATGGGAGACATGGGAAGGATAATACATGCAAGAAAGGAATCAGGACTTGGTTACCAATAACATTGGGAATTATTAAACAAATTTCTTCCAAAATGTGGTGTGGCTTAAATTAAGACTTTAAGGCACATTATATAAACCATAGTGCAAAATAATCTCTGTATGGACTGGGATAGAAACAGAGAGGTAAATTGACCAGCATCCTTGAATTCAAATTACCTCTTCTGTCACTACTTTTTACGAAGATATCTACACCTGTTACCACAGGCACAGGGATCTTTATTCTCTCACAAGAAATAAAATTCAGTTGGTCAGAATGAAGCAAATGGGGCAGGGTTCTTTCATCAAGTTTATACTTTTATTAATTTAGAAGAGGCATGGGAGTTCTGAAAAAAAAAATCAGACCTTTTACCCAAAGAACATTTAGGAGTTTGCCTATGCACCCATGGCTTGAAGATGATGCCATTTTCAGATGCAAAAGTATTTATACTACTAAAGGGGGGCTTCTAAAATTATGAGACTGGAAGTTATAAATAGCATGGCTGGGACATTTGCCACTCCCTTGCAATATGCAATGTGAATGCATCCTCTCTGGGGAGAGGAATAAAGTTTTCTACTTCACAACCTACAAAAGTAATCTCATGACAGAGAAAAGAGTTAGTATTACTTTGAGTTCTTCTATATTTCTGCCTGATGGTAAACTGTAATTTTAAGCCATGTCAACACTCCTTTTCAATTTTTATTTATTTTTCTTTCATACAATACATGCTGACTACAGTTTCCCTTCCCTACACTCCTCATAGTTCTTCTCCCCACCTTCTCATTTCCCCCAGATGTACTGCTTCTGAATGTTCCTTTAGAAAAGAGCAGGCCTCCTGGGGTTATCATGTGAACATGAGATGACAAGAAAACTAGGCACAACCACTCAGGTCTAGTCTGAATGAGACAACCCAATAGGAGTAAAGAGATGCTGAGAGCAAGCTAGAGTATCAGAGACAACTCCATTCCCACTGTTAGGAGTCTTACAAAAACACCAATGTAAACAACCATAACAATATTGTTTCTTTGGAATTCACAGCACTTTTTTACAGTAATGCCTTTTATTACTTGTCCATATGTTTGGTTACTTTTTCCACATTTTTCCATAACTCAGTAATTATGGTAATACACGTTGGTGTAACCATTATATTTGGAAACACTGTATGTTGTTTGTTTAGGTGACACTTAAAGAGAAATAAGTTCTCCTTTTTTCGGGTTAATAAAATAATCTATTTATTCCCTTTGCCTTCAAATCCTCCAAATCCTTCCACGTTCCCTTCCTTATTTTATTTCAAATTCATGTTCTCTTTTTCTTATTAACAATTGTTTTATATATGTATATATATGAATATATATGTATATATGAATATATATTTATATACACATTCTTTTTTTTTAACGATTCATTTATTTATTATATGTAAGTACACTGTAGCTGTCTTCAGACAATGCAGAAGAGGGAGTCAGATCTTGTTACGGATGGTTGTGAGCCACGATGTGGTTGCTGGGATTTGAACTCTGAACCTTTGGAAGAGCAGTCGGGTGCTCTAACCCACTGAGCCATCTCACCAGCCCCTATATACACATTCTTAATAGAACCTGTTCAGTCAATATAAACTACTTGTATGAATGTTTTCAGGATTGATATTGGGTATTGGGCTTTCTCTCTCCTGGCTCTCAGCATTCATTGATTGTCTATAGTTTTTCTGAGTATTGTTTAGCCTTCGTGGGCTTTTATGTTTACCTTGACACATCTCTTCATGCTATTGTTGCTCTGTTCATGTTTTGGCAATCATGTTGGTGAGACTTTAGGGCTGGAGAGATGATTCTTCCATTCATGACTAGGCTCACAGCACCACGTTTTCATGTCTTCATAAGAACCAATATGAATTCAGGTGATGGTTTGCTGGTTCATATTTCAAATTCTGAGCAACAATTGAAAGGGTCAGCTCAGGAACTTGGGGATGGTCATGGAACATTTTCTCATCTGGACAGAAGAGGCTAATTAACATTCCTCAGACCACATTAGGGGAAGCGACCCGTGGGTGGGGACACATTCTGCAGGATGGGCCACCACCTTCAGAAGCTACCTCATTCCCTAAAGACCAGTGAGTTTAAAAAGTCACATTGTTCAGCCATTAACATTGTACCTAATGGCTGCTGCCCTGAAAACTGTATAAAAAGCTCACTGAAGGAGCTGCCCAGGGTCACTGCTCTGCTTCAGGTCTGGGATGACCCCAGTGTCCTGGAACAATAAATTCCTCTTGCTTTTTGCCTCAGTTCTCAGCTCCACGTGGTTCACTCAGGGGTTCCCCAGTAAACTAAGGCTCACCAGAGTCTTACACAATCCCCACCCCTGTTCAATCTAAGCACTTGGTAAGTAGACTCCACTATTATTTCTACTCTATTTATATTAAGAAACAACAATAACAAGAAAACACCATGAATTTGAAATATTGAATCCCTGCTTTCTGTGCCTGGCCAATATTTTTGGCAAAACTGAATTAATTCACTGAATTTCCTCAATGAACAATTTCTTTACCTATTGTAAAATATCTTTCTTCATACCTTCATTTTATATTTTTCTTTTGGTATTTTTACAGAAATGGTCACTATATTAAACAGTTGAAATCATGTATATGTTCCAGGGAAAACTGCCTTCCCTTTACAGGGAAGGTAGGATGAGAGTCTGAGGGCCCAGACCAATTTGCCTACATTGTTATTGCTATTGTTCTGATAATGATCATTTGATAGCATGAAGGTGATTGTACTTATTGATGGCTGTGTTGTCTTCATCTAATAAATTTCCATCATATATTAAAAAACAAATAGGAAAAGCAGAATGAGGGTTCATCATCCAAACTTGCCTGATGGGTTTCATTTCATTTAATTGGCTTTTGTTATATTTAATGTCACCTTCTAATTTTGCATTTCAATTGTAATTTAAAATATTTTTATTAGTTTTTAATGAGTATTATAGATATGAATATTCCTGTGAATGCTTTGGAAATGAATTCTATTATGTGACATCTTAAATTTGACTATATTCCATGGAGATTATAAGATATGTAAGGATGAAGAAAATATTTAATTTTAAACATATTAAGATAAACCATGAATTGTTTCATTTAAACGTTCTAAAATTGCTAGTCATTTGTCTAAATTTCCATCTGTGCAGTACAATGTCCCGTACTAAAATACAAACAAATCTTTATTGCCTTGTAGTATAGTAAGACTGATGAAGAGACTTTGGAAAAAATTAAGTTTATAATAAACAATCACAACAAAGTGAACATAACTGTTTGTATCAGCATATAAATTGCTTTTCTTATGTTTTTATATATGCTCACACAGTCTTTTTTGTTTGTTTGGGTTTTGGTTTGGTTTGGTTTGGTTTTGGTTTTTCGAGACAGGGTTTCTCTGATAGCCCTGGCTGTCCTGAAGCTCACTGTGTAGATCAGGCTGGCCACAAACTCAGAAATCCGCCTGCCTCTGCCTCCCAAGTGCTGGGATTAAAGGCGTGAACCACCATGCCTGGCTTCACACAGTCTTAATACATGTACTGTTTGTTTCAGTTAGTGTTTGATTTTTGTCCTGATACTCCTGCATAATAAGAACCCTATTACTCAGCCTTACCTCACTCATTTCCCCTGTTTCATATTAACTGTTTGGGGTACAGAGAACTATCATCAATTAAAGCTGAAGTAGTGAAAGAAATTCCATCTTTCTTTATAAATATTGAATGTTTCCACTTTGGTCACATCTCCAGAGGGAGAGAGGAAAGGAGGGCTGGATGGGAGTGATGCATTTTTAACCAAGGTTGGCACTGTGACTTTCTCTGGGAAAAAAAAAAAAAAAAAAAGCAACACTGTGTCTTCTGGAATTTAGTAAGAAAAACATTTAGCCCAGTCAGCACTGCTGTAAATTTTCAAACATCAGCTAGACAGAATCGAATTCAATCTTTTATGCGCCTTGGGATACATCCAACACACTTCTTATTTTCTTCAGAAATCCTGCTGACTTGGAGCAGGTGTGTCTTAAAATAACAAGAACTCATCAAGTCGAGGTTGTTATCATTCTGATGGCTCCATCTTAACTCCTTCCTGTTGTGTGCACCTGGCCACATAAACACTATGTAGGTTTACAGTGTGCAGCCCCACAGGAAGTTTGGTGGGTTTTTTTCCCCTTGGTGTTGTTCTTGAACATAAAAAAGGATTGTTGTGTTAAGAATGGTTGGTAGACTTTAACAGTAGGACTGACCTGAAAAGAGAGACATCCAGCAAGGAGACTGACACATGATTATTTTGTCACCATTACATCAGATTATTTAAGAATAACATGTGTGGATTTCTTCATTTTACACATGAGCATTTCTCATGACTGACTATGTAATTCTTTCCTTTAAATTCAAACTAACAAAGACAAACTGACTATTGGTCATATTGGCCTCTATTTATTGTATGCTTGGCAACAGTTTATGGAAGGAGCTTAATGAAATATCCTAGTGCTGAAAAGAAACCCAACTAATAAAAGAGTAAGATTGAAAATATAATTTTATAAATATGTATCATTTTCTTATTTAAAGGCTTTCCATTTACTTGGGAATATACCTAAAATTTAGTAAATATTTTATTTGCCTAAAATTTATAAAATACAACTGTTTTATAATTGTACTACGGGGAAATATAAAAAGAAATCCTACAGTTATGTATGATCTGTCCGGAAATATTCTTGAGCAATATCTGTCACTCATAGACCAGGTGATAGGCCATATTCATAGAAAACAGAAACAAATTCTGAAAATTTTATTTTTATTTTATTTTAATCTCATTTTATACTCTTTTATAATTTGTCATGAATAAAAAATGGATTTGCAATTTCTTTCTTTCAAATAATGTTAAAACATTTTTCCATAAATTTGCATTAAGTACTTTTTTAGAAAAAGAGGCCTTTATATATATATCTTTGAGCTGGCATTCACATCTCTCTCTATCTCTTTTTCTATCTCTATCTCTGTTTCTCTCTCTCAGTCTCTGTCTTTCTCTCTTTCTTTGTCTCTGATTCTCTGTCTGTCTGTCTCTCTCTCTGTGAATGATAATATAGGAGCATTGTGATGTTTACATATTTTGCAGTGGCATCAATTAGAATAATTCAGTTAGCTAACATATAGATTACCTTAAAATAAAAAGTCTTCTGCTTTCTTTTTATGACTCTAGAACTCCTTGGTTTGCTCACTTGCCTCTACTAAATTATACAGTTGAATGGATTATAATTAGGTCTGTGCCTAGTGCTGTGGCAACAATCTGACCTGACGTTGATCTTCTTTCCATACAGATATTAACAACTTTCCTCCAAGTTGCTACCCTTTTCCTTTCATATTAGGCTGCTTTTTTTTTTTTTTGGAACAAAACTCAATTTTACTGAGTTTGTTTTGTTTAATTAACAAGCTCTTCATTTTTGTTCAGCTGGAAATTATTTATCATTGTTTTCATTTTATATTTTTCATTTTATGTTTTAATAATGTAATCATTTACTCTTTTCCTTCATATATATATATATATATATATATATATATATATATATATATACCAAGAACCCCTTAATTCTAGCTTCATCCTGCCTTTATTTTCTTTGATAAGGGTTAATGTTCCTTTTTCTTTTTCTTTTGTTTCAAACATAATTACGATATTTTATATCCCTTTTATCTCATCTAGGTATGTTCAGTGACTATTTATCTTTTCTATATTTTCATGAAATATTGAAGTTGTACCTTTTACCAAAGGTTTTATTTACATGTCTTAGAAAAATATGATTTCTTCTTAATTTTTTTTCTTAATGTACAATGAATTATTCTTCTTAATTTTCCTCTTCTTCTTATAAAATGAATTACTTAAAATGCATTACTTCAGAGTGACAAGTCCACTTTCTTATTTTGGCAATTAATTTCCATTTTTATTTTATTGTGAGAAAATACAATCCACCTGTTTTCAAGTTTATAAAATAAATTTGAGAATATTACTATGGAGAACAAGAACCTTTTAACGTTTCTCAAACACATTAGTAGTTACACTGGTCTTTAGAGTTGAAATACTATAAAAATACTATATCCTCATTAATAAAGTAACTCGGTATTTATTGTTCACCAATAATAAAGCAATAATTTGAAAATGTGGCAACACTAGGCTGTTTAGATAAATGACAGTACTCTGAGGACAATGAAGACTTGGCTTTCCGGGATGAGTAGGTAAACTCTAATCTCCCTACTTTCTATTTTGAGCTTAATTTCCCAGATGCTTGTGTCTATCATTCTGCTGATGGAGTCTACTGAATATTCCAAATCTCAGTTCATTTGCCATGTGTTCTACACAGGGGAATCAATTCCATCCCACTTCTGACTTAGATATTCAGAATAATGGTGCTTCATGTAAACAACTGATAACACACATTTGTTGCTCATTCTACGATTAGACTAAGATGCCCAACTCGTCTAGAAATGACTTGTGGGAGTAAATAGATAATGTAGGGTCTATAGTGTGATTATTTATCTATTCCAGACTTTATATGATTGAATCTTCTATTCATCATCAAGAAAGGGTAAAACCCAGGCTCTGTACTTATCTTCCTAAAATAGATAAGAAAGAGGAGAGAAATATGTAAGATTTGAAATATGTATGTTAGCAGTTAAATGCACATATATTTCTCAAACTGCAGATTGAAAAGAAATATTTCCAATCATGAATGTATACATATCAGATTGTGCAGCACTGATATGTAGAGCACCGGAACTAGAAGTCTAAGAAGGAGAAAAACAGAGCTCTGATCATTATCAGTGATACATGCCTTTCAAAATGTATAGCAAATACAGTCCTCAAATACATTGTTTGTTGTTAAACCTATTATTGACTTGATTGTGGGCAGAAAAATAACATTTCCTGATAAAAATAACAGAGTTTTAATTGGCACATCTGTGTCATTTTTTTTCAATAAGATAAACGTGAGCAAGTATTTTTGTTCATGTTTAATATGCAAAATGAATTGTTTACATGATAGAGTAAGACTTTGGACTCACATAAAAAGTTAAAGTAGATAGCTAGGTCTGCAGGTGGGTCTATGAATGATTTTCACAGTAACCACCAAATTGATTTTCAGAGTGTTTTTACCAGTTTGTAATCCCATCTTCAATGGAGGTCTGTTCCTCTTTTTCCACACCTTTGCCAGCATGTGCTGTAAACTAGGCTTTTGATCTTAGCTGTTCTGATTGGTGTTAGGTGGAATCACAGGGTCATTTTGATTTGCATTTTCCTGATGACTAAGGAATCTGAACAGTTCTTTAAGTGCTTCTTGGCCATTCAAGATTACTCTAATTATGAATTCTCTGTCTAGCTTTGTACCAAGTAGAGAGTTTTTCAGTTTCCAAGTGTATGTGGGAATTCTGTTGGTTTTGTGGTTATTCTGTATATAATTTGGTTAGTTAGGTTTTCTTTGGAGGTTAGCTTCTTGAGTTCTTCATATTTTTGGATTTAAACCCTCTATTGGATAGTGATTTTTTTTTTCATTTTTGTCCTATTGACTGGGTCCTTCTGCCTTACAGGTAAAGGGGGGTTGCAGGAGAGAAGCCCAGAGGGCCAGCAGAAGGAATGGAAATATAAGCCTCAGAAGGAGGGAGGTAGCAAGACTCTCCAAAAAGTACCAGAGACCTGTGAGTTGAAAGACTCTCAGGACTCATCATAATGACCTCTCTTCCCAGTGATGGCCGACTAGGCCATCTTCTGATACATATGCAGCTAGAAACACGAGCTCCAGGGGTACTGGTTAGTTCATATTGTTGTTCCACCTATAGGGTTGCAGACCCCTCTTAATAAGAAAAGAACTGCTGAATCAGGGTGTACTAAATACTATAGTAATTAAAACAGCATGATTTCATGGTATTGACACAAAACAATATATTTGTTAAATAATAAACAATATAATATCATACATATAGTATGTATATAGAGGTGTGTATTTACATACTTTTCTTATTATTTTCACTTTTCTACCCATACAGCTCCTTTGATAAATATTATGACTTCTAGTTTCCTGGTTTTGTGGCACTCCTGAGAGTACAAACAGTACTTTTTCTTTAACAGTTTCTTTTTCTTAAGCTTTTCTTCTGATCCTTTTCTTCTGTTGTTTTCATTGTCTTATTTTTATGTATTAGTTTTCTCTCGACTTATTGCTTTATTTTTTATTACTATTTTCCATTAAAACCCCTTCTATTTAAATGACAGACAAAACAAGATATACATTTTTGGGAGAATGTAGGTAAGGGCAAGCAGAGAGGTAGGGGAAGGAGAAATACTCAGGATATATTATATATGAGGAAAAAATCTTGTTCTTATTAAAAGGAAAGAAAAGAAATATATTAATTATAAAAGAATAAAGCTTATATTTTATAAGTGCCATTTATATAGGAGATATATAAAATGGTAACTATCTTTATTTAGCCTTATCTAAAACTGTTAAAGAACACTTTAACAAAATTGTGAAATCAGCAGAATCAAATTTTGAGTGTTTACTTCTGCAATGTGGTTGCTTAATGTGGTGGTTTGAATATGTTTGGTCCATGGGAAGTGGCCCTATTAAGAAGTCTGACCTTGGTAGAGAAAGTGTCATTGTAGAAACTCTGAGGTCCCATGCTCAGCCTCTGCCCAGGGCAAAAGAAACCTTCCTCCTGGCTACTTATGGAAAATAGCCTCCTCCAGGCTGCCTTTGGATCAAGATGTAAAATTGTTGGCTCCATCAGCCTCAAGTCAGCCTGTGTGATTCCATGTTTCCCACCATGATGACAAGAGATCAAACCTCTAAAACTGTAAGCCAGCCCCAATTAAACATTGACTATTATAAGAGTTGTCTTGGTCATGGTGTCTCTACATAAAACCCTAACTTAGATACTCAGTATTCATATGAGACACAAAGACATAATATAAAATATTAAACTTATAATAACACATACATAACAATTGTTGCTTTCCACTAACAGAAATTCATGTTGATTTAATGTTAATGTATGTGCCACTTTAAACAGAAATAATTTTCAAAGCAAATATTCAAAGAAGAACATAAGTCTTAATAGAGTTCATAGGAGATAGAAATTTCTTATTCTTTATTAAACATGTTCATTTTTCCTCACAAAGCTATATTTTCCCATATCTATTCTGCTGGGACAGATACTTTAAAAATTCTCAACCATAGTCAATAGAACATTACATAATTGATGAAAAACTAACCTTTGAGGTTATGTTAGCTTGTTAAAACATCTACAATGAAGGGTAATGAAGCATATTTAAATAGCAAATATAACACTATAAGTAAAATTATGGTAATCAAGATACTGAAATGATGAACAAAAGATAAAAGCATCAAATGTGTCATTCTAGGCAGATGATTGTTTTCCAAAACATAAATATAGAAATGTTAGCTCTGCTCTTTGGTGGTACTGTAGAGGTCTACTTAATAGAAATGAGTAGTTTGAAAATAAGTTTGTGATGAGTAACTTAGTAGTGAGCAAAATTGCTACTTAACTCCCCCCTTGGATTGCAAAATAAAAATGTAGTAAATGCTGCTTTTATTTCATCAACAGAAGGGATACCATTGGAGCCACACCCAAGTTGGGTTGTACCCATTTCTTTTTATACATTATCTATCCCTAGGCCTTGGCCTGCAAACTTCTGGCCTCCATACAATACATATATCTTCGGTAAGCCTGGATCTTGAATGTTTCAGCTTCCATTGTCTAGCCTCCACTTGGTAATTTGGACCAAAAATGTTTCAGCCTATGAGACTGAATTCTTTCTGGATGGGAACTCGACTGTCCTGGCTCAAACACCTCTCCAAGTTGACTGACTGATTCAAACTGCCTTCTCTTAGCGTATGACTGAATGCTCTGATTGGCTCTAAACTAATTCTGGCAATCTGTTCTAGTCTTTTGGCTCCTCATTCTCAAGCTTTCACTGCCTCTGCTGAACTGCACTGAACTGCAAGGGAGAGGGAAGAGAAATCTGTGTGTGTATGGGGTTGGGGGCATGCATTTCTGGGACAATGTCAAGACAAACAAACTAAAATCCACTGCATTGTATACATGGCACTGACTCCCAAATGACTGAAATGTACTCAGCTGAACGAACCTTCTCTCCCTCACTGCTTTGTTTGTTCATTCGTTCATTCATTCATTCATTCATTCATTCACTTTATATCCTGATCACAGGCCTCATTCCTTTTAGTGCAATATTCACAATAGTCCTCTTCCCAGTACTCCTTTCCCCTTTTTTCAGAAGCAAGCCCCCATGGGTACCAACCTTCCCAAGGATATCAAGTCACAACAGAACTAAAGACACTCTCCCCTGATGAGGCCAAACAAGGCAGCACTAGGGGAAAGGGAAAAAAGGCAGGCAACAGAGTCAGAGATAACCCCCTCTTCAATTGTTAGGTGATCCACATGAAAAACCAAGCTGTACTTCTACTACAAATATGTAGGATGTCTTGCTCCAACTCTTGAATGATCTTTGCTTGGTAGTTCAGTCTCTATGAGGCCATATGGGTCCAAATTAGTTGACTCTATAGCTCTTCTTGTGGTATGCTTAGCCCCTTAAGCTGCATCAATCTTTACTCCACAAGCACTCTTCCAGAAGACTCACCGAGCTTCCCCTAATGTTCGGCTGTAGGTCTCTATATTTGTTTCCTTTGGCTGCTGGATTAAGCATCTCAAAAGATAATTATGCTAGGTTCCTGTCTTCAAATATAGCAGACTATCCTTAATACTGTCAGGGGTTGGATGTTTCTCATAGGATGGTTCTTAAGTTGGGCAGTTATTGGTTGGCCAGTCCCTCAATCTTTCCCTCCTTGTCTGTTTCTTCACATTTTGTAGGCAGGACAAATTTGGGGATGATGGTTTTGTGGGGAGGTTGGTATTCCCTCCCTCTATTGGAAGTCCTGCATGGATATAGGAATGGCCACTTAAATGTCCATATCTGCAGTTGCTAAGAGTCTCATCTAGGGTCACCTGCCATAGACACAGAAAAGCCTCTCCTTTCCTAGGACTCCAGATAGTCCCAAAGATGTCCCCTAACTGATTTCCATCCTCTGTCCTGCTTTCTACCTCACTCCTCCCACTGGGTCTGTGGATTTTACCATGGTTATCCTGTAGTTTATGGTTAATATCCACTTATGAATGGATTCATACCATGTGTGAGTTCCTGGATCTGAGTTATCTCACTCATCAGGGATATGCAAATCATCAATACTGACTTTGAAATTTCATTGTATAATTGCTGTAATGGCTAAGATAAAAAAATTTAGTGACAGCACATTATGGTGGGGATGGGGAGCAAGGAGAATACTTCCTCATTGCTGGTGGGAGTGCAAACCTGTACAGCTACTTTGGAAATCAATTTGGCTTTCACTTTCTCAGAAAATTAGGAATAGTTCTACCACAGACCTGGCTATAGCACTCCTGGAGATATACTCAAGATATGTTCCATTACACCTCAAGGACACTTACTCAACTATGTGTATAGCAGCTTTATTCATAATACTCTTACTGCTCTGTAAGTAGACTCTCTTTTCTATCTATTTCTAGTTAGAGGTATATCATATTTCTGACTCATTCTGTCAATCTTTCTTTGATTCATCACTTTGTTCGTCAATTAGATGTCTTTGTTTAGGATTTAAGATGTTACTAAGGGCATTTCTATATTCCATCCAGATCGTATGTTTGTCCATCACCTGAGCTCCATGTAGTGGATATAAGTAGGTGGAAAAACAACCAAAGCTCAGAAGTAAAGAGTGTGAATTTTCTCCTAGAGAACTATGTTTCATAATGATAACCTAAAACTTCCAATCTTACTATGACACTCCTTTATACTGGTTAATGTGTACTAATTGACAGACCTTGTAGGGATCCTCACATGTCTAGAATGTAAATAGTGTCGATTCCCACTCATCCAGCATGGCTGTAGCCATTTTATTCCATGTCTGCCAGTCATTTCTTACTGTTGTTGTAATTTGCCTGCCACCTATGTTATATCATTGACACTGAAAAATAGCTTGACTCAGACCAGTGTCAAGCTGACCACTTACTTTATTTTGTTATGAATGTTCTCAGTTTTGTGAATCCTAAGAAAGTCTACATCTAAAAGCTGCAATAGGACCAATAAAGGTAATTTAGAACTGTTCTATCTTGTTAGCCAGAATGACTTGAGTCAGATCTGACCACTGGCCAGTACTTCCTGCACATGGCCGTGAGCTCATTGTGTGTGTGTGTGTCTGTGTGTATACACATGTGTGTGTGTTTGTGTGTGTTTTCTTTATAGGCTGGCATAATAAATATTTGAGGACTGATCTTAGTTCCAGAGCCTATGCTATGACACTGATCCATCAACCTTGTGGTGTGAGCTCAATAAAAGAGCTCTGCTTAGCTGAGACTTGAGTCTGAGTGGTTTGTGTGGCAATTCCTGAACCCCAACAATGGGCAAAATGACTAAGATATCATGAGAGCTATGCTTCTCTGATTTATTATGTGACATTCTATGCATAATTGGAAAATTATCTTTGTAATATAGAACAGAGGCATTGATGGTCAGGTAAGATAATCGAAAATTAAATACAGAAGCTTTTGAGAAGATGAGAGAAATTTGACTGTTTTATCCTCTTTCTGCCTTCTCTGTTAAAAACCTGGCACAGGAAATTATTCCCCTACCATAGGACTGAAGTAATAACTTATTGTACAGATATGAGTTTTAATTTATATTATCAATTAGCATAAATTTAATTTTAGTTCACTCCTCACTTCATTGTTCTCTGTTTGTAATCATCATTGAAGTAGTTAATATTTCTCATGTTGTTGTTAAGTTGGTGCTTCAAGGTTCATGTACAGGGAGATGAGTGTGGTATAACCTTTAAAATGTGGAGATTACTGAAAATAAATAGGTTAAGATAGTCAAGTTCTTCGAAGGGATTAATATTTTATCTCATTAGTGAGTTAACCTTTAGATAGTCGATTTCTATAAAGGAAGGATATTTGAGCCTTTTTTTATATGAACTGCTTCCTCCCCTGACATAATAGATTATATGCCATATTGTATAGAGTCACCCAGCTATCACTCACAGTACCCTCTCTACATTATAAAATACCCAACATATGGAATTCTATTGTTATAGCAAATTCAAATGGATTATGACATCTTTCAACATAGTTTATAAGTAATGAAACCAGACCAGTAAACAAAACAAAACAACCCCAAAACAAACAACACAAAACAACAACAACAAAAGAATCTTAAATATTAAATCACTTGGCTTTTTTTAATAAAAATTTAGTCAATTAATGGGTAATAAATCTTCTCATGGTACTGAATCAAAGCAAATATCCAAATCAATATAATAGGTTAGATGACCCAGAAATATACCAAACAACACAAGTACAGAGATTTGACCTTTAAGATGTCAAAAACACATATCACAGAAAGAATAGAATCTTATTCAAAATATAAGAATTGAATAAAATAAAAAAATCTACTGTGTCATCCATGTGATATAAAAATACCACATATTTAAATAGATTAGTTACCAAGAGTGATAATATTTACTCGATTATCATGTCTAATTGTTGCTTTCAGTATCATGTACATTGATTCCCAAATAATTCGCTTTTAAAATACTCTTTCACCTTTGGTTCAATACATTTAAAATAGTGATTATATCCTTAGCAGTTCAATGTAAAGTTCTATGCATATGCAAAACCATTATAAATACATAGTATTAATAAGAACATAGTTTTCTTTTTTAAAATCGGAAGTGGATGCTCACAGTCATCTATTGGACAGAGCACAATGTCCCTAATGAACAAGCCAGTGAAATGCCCAGGGATCTGAAGGGGACTGAAGCCCCATAGAAGGAACATCAATATCAACCAACCAGTACTCTCAGAGATCCTTGGAACTATACCACCAACCAAGAAAACAAGTGGTGGAACTTGTGGCTCTAGCTATATTTGTAGCAGAGGATGGCCTAGTCTGTCATCAATGGGAGGATAGGCCCTTGGTTCTTGAAGGCACTATGCCCCAGTATAGGGAAATGCCAGGACCAGGAATGGGAATGGGTTGGTTGGGGAACAGGGGAGGGAGGAGGGAATAGGGGATTTTCAGGGGGGAACCTAGGAAAGGGGATAACATTTGAAATGTAAATAAAGAAAATATCTAATTAAAAAAAGAAAAAGAAAAAAGAAAAAATTAAAATAAAATACTCTTTGACTTTTGGTTCAATACATTTAATATAGTGATAATATCTTTTAGCAATTAAATGTAAAGTTCTATGCATATGCAAAACCATTATAAATACATAGTGTTAAAAAGAACAGTTTTCTTTTTTAAAATCAGTTGAATGACCTTCAACTTTAGTTTATAAATACACACATTATTTTGAAAGTAGGAATATATAGCTACTTGCTTTTTTAAAGTCTATTATTCATTCATTTATTTATTTATTTATTTATTTATTTACACTCCAGATTTTATTACCTGCACAGTCCACCCTCCAACTGTGCCACATCCCTCCAACTCTTCCCAGCCCACTGTCTCCACAAGGATGTTCCTGCAAACCACCCCACATACCACCAGACCTCTAAAATACTCCCTGGGACCTCCAGTCTCTTGAGAATCAGGTGCATCTTCTATGACTGAACCCAGATGGGCAGTCCTCTCTGTATATGTGTCATATCAGCTGGTGTATGCTTTCCGGTTGGTGATTCAGTGTCTGAGAGATCTCAGGGGTCCAGGTTAACTGAGAATCCTGGTCCTCTTACAGGGTTGCCCTCCTCCTCAACTTCTTCCAGGTTTTCTTTAATTCAACTGTAGGGGTCAGCAGCTTCAGCCCATTGGTTGGGTGCAAATATCTGCATTTGACTCTTTCAGCTACTTATTGGTTCTTCAGGAGTACTAGGTCATGCTAGATCCATTTTTGTGAGCACTACATAGCCTCAGTAATAGTGTCAGGCCTTGGAACCTCCTCTTGAGCTGGATTCCTTTTGGACCTGTAGCTGGACCCTCTTTTTACTGCTTCCTCTCCATTTCCATCTCTATAGTTCTTCCAGACAGGAACAATAATGGGTCAGAGTTTTTTAATGTGGGGTGGAAACCCAATCCCTCACTTCATACCCTGTCTTTCTGCAGAAGGTGGACTCTACAAGTTCCCTCTCCCCACTATAGGGGATTTCATCTAAGGTCCCTCCCTTTGAGTACTGAAAGTCTCTTACCTACCAGGTCTCTGGTAAATTCTGGAGTGTTCCCCCAACTTCTTACCAACCCAGGTTGCCTATTTCCAATCTTTTCTACTGACCCTCAGGGCTTCATTCCATTTCCCTGATACAATACCAGATAATTTTCCCCTCTTCGCTCCCTAACCCAAACTACTTCCCCTCCTGTGTCCCTCCCTTCCCCCTCTTTTGATAACTTTCTTCTTCCCCCCATTGCTGGGTCTTCAGGTAGGTCTATTTATAGTTTTCTGAGGATTTTACAGACTGATTTCCAGAGTAGCTGTACCAGTTTGCAACCCCACCAGTGATGGAGGAGTGTTGTCTTTCTCCACATCCTTGCCAACATGTGCTGTCACCTGAAGTTTTGATCCTAGCCACTCTGATTGCTGTAAGGTAGAATCTCAGAGTCATTTTGATTTGCACTTCCCTCCAAAGTGGAACTGAGGCATCCTTACTTGGGACCTTCAGCTTGTTGAACTTTTTGAGTTCCCTGGACCGTATGTTGGGTATTCTGTACTTTACACTAGCAACTAAACAGCACACCTGAGGGCTATAGAACCAAAAGAAGCAAATGGATGCAAGTGGAATAGATGTTAGAAAATAGTCAAACTCAGGGCTGAAATCAACCAAATAGTAACAAAGAGAAGTATAAAAAGAATCAACAAAACAAAAATCTGGTTCTTTGAGAGAATAAACAATATGGATAATCTCCTAGCCAAACTAACTAAAGGGCCAAGAGTCAGTAACCAAATTAAGAAAATCAGACATGAAAAGGGAGACATAACAACAGAAATGGAGAAAATTTAAAAAAAATCATCAGATCCTATTACAAAATCCTATACTCAACAAAACTGGAAAAAAAAAAACTTAGATGAAATGGATGACTCTTCTAGACAGATACCACATACTGAAGTTAAATCAAGAGCTGGCATACTATTTAAACAGTCACGTATCCCATAAGGATATGAATGTGAGTGTCTTTGAATTTAGCACGTAGGTGTTTAGAATTGAGACTTTCTCTTGATGGATTTTCTCCTTGATGAATATGAAGTGTCCTTTGTTATCAAGCTTGATAACTTTTCCTTGAAAGCCTATTTTATTGGATATTAAGATGGCAACTTTAGCTTGTTTCTTAGGACCATTTGTTTGGAAAACCTTTTCTTTTTCTTTTTCTTTTTTTCTTTTTTTTTCTTTTTTTTTTTACTCCTTTAATTCTGAGAAAGTCCCTGTATTTTTTAATGAAGTGTGTTTCTTGTATGTAGAAAATGCTAGATCTTGTTTGTGTATCCAGTCTGTTAGTTTATGTCTTTTTATAGGGGAGTTGAGTCAATTAATATTGAGAGATATTACAGAGAGATGACTGTTATGGTTCCTGATATGCTTGTTTTTGTATGTGCCCTTATGTGCGTGTGGTTCTCTCCTTTGGCTTTGTTGTGAGATGCATAATATCTTGCACTTTCTTTGGTGCAGGTTCATTCCTTGTGTTGGAATTTTCCTTCTAGGATCATCTATAAGGCTGGATTGATAGATAGCTACTGTTCAAATTTGGTTTTGTCCTGGAATATTTTGGTTTCTCCAATTATGTTGATTGTAAGCTTTTTATAGTAACCTTGACTGGCACTTGTGTTGTCTTAGAGACTGCATGACCTCTGACCAGGCTCTTCTGGCTTTCATAGTCCCTGTTGGGTGGTATAGTATAATTCTGATAGGTCTATCTTTGTATGTTACTTGGCCCTTTTCCTTGTGCATTTAGTGTTTTGTTTATTATGTGATGAGAGTATTTTCTTTTCTTGTCCTATTTATTTGGTGTTCTATAGGCTTCTTGTACCTTTATGACCACCTCTTTCTTTAGGTTGGGGAAGTTTTCTTCTATAATTTTGCTAAAGACATTTTTAGGTCCTTTACGTGGTAATCTTTGTTGTCTATTCTGATTATTCTTAGATTTGGTCCTTTCATTGTGTCCTGAATTTCCTGGATGTTGTGGGTTAGGAGTTTGTTGGTTTTGGTTTTTTTTTTTTTTTTTTTTAAATTTTATATTTTCTTTGGCAGTTGTGTCAATCCCTTTCTGTGGCATTTTCTACACCTGAAATTCTCTTTTCCATCTCTTGTGTTCTGTTGGTGATACTTACATCTGTAATTCCTGACCTCTTTCCTAGGTTTTCCATTTCCAAATTTGCCTTCATTTGTATTTTCATTATTGTTTCTACTTCCACTTTTAGGTATTAAACACTTTTATGCAATTGCTTCACCTGTTTATCTGTGTTTTCCTATATTTCTTTCAGTGAATTATTTATATCTGCCTTAAAGGACTCTATTATCTTCATGAGATAGGATGTTAGGTCAGCTTCCTGATTTTCAGATGTATTGGTGTATTCAGTGCTTGCTGTGGTGGAAGAACACTGGTATTTGCTAGTCTGGGTGACCCTGTCTGGAATCTGCATTTTTTGTCCCTGGGTTGCTTCAGGTTTCCTGTTAGGTCTGAGACCCTGGTTGTAGCAGACTACCTGTGGAGCCTTCTACCTATGGTCTCTTCAGAGGGGCAGAGAAGCTACTGATCTGTGGCCGTGGCTGCAATAGATCTCTGGGCCTTCAGGCTTTTGGGTCTTCAGATGAGTAGTCAAGCTGTTGTCCTGTGTGAAGCTGCTCTTCGGGTTTCCCATGAACTGAGTTTTCTATTTTCCCTGTGTGCAGCAGAACTCCAGGGAGGCATTCAGTTTGTTGGGTCAGTTACCCTGCATGCCTCTGAGCTCTCAGAAGGTCTTCAGAATGGTGGCTTGCCCAGTTTCCTTGTATATAGAGGAACTCTTGGGATGCCTTCATGCTGTGGTGCCTTCAGGAGATCAAACAAGCTGCTGATCAGTTGCTCAGTTGCCCTGTGTATAGTGGATCTTCTGGGATGCCATCAGGCTGTGATATCAGTTGGCCAATTGCTCTGAATGCAGTGAATATTCTGGGCTGGCTCAGGATATGGTGTCTTCAGTGGAGCAGACTGGGTAGCAGTCTGTCCCATCAGAAAAGACCAGGCAGAAGGGGAGTGGTATTTGGTTGGCAGGGGTTTGGGGGAGTGATGGGTCCAAGTCGACTGGGGTGCCATTGGCAGCTTATAGCTACTTGTAGACAATTGTCTTAAATTGTCTTAAATTCTACTGGAGCAGGGACATGGAGTAATGTATCCTTATCTGCTTTTGATAAATGGTTTAGAGTGAATGGTTTAATAAGTACACCATCTTTTAAAGAACACACATTCTAGCATGTGTGTGAAATGTCTTAATAATTGCCTATATGCACATAAGTCCATATGTGTTCTGTTTCTCATTTATATAATTTGAAAACTTTTCATAAAACAACAAGCCAGATATCTAATTTTTACATTTCTAAGAAAAGCTCCATTGAAGAGTTGAGTCTTGGGCATGGAGTTATGTCTCAGCAGTGAACAGCAGCTGGCTACATTTATAGAGGATCAAGGTTCTATTCCTAGTACAGACAAGTAAGCACACAGCTCTCTGAAACACCAATGACATGCAATATTGTACCTCTTCTGTACTTTATGAGCACTGAGCAAATGTGACTCTCTCTCTCTCTCTCTCTCTCTCTCTCTCTCTCTCTCTCTCTCTCTCTCCATATATATATATATATATATATATATATATATATATATATATATGCAGGTAAACACCTAAAGATATAAAATAATTATAAATAATAAAAATGTATAAAGGATTTTATAGAGATTTTAAATTAAGTTTCTAATAATTTTTTCTTTTTCTGTAGTTTATTTAACATAACAGTTTTGGATTAGTTGTTGCCCTAGCTTATATCCAGTATAGAAAGATCATTAAGTGTTGATTATAGTATGAATACTTGTGTCAGCAGAAGTTCCTATGTTACAGTCTTGGTAGCATTTATTGTGCATTCTTGAAACAATTAGTGAGCGTACAAAAATGTGAAGAGGACAGAACTTTACAACAGGAACATAAAAATAGAACCTTTTCACTCTATAGCATGGAAAGAATGTGCACGTGGATATAATCCTACTTGTACCATTATTTCACAGTTCCAGTAAGCAGAAACATGAGCTGAGCTAAATGGTTTTGGCTGTTGTTTAAATCACCCAATGTATGATATAAAAATTTAGCAGGCTTAATAAAAAAAAAAAAAAAACAGGCACTTTATGCTTCAGCATTTAGAGTAAGAAACTATCAAAAAAGTTAATATATTACAAATTTCAAGGCAAGTAATCCACAATAAATATTGTCAGACTTGACAATGAAAAAATCCTAGTGCAATCTAACTAGAAGCTTTTACACATAATTCTTAAAGAAATATTTGTGAACACAATATAGAAAATACTATTATTATCAAAATGATATTATAATTATTTTAATGACAATAAAGTATTAATCATGTTTGAAGACTTAAAACTAAAATATGATTTTCTCATGTATGTATGTATTTGTTTTCCTATGTGTGAATGTGTGTACTCTCTAGCATGCATTTGCAGGTCAGAGGATAATCTATAGGAGTCAGTTGTCTCCTTCCACCTTGACTGCACTAAGATCATCAGGATTGATGTGCATTGCCTTTATCCACTGTGATATCTTGCCTGCCAATGTCTTTTAAAAATGAGTAGCTAAATTGCAATAGCAAAACCAAATTAAAAACTTGGACAGGAAATAATAAATTTGTCAAAACGTCATTGCCTACAGAGCTTCTGGAATTCAATTATACAGTTAATGCAATTTTTGTCATTTTTAATGTACGTTTTTACATTTTAACTTGTAACATCTTTAATTTGTTCCCTTGCATTTAACCTTTGATTTCCAGTGTTCTTCACTTGGAGAGTCACAGTAGTATCAGATAACAACAGTGAGGAGGTTTTGCCCAGGCAGCAATGAAGAACTTCATGGTAATGAAAGAGATAATTGTGGCTTCCTGCCTTTGCTATAATTGAAAATCAAGTACACAGCGTTTTCCATTTAACTTTATTGCCTGACTTCAAAGTGCTTTTATAGGAAGGAATGTAACACTAGTATAATTCCTCTAGTGTTGCTTTCCTGCCCATACAACAGTTTGAAACCCAGTATTAAAGTTAAGCAGAACAGGCAATTAGATTTATTCAATTACAATTGTGAGAGAAGCACAGTTATCAGCTTTGTTATCTGGACTGTGCTGCTCTCCAAATATTTGCCTGTGGGTCTGGCTACTAGAGGTCTTCCTTCAAAATGAAAAATAGTTAATAATTGATAGATTAAAAACAATCCAGTATTTTACTTTATTCTGACTTTTATGGAAAACTTTGTTCTATTATAATGTTTTTTATTTTTGAACTAGAGATGTCTCAGTAGTTAAGAATACTTCCTCTTCTTGAAGATTCCTAAGCCACATACAAGGTAGCTGGCATCCACTTGTAACTGCAGCTATAAAGGTTCTAACACTGTCTTCTCTCCTGTGTGTGAATAGGACTCACCCACAATGCACATATATTCAGTCACGCAACACTAACACACATAAAATAAAATATATTTTAAAAATAGGAGAGGCTTCTGCTTCCACGGGAGCCAGCTTGGTTCCGGGACTCCACGGAGGGCAGTCTGCACAAGTGAGAGTGTGGAATACAGAGGCCAGCAGTCTCTGGGACAGGCGAGAGCCACAGAGCCTCTGAGGCGGCGCCAATTTTGGCTCCAGACAACCGGCCACCTTCCTGGTCAGAGCACAGGTGTCCGCCCGGCCTGAGAAGCTACTGCCTCAGGTTCCGCGGGAGCCACCTTGGTTCTGGGACTCCACTGAAAGTAGTTTACACAGGTGAGAGTGTGGACTACTGAAACAACAGCTTCTGTGACAGGCCAAAGCAACACAGCTTCTGGGAAAGATCCTGTTTTGGGCCTTCATCATCGGCCAGGAGGAGGTCCAAAAACCAGATAACTGTGCACCTTCCCTGAAAGAGGAGACCTTGCCTGCAGAGACTGCTCTGACCACTGAAACTCAGAGGAGAGAGCTAGTCTCCCAGGTCTGCTCATAGAGGGTAACAAAATCATCAGAGGAACAATCTCTAAACAGAGACAACTATAACAACTAACTCCAGAGATTACCAGATGGCGAAAGGTAAACGTTAAAATCTTACTAACAGAAACCAGGACCACTCACCATCATCAGAACCCAGCACTCCCACTTTGCCCAGTCCAGGGCACCCCAACACACCCGAAAAGCTAGAC
This sequence comes from Mus caroli, assembly GCF_978045245.1. Classification (NCBI taxonomy): domain Eukaryota; kingdom Metazoa; phylum Chordata; class Mammalia; order Rodentia; family Muridae; genus Mus; species Mus caroli. The sequence goes on along the minus strand of NW_028227259.1, from coordinate 63,828,154 downwards.
CCGGATCTAAAAGAATATCTCATGATGTTAGTAGAGGACATCAAGAAGGACTTAAATAACTCACTTAAAGAAATACAGGAGAACACTGCTAAACAAGTAGAAGACATTAAAGAGGAAAAACAAGAATCCTTTAAAGAATTGCAGGAAAACATAACCAAACAGGTAGAAGACATTAAAGAGGAAACACAAAAATCCCTTAAACAATTGCAGGAAAACACAACCAAACATGTGATGGAATTGAATAAAATCATCCAAGACCTAAAAAGGGAAGTAGACACAATAAAGAAAACCCAAAGTGAGGCAACGCTGGAGATAGAAACCCTAGGAAAGAAATCTGGAACCATAGATGCGAACATCAGCAACAGAATACAAGAGAGGGAAGAGAGAATCTCAGGTGCAGAAGATTCCATAGAGAACATCGACACAACAATCAAAGAAAATGGAAAATGCAAAAAGATCCTAACTCAAAACATCCAGGAAATCCAGGACACAATGAGAAGACCAAACCTACGGATAATAGGAGTGGATGAGAATGAAGATTTTCAACTTAAAAGACCTGCAAATATCTTCAACAAAATTATTGAAGAAAACTTTCCAAATCTAAAGAAAGAGATGTCCATGAACATACAAGAAGCCTACAGAACTCCAAATAGACTGGACCAGAAAAGAAATTCCTCCCGACACATAATAATCAGAACAACAAATGCACGAAATAAAGATAGAATACTAAAAGCAGTAAGGGAAAAAGGTCAAGTAACATACAAAGGCAAGCCTATCAGAATTACACCAGATTTTTCACCAGAGACTATGAAAGCCAGAAGAGCCTGGACAGATGTTATACAGACACAAAGAGAACACAAATTCCAGCCCAGGCTACTATACCCAGCCAAACTCTCAATTAACATAGATGGAGAAACCAAAGTATTCCACAACAAAACTAAATTCACCCATTATCTCTCCACGAATCCAGCCCTTCAAAGGATAATAACAGAAAAAAAAACAAGACAAGGACAGGAACCACGCCCTAGAAAAAACAAGAAGGTAATCCCTCAACAAACCTAAAAGAAGACAGCCACAAGAACAGAATGCCAACTTTAACAACAAAAATAACAGGAAGGAACAATTACTTTTCCTTAATATCTCTTAATATCAATGGACTCAACTCCCCAATAAAAAGACATAGACTAACAAACTGGCTACACAAACAAGACCCAACATTTTGCTGCTTACAGGAAACTCATCTCAGAGAAAAAGATAGACACTACCTCAGAATGAAAGGCTGGAATACAATTTTCCAAGCAAATGGTATGAAGAAACAAGCTGGAGTAGCCATTCTAATATCTAACAAAATCGACTTCCAACCCAAAATAATCAAAAAAAGACAATGAGGGGCACTTCATACTCATCAAAGTTAAAATTCTTCAACAGGAACTCTCAAATCTGAATATATATGCTCCAAATACAAGGGCAGCCACATTATTAAAGAAACTTTAGTAAAGCTCAAAGCACACATTGCACGTCACACAATAATAGTGGGAGACTTCAACACACCAGTTTCACCAATGGACAGATCATGGAAACAGAAACTAAACAGTGACACAGTGAAACTAATAGAAGTGATGAAACAAATGGACTTAACAGATATTTACAGAACATTTTATCCTAAACCAAAAGAATATACCTTCTTCTCAGCACCCCATGGTACCTTCTCCAAAATTGACCACATAATTGGTCACAAAACAAGCCTCAACATATACAAAAATATTGAAATTGTCCCATGTATCCTATCAGATGACCATGGACTAAGGCTGATCTTCAATAACAAAATAACTAAAAGAAAGCCAACATTCACGTGGAAACTGAACAACACTCTTCTCAATGATAACTAGGTCAAGGAAGGAATAAAGAAAGAAATTGAGGACTTTTTGGAGTTTAATGAAAATGAAGCCACAACATACCTAAACTTATGGGACACAATGAAAGCATTCCTAAGAGGAAAACTCATAGCTCTGAGTGCCTCCAAAAAGAAACTAGAGAGAGCACACATTAGAAGCTTGACAACACACCTAAAAGCTCTAGAACAAAAGGAAGCAAATTCACCCAAGAGGAGTAGAAGGCAGGAAATAATCAAACTCAGGGGTGAAATCAACAAGTGGAAACAAAAAGAACTATTCAAAGAATCAACCAATCGAGGAGCTGGTCCTTTGAGAAAATCAACAAGATAGATAAACCCTTAGCCAGACTCACTAGAGGGCACAAGGAAAGCATCCTAATTAACAAAATCAGAAATGAATAGGGAAACATAACAACAGATCCTGAAGAAATCCAAAACACCATCAGATCCTTCTACAAAAGGCTATATTCAACAACACTGGAAAACCTGGATGAAATGGACAAGTTTTTAGACAGATACCAGGTACCAAAACTAAATCAAGATCAGGTTAATGATCTAAACAGTCCTATATCCCCTAAAGAGATAGAAGCAGTCATTAAAAGTCTCCCAACCAAAAAAAGCCCAGGACCACATGGGTTTAGTGCAGAGTTCTATCAGACCTTCAAAGAAGACCTAATTCCAGTTTTTCACATCCTATTCCACAAAATAGAAACGGAAGGTACTCTACCCAACTCATTCTATGAAGCCACAATTACTCTGATACCTAAACCACAAAAAGACCCAACAAAGATAGAGATCTTCAGACTAATTTCCCTTATGAATATCGATGCAAAAATCCTCAATAAAGTTCTTGCTAACCGAATCCAAGAACACATCAAAACAATCATCCATCCTGACCAAGTAGGTTTCATCCCAGGGATGCAAGGATGGTTCAATATATGGAAATCCATCAACTTAATCCAGTATATAAACAAACTCAAAGACAAAAACCACATGATCATCTCCTTAGATGCTGAGAAAGCATTTCACAAAATCCAACACCCATTCATGATAAAAGTCTTGGAAAGATCAGGAACTCAAGGCCAATACCTAAACATGATAAACGCAATCTACAGCAAACCAGTAGCCAACATCAAAATAAATGGTGAGAAGCTGGAAGCAATCCCACTAAAATCATGGACTAGACAAGGCTGTCCACTCTCGCCCTACCTGTTCAACATTGTACTTGAAGTCCTAGCCAGAGCAATTAGACAACAAAAGGATATCAAGGGGATACAAATTGGAAAGGAAGAAGTCAAAATATCACTTTTTGTAGATGATATGATAGTATATATAAATGACCCTAAAAATTCCACCAGAGAACTCCTAAGCCTGATAAACAGCTTCAATGAAGTAGCTGGATAAAAAATTAACTCAAACAAGTCAATGGCCTTTCTCTACACAAAGGATAAACAGGCTGAGAAAGAAATTAGGAAACAACACCCTTCTCAATAGTCACAAATAATATAAAATACCTTGGCGTGACTTTAACTAAGGAAGTGAAAGATCTGTATGATAAGAACTTCAAGTCTCTGAAGAAAGAAATTAAAGAAGATCTCAGAAGATGGAAAGATCTCCCATGCTCATGGATTGGCAGGATCAACATTGTAAAAATGGCTACCTTGCCAAAAGCAATGTACAGATTCAATGCAATCCCCATCAAAATTCCAACTCAATTCTTCAAGGAATTAGAAAGGGCAATCAGCAGATTCATCTGGAATAACAAAAAACGTAGGATAGCAAAAACTCTTCTCAAGGATAAAAGAACCTCTGGTGGAATCACCATGCCCAACCTAAAGCTGTACTACAGAGCAATTGTGATAAAAACTGCATAGTATTGGTATAGTGACAGACAAGTAGACCAATGGAACAAAATTGAAAACCCAGAGATGAACCCACACACCTATGTTCACTTGATCTTTGACAAGGGAGCTAAAACCATCCAGTGGAAAAAAGACAGCATTTTCAACAAATGGTGCTGGCACAACTGGAGGTTATCATAGAGAAAAATGCGAATTGATCCATTTCTATCTCTTTGTACTAAGGTCAAATCTAAGTGGATTAAGGAACTCCACATAAAACCAGAGACACTGAAACTTATAGAGGAGAAAGTAGGGAAAAGCCTCGAAGATATGGGTACAGGGGGAAAATTCCTGAATAGAACAGCAATGGCTTGTGCTGTAAGATCGAGAATCGATAAATGGGACCTCATAAAATTGCAAAGCTTCTGCAAGGCAAAAGACACAGTCAATAAGACAAAAAGGCCACCAACAGATTGGGAAAGGATCTTTACCTATCCCAAATCGGATAGGGGACTAATATCCAATATATATAAAGAACTCAAGAAGGTGAACTCCAGAAAATCAAATAACCGCATTAAAAAATAGTGCTCAGAGCTGAATAAAGAATTCTCACCTGAGGAATACCGAATGGCTGAGAAGCACCTGAAAAAATGTTCAACATCCTTAATCATCAGGGAAATGCAGCTCAAAACAACCCTGAGATTCCACCTCACACCAGTCAGATGGCTAAAATCAAAAATTCAGGTGACAGCAGATGCTGGCGAGGATGTGGAGAAAGAGGAACACTCCTCCATTGTTGGTGGGATTGCAAGCTGGTACAACCACTCTGGAAATCAGTCTGGAGGTTCCTCAGAAAATTGGACATAGTACTACCGGAGGATCCAGCAATACCTCTCCTGGGCATATATCCAGAAGATGTCCCAACCGGTAAGAAGGACACATCCTCTACTATGTTCATAGCTGCCTTATTTATAATAGCCAGAAGATGGAAAGAACCCAGATGCCCCTCAACAGAGTAATGGATACAGAAAATGTGGTACATTTACACAATGGAGTACTACTCAGCTATTAAAAAAATGAGTTTATGAAATTCCTAGGCAAATGGGTGGACATGGAGGGCGTCATCCTGAGTGAGGTAACACAATCACAAAGCAACTCACACAATATGTACTCACTGATAAGTGGATATTAGCCCAAAACTTAGGATACCCAAGATATAAGATACAATTTGCTAAACGCATGAAATTCAAGAAGAACAAAGACCAAAGTGTGGACACTTTGCCCCTTCTTAGAAATGAGAACAAAACACCCATGGAAGGAATTACAGAGACAAAATTTGGAACTGTGACAAAAGGATGGACCATCTAGTGTTTGCCTTATGCAGGGATCCATCCCATAATCAGCTTCCAAATGCTGACACCATTGCATACACTAGCAAGATTTTGCTTAAAGGACCCAGATATAGCTGTCCCTTGTGAGACTATGCCGGGGCCTAGCAAACACAGAATCGGATGATCACAGTGAGCTATTGGATGGATCACAGGGCCCCCAATGGAGGAGCTAGAGAAATTACCCAAGGAGCTAAAGGGAACTGCAACCCTATAGGTGGAACAACAATATGAACTAACCAGTATCCCGGAGCTCTTGTCTCTAGCTGCATATGTATCAAAAGATGGCCTAGTTGGCCATCACTGCAAAGAGAGGCCCATTGGACTTGCAAACTTTATATGCCCCAGTACAGGGGAACCCCAGGGTCAAAAAGGGGGAGTGGGTGGGTAGGGGATTGTGGGGTGGGTATGGGGGACTTTGGGATAGCATTGAAAATGTAAACGAGGAAAATACCTAATAAAAAAAGAAAAAGAAAAAAAAAAAAGAAAAAAAAAATAGCTGTGTTGGGGCTGGAGAATTGGCCCAGTGTTTAAGAGTACTATTCTTCTAGAGGTCCTGGATTTAATTCCTTACAACCACATGGTGGCTTACATCTCTCTGAAATAGGATATCCTTTTCTGATATATCTGAAGAGAGTGACAGTGTACTCACATACATTAAATAAATAAATAAATAAATAAATAATTCTTTAAAGCAATGCTTAAAAAATAGCTGTCTTAATGTGTGATGACTACTAATGATAAACAATACTACATCTCTCATAAATGTTAAGTATACTAATTTGAATATTAATATTAAAGTTATTTGAAAGCATTATGTTATTTCATTATTTATAGAGAAATAAACATCATTTCAGGGTTAATCATGATATCATCCACTGCAAAGAATACCACAGTGTGTACTATTAATATTAATTTTTATAATTCTTTTTAATAATGCCTTCAAAATTCATCATGTATTACTAAAACCAACATTAAACATTTAGATGCTAAGTTACTCTCTGAATTTGAAACTCCCATAGCCTCTTCACAGATCATGAAAGCTATTACCTGGTGGCTTTGCAATGATATATATCATTTTTTGAAAAAGCATATGCAAGTGTGGATTTCTGTGTTTATGTCATGCAGTGAAAAACTTGGAATTTGCACTTCCATTGGTGCCAGTTCATAAGGTACCACAAATATATTTCGTTTGTAGCTTGATTTTTTTTTTTTTGATAATAGAGACTATGGCTGCTTATACAAGACTTGTAAAAGTTTGAACCAAACACACTCCAAGAATAATAAAAAGGAAGTAGAGGCAAAATACTACCTCTTAGTTCAAAACTATATGCATTATTATAGCTGATGGCAAAGGAAATCAGGTTTCTCAAAGACAATGTCCCTGAGTACATCAACCATGTTTCAGTGCATACTGAAACGTACTACTTCTCATACTGAGTAGTTAGCCAGCGTGCACACACACACACACACCCTACAACCAAAGGAAAAATATACAGAAAACCTCCACATTTTTGAGTGGTCACTTTGCTTCTTTTATTTTGTGTATAGCTTCCCTATTATAGTAGAGGCCACAATCTTACAGAAGACTTACTAGTCCTTTCACTCTGGCAATATTATTGTCCCCTCTTCTGCGGTGGAATATGCTTTTCCAACCTTAATCATATGATGTGTATCATTAGACGTGTTCCCTGGAGACAGCAAAAAAGGATTCTGTTTTATCTTGGTAAACTAAACTATGAAATGAATATGTCCATGGCCATAAGCTAATGCCTTAAATCTTTCAGTCAAAAGTTATTTTTCTTATAGGTAAGGGATTGATATGAGGGAGCATAAAAATGTATAAAGTGCCCCAGATATGACCACTGAAAAGAATGTAAAAGCTTCCTAATAATTGCAAGAGGCCCAAGTGTCCAGTTTGCCTCTGTTAAACTGACCCTCTTGATAATGCCCAATTTGCTCTTTTCAGCACCACTGAAGTGTTAGGATAGTTTAAGGATGATAACTAGCCTTCCTGACTCCCTGTGGATAACAGCTGACTTGATGTCCAGTGCACACAGATTTAAGCGCCCCTGTTCATCCTGTGGATGAAGACTGCCTGCATCACTGAGAATTCATTTTGTCTCTATTTTGAGACAAATATCTTATTATTAAGCAACCATTCAAATATATATATGCATATACTAACTTCATCTAAAAATGTTTATATATTCCTCCTTTGAAACATTTTTGTTTGTTTTTTTTTTTTTTTTTGTAATCCAGAATTTTCCTCTTACAGTTCAGCTTTACACACAAACCCTGCTTACCCAGTGATGGAACTGATCTTAGCATTGATCCAGAGTTGTTAGAATGATGTGCCCAATTTCCATATACTTTGTTTTAATGAGAGACCAATAACAAATAGTCACATTGAGTTCTATAGAAATTAGTGCCCCATCCAAGCAAAAAGCAGCCTTTATTCTGCTGTTTTTGAGGAAGCAGTAAAATGCTTGTAAGTCACTATTATTCACAACTTTCTCTTCTACTGAATTACTAATTGGTTCACAAAGATATGACACATGCATGATTTGCTCACATTTACATTCAGAACACCAAAATGATGCATGGAAGAACCCTTCCCGTAATACTCATTTTATTTTGTCTAATGTATACACATCTATAAATGAAGTCTGTTATCCCAAGACAGTGATAGACTGACTACAATGATGTTCACTTACAATTCAAATTCAAACCAAGAAAAATCAATAATATTAGATTTATGGCATCATATGTGACTTTATTTGCCCTAGAAAACAAAGGTTGATATTCTACAGTTGCTACATCATGAAAACTAGGAGTTCTGAGATTAAGCATCATGGTGTTAAATGAAATAAATTGGAAGGTAGAAGGGTTTGTGTTGTAAAGGAAAACAAATTGGGATTTTTATGGACTTAGTGAATGCTAATAGACTGTGTAGAATAACAACACTGTAATACCCAATTAGTTATTCATATTGTGTGTTTATGAGATACCACTCAAAAGGAATTATGGGTTATTAATGATATGAACACAATAACTTAGGGAAAATGCTGCCAAATAAGGCACTCAAAAAATGTGCTTGTGAGACTAAATGAGTTTGTGGGGGAGTTGAGTTTCTTGATATTTTTGACCCTTATGCTGCTGCTTCATTACTTCAGAGGTGAATGATTTAAGTAATATTGGATGTCTTTTCCTTTCTGTATAGCCCTTGACTCTTACTCTATTATTTTCTTACACTTCCTTCCTTTCTGTTCTCATTTTCTTTTTATTCTTTTTAAATTTAATCTCAATTGTTAATATTTAATTGAAAAGTAAACCAAAGCTAATACATATACCATTAAAATTGCTATTATTTTCATGCATATGGGTTTCTGCCTACATGTGTGTCTATGTATCACAAATGTGCCTGGTAAACGTGAGTTCAGAGAGGGAGTTGCATCCACTGATATTGTGGAATGTTTTAAGTTGTTCAAAATCATTGTAGATGCTCAAAATCATTACTGAGTTCTCTGGAAGTTCAGGTAATGCTCTGCACCTCTGAGCCAAATCTCAAGTCCTATATCATATAAATAACATTTATATGAGTACAGATTTACTTCATATTTCAATAAATACATTTTCTAGCAAAATAAATAATGGAATAACATTTAGTGAATTGTAATAAAGATTAAAATATGTAAAGAGACAGTCTTTTCTATATTCTGAGGAATTGGGATTGATAGTGATATAAGGGTACAAAATGTGTAAGCTATTTTCAGCAGCTCTTTAGATAACTAGAGACAAATATTATTAAAATTATAATGGAAAACCTGTCAAAAACAGCTCTATGATTTTAGTTAAGATATAGTTCCAGATGTCAGGGACCCAAGAGGTTCCCACAACCCAAGCCAGAGGAATTTAGCTGAGATACCCAACAAAGGGGAGATAGAACATGTTGAGACCATGTCCAGTGGATAGACATAGCCCCCAATTTAGAATTTGTCCTGTCAAAAGGAAATTCAGGGACAAATAGTGGAGTAGAAACTGAAGGAAAGGCCATCCAGAGACTGCTCCCACAAGGGATCCATTCCATCTAATTACACCAAACTCAGATACTATTGTTGAAGCCAGGAAGTGCTTATTGACAGGAGCCCATCTTAACGGTCCCCTGAGAGGCTCTGCCAGAGCTGGACCAATACAGATGCTGATATACACAGCCAAACATTGACCTGAGTAAAGGGATGCCAATGGGGAAGTTAGGGCAAGGAATGTAGGAGCTGAAAGGGTTTGCAACCTCACAGAAAAAAACAACAATATCAACCACACAGACCCCCCAAATCTCCCAGGGACTAAACCACCAACCAAAGAGTACACAGGGGGTTACCCACGGCTCAAGCTGGATATGTAGCAGAGGATTGATCCCATTATTTGGCATCACTAGGATGGGAGCCCCTTGCACCTGTGGAGGCTTGATGACCCAGGATATGGGAACTCAAGGCCAAAAGGCAGGTGTGGGTGGGTGGGTGGGTAAGGGAGCACCCTCATAGAGGCAGGGTGAGGTAGGAGGGAATAGAGGGTAGTAGAAGTGAAACTGGGAAGGGTAATAACATTTGAAATCTAAATAAATAAAATAACCAATAAAATTTAAAAAGATGTACATGTAATGAACGTTAAGGGAATTATAGCGCTATTTAAATAAAACTGATATTAAATAGTCAACAGAAGTGAGTAAGAATAGTAAGAGATTTTTCTGAGTACTGGGTATATCCCTGAAATACAGCAGCAGGGCATTCTCTCTGGTGCCAGAACAGATGAGGTGCTTGTTTCACTGTCCTATGAGCATAGAAATCATAGCATGCTTGCTTTTTCCCTGTGTTTTTCTGCTTCTCTCTATCTCTTTCTCTTTCTGTCCCTTCCAGTCTCATCCTGTCTCAATCTATCTTTCTCTCTCTCCAATAGAAGTCCACAGCAAAATAATCAACTTTATAATTAAAGAAAATTGTTCCAATAGTAATTTTCAGAGAGAAAAACAAAAAAACACTTAGTACACTACAAAGTGAGTTCCAGGACAGCCAGAGCTATACAGAGAAACCCTGTCTCGAAAAACCAAAAAAAAAAAAAAAAAGTACAGTGATAAAATATACTGATATTCTTTCATGTTATATTCATCCTATGTTCTCCCATCATGGAGATATTGTACCCATTAATTTTATTATTAGACTTTTAATTTCTATATATTTAGTATACTCATTTCTTAATTCCTTTGAGATAGCAGGGAGATATAATCCAGGGATTGGAATGATGGCTCTGCACTTTAAAGTATATCTCTTCTTGCTCTCATAGATGATCTGGGTTTGGTTCCCAGCACCAAGGATGGGCATATCATAACCCCAACTCACAGGAGAATGGCAGAGGAAAAGAAACTATTAACAGCAAGAGAGAAAAAAAAAGTTTTTGTAGTAGTGTGTGGTGAGTAGTGTGTGTGTGTGTGTGTGTGTGTGTGTGTGTGTGTGTGTGTGTGTGTGTGTGTATGACTGTTTTACCAGGACAGTTTTTCAGAAACAGGTTACAAAGAGAACAAGCTAGACAAAGGCAAAGACAGAGTGAACCATAGAACAAAAGTTAGTACAAAGCTAGGCAGAGAAATCCCTTCAGAAGTGGACAGATGCCAGATTGAATCAGTCAGCTTGGATTTTAAATTTTACAGAGACTAGAAGCTTCCAAGCCTAGGCATAGAGGTAGTTAGAGCAGAGAAGGATACACTCTGGACTCAGTCCAAGTCATGTGTTTGCACAGCTTGGCTATGGCTCTCATCTCATTACTGTATCTGAGGAAATAAAAGTGGCATTTACAATATATACTTACTGTTCTAAATTATAAATAAATTAAATGTAAAGCCGGGTATGGTGTTGCATGCTTTTAATCTTGACACTGGAGTCTGAAGTATGGAATGCTCAAGATCAGACTTTACCATACAATGATATTATGATACAAACCTTTGAATGGACTGAATAGCATACAAATATTTACTATTTTAATAACTAGGCAAATTTGTCAAAATTAAAAAATAATATTAAAAATGAATTGCATCATTTGTTTCTATTCTTATAAAAATATTTAAGTATTATAGCATAGTGCAATTACATTATTTCCAACTTTCAAGTGAATTACTTAACCAAATTATTTTCAAAGTTTAGTTGCATCTTTATAATAATTATAGAAATTAATTCATTAAAAAAAGTTGTTGGACATCACTTTAGGTGACATTGTGAAAGTTTAGCATAATGTTCCACACATATTTGGACTAGTAAATTATGACCACATGTTATATAAGATAAGTAATGTAAAAATGTTATTCAAGAACTGAACCTCTTTTAAATATCATTAACTTGTTATTGTTTGCAAAACTGTGAATGAAAAACCAAAAAGGTTTGGAAAGGAGGAAGTAACTAAAATCGAAAAAATATTATTAGATATCTGTAATTGTTGGTAGTGATTTGTGTTTTGTTACCTATGGGTAGATTTATTTACTTATATTTATTGCTTTTTTGATTTTGTAAGAAACACTTGGTTGATTCTTCATTATACTAATAAACTATGTGAATTGTCCAAATGAAATGGAATATCATCTGGAAAGCTTGAGATAGGAAAGGAGCATCTTTTCCTTTGAGGATGCAGATCAGCATATGTGAAGAATCAGGTTTCCGAGTCCTTATCAACAGCAGTGAATGCATAAGTGTCCTCTTTGAACATTGAGCTTCAAAAACTAAATGGAAATGTTTTCTCTTATATTTTTATATTTGTGTTCAAATGATAATTACAGAAGTGTTTGTATACCAGAAGATAATGTCTGATGCTGGAACAAAAAGGAGTATTCCTCAATGGCTATTATTGTGTTTTGATTTATTCTTCCATACATTACATCCCTAACACAGCCTCACTTCCCTCTCCTTCTCCCAATGCCGCCCATTCACCCCAGGAATGTTTCCTTTTCCATGGATCTACTCCTCCTCTGCCTTCAGAAAAGGAAAACTTCCCAGAGATATCAACTGTACATGGCTTAACAAGTTACCATAAGACTAGCCATGAATTCTCACATCAAAGCTAGAGAGGGCGACTCAGTAAGAGAAAAGATTCCCAAGAATGGAGAAAAGAGTCATAGACAACTCCACAAACAGTGATAGTAATCTAAAAAAAATCACCAGGTTACAGAACCATAAGATATATGCAGAAAACCTAAGTCAGATTCATATAGGCTCACTGATTGTTCAGTCTCTGTGAGTCCTATGTGCCCTGTTTTGTTGGTTCTGTGGGTCCTGTTTTTATGCTGTCTTCAAAAGCCCGTACACATTTCCTTCATCCTCTTCCTCCAATGGGATTCCCTAGCTCTGCATTGTGGGGAATTGCAGGCTGGTATTCAGTTGAGCTGAGTTCTGAACCCTGATGGTCATAATTCACCTTCATGACACGATAGGCGTTCTCTCATGCTCCTGGAACTCTGGCCCCTGCCTAAGGTAACACCTCCCACAGCCCCCACAAGAGAAGCTTGGACAGTAGTCACATAAGCAATGGCCCAAGCTTCTGACCTTCAAGCTAAACTCCTCCCCAGTTACCTAGCAACAGTGAAGACCATAAAAGGGGCTGTTAGGTCCCCACCTCTCTCTCTTACTCCTTTGTCCCTTTACATCTCACCCCTCTCTCCTTTCTTTTTGTCTTCTCTCTCCTCTTCCCTTTCTCGTTGTCTTCTCCTCTCCCCCTCTCCCCTCTCCCCTCTCCCCTCTCCTCCCCTCTCTCCTCTTCTCCCCTCTTTCCCCCTCTCCCCTCTTCCCTCTTTTTCTTCCCCCTCCCCTCTCCCCTCCTTTCTCTCTCTCTCTCTCTCTCTCTCTCTCTCTCTCTCTCTCTCTCTCTCTCTCTCTCTCTCTCTCTCTCTCTCTCTCTCTCTCTCCTCCCTTTCCCCTACATTTCTATAATAAAGCTCTTAAACCAGAGAGTCTCTGCTCCTTCAAGGCCCACTGAGCACTCTTCCCTCATCCCTCTCTTCTGCAACCCTGAGGTTTTACAAGGTAGCTCGGCTGGGGAGGGGGGTCCCTGGTCGGGGACTGCCCCTTTCTCCAGCCCCCACTGCGTGGGTCAGGCATGCTCACCCGGGGCCCAAGCAGAAAAGTGCCTGGCAGTCTCCCCGCATCCGCCTGCCCAGAGTACAGGAACTCTGGCAGGACATGACATATTTCTCCTTCCCTTTCTCCCCCAGGGCCTTCCCAGGCCCCCCTCCCCTTTATTTTTGTTCCCAACACTGAATAAGGTTTGTCTGTGGATCTCTGCTCTGTCACAGTTTTGACTGTTTCAACTTCAGGCCCATGTCACACGAGTTAGTCCATGTCTGACACTGCCTGCATAGCCAGGAACCTGAAGGTGGATAACCCAGAGACCCAAACATGATTGGAAAACCAAACAAACCAAAGATAAACCACATAGATTACCACCTATCCAATTCTCAACAGTTTTAATGAAGATGGTTGGATCTGGAGTAAAAGACAGCTGTGTTGCCCAGGATACAATCTACAGAACTCCAAAAGGTTAACAAGCCAAAAAGCCTGAGTGATGATGCCTAAATCCCACTTGGAAGAAGAAGAAAGCAATCATAGTAGGGTACAGGGAGGGAGGGAGTGGGTGGGAGAGGATACAGGGTGGGGAAGATGGGAGTAAGATCAGGTATTGGGTGGGAAAACAGGACTGAAGTCCTGAGGACCAGCAGAAAGAATGGAAACACTCAACCTCTGAGGAAGGAGGTGGAGGGACCCTCTAGAATGTACCAGAGTCCTGGGAGGTGAAAAACTCTCAGGACTCAAATGGAGGGAACCTTAGATGAAATGCCTATAGAGGGAAGAGGCAACTTTTAGAGCCCACGTTCAGTAGAAAGATAGGGCATCAAGTGAGGGATTGGGTTTCCATCCTACAGTCAAACCCTCTGACCATAATTGGTCCTGTCTTGAAAAAACTGCAGGGACAAAAATAGCGAAAAGCCTGAGAAAAAGAAGGTCCAGTGACAGGCTCAAAGTGGTTTCCAGCTCAAGAGGAGGTACCAATGCTTGACACTATTACTGAGGCTATGTAGTCATCACAAAAAGGGGCCTATCATGACTGTTCTCTAGAAGAACCAATAAGCAGCTGAAAGAGTCAGATGCAGCTATTTAAACCCAAACAATGGAAAGAATCTGCTGACCCCTATGGTTGAATTAGTGAATAACTGAAAGAAGCTGAGGAGGAGGGTGACCTCGGTGGACAACCAGCAGTCTCATCTAAACTGGACACCCGGAGATATCTCAGACACTGTGCGACCAACCAGGCACCAACCATGAGCTCCCAACAAATATACAGAAAAGAACTTCAGGGTTTGTACTCAGTTAGAGAAGATGCACCTAACCCTCAAGAGACTTGAGGCCCCAGGAAGTTGGGAGGTCTGGTGGGGTGGGGGTAGGGGTGGGGACACATTCGTGGGGATGGGGGTAGGAGGTGTAGGATGTGAAACAATTAGAGGGTGGACCGGGAGGAAGATAAAATTTGAAGTGTAAAAAAATTAAACTAAACAAAAAAGAAAAAAGAGAATATTGTTGGATAGGGGGTTTGCAGAGGGGAATCTCAAAGGGGAATAATATTTGAAATATAAATAAATAAAATAACCAAAAATAATAAAGAATTCAAGTTGTATAATATCAGGCTTCTCTCTTGTATTTATTTATTTATTTATTTATTTATTTATTTATTTATTTATATTAGATTTTTTCTTTATAAACATTTCAAATGCTATCCAGAAAGTTCCCTATACTCCCCCCCTGCCCTGCTCCCCTACCCACCCATTCCCACTTCTTGGCCCTGGCATTGCCCTGTACTGGAGCATATAAAGTTTGCAATACCAAGGGGCCTCTCTTCCCAGTGATGGCCGACTAGGCCATCTTCTGGTACATATTCAGCTAGAGACACAGCTCCGGGGGTACTGGTTAGTTCATATTGTTGTTTCACCTATAGTGTTGCAGACCCCTTCAGCTCCTTGGGTGTTCTCTCTAGCTTCTCCATTGGGGGCCCTGTGTTCCATCTTATAGATGACTGTGAACATCCACTTCTGTATTTGCCAGGCACAGGCATAGCCTCATACAGCTACATCAGGGTCCCTTCATGTAATAGTGTCTGGGTTTGGTGGCTGATTATGGGATGGATCCTGGGGTGGGGTAATCTCTGGATGGTCCATCCTTTCGTCTTAGCTCCAAACTTTGTCTTTGTAACTCCTTTGATGGGTATTTTGTTTCCTATTCTAAGGAGGAATGAAGTATCGACCCATTGGTCTTTCCCTCTTCTTGATTTTCTGTGTTTTGCAAATTGTATCTTGGGTGTTCTATGTTTCTGGGCTAATATCCACTTATCAGTGAGTGCATATCTAATGATTTCTTTTGTAATTTGGTTACCTTGCTATGGATGATATCCTCTAGGTACATCCATTTGTCCAAGAATTTCATAAATTCATTGTTTTTAATAGCTGAGTTGTACTCCATTGTGTAAATGTACCACAGTTTCTTTATCCATTCCTCTGTTGAGGGACATCTGGGTTCTTTCCAGCTTCTGGCTAGTATAAATAAGGCTGCTATGAACATAGTGGAGCATGTGTTCTTCTTGACAGTTGGAAATTATTCTGGGTATATGCCCAGGAGAGGTATTGCTGGACCTTTCGATAGTATTACGTCCAATTTTCCTGAGTAACCGTCAGGCTGACTTTCAGAGTGGTTGTACAAGCTTACAATTCCACCAGCAATGCAGGAGTGTTCCTCTTTCTCCACATCCTCACCAGCATCTGCTGTCACCTGAATTTTTGATCTTAGCCATTCTGACTGGTGTGAGGTGGAATCTCAAGGTTGTTTTGATTTGCATTTCCATGATGATTAAGAATGTTGAACATCATTCAGTTTTTCAGGTGTTTCTCAGCCATTTGGTATTCCTCAGTTGACAATTCTTTGTTAAGCTCTGTAACCCATTTTAATATCTGGAGTCCAGCTTCTTGATCTCTTTGTATATATTGGATATTAGTACCATATCAGATTTAGGATTGGTAAAAATTCTTTCCCAATCTGTTGGTGGCCTTTTTGTCTTATTGACAGTGTCTTTTGCCTTACAGAAGCTTTGCAATTTTATGAGGTCCCGTTTGTCAATTCTTGATCTTAAAGCACATGCTATTGCTGTTCTGTTTAGGAATTTTTCCCCTGTGCCCATATCTTCGAGGCTTTTCCCCACTTTCTCCTCTATTAATTTCAGTGTCTCTGGTTTTAGGTGGAGGTCTTTGATCCACTTAGACTTGTACAAGGAGATAGCCTTCTCTCTTGCAATGCAATTTTACATAACACTGCTTGTATGAGATCCATTATTGTTTAGAAAACAACAAAAGAAAATATACAGTAGATGGTCCTCCAGGTTTCCAGAGTAATTTTTTCAAAACTTCTCATAATCATGACAACAAAATATTTTCGGAGCAAGGCTCATTTAATAATTGACTCGGGCATAGAGGTTTCACAGGACCAAGTGCCTCTCCTTCCATTGAAGACCTACAAGGCCATCCTCTGCTACATATGTGGCTGAAGCCATGGGTTCCTCCATGTGTACTCTTTGGTTGGTGGTTTAGATGCTGGCAGCTCTGAGGGTACTGGTTGTTTTATATTGTTGTTCATCCTATGGGGCTACACACCCGTTCAGCTCCTTGGGTCCTTTCTCTAGTATCTCCATTGGTGACCCTGTGCTCAGTCCAATGGTTGGCTGAAAGCACCCACCTCTGAGCTTCTGGGCTAATATCCACTTACCAGTGAGTGAATACCATGTGTGTTCTTTTGTGATTGGGTTACCTCACTTAGGATGATATTTCCTAGTACTATCCATTAGCCTAAGTCAAGCACTAATAGAGCCCCTCGGGAGATAGCTATATCAGGCTCCTGTCAGCAAGCACTTGGCATCCACAATAGTGTCTGGGTTTGGTGACTATATATGGGATGGATCCCCAGGTGAAGCAGTCTCTGTATTGCTTTTCCTTCAGTCTGTGATCCACACTTCATCTCTCTAACTCTTTCCATGTGTACTTTGTTCCCCCATTCTAAGAAGGAACAAAGTATCCACACTTTGGTCTTCCTTCTTCTTAATCTTCATGTGATCTGTGAATTGTATGTTGGGTATTCCGAGCTTCTGGGCTAATATCCACTTACCAGTGAGTGAATACCATGTGTGTTCTTTTGTGATTGGGTTACCTCACTTAGGATGATATTTCCTAGTACTATCCATTAGCCTAAGAATTTCATTAATTTCATAAATAATTTATTATTTTTAATAGCTGATAGTACTCCATTGTGTAAATGTACCACATTTTCTGTATCCATTCCTCTGTTGAAGGACATCTGGGTTCTTTCCAGCTTCTGGTTATTATAAATAAGGCTGCTATGAACATAGTGGAGCATGTGTCTTCATTACACGGTGGATAATCTTCTGTGTACATGCCCATGAGTGGTATAGCTGGGTCCTCTGGTAGTACTATGTCCAATTTTCTGAGGAACCATCAAACTGATATCCAGAGTGGTTGTATCAGCTTGCAATACCACCATCAATGGAGGAGTGTTCCTCTTTCTCCACATCCTCGCCAGCATCTGCTGTCACCTGAATTTTTGATCTTAGCCATTCTGACTGGGGTGAGAATCTCAGGGTTGTTTTGATTTGCATTTCTCTGATAACTAAGGGTGTTGTACTTTCCTTAGGTGCTTCTTAGCCATTCAGTATTCCTCAGTTTAGAATTCTTTGTTTAACTCTGTAACCCATTTTTAAATATGCTTATTTCATTTTCTTGGTCCTGTGAAGGCTCTATGTCCCAGTGTAGAGGAATGCCAGGGCCAGGAAGCAGGAGTGTCTAGGATGGGGAGCAGGGGGAGGGAGGAGGGAATAGGGAGTTTTAGGAGGGGAACCAGGAAAGGGGACATTTGAAATGTAAATAAAGAAAATATCTTTTTTGTTTGTATAGACAGTAGATGGTTTGTAAATTGTATGTGCATATTTAGAAATGATAAGGGGGACATCATCATGTACAACTTCAAGAAGCACAATGATAGCACACATTCATCATTCAAGCACTGAGTGGGTCACAGACAGAATAGTTAGTTGGAAAAAAGCCTTTTAAATCCGTTGCTTCAGAAAAAACAAATTAATGAATCTGTACAGTGAACATAGGAAATAAAAAGGTATATGCATATCCAATGTTATTATAATGAAATTTATTGCAATATTCATTAATAGATGTGTGATGTGAGTGCAATCCCAATCAAATATTAGTTACATGATTAGGATGTTCAGGATGACTATACAACTTCTAATAAAATCCTAAACATGTGTGATTGATCGTGTTTTGAAAAAAATAGGAAAGTAGGATAATTCTACTCATCATATGTAATTTCTAGGTATCTATATTACATTACGATGGTACTTATTGGTTGAATCAGGCAATGGACAGAAAGATATTTAAATAAGAGTCTACATTTATATTGTCCTCACAAAATATATCTGTGTACATGTACCTACAAAGTGGAGCCTAGAAAACTAATTGGCTCCAAACTCATTAACTGAAATCATTTTATGTGTTAAAACTGTGAGTTTATTTGTAAAACATTTCAAATTTATGACCAGGGTGAATGTTTGATTATATAAACAATCACACACACACACACACACACACGTGTGTGTGTATATATATGATTATTATTTTAACATGATATCCATATTATAATGTATGACTGTGTTATACAAATATATGCCAATCATAGGTATTTCATACTAGATTATATATCTAATTTAAAAAAAATACGTAGTAGACATTACTATTATGATATTAGACCTGCAGTATTTGTGATGGTTTTCACCATGACATAGCTGGCTGAAGACACATTTCTCAGGAGACATACCACACATCACTGTATAACATTTTGTTGCATGACACTTATAGTAATTTCTGTCACATTGTGATACAGTTGAGAATGTTCAACCATGTGGTGACAGCCTAGGCATCACAAGGCTCAGTAGAAGATATCATGAATATATATGTGGGGATTCTTTTTTTAATCCAGTGCGCTGAAGCTGGTATGAAAGAAAAACACATGGAAATCTGTACTACAAAATTCTTTATAATGGTATCACAATGCTAAGATCCAACTTTGATTTTTATATAATCACACATTTTATTGCACATCTCTCACCTAGTTGGAAAAAAGTTACCTGGAAAATAGTTCCAGGAATGTTCTTCAAGAACACCATTTTGTTAAAGGTGATGTGACTTCAACGTGTTGTTGCCTTGGAAGAACATCAATGCCATGATTTGTCTAGGGGAAGACAGTAAAAATGTGATTGTAACCCCGTAATCCTGTGTAATACTAAGACACACACTCTGTGTGTGTGTGTGTGTGTGTGTGTGTGTGTGTGTGCTAAAAAGTTTAAACTAAAAAAAGTTTAAAAATCATCACACATTTTCAAAATTTATATAATCTATAGAGTTAGAGTATAAAATATTACATTAAATGAGTGAGCATTCGTGTCTTTGAAATTTAGACAAAGTGTTTCTCAAACTAAAACTGTGAGAATTGCATAAGTTTTATTTAAAATTGAGAGAAAATTAGTATAGGTACCATCTGTGCACAGGGATAGTAAGTCTAGAGCAATTATAGGCATCACCTTGTTTATTGCTTAACTCTAATATTCCAAATTGGCTTTTGCTTCTACAATGTCTGCTCATGTAAGTGTTCTGACTAAATATTATTTTATCATACATAGTATTCCTTTGTACTTTATTATATTTAGATGCACAAATTGCTTTCCTTTAGGTTACAACTACCTACATTATTTGCTGCTTTCATATGTTGTGTGATTTATAGGCCAGCAACTTTCAACCCTATCAGATACCCCAAGTATGAGTTTATTGGGTTTCCTTACAGAGCATAGATGAGGGATTACTTACAAATGTTTTGAGTGCCCTCCAATAGGCTTCTTCTAGATAGCCTTTACACAGCAGAGAAGAAAAATTCCCAGTAGTCACATAAATTGAGCACTTGTCTTCTACTCTTCCTGACGTCACACATAATAAAGGGCAAGTTGCATATAACAGCTGGGAAGAATCATCGGGATGCTGAGTGAGGGTCCTTTCCACCTGCCCAACCTTGCATGATGAGCTATAAGTATTCAACAAGACCAGCTGCCCTTCTCATTTTTCAAGAGTCTGCACCCCAACAAAATTGTTTCTATGGCTCTGGGTATAGTAACTAACAACTTAGCAACTCATTCTCACAGTTAGATTGAAAATTCTAAATATGTTTATGCAAAGAATTGTAACTGGCAGCGGTGGTGCATGCCTTTAATCCCATCACTTGGGAGGCAGAGGCAAGCAGATATTAGAGTTCCAGGCCAGCCTGGTCTACAGAGTAATTTCCAGGACAGCCAGAGCTATACAGAGAAACCCTGTCTTGAAAAACAAACAAACAAACAAACAGTAACAAAACAACTACAAAAAACGAAAACAAAGAATTGTGAAAATAATTTATGGTATCTTTGCTTATTGTAGAAGGAAAAAGGAGATTTGTGATATATCCAAACATGTTCCACTACACAGGCATAACTAATATTGTTTCATTAAAAACATGGGGTTTATTTCAAAAATATATTTTTTAATATTTTTATTAGGTATTTTCCTCAATTATATTTCCAATGCTATCCCAAAAGTCCCCCATACCCTCCCCCCACTCTCCTACACACCCGCTCTCACTTTTTGGCCCTGGCATTGCCCTGTACTGGGGCATATAAAGTTTTCATGTCCAATGGGCCTCTCTTACCAGGGATGGCCGATTAGGCCATCTTTTGATACATATGCAGCTAGAGTCAAGAGCTCCGGGGTACTGGTTAGTTCCTAATGTTGTTGCACCTATAGGGTTGCAGATCCCTTTATCTTCTTGGATACTTTCTCTAGCTCCTCCATTGGGGGCCCTGTGATCCATTCAATAGCTGACTATGAGCATCCACTTATGGGTTTGCTAGGCCCCGGTACAGTCTCAAAAGAGACAGCTATATCAGGGTACTTTCAGCAAAATCTTGCTAGTGTATGCAATGGTGTCATCATTTGGAGGCTGATTATGGGATGGATCCCGCAATACCTCTCCTAGGCATATATCCAGAAGATGTTCCAACTGGTAAGAAGGACACATGCTCCACTATGTACATAGCAGCCTTATTTATAATAGCCAGAAGATGGAAAGAACCCTGATGCCCCTCAACAGAGGAATGGTTACAAAAAATGTGGTACATTTACACAATGGAGTACTACTCAGCTATTAAAAAGAATAAATTTATGAAATTCCTAGGCAAATGGTTGGACCTGGAGGGCATCATCCTGAGTGAGGTAACCCAATCACAAAAGAACTCAAATGATATGTATTCACTGATAAGTGGATATTAGCCCAGAAACTTAGTATACCCAAGATATAAGATACAATTTGCAAAACACATGAAACTGAAGAAGAACGAAGACCAAAGTGTGGACACTTTGCCCCTTCTTAGAATTGGGAACAAAACACCCATGGAAGGAGTTACAGAGACAAAGTTTGGAGCTGAGACAAAAGGATGGACCATCTAGAGACTGCCATATCCAGGGATCCATCCCATAATTAGCCTCCAAACGATGAAACCATTGCATACACTAGCAAACGTTTGCTGAAAGGACCCTGATATAGCTGTCTCTTGTGAGACTATGCCGGGGCCTAGCAATCACAGAAGTGGATGCTCACAGTCAGCTATTGGATGGATCACTGGGCCCCCAGTGGGGGAGCTAGAGTAAGTACCCAAAGAGCAAAAGGGATCTGCAACCCTGTAGGTACAACAACATTATGAACTAACCAGTACCCCTGAGTTCTTGGCTCTAGCTGCGTATGTATCAAAAGATGGCCTGGTAGGCCATCAATAGAAAGAGAGGCCCATTGGACATGCAAACTTTATATGCCCCAGTTCAGGGGAACGCCAGGGCCAAAAAATCGGAATGGGTGGGTAGGGAAGTAAAGGGGAAGGTATGGGGGACTTTTGGGATAGCATTGGAAATGTAATTGAGGAAAATACTTAATAAAAAAAAGAGGATGGACCATCTAGAAAAATATTTTGATAGCTGAGAAAAAATAATCCAAATTGCTCCTCAAATAATTTAACTGAAATATACTTCTAGAAATAGTAGCACTTATGTATAAAAAATTAAATTCAGAGCAAATGTTGCTTCTGGCTGGCAAAATAAAAGACTTTCTCCAGAGGAACTTGGGGTTTCAAGATGACATAGGATTGTATTTCATGGCTGTGCTAAGTCTGCATGTCAGACAACCCTCCCATTTTACATAGATCATGACAAGTGTGAATGTTTTAATTAATGGTGATTGTTATTTGTGCTTCATTTTAGGAATCAACTCTTTTTATTTCAATACAATGAATGGCCTTTAAAAAGTGACTTTGAAAATATATCATTTTTTGAATAAAGTTGTAGTATATGTTATGAGTTATTAAAAAATTAAAAGAACATATTTGATGTAAAATGGTTTTGTTTTTTTTGTTTGTTTGTTTTTGTTTTTTTTTTTTTTTTTCGAGACAGGGTTTCTCTGTATAGCCCTGGCTGTCCTGGAACTCACGTTGTAGACCAGGCTGGCCTCGAACTCAGAAATCCGCCTGCCTCTGCCTCCCAAGTGCTGGGATTAAAGGCGTGCGCCACCACGCCCGGCTGTAAAATGGGTTTTAATGCTAACCACAAAGAGTAAGACTATTTTACCCTTAGCACTTCTTAAATAATTCATAATAATAGGATAATTGTTGATATAAATAACCAGCAAAAAATTCTAATAAGTGCATTTTAATGAATGCTTTTCTATCTTATGCTTTCATTATTGAAACTAGTAGTATCCAGGGCCACAGAATACTGTTTCTCATTTTCTCCTAGGTTTAACTTACTATTTGATTTACATTGTGGAGTCAAAAAGTATAGGTCACATGATGTGTATGCATGCCTGTAATGTAGCATCTTCTATGCCTAAAGCTGTTCATTTCCAAAGGTATTTGCAAAAAGAAATTGCATCAGATTGTTCAGATTTACTTTTAGTGTGTATCAGCATTAGCACTTTCCAAGAAAATTTATAGGTCAGAGTACAAATGACTAATGACTCTCCTAGTACTTCAGCTCCAAGGGTTTGACCATCACCTAGTAGAGGTAAATCCAAAGTGGTAAATTCATTCTCAGACTCTTATCTGGCTGCACAGGAGGTGAAAAACAAAACCTGATCTGAAGATTAACAATTAATGGTCAATATAACTGCACTGTGTATAAGTAGAGTTGACACTGTGTGAAAGGACCATCACAGGGCTGAGGCTTTCCCATTACCTTTCAGCTGGCCACTGTCACTTTAGTCCTAGACTCTCTTTCACATGTTCCAAAATTGATATCATTTGCTGTTGATCGCACAGCTTTTTAGGCTATTCTTTTGCAAGGCCATTCTTCTAAGTACTTAGTTGAGCTAATGCAGAAGAAATATATGAATATGGTAAATTGTCAAAATTACCAAATAGATTTGCACTGTGCCCACAAAGTAACTGTAGACTGGTGAGCTTAAAATGAAATATAATGTAAAGGAAAGGGATTTTTTTTCAGTTAAACTAAGAAAAGGGAATCAACACCTTACTCATGAAATTTGACACATAGGCGCACAGACATAGAAAGACACACAGATAGACATGTATACATGCATGCATGTACACACACACATACACACACACACGACAGTCACATGCACAGGCACATACATATGACAGGCACACACACAGGTATACACCTTCATAAAGTTCCTAAAACCATGATAGGTAAAGTTGAGGGTAGTATGAGGGTAGTATCCAGGAAAATTTAATTGGGTTATATCTGGGTCATATTATTTCGTATCTAGGCCTGAACTGGTAAACCAGGATTTGACACTCCTGATTCAATGGCTCAGAACTGAGAATGTAACTTTCAGACATGAAAGTCAACTTTCAAATAGCTGTTGTAGGGGAAAGATGCCACTTTGAACATCAAGTTTTTCATCCATTGTCACATCTTACTTAAATCACTTGAGTCCTCTAAACAAGTGTTTGAGGTCTATTTTGGAATTTGTTTGAAACACTCTAGTTTCTATTGAACTTGTCACTCCCTGGGAGGGAGGAGAAAGCAGTGAGGGCAAGGCAGGCCACTGGAAACACAAGAAGGCATGGGGCATGCATTGGTGTTGAGACTGGGTTTCTCATGTCTGAGCTTCACTTCACATTGATGATATGTGCTGGTCCATATCCTTCAGTCTAATTCTGCTTATAACATTTTCAAAACACTGTTGCTGACATTGCTCAACAACTGGATTTAAATAGACTCAGAAATATTTAATAAGCTTTTACATGGTGTCTTTTGGGATATTTGGCTCATTACAATAAGTATACTTAAGTGAAAAAAGGGGGGAAGAACTCCATGGTTTCAAATACGAAGAAGCTCTTTATAAGTTTTTTTAAATATTATTATGCACATGGCTGTCCAAATCAAATTAACTATAAACGGTTTGCCTTTTTTTTATTGGATATTTTCTTATTTGAGCAAATATTTTCTTTACTTACATTTCAAATGTTATCCCTTTTCCCAGTTCTCCCCACTCCTCAGAAATACCCTATCCCCTCCCGCTGCCCCTGCTTCTAGGAGGGTGATCCCCTACCCACAGTTCCATGCCCTCCTCCCTGCCCTCAAATTTCTCCACACTGGTGCATATAGCCTTCACAGGACCAAGGGCCTCTTCTCCCATTGATGCCCAACAATACCTTCCTCTAGAAGCTATATGCAGCTAGAGCAATGAGTCCCACAATGTGTACTCTTTGGTTGGTAGTTTAGTCACTGGGAGCTCTGGGGGGTACTGGTTGGTTCATATTGTGCTCCTCCTATGGGGCTGCAAATCCCTTCAGGTCCTTGAGTCCTTTCTCTAGCTCCTCCACTGGAGACCCTGTGTTCAATTCAAGGGTTGGCTGAAAGCCTCTACCTCTTTATTTGTCAGGCATTGGTAGAGACCCTCTGGAGACAGCTATATTAGCCTCCTGTCAGCAAGCACTTCTAGGCATTGACAATAGTGTCTAGGTTTGGTGTACATGGGATGGATCCTCAGGTGGGACAGTCTCTGGATGGCGTTTCCTTCAGTCTCTGCTCCACACTTTGTCTCCATTTTACCTCCCTTGAGTATTTTGTTCCCCTTCTAAGAAGGACTGAAGCATCCACACTTTGGTCTTCTTTCTTCTTGAGCTTCATGTGATCTGTGAAACAATAAGAAGCAACTGAAAAAGTCCATAATCAATCAATCAATCAATCAATCAATCAATCAATCAATCAATCAATCAATCAATTATAGTACCATGTACATAATACTCCAGAATAGATGCCACACGTATTAAATTTGTTTCCTAGGATATCACTTACCCTTCATAATCCAGTAAATGCCTTAAGTCAAATAAATCATAAGAGGTCATATTTTTATCTTTGTTTTATGTCCCAATGATAAATTGCCATAAGTATAAAGTTCTCAGCATCTACCAGAATATTCTGAAAATCAAACCAATTCTTTTCACCTTGAAGTACACTTCAAGATAAAGAAATTATTGTATTTTCATATAAATGTATGTTCATATATTTATATAAATTTCAGATATTAAAAAAATCTATCAAGATGCAATGCTTCTTTGAAATGCTTAAAATACTGATGCCCTCAATCATGAGAAATAATCTAACGTTAGGCACATTACTAATAAACTATGTGTGCCTCAGGATCCCAACTGTCCTCTAATATATTGAGGTTAATTGTATAATCTATGCCACTCAAAGGCATAATGTTAAATATTTATCAATATGAAATGTGATATATGTGCTTGGCACTGATGAAATATGATTCATAATTATAATTCTTTGAGCAGGATATATTTAACACAAAGTTAATGGTCATAGTTTCTAATTCCTAAAGGAACCACCAAAGCAAATGAAATGAATTGGGGCTCAACAGTAAATATTATTTGTCTGATCTTGCATCCTTACACTACTGAAAAGATGTAACTGATGTTCATAGATGAGTAGACTTATTTCTGGGTGCTATGATGTTCAGATAGGGACTGCTTAAGAAGCAATTTCATTGGGGCTCTAGGAAATATTTCTTATTAATAATAAATATTCACCTTGATTTCTCATTCTATTCAACTTGTAGTGAAGGGAGATGGACATAGGGAGCTTCCCTGTAAGATACAAAGGATTCTAAACCATGGACACATTAGCATGTTGATGTTCATTGGACCACAACTTAAGTAAAATTGCCATGATTTCTGGATGGTTGTAAACATAAATTTTACAGTCTATGAGCCATTCTCACATCTTTCCATGAAGTGTACTTTTAAGAGCTAAGAATAGATTCTTGCTGCAGTCAGAGAAAACCGAGTTAATAAGACATTGCTAGCTGCACAACGTATCCAGAAAATTGAGTTAGATATGGACGTGAAGGTTAAATTGACCTTTCACAAGAATGTTCTATATTTTCCCTCCTCCCCTTCTCCCTGCGTGCCTTGCTTCCTTCCACCTCTTCATTTGTCATTGTCTAAGGGCATTGCTTCATGTCTTCCCTAAAGCTTTCTTTCTTTCATCCTCTTTCTTTCAACCTAACTTCACATGTCTGATTGCCTTTAAAAATCTTTATTCTGTGATCTCTCCTTTTCATACTTATGGTCTATCTCATACCTGTGGCAATTAAATAGGTTTCTATGTACACTGGCTTAGGTTTTATCATTTTAGGGTGAGGTAGAGTTATGACAACCACTAACCATTCCTTTATTTTACCAATGAGTCTGTTATGGTTGAATATTAATTTTAAGAATTAACTGTTTGTGAGAGTCACCGTTTGACATATATTTTAGTACATCTATTAATTATATTTTATTTCATCAAATTCTTTATGGTGTTTATGAAAAGAACCCTATTTATTCAGTAACAGATTCATACATATTTTTCTCACTTTACTCTTTCCTTCCTTTTGTCAGCTGGATAGCATCTCCCTGTGTAATAGACTTTCTGCACCTTGTGGAATGAAGGACTTTGATATTTGTATTACAATTATTTTGTGTTAAACTCTAAACTTTTGTTTTATGTTGCATAAAAATTTAGAGAAGCCAATATTTCTCTATTGTCTCTTCCTATGTATACAACCCATCTCACTATGTATCATAGATATATAGAGAAATACTCATGATTTTTGTGTGAGCACTGTTATGTATGTGTGATATTGAGTTGTTATATTTAATCGATTATTTTGCAATCAGTCATAGTTCAAGTGAACTAATAACAATGTAGTTCCCTTTTGGGGTTCCATATTGTAATTGGTTGTAAGAATTTTAAAGATGGAGATTTTAGAGAATTCGTCATTTCAGTCATATAAGGAATGGGTTTTTCTCTTTATTATGTCATCCCTCATTTTATTCTTTATCACTTTCCTTATAATCCCATAATATCTAACTGACCTTTTATCTTCATTGTATTGTTTGTTCCAGATATGGTATAGTATGCTGACTTAACACATTGTATTCTTTTCCTGACTAATATAAGTTTCACCACTTCAGTTGTTGGTTAATAATCAAGGTTTTTGTTTTACAGTTTTCCTGAAATTATGAGTTTCTCATTTATTCCATTGTTTTCTTCACGTTATTTTCATTAAATGGACCGCACATTTTCCTATTTCTTAAATTTTACCTGGGTATATTTAGGAAATTAATCTAAAAGTGTCTACTACATGACTGCGTTGATGCTACCTAGCAGTAAACAGTTATTTCCTTACTAAATTATGTTTCTCCCTGCTTGAGTTTATCACTTCATTATAAATGACAAACTTTCCTATAATAAAGAAACCTTCATATTTTCCACTAGCAACTCTGTTAGTCTTTGATATTCTCTTGCTAGACACATATACAGTAGGGTCTATGTGCATTCTTGGAGTGCTAACCTAGCATATAAAATCTGTTGCTGTATCTTCATGTTTTTGCAATCCAGGGACTTCTTGTATATGATCTATTTTGACTTTTTTTGTTTTAATAATCTTTAACAACACCTTACTTGTTATTTTTAGGCCAACATTTTTCATGGTGTGTAGTGATATAGTAGAATAGTGTCATTTTTTTATCTTTTATTCATTGCCCTTATGTATTATTTTTATTCCATATTTTGCCATTTTTTACTTTCACTGACTGTATTATGTTTTCCCCATACAACTTTTCTCCTCAGATTGCCAATTACAGGGATATATACACCCTATGGAGTCAAGCTAGTTGTTGCTCTTATTTACATATTTGGATGTGCTTACAACTGACTAATTTTAGATTGTGGTCCCAGCCTAAAAAAGACTATTCTCATTCTCATAGTAGTCATTAACCACCTATAAAAGATCTTTCTCTAGAGTTGGTACCTGGTAAAATTTTTCTTCTTCCATGCTGGCCTGTTGACTAGTGTGGTCAAATTTTATTTGGTCAACTATACTGTTGAGAGTTCATGAGTACAACATCCTTTCCTGCCCTAAAGACAGTACATCTCAGCAGTTCTTTATGGTTTTACAGTCTCTCTGATCCTGTCCACTATGCCTCCTAAGCCTTTGATGTAGGAGTTGTATATAGATGTTTCTTTTGTATATGAACACCCCAGGTTCACTTATTCTCTCATTTCAACCAGTTGTGCCTTATTCCTGAAGACATGGCCCACTTCTCACGCAACTGTGGAAATCAAGGTGAGAGACTTGAGAGCTTCGACCTGGAAAGCTGACTCTCATAGTCTTGAAAGTTGCTATATAAGCTGACAAGGGAGAAAAATTTGTTCCCAGTTTTAAAGGCTGAAAAGTACCTCAGCAGCAGGAATGTCAAGTTATCCCACTGGTACAATAGTGGCACTTGTATGTTTGGCCAAACAAGTCTAATCGGATCTAAAGCTTATTCAGTTGGGTGGAACATGCCTGCTACTGTAAATTTAGGCAAGAACTTGTTGTTGGAAAACTCATAAGCACTCGTGGAGAGCCTACTACTCTGATCCATCCAGCTACCTTTCTTATACCCAAAGGGACATAGAGCGCTCATTCTTCATCGGAAAAAAATATCTTTCTCCAGCACATGAAAGCTATTTACCTTTACCTTTTACACGATAATATTCCATTTTCCAGGATTGTACTATTATAGTGTATTTATTCATTCTATCTCCACAATGGAAAATTCAATTATATTCTAAATGTAGAACAGATTTTTTTTCATGGTTTATTTTAAAATATTGTTCTAAGTGCTGTTTGAAATCTTCAAACTTTACTTGGCTTTGAGTTTAGAATATGACTATTTATTCAGAGATAGAAATGATATGCTAATTAAAAATACTTTTACTGAATAGAACTTCAGAGCTTGTAGCATGATAATATGTTCATTATATTACAGAGTACAACCTCAAGGTTGTGTGTATTTATTGGAGACATATGTTTGCTCTTCTGCCTGAAAGAAGAGCACATGAATACCTTAGGAAACTTAACTTTAGAGCTTTGGGTTTTATGTTTGTTTGTTTTTGTTGTAGTTGTGATTGTTAATATTGTGCCACTACTGCATACATTGCCACATCATCCTGCTGCTAGTCCACTATTGAAGAATGCAGGGTTCTTAGTTGGGTAAGATTGGTGGATACTTTCTCACTCTGATAGAAGATACATACATACATATATATATATATATATATATATATATATATATATATGTAGTTTCTTACAAAACTAGGAACTCTAGTCATTAGGAGTAAAGTGCCCAGATGCAGATGAATATCAATATTATTCATCTATGTCTGATAACTTAAATGTGTTGTCTTTACTAATAGTGCCATAACATCAAATTTTTGATGCTATCCAGTAGAATTTGCAATAACCTGTAATATTTACCATCAAATTAAAATAATATGTAACACATTTTTAGTATTAACTTTTAATTGGTAGCATTTGATATCTGTTATGGTGTTGTCTTGCCTTGTTGCATCATAACTCCTTTTAAACTATTTTCATATATGTAGAAGTTTTAGGAAGTTTTATCATAACTTTCAACTATAGCAGATGAAAACAATAGCTTGTGAAAAAGTAAAAAGTGGACACATTTCTCTGTCACTGGAATATTGCAGAGTTTTTAATTAGTTGTACCTTTAAAGTTGTAAAATTCAATCATGATCTAAAGATACATCAGTATTTATTCATGGTCTACTTTACACTTTTTAATGTGTCATGGAAAATTTATGTTTACTGTAAATGATAACAATAAATAAATGAATAAATACATAAATAAATAATAGTAGACAAGCTATAAAATTCATTCCTCACTTTCTCACTTCCACTTCCCAATTCCATATTTTAATATGGTTTAAGGCAACTAAGTCTATTGAGTTCTTCCCCATATCTACATAGGTGAAAATGAACAAACATGGAGGGTCCATATGCTTAAGGATCACTCATTCTCCTTACTTCAGCAGCCTTTAACTTTCCAAGCTCTTTAGTAGGTGTGGGGTCCTGGAATCCCTCACCATTCAATCTGTATTATTACCTCAAATGGTCTTGTGCAGGTCTGGGAAGGCAAATTCGACTGTGGCCAGTACATTAGTGTAACAGCCTTGTCATGTCCAAGAGAAGATTTCCCTGTCTTCTGGCTCTTAAACTCTTTTTACACTCTCTTCTGTGTTCTTCCTTGAGCTATGGAGGTGAAGGTTGTGATATGGGTTTTCGATTTACTGTTGAGCATGTCCCAGTCCAGCATTTCTTATACTTTGACCAGCTGTGATTCTCTGTTAGGCACAGTGCATTGCACAAAGAATCTTCTCTGTGAGCAAGGAAAACATCACTAAACTAGTAGGATAGATATTCTGTAAATTGATCTTGTACATGTATGAAATTTAAAAAGTTAATGAATTTTTTAATATTCTCAAATCCATCTCATGTTACATAATCAAATTTAGTCATAGAAACTTCAGAAATAACTGGTTATTCCCCAGGAAAAAGAAGTTAGTGTAATGACATTGTTTTCCAGTTGGATGCAAGTCTATTTCCAAATGCATTAATCTTGCTTTTAATTCAGTAGAATTTTTCCTCGGAGGCATTTGCAGTTTGTCAGTTTTTCACTAAAGCAGATATAGGTTATGCAATATAAAGTGATTTTCTGACTGGATTTCAAATTAACCTTCTTCTATCCATTTCAATGTGCCATACATGACCACAGAAGGCACTTTGAACACCTCTCAAGTTCAGAGTGTTACAGAACTTAAAGCAAATCGGGAAAGTTCAAATTAAGATCAGATTAAAGATTTACACTTGTCAAAGGTTAAGCAAATCTCTCTGCTTTTCGTTATTTTTAATTTGCATCTTTAATAAGCTGTAGCATAAACAGAGATTCTGGCTTCATTTTGACATACTTCAGAATAGGAAAATGTATTCTTTCCAGGTCAAAAAATAAAGCCCTTTTGACTACCAGCATTCTTAAATAACCAAATGTTAATCCCTAGAAGAACTTCAGTCTGTGGATGAGGCTGGAAAGGCTCTCTTTTGTGCCTTTTGTCTTCCATATTTATATAAATTCCTCATTGTGTTATTATTGCCTTTTTCTTGGTATCTGTGCTGCAAGAGCTCTCTGTCAAAAGGGGTTAAATTTTGCAGGACATGAGAACATTATTTTCAAAGTATTTCTCTTGACTTTAACTTGATTTAAAAATCTGTCAGTGTTCATTTCCAAATATGACAAAGACAGTGGAGCAATTTTGCTTTAAAGTTCCCTGAAAACACACATTGAGGTAACTTTCTATAGACTGATCAGAATGTATCTATAGTTTTAGGAATATATACACACATTCATATATTACTATATACACACATTAGTAACAACAGTCAATGGACATAAAAAGAAAAGGGAGGTGTGTATGTGAAAATTTAGAGAGAGAAAAGGGAAAATGAAAATGGTGCAATTGTAATTTAATTTTTTAAAAAAATAGACAAAAGGGCCTTCACTAGATAAACATTCTCTTACTATTGATTAAAATCAACAATAGAGCAAACACACAAAGACACACGCATTTGCATATGAACATTTGGTCTCCTCCATATCTTAAATGCCAATTTGAAGCAAGTAGGTGCTAAGGGAGCATATAAATGTTTCTGAGAATTAGGTGCCTCTTCAACTACACAGTCAATGCCCCCTTCAACTACCTAATTTTCCAGCAGAGAATTTTGCAATCAGGCTAGGGCAAAGAGCTAAGGGAGTGTTTCACTTTTTAAATACTCTGGTTCCCAAATGACAGAGTTGTGATTCCAAATGGAAGGGCTTAATAAGAAAAGTTTTTGTCTTTTTTTTTCCTCTTTTTGTGGTAATGGGCTTAAATCTGAGAACTTCGTGCATATGTGTGACTGCTGGATTTTGTATAAAGGATCTGTTCTTAGAATTTACCTCTTGGCGTGTAGCTTACAGAGCTGATGTAGTTTATATTTGGAACAACATTTTCCTATTAAATAGAATTTGTGACAGTGGATTCAAGGCAAGAAAAGGTAATGATTCAAATGATTTCTTGGAAGTACAATTTTTCTCTTCAAGGTTTGCAGGGAAAAATAACTGCAGCAATCAAATGAAAAAATTATATAATCATGTCAAGATATGTAGTCAAAGGACTTACTATTAAAGACAAATATAAACTGTGCTAGTAGCACATTATTAATGCTATCCCACTGGGTGCTTTCATTCACAATAGGAGGTACAAAGTCAATTCTAATGTTACATTTTGAGGGGAGTAAGTCCAAATACTAACTGAATTCCATGGGTTAAAATATTTTGAATTTGAATGACAGATGGAAACAGAAGAGGCATGGAAGCTATGGTTGTTTTTATTATATGTGAAAAAAAGAAAGGAGAATAGCTACACATACACTATAGCATAGGTTCAATTATAAGCAAATTCACTATCTAAACTTTTTGTCTTTATAATCTTATCTGGATGCAAATATTATTTTTATAATTTAGTTTTAGTTACCTTTCAATTTTCCAAGATATTTAATATAGAATTTCTTTACAAAATAGAACAGTCCCTTATATTTCTGGTTATAAGCTTAGTCTTTAATGGCTGAGCAATCTCCAGAGACTTCATCCAGCAACTGAAGGGAGCATATGTAAAGTACCACAGTAAGACATTTCATTTCTGGAAATCCTGTGTAGGAGCAGGAGGAAAGATCTGAGCAAATAGATGGTTCAGGGACATACCACTAGAACAGGAAAACAAGGTCAAAGAATTAATTGATTGGGATGCCTGGGAACTTACAAGATCAGGGAGCCTGTAAGGGGGGTGACCTAGGTCCTCTGCATATATGTTATGGCTTACTAGCTTGATGTTCTTGTGGAAAACCTAACAGTGGGAGCTGGGGCTGTTCTTGACCCTCTTGTCTATTGGGGGAGCAGTTTGCTCTTACTAGGTTGCTTGTGAAGTCTGGATGCACTGTTATGTTCCTGGTTTTACTGTAGTTTTTGATGCATTTGGCTGATGTTTCTGGGAGGCCTGTTTTATTCACGGGGAGATAGAGAGTGATGGATTGGTGAGTCATGTAGGAAAGAAAATACGGTGAGGGGAAAGAGGAGAAACTGAAGTAGGGATGTAATGAGAGAAATATTTTTTTAGAAAAATTAAAAAGAGGAAAACCAAGAAAAATTCCAAGAAGAAATGCAAAAAGAAAGTATAAAAGGATATGAAAGGCCCATGGGGAATCCCTGCTGAAGCCATGCATCAGAACCAGAACGACTGTGGTAGTACCTTGGTTATGCTCTCTCAATGACCAATGACAGGAAATGTTGTTAGTTCATGATACCAGCATGAATCCAGTGGCAAATCAGAGAGAAGACAGATTTAGCTGAGGCCAGGAATAGGAAGTGCCTGAAGGAAACAATCTAGTAGCCCACTTCCATGGCTCACATCATAGTAACTCTGAAAATCCTGTTTTCTCTATAACTTTAAAAAATAATATTAAGTTAAGACTGCTGGTCTTCTTATGAGGTAGCCCTCCTCCTTAGCTTCTGACAGCTTTTCCATAATTCAACCACAGTCATTTCTGACTTTAGTCCAACGGTTGGTTATAAGTATCTGCATCTGTCTCAGACAGCTGTTTGTTGGGACTCTCAGGGAACAGCCATGCTAGGCTCCTGTCTGTAAGTACATAGTATCATCAGTAATAATGTCAGGCCTTGGAGCCTCCCTTTGAGATGGATCCCAAGTTGGGTCTGTCACTGGACTGCCTTTCTCTCAGCCTCATCTCCATATTTTTCTCTATAGTTCCTTTTAGACAGGAACAATTCAAGGTCAAAAATTTTGATTCTGGATTAATAACCCTGTTCCTCCACTTGATGCTCTGTCTTTCTGCTGGACTTGAGGTCCCCCCCAAAAAAGGGGATGGCTGGCAGTGGTGAGGGGACATCCTCTTGGAGGCAGGGGAAAGAGAAAAAGGATGAGGAACTGTAGGAGGGGAGACCAGGAGGGGAGCAACAGCTTGACTATAAAAAAAAAGTATTAAAAATAATATTAAATTGCATTTCATCAGGCAGAATTCATAAAATGGTAAAAGACACTAATACATTGTGTATTACCATATACAAAATAATCATCTTTATTTGATAATAATGCTATGCCAAAAGTGAGAAATATGAAGTAAAGCTTGCAACTCCAGATCAACACCTCTGATTTGGCACAGATGTGTACTGAAAGTAATATTGTTGGAGAGGGATCCCATTTAAATCTCTATGGAATCTCTACTACTAGGATTTAAATCCTCTCTCTGTAACTTAGTAGCCCAGTGGTTTAGTTTGTCTGTTAAAGTTTCTGTTCTTTGCATTACTTAGACAGTGAAAGTAATGCTAGGACCATATATGCCTAAGAATATTTGCAGGAGAATTGAATTAATTATGATGTGTAAAGCATTTGGGATACAGTTCAGGACAATAAATTCATGGAGAGTAAACATTTAGAAATGAAAACTATTATTTAAGATATATTCTAAATATTTACTTATTTGTTTATTTGCTAGTCTTTATTTCAGAGATAATCTTAAATAAACAATCATTACACAGTTTATGTACAATTGCCTATTTAAAGAGTCACTCCTTTATTCTCAAAGTAATACTTTTCTTTCTCTGAACTTAGTTGTCAGATGCAGCTGTTCCATATTTAATTAAACAGTGTTCCTTGCAGCATAAACCAGGCTTAAGGCAGCCTATTACCCATTGAGAAATTAGTCTGTTGATTCAGAGGGCCTTGTTCTCCTGGTGTCCTCCACCCTCTCTAGCTCTTAAAATCTTTATGCCTTTTCTTTCACTGGATGCTGAGAAGTCTGAAGGGAGGGATTGATTGGAGACTTCCAATTTAGACTCTTTGTCTGGCTGTATGTGCAAGCATCTGTTTCCATCTGCTGCTGGAGAAAAGCTCTTTGATGATGCCAGGATAGGGCACTAATCTACATACATAACAATATCATTAGGAGTCATATTAATGATCATTTGCTTTATCTTAGGTGCCTGTGCTATCTAGTCTCTGCTTCTTGGTTTCCCTAGCAGTGTCATGGATGGGTTCCTTTCATGGATGAGGCTTAAATCAAATCTGACATTGATTATTTAATCCCAAAAGTATATGGTATAGGCAGGGCAGATTGTAGGTTAAAGGTTTTGTTGAGTGGTTTGGTGTTCACAGCTCTTTCAGTAGAATCTTTCCACAGGGAAGAGACTACAATATAGAGCACAAGGGCTCGAGCACAGGACATATGACCTCACAAAGACCTAAGCAGCAAGCACAGAGCCTCTCCATAGACATTATGAATATTACCTTAGGGTTGTTTCCTTTTTTTTTGTAGTTGTCTTTGTTTGTTTTTACAAGATTTCTGATTATGAGAGCATGTAGGTCTCTGACTCTTTTACAGACTCTTGGGACTCTTTTCCTTCTTCCGGTTGCTATATCCAACTTCAACAAGATAGTTTTTGCCACATGTTATTATATTTTATTTTTTAGTGTTTGATTTTTATCTCTAAGCAGTCTGTTCTTTTCTTGAGAGACAGAAAGCGTGTGTGGCAGGTGGCTGAGAGCTGTAGAGAGAGTGGACACTCTGAACAGGAAATTCTGTATGAGCAAAGAATTCAATTTAATAAATGGGTGCCAGGAGCCTTATCTGAGCATGGAGTCTCTCTGGAAAGCACTCATAAGAATTGAGGACAGGCAGAGGGGAAATCATGATTTGCAAGAGTCAAGGTTGCTTAGTGTAGATAGCATTTACTCTTCTTGAGTATTAGTTATTTTGGGGCCAGAAGCCTATAGCTTCAGGCTGATTAACACCTGTTGCTTAACAGTAGGGAATTTGGTAAAGGATTTATTGCTAGTATTCTGGCAAGTCAGCCAAGAGCCCCTGGCTTGTCAGGCTAGTTAACTCATTGGGAACCAGAGAGGAAGGAAAGGAAAACAATTAAAATTCTTTACATAGGCAGTTATATATAGACACACATACATTAATACACATGCATTTTGGCCAGGCTCACTCAGCCACCTGTCTCAATCAACTCCATATGTGTTCATACATACATACATACATCATACATACATACACACACTCACACACACATATTCAATAAAAATGATGAAGCATATAAAAAGAATCTGCAAAAATTTAAAAAGGTATGTTTTGAAAAATCTAAGCCTATACATTGATTAAACAACAATAATGCATGAAAATCTTTATATTGACCTAAAGACAATCTGATCAATAGGGTGGGCTAAGGTTCAGGAATCCTTAGGCTATGTGATAGTCATAATAAAAGGCATATCAGCTCCAAGAAGCAATCCTGAGGTGAAGTCTGCCAGGGCCTTGACTTCAAGAGCTCACCCATCTTAGACCATGTAAAAAAAAAGGAACCATCTCCTTGAAGGCCACCTGTTAGGGTTACCCTTTCCTAGGGTTTCTGACAAATGAAGAAAAGAAAATAGAAAATTGGTCTTTCCTTTTCCTTTTTTTAATTGGATATTTTATTTATTTACATTTCAAATGATATCCCCTTTCACAGTTTTCCCTCTGGAAACATTCTATCCCATTCTCCCTCCCCCTGCTTCTATGAGGGTACTCAGTCACCCACCCACCCACACATTCCTGACTCCACAGCCTCACATTCCCCTACACTGAGGCATGGAGCCTTCCCAAGACCCAGGGCCTCTCCTCTCATTGATGCCCAACAAGGCCATCCTCTGCTACATATGCAGCTGGAGCCATGGGTCCCTCCATGTGTACTCCTTGATCTTGGGAAGGATCCATGGTTTGTGGCTCAGTCCCTGGGAGCTCAGGGGGATCTGATTGGTTGATATTGCTGTTCCTCCTATGTGTTACAAACCCCTTCAGCTCCTTCAGTGCTTTGTCTAATTCCTCCATTGAGGTCCCCATTAGGGAAACCTGTGTTCAGTCTAATGGTTGGCTGCAAACATCCACCTCTGTATTTTTCAGGTTCTGGCAGATCCTCTCTTGAGATAGCTATATCAGGCTCCTGTCAGCATGCATTTTGTGGCATCCGCAATATTATCTGTTTTTGGTGACTGTATTTGGGATGGATCCCCAGGTAGTACCTTCTTTGGATGGCCTTTCCTTCAGTCTCTGCTTCACACTTTGTCTCCATATTTGCTTCTGTGTGTATTTTGTTTCCCTTTAAAGAAGAACCAAAGGCACTAAATCGGTAATCTTCTTGAGCTTCATGTGGTCTGTGAATAATATGATGGGTATTCCAAGCATTGGTGTCAATATCCACTTATCAGTGAGTACATACCATGTGTGTTCTTTTGTGATAGGGTTGCTTCACTCGGGATGATATTTTCTAGTCTCATCCATTTGCCTAAGAATTTCATGAATTCATTGTTTTTAATAGCTGAGTGTTTTTAATAGCGACATCATGTAAATGTACAACATTTTCTGTATCTATCCCTCTGTTGAAGGATATCTGGGTTCTTTCCTGCTTCTGGCGATTATAAATAAGGCAGCTATGAACATAGTAGAGAACGTGTCTTTGTTACTTGTTGGAGTATCTTTTCGGTATATGCCCAGGACGGGTATTATAGCTGGATCCTGAGGTAGTACTATGCCCAACTTTCTGGTGAACCACAAGAATGATTTCATGAGTAGTTGTACGAGCTTACATTCCTACCAACAATGGAGGAGTGTTCCTCATTCTCCACATCCATGCCAGAATCTGCTGTCACTTGAGTTCTTGATCTTAGTCATTCTAATTGGTGTGAGGTGGAATCTCAGGGTAGTTTTGATTTGCATCTCCCTGATGACTAAGAATAATGAACACTTCTTTAGGTGCTTCTCAGCCTTTTGGTATTATCAGTTGTGAATTCATTGTTTAGCTCTGTACCACATATATTTATAGCTATGTTTGTTTCTCTGGAGTCTAACTTTATGAGTTCTTTGTATATATTGGATATTATCCCTCTATCAGATGGAGAGTTGGTAAAAAAAAAAAAAAATTCCCAATCTGTTCTTTGTCATTTTGTATTGACAGTACCTTTCAGAGGCTTTGCAATTTTATGACGTTCCATTTGTCAATTCTTGATCTTAGGGCATATGCCATCGGTGTTCTGTTCAGGAAAATTTTCCCTTACCCTATGTGTTTGAAGTTCTCCCCCAATTTCTCTTCTATTAGTTTCAGTGTACCTGGTTTTATGTCGAGGTCCTTGATCCACTTAGGCTTGAGCTTTGTACAAGGAGATACGAATGGATTGATTTGCATTCTTCTATATGATGACCTCCAGTTGAAGCAGAACCATTTGTTGAAGATGCTGTCTTTTTTCCACTGAATGGTTTTAGTTCCCTTCTCAAATATCAAGTGACAGTAGGTGTATGGGTTTATTTCTGGGTCTTCAATTCTATTCTATTGATCTACCTGCCAATTGATTTCTGTACCAATATCATACAGTTTTTTATCACTATTGCTCTGTAATACAGTTTAAGATCAGGGATGATGATTCCCCAGAAGTTCTTTTTTTTTGAGAATAGGTTTCAGTATCCTGTTTTGTTTGTTTGTTTGTTTGTTTTTGTTTTTGTTTTTTCAAATGAATTTGCAAATTGCTCTTTCTAACTCTATGAAAAATAGAGTGGGAATTTTGATGGGGATTTCATTGAATCTGTACATTGCGTTCAGCAAGATGGCCATTTTAACTATATTAATCCTGCCAATCCATGAGCATGGGTGATCTTTCCATCTTCTGAGATCTTTAAT
This sequence comes from Mus caroli, assembly GCF_978045245.1. Lineage (NCBI taxonomy): Eukaryota > Metazoa > Chordata > Mammalia > Rodentia > Muridae > Mus > Mus caroli. The sequence goes on along the minus strand of NW_028227259.1, from coordinate 63,788,615 downwards.
TTCTTTCTTCAGATATTTGAAGTTCTTGTCATAGAGATGTTTCACTTGCTTGGTTAGAGTCCTACCAAGATATGTAATATTGTTTGTCACTATTATGAAGGGTGTGGTTTCCCTAAATTCTTTTTCAGCCTGTTTATCCTTTGAGTATACAAAGGCTACTGATTTGTTTGAGTTATTTTTATATCCACCCACTTTGTGAAGTTGTTTATCAAGCTTTGGAGTTCTCTGGTGGAATTTTTAGAGTCACTTAAATATACTATCATATCATCTGTAAATAGTGATATTTTGACTCCTTCCTTTCCAATTTGTATTCCCTTGATCTCTTTTTGTTGTCTAATTACTCTGTCTAGGACTTCAAGTACAATATTGAATAGGTAGGAAGAAAGTAGGTGGCCTTTTCTAGTCCCTGATTTTAGTGGGATTGCTTCAAGTTTCTCTCCATTTAGTTTGATGTTGGCTACTGGTTTGCTGTATATTGCTTTTACTATGTTTAGTTATGGGCTTTGAATTCTTTATTTTTCCAAGGCTTTTATCATGAAGGGGTGTTGAATTTTGTCAAATGCGTTATCAGCATTTAATGAAATGATCATATGGCTGTTTGTTGTGTGTTTTTTTTTTTTTAGTTTGTTTATATAATGGATTTCATGGATGGATTTCCGTATATTGAACCACTCCTGCATCGCTGGAATGAAGCCTAATTGATCATAGTGGATGATTGTTTTGATGTGTTCTTGGATTTGGTTTGTGAGAATTTTATTGAGTAGTTTTGCATCTATGTTCATAAGTGAAACTGGTCTGAAATTCTCTGTTAGGTCTTTCTGTGATTTTGGTATCAGTAAAATTGTGACTTCATGGAATGATTTCAGTAGTGTTCCTTCAGTTTCTATTTTGTGGAATAGTTTGAAGAATATTCATATTAGATCTTCTTTGAATGTCTAATAGAATTCTGCACTAAGACCCCTTGGCTTTTATTAGTTGGGAGACTTTTAATGACTGCAGTTATTTCTTTAAGGGTAATGGGATCATTTACATGGTTTATCTGAACCTGATTTGACTTTGGTATGTGGTATCTGTCTAAAAATTGTCTATGTCATTCAGGTTTTTGAGTTTTGTTGACTATAGGCTTTTGTAGTAGGATCTGATGATTTTTTGAATTTTCTAGTTTTCTGTTGTTTAAAATCAGTAATGAAAATTCTAACAAATTTTCAGGAATATTGTGGCAAATAAAGTGGTTTTTGTGTTTTAGAAGCACACAATAAGATAAGTAATGTCATACTATCCCTGTCAAATTTATTACTATAATATTTAAAATTTTAATGCAACTCATTATTTATTTTGTTTTTAGTTTTTATATGCTTCTTGCTGCATCATATTACTTGCAAGATCATTACTTTTTCCACTTAAGCAAATATTTAGAAGGTAAGTTTGCATTTATTTTCTATCTATGTGGTAACATTGAAATGGCTGATCAAAGGGTCGTTAACTTGTTTTTACTATGTGTTTTTACTATCTGATTTTGAGTTTGCATTTATTAAATGTCTCCTGCTTAAATGACTTTCTGTTCAAGAAGAATACAGCTCATTCATAAATCATTAGGCTTTGAAAAGCTGAGTGGAGGGTTTTGGGCTCTTTATGAGTCACTTCCCTTATTCTCTGCTGACTTATTAAGCACTGAATTTGGCCTCATGCCAATTTGAAAGGAAACGGACTCAGTATGATGAGCCCCAGCCTGAAACTCTAATTTAATTATTAATAGTTCATATGTAAACTCTACTTCACTGTGGGGGGAAAAGGTGATGAAAAATGCATTTTGTGATCTTGTAACATATGCACATCAACTACATCACTATGGTAGAGGAAGTCAGGAAGAGCTACATTTAAAATAGTTGTTTCAATATCTGAGACAAAAAGGTATTCATTTGGATATTTAGATAATGGCTCAAGACAAGTTCAAGATACATTTATTGTTTCAACTATGTGTTTGTCATTAAAGGAAGATGCTACATAATTTGGATAGTCATTTTTGTGTAAGCCCATTTATAATTAAAAGGAACTCATGGAGCCTCTGACTGGAATAAAACCATTTAGTGGTGATTTCATGAGCTTCAGTTAAGGTTCATTCAATGCAAGACAAAGAGAATAAAAGATGATGTTTATACTTTCTGTTTATTAGATTAAAGGAGAAATTGTAATACTTTGAATAGAATTATCATTTTAAAACTGTAATAAGTCTTTAGTAAAATCTAATTGTTTCCCATTCATTTTATAATCTGTCAGATATTTCAAAAACTCCCTTCAGAGAAAGTAAATAAAAATGCCAAATATAGTTTATCTGACTGTACTGTACACTGTGACTTGATCCCCTAACCAATGTTTTTTGTCTATGTATAAAAGATGAGGGTGTTATTTTATATTGGTCCAAATTTCCCTTAGTATATCATAAGTGGATATAATATGGCAACAAAGTATATTTTAAATTGATTATAAGCTTACTCAGCAACTGATGCCCAGCCAATCACAGTTGTCAAGCTTTAGGAAGTTTCATGCTGCCAACAAACATGACCATACTTACACATGTTACATGCCACAATAGCCCAACACATGTTTTCTGGGTGGCAGTTTCTTATGAATCTGAATTACAAAACTCTTCAATATGACTCACACTTATTGTGTTATGTTTCCTGATTCCAGAAATACTTCTTTTTCTAAAAAAATCTTTATTTATTTATACTGATCTTGGGTTTTCTTTTTAACAAATATTTGCTTGAAATTCTATGTTATCAAAAATTTTAGAAATATTACTTAAAAATTGTATTGTTGTCTAGATGTCCCAGTGTAGGTGAATGCTAGGACAGTGTGGTGGGAGTGAGTGAGTATGTGTGTATGTGGGGGGGGGGGGGAGGTGGGGGTACTCTCAAAGAAGCAGTGGGAGGGAAGGGATGTAGGGTGTTTGCAGAGGGAGAACCAGGAAGGAGAATAACATTTGAAATGTAAATAGCCAATAAAAATGTGTATTGTTAGTTTCCAACTGTATACTAAATTCTGTACTATGCATAGAATTGCCTTAAATTAAACCTAGCCTAATAAGTTTTAAATAAAGTATACTCTGCACTATTCTGAGACTCACATAATCAAAATTAATATATTAATACATATTATCTGTTATAAAGATAACATTCAAATTATATTGAGATTTTATACGAATAAACATTAAACTTGTCTTAACTAACACTTTAATTATGTTCACAAAAACTATGTTTGAATAAAGTGTTACTGTATCCCAGTTGTCCCCCACATAGTTCTATATCATAATCTCATAGGCTTATGCTGTCACTGATGAGATGTTCTGGAATCCTTATAAAGTGCATTTTCATGGGAAGAACCTATATCAATAGGAGAATATTCTAGAAGAGTTATGTCGGATCTCTAATGCACTTGTCAGTCTTTACCTTACTCTCGGTTTCTCTTATCATCATCATGCTTTGTCTGTGTACTTGGTATGATATGACACTTTTACCAATGGTAAAATACTTGAACCAAACGATGCTTTTCATTGTTAGTTAGTTGCTTCAGATATTTTTATAACAATAACATGAAGTAGCATAATGTAGATACATAGAATATCTTGATAATTTAGAGTTGGGAGAGGTATATAATTTAAAACACAGGAAGGGTCTTTCTTGAATAATTTTCTTAGACTAGGCTGGGAAATAATTAATTTTCAATATTAAAAATATAAAAATTATATAAAGAACATTCATCAACCAGATTAAAACTCTATGCTTTCCGGCAATTCTGAATGCATAGCTGACATCTATAGTATAAAACAGTAAGAAATAATCATTTACCAGTAGCATTATGGTAAGCAAACTGCAACTGTGATTATCAAAGCCACAATAGAGATCTGATATTATTTGGATAAAGAATGGATTTCTACATATTATACTACATATTATAGGCCTATTTTTTAGTAGAGTAAAATAGGAAGAAATGTAGAGAAGCAGAGCTTAGTTTGATCTACCAGGTTTCACTGACCAAATTTTTATAATTATGAAAACTTCACTGACCAATTTTTATGGATTATGGTTGAACACTATTTTTATACTGTATGTTCCTAATAATAATAAGTCATTATCCCATTTGCTGTAGGTCTGAGAGCAATGAGACTAATTGCTCTTAGACTGAAACCCAAAATTATAAACAAAGTAAAGATTTATTTTTTATAATTTCATCTTAGGTATCCATTAAAGTAAGAGAATAGTATCATGGATATTGGAACCAATAAATAAAATTGATGTGAAATTCTGACGTGTGTAAATTTATACCTTTGATATTTTCTCATGGGACTTCTTTGGTAACATTTGGAAAAATAGGCAAGAGCAAGTTAAGAACATTCAAGGATAATGATGGAGGATAAGAATAGCATAGTGGTGATAGTCATGCAGATATTAAAGAAAATGTTGGTGTTTCGTTTGAAAATTAGAACTTTATGGAACATTGAATGAAGGTCGTTTTTATATACCATATCAAAAATTAGAAAGTGCTTTATCCACAGACAGGTATTTTTGTAAGAGATTGAAACTAAAAGCAACTAACTTTTTATTTGTTAGCCACTTTCAAAGTACTAAAAATCTCAGGGTTCTGCATCATTGTAATGGTTTGATTGAAAGCTAAATTTGAAGTGAAAGTTGGGAACCCCAAAATTTAATGCAGAAGAATTTTGACAATTTATAAGGAATGTATAAAACCGATGCATGTGAAAGTCTGCATAAAGAATGTGCACATACTACAGATGTTTGCAACATGAGAAAAGAGACAAGAGCTTTGATTAGGGTGATTTGAAAGATGCCTGTAAGGCATCTCATAATTGTGTGACATCCATCACAGACAGAGTTGTAGAGATGGAATATTACATCAAAGATTTTCTGGGTTAAAATCTTTCTAAAAGATCCCTGTAATAACTTCCAGAAACCAAAATGACTTGTGATCTGCTTGTAAATATTTAGTGGGCAAGGAACTCAGAAAATGTAGTGATGATTCAAGTAGATACAAGTACAGCTCACACAGTGGCCAGTATGGGTATCATATATGTGATTTTGATTTTCAAAGCTAGCTGAATAGACTTAAAAGTAGTACTATCAAATTTTCAAATTTCCAAGGAAACATTCAGAGACTGGACATTATATTGCCTCTACAGGAAACCCCTTTCAATACAAACCATGAAGTAATAAAAATGAAACACAGTCTGCGCTGCAGTCTCCAAGAAGCTAGAAATGCCAATAGCATGGGCTGTTTGTTGAAAGATGTCCAAGAAAGTAACAATGTACACAGTAACAATAAATCTACTGGACCAGTAGTGTTGTGTAGAACTTCACAGGTAATTTTATTATACCACAGTGTGCCCTACATTCCAACATGGACTAGGAGCATAATAGTACTGGACTTTAGCCTTGAATAAATACACTTGATTCAAGTTTTGATTGTTTTGATATTTTCATAGTCCTCTTAATGTTTAATTTAATTTTGCTTTATGCACATGATGGCTTTGTCTTCATATATACTTATTTATCACCTGCTTGTCTGTGATTCAGGAGGTTAGAAGAGGGTGGTAGATGTCTTGGAACTGGAATCACCAGCACCTATAAACTTCTTTGTGCATGCTTGGACTTGAACCCAGGCCTTCTGGAGAATAACTTAGTGCTCTGAATGAGTGAATCAGTACCTCAGCCACTTTACTCTTCTCTTTAAATACCAATGTTTATTCATTGTTTCTACCACAATATTTTTGATACATAAATATTTCTAGCTTAGTTTTATAATGGTTCAAGACATAATTGGCTAGGAAGGCTATAGAAATACTGGATTTCAGCATTTGAACAATGCTGCTACAGCCAATACTTATGAATTCTTTAGTAAAGAACTGACTGAAGGCAGTTAGAATTATGAGATAAGCATAACATTAAGGGTCTACTGGTTGAGTGCTATAGGCTTGATATACATTGTTTTGTTCATATGTTTTGACAAATTTTGGGAATGGTAGAACCTTTAGGAGAGATAGAATATGGTAACATAATTTAATCATTATAGCCCTAAGAACATCATAGATATCAAATCACTTCTCTTCGGCTTCTCAACCATTGTGATGAGCAATTTTATCCTTTTATTCAGCTTCCATTGTGATGGGTTTCTTCTTCACCAATAGACTAAAAATTCCTAAGCTTTGAGTCAGAATTAAATATATTTTCTCTATAAGTTAATTATTTCTCAAGTGTTTCTTACAGGAAAATTGATACTATCTATTTGAACACTTGGCCTTGCATTGACCATGATTCATCCGTATAAAAAAATATAATTGAGAGTAGAATCACTTATTTTGGAGACAGAAAAGGATAACTTAGTCAGCACTTAAAAAAAAATTGTAGTTGATTTATAAAGCATGAACTAAGCTCAGTAATGAGGATATGTTTTTATAAGCTTATCTGAAAAGGACTAAAATCAGTGACTGAGAACTTTAAAAGATGGGGAAAGATTTTATTAAGATACCTTGTGTGGGTATTTGAAATTCTTAAAATTAAAAATAAATTTTGAAATATATTCCTACGTAATAGCTTCACATTAGAAGAAGATGCTAAGCATGCTTTCCATAAAGACAAGCAGTCTTCACTCTCAACCAGCTATAAAACCTGGGAACTAAATAATGGTTTACCAGGAAGACATTTCTTGTACATTAGTCAGTATCATGAACATCAGGGGAGTAAACAAATACTTTCTGATTAGATGTTTGTTCCATTTTACAAGATGAACCTCATACCTAAGACATTATTAGAGCACAAACCTATGAATAGGAAGATCATAGGCCCCAGCAGAGAGCCCACTACTGTTGTTCTGCTAAAAAGGAAAGTATTAAATTGACTCCTGATGAATTAGCATTATACCCATAGACTAGTGGGTCATTTATCCCTCATTAGAGAAGCTTCTATTTTGAGTTAATGGTGATTCATGCAGAAATCCACAAACTGGCTATATTGCAGAGAATAGGGGACAGTAAAATTCTTATTGCTAAATAGAATATATACTACTGGGGTCTCTCTTCCCAAGGTTTATAGGACATTATAGCATTTGAGGAAGTAAAAAGTGTATAAGGGCCAGGGGCAATGAATAGGATAAGAAAACTATATTCTGTACAAGACATGAAAAATGAACATATGAACTTACAATTTTTCGGACAGTATATATAAAACATCTATAGCCCAGGTAATAATAAATATCATAATGGAGATAGTCACTGGGCATGAAACCCTACACCACCCATGGAACTATTCATGATCCTTAGGGGAAGAGAAAAAGAGGGTGGGGGATACAGAAAGAGACAGAGAGGCAGGCACAAAGACAGAGAGATGAACACACACACACACACATACATACAAACACACACACACACACGGAGAGAGAGAGAGAGAGAGAGAGAGAGAGAGAGAGAATTTCCTAAGAGGAAACTTACATGATTAAGTTGATGTCTTGTCAGTGGAAGACCACACAGAACAGGATGTGGAAAGCACAAACTGATCATAATACTTAATAGGTTAGTTTTTCTTTTTAAAGAGAAAAATAATATGGGAAAGCTGGTGAGGATATGGGAAGAGTTGGGGTGTGGTTAATGTGATTTAAAAATAAAATCCTTGCAAGAAATTCTTAATGCTCAATTTAAAGGAAATAAAAATAATTTTGAAATACGAGTGTGTCCCTTTAGCAAAAACAAATATAAAAGAATACAATTTTGGCCTCAGGCAATATGAGTAAGTATTTTGGGTTTTAGCATAAGTCTTGTGAGAACTGTTAGTTATATTTAAAGTATGGAATATCTACAAAAATTTCTATTTTTATGACCCTACTTTGTCAATTACTTAATAAAACAAAGTAACTATGAAGAATCCACTATGTTCTTAAACATACAGCTGCATAGAAAGACAAGTAAAATTCCATTCACTTACTCAGTAGAGGAAGAAAAGAGAGTAAAATGTAACTACTTATAGGATATTTTCTGGCCCTGAGTGATTATTCCTCTGTCAGTGATAGTCACACCCTTGAACAAAACCTTTTATCTTCCTCTGAGCTTGACAAAACCTTTGGCAGGTTGCTTCCTAATCATAGGCTACAATTTCCCTTTTCTTTCACTACTTACTTTAGTTAGCTTGCTATTGTTAATCATTTTTTTACTCCTTTCAGATGTAAATTATCTGTAATCTAGAAAAGCCTCTCTAAAGATACCAGGAACTATCTTTATAAACATAAACTTGAAGAAATGAAAAAATAGTACCTTCATCTACTTTCCATGAGGATAGAGACATGTTGTATAATAGATAATTGGCTAACACCAAGAACCTGGTCATCATAACCTTTTCTAGACTATTATGCAGTAAAATGAGTGTACTTCAATCCCTGGTGTCTTGAACAAGACTTCATCACTTGGCTGGCTTTGTATAATGTATCTTTTATTCTATAATATATGATTAAATTTATATTATCTTTAACATTAACTCTAATACATTTGATAAAAGAAGGAAAGATGGAGATAAAAAATAACTAGAAGACTATTGAACTAGCCAATGAAGTGGTCTATAAAGCTGAAGAGTTGGGTTTGGAAGTAATATTTGAATCTCTAATTCCACATTTTCCATTTAAGTTCTGAGATGTTAGTTTATTCTTCAACAGTTAATATCATGATTATGATTGGATTAAAAAATTATGACTTTTAGAGTGACTCCTACCTTGAGTGTGTGGTTTGTACTTTATATATTATGAGTTTATATATTATGAGTTTATATATTATGCCTGTAGTAGAGGGATGAATGAAGATTACCACATAAGCATGCCTGAATGAGGTGTACATCAAATATGACATAATATTTTGTTTATTACTGATAAAAATGCCTATCTATACATAATCCTCATCTTTAATATGATACCATTTTCCTCAAGATACAGAGACTCAAGGATGCTTTTCTCATAAACCTTTAACTCCACGACATATTTTATCTACTTACAAATTCATTTATGCAGTTTTATTTCAATGTTTGGTAAGGAACTGGTAAGTTAAAAGAAAATTATGGTTTTTTGACTTGAGATAATATTTTAACTTTGTATTTGCAGCTTCTTCTTTTTTTTTTCTTTTCATTTTTGATAGTGGAAATATTCTGACTTGAAACTGTTTTCAGGGAATGTTCATTCCAGATATCCCAAGGATAGTGGCAACTTTTCATTATGGGATTTTACAGACTTAAGCCATGGCCTTAGGTGGTGTCATCAGGAATGTTTTGTTTTTTGTTTTTTTTTTTTTTTAAATCTTATTTTAAGATACGATATGTGTCAATCCCGGCATATCAGGCCTAAACTTCCATACCAAAAAATAAGGAAAATTTTCTCAAAACTGAACATCATTTATTAAACACATATAAATAACCAGATGGACAAAGAAGACTTCCGTCTTGAAGGAAGGATGACACATGGCTAACAGGCACCATAGGCGCATGTACTGCTGTCAAGACAATATCCTAAAACTCAGCCCTCTCTTCTCCAGGTTCTGTACTTATCATGTTTTACATTTATAGCCTCTGAATTTCTGATTTTGAAAGAGAGGTGGGAGTAAGTATAAGTGAAATACAGTAGTTTAGAAGTTATTAATCTCGTGTACTATCCTGATCCTTTAAGGAGCCCAGTGAGAATCACCTGATAACATAGTCTTCCTGTCCTGTTAAATATCTGTTGCCACAACTTTAAAGAATAAACGTTTGTGCTTGATTGGTGAATTATTCCTTTATTTTATTACTTTCATTCTTTCTCTCAGTGACCTAAAACAAATAAGGGTTAATCTGAAGTGTTCATTCAGGAGGAAACAGATTTTCAATTTAAAATGTTAAGAAACTGGTGCTCATCTGAGAAGATGAAAAGGATTACTACTAAATGAAATTAAATGTAGTAACATGATATAAATAAATATTAATGTACAGTAGATGAAAGACATACATTCTAAGTTATTTTAGGTATAGTGACTGAAACATAACACACTCATAATTTTCCAACTAAGATTAAACCTTAATATTTCTTTATAAGCATTCTAGATTTGAAATGATTTAGAGTCTGGTATTATCACAAAGATTGTCTCAAAGCTTCAATAGAGTTTTGCTTATTGCATATTCTAAACTTTGTGTATAAATTGTTGTGCATTTAATTATATTTCAAGAGATTTCATTTTGCAGAAGCAAATGTACAATTATAATATTACAAGCAAATTTCTTACATGTTTTGAAAATATGGCATAATCTTTAAATGAGTTTTGGGAAAGTGATATAATGATAACCTACTGGAATTGGTTTTTCTCATGCATTTTGATGAGTTTAATATCATAACTTTTGTTGCTAAAAGCATAATCCAAACAAAATAAACTCTTCAAAAACACACAGCTCAATGAAATACTGGCATATATTATTTCTCTCATTCAAACTGAATTTTTTGCAACAGTAAGGCAGACATTTTAAATATGTTACATGCATATTGTTTCTAAACTGGATTAAGTCTTTTAATGGTTAAATATTCATTTTTCCTCTTTTTCCTTTTTTAATTTTAATTATTTATATTGGAAAGAATTTCCCATGAATGCTTCCTATACACCCTACTCCAAGGTTCATAGTCATTTTTCATTAATTATTAATGTTATGTATAAGCACACAGACATTTACACACATACACACACATACAGAGAGAGAGAGAGAGAGAGAGAGAGAGAGATCCTTTTGAAGCAGATTGTATTTCAGAAGACAAACATAATCCTACAGACACAAAGAATGCTTGCTGAATCCTTGCTGCAACTTTTCTTCAACAGAATGGATAATCATTTTTTTCATAAACATTGCTACTACACATCATCAAAGATGCCACTCAAATGAGCATCACAGAAAACTTCTGCTGGATACAACACAAACATTAACAGATCATGGAGAGTCAAACAAATGGATACAATATATATCACAAGATCATCTGAGAACATTGAAGAAGAAAGAATGGAATGATTGTAAGAGCCAGAATCCCAGGAAGTCTGATGTGAAACATTCATTCCAGAAGGAGGTGCATAAGCAAGACTGAAGAATGGCCACATCAGTAAACATGTTAATACTGTCGTGGAAAGATTTCGTAGTCTCATCTGTAAGCAAAGTACATTTTTTCTCCTTTGAATAAATTACAAACAAACTTTTAATTGCATCTGGGATAAATTTTCTTTCTTTTCTAATAAACACTGAAATTGTCCATTCAAATTGTTTTGTATTTTGTTATTAATTTCAAACTTACAAAAATACTATTTTTAAAAACATCCATACTATACACATAGAAGAAATGACATAATACTTATGATTTCCTAAATATTTAAAATTTATGTGCTGCCATTTTTATTTTCCAACATATCTGCCATGTTATATATTTTGCTATGATAATAAATTCTGTAGACTACTTTATTTCCTATTTCCGGGTAGTAGCATCCACGAAGCAGAAATTTTGGTGCGAAATCAGAAATTTATCAAAAGAACTGACATGATATTTTGTTTCCTCTCTTTCCTGATAACATTATTCTATAGAGATCTACTAAGGGTAAGTTTTGACAGTTCCTAAATGGAAGATAAGTCAATTTCCTCTTTCCTATATCTAAAAAATATTATGTACACAGTTAGTTATACATTATATCGACATGACAAGAAACACAGAAGTTGCAAATGATCCTTCCCCTCTCTGCTTGACCTTGTCTTCCTGTCCTCTTGTAGCTTTTCTATTTTAAACTCTGTGAAGTCAACTTGTTTAGAATGTATGCCTTATTTACAGCACCAAGATTTTGTGGTAGCTTACAAAAACCTTTTTAAAGACAACTCATCATCTTTCATTTATCTGTGGTTTTTTTGTTTGTGTGTTTGTTTCCTCCTCTACATTCTGAACTCTAGTATCATCTAAGTTTCTTTCTTGCTTATGCACCTCCTTCTAGGAATGAATGTTTCACATCTGACTTCCTGGTAATCTGGCTCTTCCAGATTAAACTTACCTTCTTTCTGAATTTATTCTGTAAAGTGTTTCTTTTCTTTGAACTCCTGAGTATAATATTTTTAAAGCTTTTCTTGATCTCATCATCATTAGCTTCATTATTAATACACATGATCTTACCTATGAAATATATGTTTTCTAAGCAGGGACTTCATGTAGTCATTTTTTGGGAATAGTTCATTTGCATTTTTCTGACATACTATTTGGACATAGAAACCATTCGGTATATTTTGTTGGATGAATAACTATCCATTGAAATATTCTGTGTTATTAAATTGGAAGTATGATATTTCTACGTTCCATGACTTCACTAGGACCTGGTTAGCTAGGTTTCCATTACCAAGCATAATTTCACATTTGGTTACCACCAAGATATTTTTGGGGTCGTTGTATTGTTATGACTATCCTCAATAGTTTTATCAATAACAAAAGTCCTGTACATAAGGCTCAGAACTTCATGGAAGATGGTGCAGAAAAAAAATTAGTAGGCAGAAAGACAATCTTTTAAATACTGTCTCCTAGAAATTTCAGGAAATCTATGCATAGTGATGCTTCAATAACTCAGCTGCCTAGAAAAGACCTAAACCAGGATGATAGCAATATACAGGTGTGGTAGTCTGAATCAATTTTACCCTCATAAACTCATGCATTAGAATTATTGACCCATGAGGAGTGGCACTATCATAAGGTGTAGCATTGTTAGAGTGGGTGTGGCCTGGTTGGTGGAAGTATAATGTGGAGGTGGTCTTTGAGGCCTCCTCCTATGTTCAGGTTCCACCCAGAGAAGATAATTGTCTCTTCCTGGTTGCCTACAGAAGAGAGTCTCCTCCTGGATGCCTTCAGGTCAAAATGTAGAGCTCTTGGCTCCTCCAGCATCATGTCTATCTACAAGTATCCATGCTTCCCATCATGATGATAATCGACTCAACCTCTAAAACTGTAAGCCAGGCATACTTAAATGTTTGATATTATACAAGTTGCCTTGGTCACAGTGTGTCTTCACAGCAATGGCAGCCCTAACTAAGACATTAGGATAGTCAATATGGAAAAGGAATATCTGATAGGCCTTCATCCCAGACAAAGACTTTCATTCATCTAAGAAATGCAGAAGAAACAGTTTTCCTTACAAAAGAATCCTCTAAATGATTATTCAATATTATTTGGTGAGCCTTGCAATCATACATATCCTAGTAACATTATATGGACTGAGCAGATTGTATATGTCCCTGTATGTAATATATATATATATATATATATATATATATATATATATATATATATATATAACATTTTTCATAATTTAAAAAAAGAGAAACTGAATTTGAGAAGAAGCAGGGAGAATACCAATGAAAGGAGTTGGAGAAAGGGACAAAAGAAGAAATGATGTAGTTTTTTTCAGTTTCTAAAAATATAAAATAATTATTGAAAAATAGAAATGATCAGCTGATTTAATTTTAATAGCATTGTATGACTTACAGAGTTCAGAACTTAAGGAAGAAGACGTTTTGAAAAAATTTAAAATAATTATGCATAAATAAACTGGTGTATCTCTTTCTTGTTGCTGTATCCTTGTGAAGCATCCAAGTCATGGAGTTAGCAAACCAAACTGACAAGTCATGGAGTTAGCAAACCATGACAGTGGTTTCGTATGTTAGCCATCTCAGACAGCAGGTACAATCTTTGGAAATAGGCAGACTCCAATGGAGCTTAGAGCCGTACCACAGCGCTGCTGAAACAGAATACTCATCAAAGTGGCTTCCTCTTTCTTTTCCATTTGGCTTTGTCAGCAATTGGCAAATCTCCACACAGTAAGAACATGCTGAAAGAAGAGGGAAAGTAATGAGAAATAATTAGAGATGGCTTGTTGCCAACACAAGTCTATTTGAGGAGCGGGGAAGCTGTAGGACAGTATTAGAGAGGCAAATCCTTGCCCCAAAATATTAATGAATATTGCTGGGGAGGGGCAATAAGATTATCCAGTAAATTTATAAATGCTCTCCAAATTAGCATTTACTAACGACTGGCACATAGTTCCGAGAAGCCATAATGAAGTGGGTGGGTAGCTGAAGATTGACATATGGAACCGGGAACCATGAACTCAGTGTTTCTTTCCCTTTGACAATTTTCTCATTAATGCACAGCCAGGAAACCTGGAAAATGTGTGTCTTCACTGAGCTGGAGAGAGATAACAGCACCAAGAGCTGCTTGCGTTGTCTCTTTGTTCTCTATATAAAAATGATGGGAGGGAAGGAGAGAACAGATTTCTTTTTTCCCAAGCCCAATGTTCTGAAGAACCTACTGGACATCTGCTCACCTATTGTTGATATTGAAATGTTCCTTCTAATGTAGGAAAGCAGAGACACTTTAGACTATCACATCAGGTATCAGGGGGGTTAGGTGATAACTCAGTATCTTCTGTTTGTAAAAGATAACTAATGACAGTAAGGCAAACTTATCAAAACCTTATTTCAGCTAGGAATGTTTTGTTTAGTAAACAGTATTCTGCAAATCAAGTTGCCATTTCAGTGCACACCAGGAAATCATATCCGGGGACTGGAATATAAAACTCACTTCTGTTGCATTGAATATAGGGACAAACTAAAATTATGTGAGTATGTTGAGATTGAGCAAACTGAAATATTAACTATCAAATTAATCACAAAATCCGCAAACCATAATCTGATGTAACTGTCTCTCTTATTTTCTCTGATGAAGAGATGAGATGAAAGCCATACCCAAGCATTACAAATGCATAGCTTGGGCTGTTCTCAGAAAATTTCTTTCTGTTCTGTCAATCATTAATCCTGGGCCTATGAGTTTCTAGCCTCCATAAAATGTAATCTTCCCAGCACTCGGGAGGCAGAGGCAGGCGGATTTCTGAGTTCGAGGCCAGCCTGGTCTACAAAGTGAGTTCCAGGACAGCCAGGACTATACAGAGAAACCCTGTCTCGAAAAAACGAAAAAACAAAAAAAAAAAACAAAAAAACAATGTAATCTTCAAAGATGACTGATTCAATCCAGCCTCGCTTTGCTTCTCACTGAATTATTGTGGTTTGCTTTATATTAACTTTGGTAGTATGTAATCATCTTCTCTCTCTTGTTCATTCTCTGGCTACTTCTGTCTTTACCTGTGTCTTTTTTTTTCTCTCCACCTTTCTTTGTTCTGTCTTTGTATAATTGTCCCATTAAAACTGCTTCAACTTTCACTCTCTTTACAGCTCTGAAGCATTCTCTCCTTTTTGATTATTCTCACTAGCGTTAGGCATATCCTATATCTGACTCATTCTACCAAGTCTTTCTCTGATTCATCACTCTGACTTTCAATTAGAAGCCACTTTCAAACATGGCTGCTTCTTTTTGCAAACTACACTTACCTTCCTTTTTAGGGATTGAGGGTTTGTACTAAAGGAGTGCTTGTATTGCAGATAGAACATACAGTAATCCAGAGCATGTCTGCAATCCAAACAGATCTCATAGACCTAGAAGGTGTTTGGATGTGATCCCTTGCCATAATAGCCATCTTTCTGAATTGAAATTCCTGTACGATTTGGTATGCGATGGTTCACATATTTTCATTTTACTATTTAGCACTTTTGATATGAAAATATTGAGATATTATGAATACCAGCTTTAATTGTTTTTGGTCTCTGAAAATATGTGGATTTCTGCATATGGTTTAAAGTGTAGTAATACTGAAATATACATACACATATATATGTTTCATACAAAACTATACATATTCTTTCTTTTAAAAAGTATCTTTAAATACATTTGCAAAGTATTTAAAATTCTTCCAACTGAAAATACATAATCAGGCAGTGTATTCCTCTACTCCTAATGCCTCCTTTAGACTTCTTCAGTCAGGAATGCTCATTACAGGAAAGATTATTCAAATGGTGAGCTGTTCAGACAGTGTCACTACCTGGGTCATCAGCCAATCAAAAGCAATTTGAATTAGCATCTCAAATGGTCTGAAAAATGAAGGGAACATGTAAATGAGAATGATTCCCACAGTACCCCAGCCTACCTTTGAATGCCCTACCTAATCAGTGTCCAAATGTTTAAACAAATATGAATCAATTCAAAAATTATTTCATCCCATTAATTATATAAAAATTAAGACCACATAAAATAAATAATTTTAGTCCCCACACACTCATTCTCTCATGCATACATTCATGCAGTATATACCCACTAAGTCCCACACAGAGTCAAACACATACACTGATACAAACACACATACACACAGAGTGAGAAAGATGCAAAAAAAAAAAAAAAACAAAAACAAAAACAAAAAAACAGACAAGACACACACAAACACACACAGTCACTATTTCTATTATACTTAATCTAAGAATCTGAAAGGAGGGAGAATATACATACACATATATAAATCCTTTACCCTTTTTTAAATTTAAATTTTAATAGAATAAAGGACTCAAGCATAGTATGATCTCTGATGGGGATATAGTGAGGGAAATGAAAAAAAATAAAGATAAAAACAGTAGTAAGAAGATGGACAGGTTATGTGATTAAAATTCTCAAGTTTTATCTTGGTTCTTATATATATATATATATAATAGTAACTTCATCTCACTAAAACATTCAGAGTTTAATGCCATGCTTGTTTTAATTAGTCAATTACCATAATTGACTAAATAAGGGGCTATCATAGAAAGCAATGGCAGTTTGCTTCTGGTTATATCAGCAACTACTGGCAAATTGTGACTTTCAAAGATGCTTTAACATAGTTCGAGAAACAACAACAACAAAACAAACAAAAAATAAACAACAACAAAACAGAGGCTTGTCAAGGTGTTTTGAACCACCGAGAATGATTCATGGTAGAATTCTGTATCTCAACTCTGCTACAGGGTTTGATTAATTAACAAAAAAGAAACTATTTCCCACAATTTTCTGAGACACTATTTTTCTGTGTGTTGAACCAAGACAACACACCCAGAGTCACAAATTAACATTTAAAACACTTATAATTTAACTCTTGATTTCCATGGTAAGCTAAGTACATATTTATATAACTCATTACCACCAGTTCTCTTTGTCTTTTTTTAAAAATATTATTCCATACAAATTGTGAAATGTCTCAAAAGTTTCCTAAATCTGAGATAAATTTACACCAATACATTTTTCATATTATCCAACTGATATTTTGCATGTAATGAACATTTTCCCATTTTATCTACTTCTTCCCTTATTAAACTCCCAATTCTTCTGTTCTTATGAATCACATATATAGCCGGGCGTGGTGGCGCACGCCTTTAATCCCAGCGTGCCAGGACAGCCAGGGCTACACAGAGAAACCCTGTCTCGAAAAACCAAAAAAAAAAAAAAAAAAAAAAAGAATCACATATATAATATAATATAAAGGAATTATTTAGCATTTAATTCTTTATTCCTGTCTCACATCACTTATGCTTCCAGTCCTCTAGTTTGGACATGGATGAGTGCTGTTTCTTTAACCCAAGATCACATTCCTACCTCACTAATTACTCAGTGTGTGACCTCTAACACTTTAATTAACCTCCAGTGTTGTAGATTTCTTATCCATAAAACCACGATGCAACCCTCGGTTGCTCATAGTTATGAGCATTACAGATTACAGAAGAAAACACCAGGGGAATGCTGTTTAGAAAAGGAAAAGATTATTATTCCTGTCCACTATTCATGCATCCTCCATTCACCTTCACTCAGAAGAAACTACACGAATTTGTATGAAGCTCCCGTGTAGTTTAATGGAAAGATGATCAGCAGAGCCTGGGGGTCATCTGTTCACTGACCAGAACTACAGCTTTTCAGTATGAATTTTATAGAGAATAAGTGAAAGCTCAAACATGATAATTAAAAAGTATCAGAATAATTAAATAAAATATTTGTTATTCCATAGCACATAAAATTAGGTAATAAACACATTAATAGCATTTTGCAGACTATATTGAATACTCCTCTTTCTTTGAATTATTCCCAAATCACAGATGAAAATAGAGACACAAAAGCCATCCTTCCTCTAGCATAGTTTGAGGATGGAGTGGTAAGAAGAAAACAATAAAGGTAATCTCTATATGAAAATTCGTGGGAAACTTGCTGTCTCTTTGGAAGGTTGAAGGGATTGTTTCCTCAGTCCTTCAGCAGAGATGGTTTTAAATTACAAATACTCAAAATCTCACATAAATATATTAAATGATATATCATTCCTTTGTTCAAATATAAATAAATTATGTCTTTGAGATGAAATATCCCTTTCTCAAAATTTTTCATGTTCATTTTTGCCATTAGAAGTCAGGAATTTGATATGGCTAATAACCCAGAGCTCTGGATACTCAGGCAAGACTGATTTTCTAATATTTTCCTATATAATTCCTGATACAAATTTATTCAAATAAGAATGCTCTCACAACACTAGAAGCCTTTTATATGTGTGTGTGTGTTGGGGGGAATAGTGGAAAGGAAGCTTTTGTTCTCTGAATACCTTTTCAGTGCAGTTCAGCTATCCACACTGTTTTGACCAATAGTACTGTATGGACCACACATACTTATCTCTGACTTTCAATCATGTAATGATTGATGAACATAGTCAGTTGAAATCCTCTTTGGAATGTCATTTCCAAATATTTATCAAGGAAACTTCACACATAATTAGATAATCAGATATTCAAAGGGTAACAGTTAATTTTTTCTCGATAAAGGTCACAGAGTAGGAAATGCAGCTTTTTTTGTTAGATATTTTCTATATTTACATTTCAAATGTTATCCCCTTTCCTAGTTTCCCCTCCAAATACCCCCTATCCCCTCCATCCAACCCCTGCTCACCAACTTTTACAGAGATGGAATTTGGTTAATTTAGAATGGCTGGAGTGAAAATCAGGAAGTCAGTGCTAAAGGAAAGCTTAGGATGGACTTTCGGTAAACAGATGGAAGGTGTTTGTTGTTTCTCAGGACAGAAATATTGAATCCAAGGAAAAGTCAAGATCCTGTGCATTATTTAAAAGAAATAATGTATAACATGAACTTGGGAATTGGTATTTGAAAATTTTCCAAGGTTTGCCATACATTCTTCATCATTTTGAAAAGGATGTTGGAGAAGTTAGGTCTTTTCAGTTCTTTAGACAATGTACAGAATTAGGTCTCAGAAAGTTCTTCCTCTTGATAATTTTTGGAAAATGTTTTATTATATTCAATCTAGTATTCACTCATTTTAGTTTTATATGTCTTCCTCCTTATAGTAAGAATTGTTCCTTAACAATTGTTAGGTTTCTTTATGTGACTTACCAACCCATTTTGTAAATATAAAATCAGAACAACTTAACACAGCTTCAAGTAAGTTCCTTTCTCACATAAGACTAAAGAACCTATCTCATCTTATAGTCTTGAAAAAGGCTGGTGCAGCCTCCTGTAGCCATTTAATACTGTCTCTACTTGATATGATCTCCTTAATCAACCACCAGTTAGGTTACTAACATGTTACATTTTAAATGAAACCCAGTAATGTACTTCAGGCTTGCTGTCCTTTGTTCATGAGCAATCATTTTCCGAAATTCATCCAAAAATCAATGTATGCATTTTTTTACTTAGTCCAAAAATTAAAAGTCCTTCTAGTATGATATAATATATTGTATTATTTCAAAAAAGATAAGAAAAAAAACAAAAACTTATTAGTGACTTCATTAATTTTTAAAGGGAAGAAAAACACAGTTGTATATTGACATAAGCAGATCACAAATTGTGTATCATCAGCATATATGTGATCTTAAATTTTACATTGATTATCTCATATGTGTGTTATTTTATTGTTTGTGTGAGACTGTGAAAGATAGTCTGGTCCTCAGTTGAGCTAAGGATAGAAACTTCGAAGACTTTGAAGGGACTGTAGGAGCTTTGCCTGCTCCCGGACAACAAGCTCCTGTCAGTAGCCACAGCCACCCATATATTTGTGTCCATCAGTCATGAAAGGGCCATACGCCAAGCCCCTCTACAAATGGATGAGGAAAAGGACCTGACCTGTGGTCATGTAGGCTCAAGACAGAGATCACCGTTCTAATGAGATACCTAGTGGGCTTAGCACATAATCTTTTCTTTTCAGATATTCCTCCCTGCAAAAATTACTTACTCTCAGACCCACCCTGAGAAGTGGGGTACAGTTTTACACATCTCCTTTCCACCATGGCAATAAGTGATTTGGAACCCCAGACTGTCTCTTTTCATTGATATCTGCGGTGTGGAGCCATGGAGAAAAACTTCGTCTATAGAGCTAGTCTAGTATCCTATAGAAGGCCTCCTTGGGATCCCAACAACGACCACCACCAATCCCAAATATGTTGCCAACAAGCCAAAGACTCTCTCTGTAGGACATGTTGTAGCTCCCCTCTTTATCTCTCAGCCTAGACCATATCCTACCCATGGGCCCAGATTCCATTCTCAGCTCTTTCATGACTCCCAGTGGCACCTGGGTGTCCAAGAGCCTGGCAACTCCACAACATGGGCCTCATTGCAAGAGTAGGAACTCCCAAGCCAGCTCCTGCTTTCCTGTGCCTCAGACTGAACTTCCCCACCACTGGAGAGGTGTCGGGGGGCGGGGAGGGGGGCTTCCCTATGGCTGAACACTGCCTGGTGATGGTGTAAGGTAAACATGGTCAAACTTCTTATGTCCCACCTCCCCAAGCAGCTGAGCCCTGTGGCAGAGTGGACGTGAGACCAACAACCCGACACATGTGATCTTGGAATAGAATTTTATCCTATATTTCCTATACAGCTAAAAGCAATTACATTAGATATATTTGATGAGGTATTTTTTTTAATTCCTCTACTTCTATCAATAATGAAATTTAAAGACTAGTAGACATATCCGTCTCAAATAAATCACACGAATAAAGTAGGTATCTGTTAATACACTGGAATTTATTTTTAATTGATATTTATAAATATAATTTTATATCTAATATAATATAATATAATATTCATGAGTTTTATTATGTAGATATGCATGTTGTAATATTTTATTTCAATTTAAATATCATTAATAACTTAAAATTTTATTGAAGAAAAGGAATTTCAATATCTTTAATTTTATTTAGCATAGTTGATAGACAATTGTATTTAGTTTTCCATTAGTGAAATTCCAAATTAACATAATGAGTATTCCAGGACATGATAAAGACAAAACTGAATAACTGTCTTCCAGTTAGTAAATAGACATACGCTTAGAAAATTCAGTGAATTAAAACTGTATAGTTCTGTGATACATGCATGCATGAGATTTCTTTAGTTTTCAAATTAATGACAATGTACGATCATTTTTGTTGTTTAGATTTCCATTGTGCCTTCTTTTACCTCCATCTAAGTAAATTTCTGAGACATCTCAATTGGCTCATTCACCAAAAAGATGTTAACATGTCAGTTGTTGAAAGAAATGTACTTTTCAGGAAAAGACAACTTGTCGCAAAGCCTTCGTTTGGTTAAATAACCTCATGCTATCCTGCTTCCTTTCTCATGCAATGATTGTTTTTTATATGGCTTTATGTTCCTTTATTTTAACATATAGTTTCATTTTCAAAAATACATTTTGGATTTTCTTCTCTTTAGCTTAATATTCAAATAATAATCCAAAAGGAAATATCCCAAATGCATCTGCTATTCCTTCTGAAAATGTCCTTTGTTCATGATCTGCAATTTCTGGCTTTGCAGCTGTGAAGGTAGATGAATATGGATAATGCTTGTTATGGCTCCACGCTTCATGTTGCTTACCTAACTTGAAGATGTATTCCAAGGATTAATGCCTATTTAAAGTACCTTACTATTGCACTTTCCATTAGAGAGAATGGCTCATACACATTACAAAAATCACCCAGCGGAAATAAAATTATACATACACTTAGAATCCTCAGAACTTGCAGTAGGCTAAATTTTAATAAGACAAACATTTTCTATAGCTATGCTACAGTGTTCTTACTGATCAAAAGGAAATACTCAAATGCCATAAAGGGAAGAGTTTAGGAAAAATGTAGGAAGATTTTAATAATTATGAGTGTTAGTCAAGTCGCATTTAATGGACACCACTTTATCTGCATTTGGATTGTATATTCAGTCAACCTTTCAAAACCAGACTTTTAAAAAGCCAATATTGCTAATTTCCCCAGATAGTTCTACACTCCATTATGAACAGCAAATTTAGTAGATCATAAAACTACATTAATAACTAGACACTGTGCCTTTTGGCCCCCAAATCACTACCTGGTGACTATTAAAAATAAATGAATCTCATATGTGGAAAGTGAATGTCTTAAGCAAACAACATATACTGTAAAACACATTTTATCAATTCCCTGCTATTTCAAGAATAACATTATCTCATTATTATTCATTCTTCCAGCCATGGGCTCTTGACCAGGTTTATAGTACCATTTTAGACTATTGTCTAGGTTTAGCATCCTAACTGTGTTTTTAGCAATTGTCATTTTTGAAAATAATTTGATTCTTTATCTAACAGACAAATAATTATGTATATATGATATGATTTAAGTGTAATAGAAAATAATGTGATTGCTAAATTGATATTACCATAGCAACTTACACATCTTTTTAAGTCAAAGAGAAAAGCAAGGCTGAGGATCTCTCATGTATGATATGACTAATATCACCTGGTATATGCAAAGCTTTCAGCCCCCAAAATAATACTGGCAGTTATAATGAGCTCCCCTGTGTCTATATCACTGTCCTTTGGTAAACTTGTATATAAATAATATACAATATACTTGTATATTTAACTATATAAGGAAAAACTGTTAGTATAAAACATTAATCAACTTATCTTCATACAAGAAGAATATATAGCTTTAAAGAGTTTGAATTTGATATAACTGAATGTCTTACACAATATTTATTAGAAAACAGTCTGAGACACAATGAATGTTGTTCATAAGTTTATTTCATAATGATTGGTGAGGATAAGAAGTAAAAAAGAAAGTTTGCGGCCTTCACTGGAAAGAGAGGCCCATTGGACTTGCAAACTTTATATGCCCCAGTACAGGGGAATGCCAGGGCCAAAAAGTGGGAGTGGGTGGGTAGGGAAGTGGGGGGAGGGTATGGGGGACTTTTGAGATAGCATTGGAAATGTAAATGAGAAAAATACCTAATAAAAATATTTTTAAAAAATAAAGTTTGCATTTAGGATGTTTTGTGTTCAAAGAAAGGAGTATAATTATTATGTCTAGCAGGATATCTTCTGTGTTATTGCACGATTCTTTGCCCTTCAGAAGAACTTTTGGTGATATGATAGAAAATACATCAATATGAGAGATATTTTTTCATCTCTTGCTTCTCACTGAATGCACTTGATCCCATGGAGTGATAAATCCACAGTGGTAGTAGAGGGCCAGCTGTTTAGTAACTGATGACTAACTAGTCTAGATACACAATGCTGAGAGTAGAACAGAAGCCAGGAGAAGTGGAACGGGCTTAGCATTTATTATCTGGGTTGAAATTGACAGGCCCTCTCTAATGAGCACAAATATTTGAAGAACCTCAAACCTAAAGTGTTGTGGGCACATTGAATAGCTCTCTTTATGTTTTCCAAACAAAAAAATTAGGAGAAAAGTCAAAGCAGAAGCTGAGTGGACAAGAAGCCATGGAAATTGTAGATTAGGCATAGAATGTCCATTGAATAGAATGAATGTGGTGTCTGGTACTTTAGTAAGGATGGTTTACACCCAAGTATCTGGAGAGAAGCATAATTTTTGGGTGCCATTGATTTTTTTTAATATACAAACAATTGTTATAATGTATAATCTTTGATTCTCAAATTCAGGATAATGAACTTTTGATCTATTTATTTATCACTACCTAAAACTGTAAGCCATAAATACATATGTACAATCAAATATTGATTAACTTGTTAAGGTATGAATAATAATTACCTTTTGTCATATTGTGTTTACTATGACAATGTTAGTATGATCATTCTACTAGATTTATCGCATGCTTTGTTGACTGTTTGCCCATATAGTCAGCATAACATGCTATATATCTAGTAGAAGAGCTAGAGTAGAATATACTTTAGCTCTATTAATGCTACATGTGTACTGTTCTTTTAGGGCTTCATTAAACTCACTGGTCAGAATGTCATCTAATTCTGGATTCTCACTTATAGAAAGATAAGAATTTTTCTCACCATCATTTGCATAATAATGTACATATAAGTAGGAGACAGATACAAATGTTGTATGTCCTATTGTACATACAAGTAGGAGACAGATACAAATGTTTTCTCAGATATTTAAAGCAGACTCAAATCTAACCTAAAGTTAATACTACTTGGAAGAAAGTTTTCTTAAATAATTCATTTCTATCAAGGATGCAGATAATACTATAGATGTTATGTCAGATACAGTGTGATTACAGCTGCAGAGATCCAGAGTGTGTTAAACTGATATGATCTGAGGAAATCCTAACAATTAGAAAGGCAGTGAGACATGTTCTGTCATGAATTAATCATAGGTGGGATATCACTGTCATATGGATATGTACAGAGGTGATAACTAATATATAAACTGGTATGGAAAAGCAGTTTGTTTTCATTTTGGTGAAAGGATGAATGAGCTTATTCTGACATATATTAACACACATGCTATGCATTCAGATATGTTATCTTCATGAAAAATTAATAATTAATAATGATGTCTGTGTTTGAATTTTTTCAGGATCAATAGTAAAGTCCCTGTTCTAACATTATTTACAAGGAGATTTATCAGCCAATTTTTGTGTTGAAAGAACATATAAATGTTCTCAGATGCCATATTATTTCTGTACCTACTTTAGGAAAAATTATGTGAAAGAAGTCATGGAAAATACATTTAAAATCTAAGAATGGTGGCTTGAGTAATTGATCCATCAGTGTTTGCCATACAAACATTAAGAAATTAGTTCAATTTCCCAGCACATTTTTTAAAGCAAACATGGTTTTTAATAGTGGTGCTGGACAGAGTAGTAGGAGGCCATACAGAGACAGGAAGATCTTTGGGAATGGATGACCAGCCATTCAAATAAACTACTAATCTTCTAAATCTTATCTGTACAGCAACATGGAAGGCATTTGCTTTTTACTCTGGCTTTCACACACACATGCATACTTACTGATGTACACATGAACACATATGCGATCCCGTATGCCACAAGATATGCACACATACATACACACACATACATAGAGAGTGGGAGAGACAGAAAGGGAAGGAGGGAGAGAAGAGAGGGAGGGAGGAAGAGAGAGAAAGAAAGGCAGAGATTCAGTAAATATCTTCTTGTCACAATACATGAATGTAGAAATGTTAGTTGCACATATAGGCAAATATTTTTCTACTTCAATTATTTCTATCATATGTAAAATATATGAAATAAAATTGTATCTGGACCGTTGGACAGGATGAGATAGACCCCATCATACTCATGTCATGATTTACTTGTAATGTAATGAAGTATTTAGGCAATATCGAACATTATATTTTTTGAAAGAGTATATTGGATTGGATGTCCTTGCCCACCTATTACCACTAATATCACGAAGCTTTTGTCCTAATTTCAAAAATAAATAAATAAATAAATAAATCGTGTTAGAAGTGATCACTTGGGAGGTTGGTATTGCTGATGATAGTGAAGAACAGTTGATTTAATATTTATTATTGCTTCTAACAGTACTGACTTGGAATTTCATAATTCCAATTGCATATGAGAGAAATTTGTCTTTGAATTATTATATACTAATATGTTCTCATAAAAATATAGTTAGGGAACAAGATGACATCTAGTGTTTTATAACAAGTTAAAGAGCAGATGTGCAAACTAGTATCCTGCCAACTAGTATCCTTCTTATCAACACCATCATTCCATGGAAGCATGCTTTGGTATGGAAGTGGAAGAGAATCTTCAGGCTAAATGATGGCTCATCTTTCAGATTGATCCAGCATCTCAGAAGCTGGTACAGAGTGGATTATCACAACACACTCGTGCATTTCTGTGAGTTGTGTGTTCTGCCAAACTACACACACACACAAACACACAAAACCTTAAACCATGTCTAATTTCAACTGTCATAAAATTCCTATATTTGATGCTGAAAGTTTATGTACAATCATTTGTCTTATGTAGTTTGCTTTTTCCACTTTTAGTTTTGGATTTATTTTCCCACTCCAAATTTAGACTTTATGATCAACTGTTCTGTGGTGAATAATGTTAGTCCCAACAGAACTGAAAAAGACATTAATTAATGACTTCTTCCACCTTAGCGAAAAACTAAATTGTTCTAGGTCAATAATGCTCTTATGTTTTTATGATTAATTTGAGAACAGTAGAGATAGATTGGATCACAAAATTATCTTCCCTGTTATTCTCTGTAAGAAAATGACTGCTTCCATTCTTACCACACACTATCCATTTCTTCTGTTCACACAAGGAGTAAGTGCTACGCACACTTCAGTGAAGTTTTCTTGGCAGGCCGAGAAGCCTGGAAGCACTCATGAGGCAAAGAGTTTCACAGAAACTCACCTCCTGGAGTTTTGATGTTCTCATTAACCTGTATACTCATACCCTATCCCCAAGTTAGTCTGGTGTATGAATCCACGTTCTCTCTTTTAGTATTATTTTATTATAAATGCCTTTTAAGATTGAATTCTGATATAGTTAAGCCTCCCACCAGTGTTCCAATGTTCCAGAAGCCATTGAGCTTGGAATCCAGTAGGAATGCAGTAAGGAAGTTACCTATTCATTAACTAATTAAACATTACAAAAGACTGAGCCAACAGCTCAGGGCTGGTCTACAGAGTATTTACTAAAGGTAGTAGCAAATCTCACCCAAACAAGGGAATACCATGAAAGAGCCAGGAAATCCCACTGAGATAGAAATCTTCAGTACAGGCTACATTGCATATTAGATCAAGTTGGTGAATTCTTCTGACAAATGGAGATTCTCCACAGATACTTAAAAGTTACAAGACATTATCAGGGTCCAGGAAATAGGAAGTGGGTTGTGATATTGCAGTATTCTTGAGAAGGTCTGCTAGTGCAGAACCCCTGGAGGTGGGCTTAACAATAGACTAGCTTTACACCTGGCTCCCTTCTTAGTGGCAGTGGCCTGGTCCCTGCCTTCTTTTGATGTATACATTCCTTTTGTATTGTCACTGTAACTTGGTGGATTGTATCTCTTCTGGTTTCTTGCTATTCTGCTGTATAAAAACTTTGATGCTCGACCTGACAAACCACATTGAGATTCTACACAATCTTGCATGTTGGTCTATCTGTCATTTGCCAACTCCTTGCCCATCTGCACCCAGAGACCCGTCCACTCAGACAAAGGACCCAGAGGGTCTGCGGCAAGTAAGCAACCCACACATGATTTCTATTGTGGCCCCTTTGTCCTTTCCAACACTCTACTTTGACATATAAAAGCAACACATAAAACTATCCTTGTTCTCTGACTAATACTCAGGTAATGGACATTAAAGAATGTGCTTACACCTTGCTGCTTTCTCATATATAATAACCATTGTCTGTGCCTTCCAAGCATAACACTTACAAGATACAATGGAGACATGTTCCTCTTGCTTTCATATTATTGAAGGGCTTTTAACCTTCTAGAATGCTGTTGGAGTGGTTAATCCATAAGCAGTGTTATGTAGTTGTCTATCAAATTAACTTAGTAAGTGGCTATATGAATATTTCTGAGTTTTGGACATGTCAAGTAGCTTTGTTTCATTAGTTACCAAATATTTTAACAGTTTTAGAAATATTACAAATGATAGCAATTCCACAAGAAAAAAGTACAAATTATATGGGATGTGAATATAATGTAAATTAAGAAAAATTACAGCAAAACTGCAAGTATAACCTCTATATTATATAAAAGAAACAAAATGAAACCATTTTCATTTCACAAATATTTTCTTTTCTATTTCTAAGTATTTTTAGAATTCCAAAACTTTAATTCACTTTGTACTTATAATACTGTTACCTATTATTATTGTCTTCATTACTTAGATTATATACCTAAAGAACAAAGAACTTAATGAATTTTTACAAAGACACAATGGCTATATCAACTATAGCTTTCAAACACAATATTGTGCAGTTTCTATGTTTTTATTGTGTCAGAAAGGAGTGTAATATACATAGTAATGGGGTTTACTTAAAGGGTGGGACCAAAAGGGTCATTATCTCCACCACTTCTGATGATCATCCAAATTTGTGATTAGTGTGACCACAAGAATTATGACAATTTACCCCAAACTGTCAGCAATGTAATCCTGTACCACAAACTGCTTTCTCCCCCTGGCCACAGTCATCTAAGACAACTTTGCAATATGGAAGAACACATAACATTGGTCCATGCCATTGATGCCACTAGGAAGACTGTTGATGGCCCCTCTGGAAAGCTGTGGTGGTATACCTATGGGTCTACCCAGAACATCAACAATTTATCCACTGGTGCTGCCAAGGGAGTGGACAAGATCACCTGAGAGCTGATCAGGAAGCACAGTGGCTTGGTATTCTGAGTTCCTACCCCCAGTGAATCTGTGGTGGATCTGAAATACCTCCTGAAGAAATCTGTCAAGTATGATGACATCAAAAAGGTGGTGACATAGGCATCTGAGGGCCCACTAAAGGGCATCCTGGACTACAGTGAGAACCACAAGGTCTCCTACAACTTCAACAGTAGTTCCCACTCCTCCACCTTTGATGCTGAGTCTGGCATTGCTCTCAATGACAACACTTGTAAGACTCATTTCCTGGTATGACAGTGAATGTGGCTACAGCAAAAGAGTGGTGAACTCATACTCTACATAACATCCAAGGAGTAAGAAATCCTAAACCACCCATCCCAGCAAGGACACTGAGCATAAGAAAGACCCTTGGTTACTGAGGAGTTCCTGTCTGAACTTGGCTCATAACATTGAGAATCTCCCTCAGAGTTTACATCCCATACCCCCATAACAACATGAGGGATTAAAGGGAGCCCTACTCTCTTGAACACCATAAAGTTCACTGCACCCAGAAAACAAACAAACAAACAAATGAATAAATAAATAATTGTTGGCATCATTATGCCACAAAACATCAATATTAACTATAAAAACAAGAGCAAAAATTATCAAGAGTAAAATTTTCTTGCAAATGCTTAGTGAAAAGGGCCTTAAGGAGTTACTAAGAGTATTATAGCATACAACATCAAAGTATCTTCTATTATGACATACATATATATGAAATTCAACCTGAATAGTTGGGTTTTTAAAAAGTGTAGGTATCCCCCTTCTCTTCTCCAGGGTTTTTTTTGAGTCATAAGGGGTTAGAATTTATGGAGATATTCTGTTTAGAACCTTGTGTTCTACGGCCGTTTATTCCCTGCATGTTGTCTAGCTATTGGTCTTTGTATTTATTCTCATATACTTCACGAAGAAATTTCTCTGCAAGTGTCTGAGCAAGACACTGTTCTATGAGTACATATAGCAAATGTCATTAGGACATTTTCCTTTAGCAAAACAATAATATTTATTTCGCACTGAGGATAATGTTTTTTCTAGTCTCTAAATTTTAGACACTTAACCAGGGTCTGGGTAGATCCCATCTATGAAATGGTCAGATATTGGTTGGCTAGTCATGTAAGCTTTGTTCCTCTATGACACTAGCACATCTTTCAGGCAAGTCACCATTGTAGATTAGACAGTTTTCTAACTGGGTTGGTATTTACCTTCCAGTACCATGAAGACAAGCCACTAGCAGTGAAAGCTCTAGGTATGTACCTTCTTAACTTCCTCATGTTCAATAAGTTGGAGGTGTTATCCGCAGCAATAGGATCTTACTATCAGTCCACAGAGAGCAAACGATAATCTCAGCCACCACCTGGGTTCTATGGTGGTTCCCATGGAGGTTCTTTGCAAACAACTCAATTAGATGTAACCCATTTCCAGAAATGGAGGCTTCCATTTGTGAGAAGTGTCCAGTTGGGACTGTGACACATGCCCATTAGGTGATTCCAGTAGAACACCTTCGTGTATAAAGTTTTAGCTCTTTCTTCTCATAGTATCTCATTTCATCCTCTCCTCCATCCCCAGGGCTGAGAATGGAGGCAGGTGCAGTTTACATTCCCAATACAGAAATCATCTCCAACCAATAACCACTCACAAATGAAAACTTAGTTTTCTGAAATGGAGCTTCTCTGGGTACACAAAACACTCTTGAAGCTAGTCCCCATGCATGGCAGTAGGTAGCTAACACAAAATAAACTTAATAAACTCAATGGTATTTTTCATTTTTTATTTTTTATTTTTTATTTATTTATTTATTTATTTATTTTGAGACATGGTTTCTCTGTATAGCCCTGGCTGTCCTGGAACTCACTTTGTAGACCAGGCTGGCCTCAAACTCAGAAATCCACCTGCCTCTGCCTCCCAAGTGCTGGGATTAAAGGCATGCACCATCACCACCTGTCGGTATTTTGGTTTTTTTTGAGAGGTGTGTGTGTGTGTGTGTGTGTGTGTGTGTGTGTGTGTGTAATAATTCTTTGTCAGGGCATTAATTTTTTCCTTTGTTCTTACTGTGCAGGTCTTTTGTTTACATATTACTTTTTCCAATTTTCTGTTTTAACAGAATTTGTGTGTATCTCTATGTCAGCATGTGTTTCTTGTGCTTTTCCTTAGCTCCTTTTATAAGTTTATATGTCTTGTTCTATACAGGCACGCTTGATTTTATTTTATTTTACTTTTTGTTATTAATTTGTAAAACTATATTTTTGTTTCCTAATGAGACTTATCTCTTTAAATGAGGCCTATTTCTCTAAAGAAAGAAATAAAAGGGTGCAGATTTGGGAGGTAGATGGTATCTGGTTGGAATCAGTTGATGGATAAAAATAGTCAAAATATAGTGTAGAAAAAAAATCTACTTTCAACCTAAAACCAAACAAATAAAAATAATCTAAATGAAATTATTTTACTATCAGGAATAATGAGAAAACAAAATATTGAAGGGATTGTTATAAAGACTCCGTTTACTTGGAAAATATATTCCATTTTGAAATATCATATGAGTTGTCAAGAAAACAAGAATGTCACCTATATTTCCTTTGATACTTTATATTGTCTTTACCACATCGATAGCACAAATTAATTATTTACCTGCTCATGGAACACTTAATGTATAATCTTACATAATCATAAGCATTTTGAGGATGAGTGCTTTTCACCAACTGATCTTAAATCTAAAGGATTAACATGAAGAAAAATATACAAGCAAACATACCCATAAACATAATTGTTTTAACAAAAAGTTAAAATTAATTGAACACATGAAATATAGCACATCAATTATGTCAATAATTAAGAGAATTTTGAAACCAATAACTTGAAATGATGCCCTATATTTTTCATCAATAATATTTTCTTAATGTTTTTATTACTCGAGTAATATTCTAATTTGTATTCAAAGTATGATATGTACTAGAGAGTTCATACATTCCATAATACATGTGCAATGGAAACTTGAGTATGGAATAAAATGGCTTGATTGAATTTTATTACTTCCTATTCAAACCTCATGAAAGACATAATTCTCTCTCTCTCTCTCTCTCTCTCTCTCTCTCTCTCTCTCTCTCTCTCTCTCCCTCTAAACTTCCAGGCACATGAGACAAAGGTTTGACAGTCTCATAGAACTAACCTATCAAATGTTCAATAAGTACAATGTCTATATAAAGACTCATTTAAATGATGGCATACATATTCCTATAAAATTGGGATTCTAAGATCAAATGTATTGTTTCATCAGTCTATATTATTTCAATTTAAGTATCCTACAACTCTAAGAGCCAAACAACAATTTCTTCCTGTTGCAGTATTATTTCATTCTCTGTCTGTTCTCAGAAAAATGTAGCTGTGAGATCATAAGCGAGAGGACAGGCATCATATGAAGCACAGCCATGGTACACAGCTGTCTTCATCTTGGATGGCACACTTTAGCACTTTTAATGCAAGACCTCTCTGCTCTAGGGAATCTCTCACATACATAGTGCATTCTGGTGAACCACCTGGAAGAATCCCTGCTAAAGGTTAAAAATCACTCCTCCATTTGAAAAGTATTCATATTTTGTTTTCCTTTTCCAGGTAACTTATGTAACATGTTGGACAGATAATTCAGGCTGATGACATCAGTGAGAGACTTTTAACTTTGATATCAAGTCATTTTGAGGAGTGGGATTATTGTAAAATACCACATGCTCTCAGCTTCATTTTACATATACAAAGCCCAGACATTGTCAGCATGAGGCTCAGTGGAAAATTAAGGGTCCTTGAGGAGATTTGCTAAGACCAGGAATTCACTAACAGTTTCTGGGGGTAGTGTGGTTTTTCATGATAGAGGAAACATTTCTTTGGAGCTGCATTTGAATAGAAAGTAGTTAGCTAACAGAATCTCACAGCACATCTGACTTTGCATACAAGCTCTGTTCCATTTTTATAGATTTCAAGTAACTTGCCACCTATGCTTTTTGTTGCTACTTTTTTTTTCACCAAAAACAGGCTTGAAAGCAACTCAGTTACATATATCAGTATACATTTTGATATTTGTAAATACTAAAGGAATTATATAAGTCCAAAGAACTTAGTGAACCTTACGTCTTTAAGTCAGTCTACTAATACAAGGGAGAAAACAGGGAGTCTAAAATGTTGAAAGTTTGCAAAAAACTAAAAAGTCTACATGTTCAGATGTTCAAAATAATTCCACTAAAGTTATTTTTCTATCATCAAGTATTATCTTTCCTCCTCTTCCCACTAACCTCTCCTTTTCTGCCTGTCTATCCACTTAGCTATCCATTATCTCTTCTATTTCTATGTGGGAAATCAGTAAGAAAAAAAAATGGGCCCCACCTACTGAGATAAAATACTCATTTTATGGCACTATTTAAGGGCTTCTGCAGCTTTCTACATATTACTTCATTAATTTTCACAATATCCTGGGTAGTAAGTAGGTGGAAAGTATTTCACATTTTATGAGTAGATAAAGTTAGGTAATATAAACTTAGAAAAAATGTTCATATAGAAGTGAGGTGTAGAAACAAAATGTCCTTTGGTAAGATGTAGAGCATGCCTCGTCTAGTTTTATATTTTATGGGGATCTTATTTAAAAAATGTTGAAACTTTAGTAAACTCTAATTAGTTTTTCTAATAAACTAGGAAATATTTCCAAATATAGTAAGATTTTTCATAGAAATCACTGTTGAATATAGAGTTTGGATACTTTGGTTTGGTCAAGGGCGTCTTGCGTAATCCTGTTAACTCATTGTGTTACTATCTATTGAATAAAGTATTATGTACAAAGCACTGCTTCAAAACCCAAACATTCTTAACATTTTCAATCCAAATCTATAAAAGAATACATGAAAATAGCAGCCCAGCAGAGTGAACTATCGCAGTGTAGGAGAGCTACTACATGGAGCATAAAGAGGAAGAATCTAGTCTGAAATAACCTATTGGCATGACTCGGGCTTGAGAAAGTATGGAAAAAACTTTCTGGAAGGGTCCTCTCTGGCTATTTGTCAGTGAGGTTTTTCATTTTCTCTCTTTATCTCTAGAGGCAACAGTATTGTTCACCTTTCTGAAATCTTTACAAACGATTTTACTGTCCTCATTTTGGATGAATTGCTACTTCCTCATCTCTAACTTGTCTTACCTTTTGTCTTCCAAAATCATATCTTATTAGATTTCACCATCGGTTTTAAAACGGAAATAGTATTTTCAAAATCAAGGTCATGGAAAAATAGTTAAAGATCTGTTATTTAATATCTTCCATCTTGAAATGATACAGTCTTGTAGAATACAGTTAAGTGTTGATACATTTAATACTTCAGGGAGATCTATGGACCCAGATCACCATACACATTTGGGTGGATTATAGTTTAAATATGCATATTATTTTAGAGCTTCCATAGCTAAAAAAAATTGCATCCTGACTTCAACTGGAGAAATATATATATATTAGAAATATGAAACCAACTTTTGATTAGTCTGCTATCCTTTAGACTCATTCCTTGGCTTGGAGATGCCCATTTTCTGGTGTGTCTTTCTTTTGTCTCTATATCCCAATCTGCTACAATAGTATTTAGTATGTGTGATTAAGGATAAATCACAGGACTCTATTTCTGTGTTTCTGTTATAGTTCTTGATGACCTTATCTTTGAGTATAGTGGAATATTGAAGTACCAGAAGACTATATCATACATTTTGATAAAAACACAATCACTTTCTTTTTTTCCATTTTTTATTAGGTATTTAGCTCATTTACATTTCCAATGCTATATCATAAGTCCCCCATACCCCTCCACTCCCCTACCCACCCACTCCCCATTTTTGGCCCTGGCGTTCCCCTGTACTGGGGCATATAAAGTTTGCAAGTCCAATAAGCCACTCTTTCAAGTGATGGCCTATTAGGCCATATTTTGATACATATGCAGCTAGAGACAAGAGCTCAGGGGTACTGGTTAGTTCATATTGTTGTTCCACCTATAGGGTTGCAGTTCCCTTTAGTTCCTTGGGTGCTTTCTCTAGCTCCTCCATTGGGGGCCCTGTGATCCATTCCATAGCTGAATGTGAGCATCCACTTCTGTGTTTGCTAGGCCTTGGCATAGTCTCACAAGAGACCGTTATATCTGGGTCCTTTCAGCAAAATCTTGCTAGTGTATGCAATGGTGTCAGCGTTTGGAAGCTGATCATGGGATGGATCTCTGGATATGGCATGGTCCATCCTTTCGTCACACTTCCAAAATTTTGTCTCTATAACTCCTTCCATGGGTGTTTTGTTCCCTATTTTAAGAAGGGGCAAAGTGTCCACACTTTGGTCATTGTTCTCTTTAGTTTAATGTGTTTAGCAAATTGTATCTTATATCTTGGGTATCCTAAGTTTTTGGTCTAATATCCACTTATCAGTGAGTACATATTGTGAGAGTTCCTTTGTAATTGGGTTACATCAGGATGATGCGCTTCAGGTCCATCCATTTACCTAGGAATTTTATAAATTCATTCTTTTTAATAGCTGAGTAGTACTCCATTGTGTAAATGTACCACATTTTCTGTATCCATTCCTCTGTTGAGGGGCATCTGGGTTCTTTCCAGTTTCTGGCTATTATAAATAAGGCTGCTATGAACATAGTGGATCATGTGTCCTTCTTACACATCTGGATATATGCCCAGGAGAGGTATTATTGCTGGATCCTCAGGTAGTACTATGTCCAATTTTCTGAAGAACCGCCAGACTGATTTCCAGAGTGGTTGTACAAGCTTGCAATCCCACGAAAAATGGAGGAGCATTCCTCTTTCTCCACATCCTTGCAAGCATCTGCTGTCACCTGTATTTTTCATCTTAGCCATTCTGACTGGTGTGAGGTGGAATCTCAGGGTTGTTTTGATTTGCATTTCCCTGATGATTAAGGATGTTGAACATTTTTTCAGGTGCTTCTCTGCCATTCGGTATCACTCGGGTGAGAATTCTTTGTTCAGTTCTGAGCCTCATTTTTTAATGGGGTTATTTGATTTTCTGGAGTCCACCTTCTTGAGTTCTTTATATATATTGGATATAAGTCCCCTCTCTGATTTGGGATAGGTAAAGATCCTTTCCCAATCTGTTGGTGGTCTTTTTGTCTTATTGACGGTGTCTTTTGCCTTGCAGAAGCTTTGCAATTTTATGAGGTCCCATTTATCGATTCTTGATCTTACAGCACAAGCCATTGCTGTTCTATTCAGGAATTTTTCCCCTGTACCCATATCTTCGAAACTTTTCCGTACTTTCTCCTCTATAAGTTTCAGTGTCTCTGGTTTTATGTGGAGTTCCTTAATCCACTTAGATTTGACCTTAGTACAAGGAGATAGTAATGGATCAATTCGCAATCTTCTACATGATAACAGCCAGTTGTGCCAGCACCATTTGTTGAAAACCCTGTCTTTTTTCCACTGGATGGTTTTAGCTCCCTTGTCAAAGATCAAGTGACCATAGGTGTGTGGGTTCATCTCTGGGTCTTCAATTCTGTTCCATTGGTATACTTGTCTGTCACTATACCAGTACCATGGAGTTTTATCACTATTGCTCTGTAGGACAGCTTTAGGTCGGGCATGGTGATTCCACCAGATGTTCTTTTATCCTTGAGAAGACTTTATGCTATCCTAGGTTTTTTGTTATTTCAGATGAATCTGCCGATTGCCCTTTCTAATTCGTTGAAGAATTGAGTTGGAATTTTGATGGGGATTGCATTGAATCTATAGATTGCTTTTGGCAAGATAGCCATTTTTACAATGTTGATCCTGCCAATCCATGATCATGGGAGATCTTTCCATCTTCTGAGATCTTCTAGAATTTCTTTCTTCAGAGACTTGAAGTTTTTATCATACAGATCTTTCACTTCCTTAGTCACGCCAAGATATTTTATATTATTTGTGACTATTGAGAAGGGTGTTATTTCCCTAATTTCTTCCTCAGCCTGTTTGTCCTTTGTGTACAGAAAGCCATTGACTTGTTTGAGTTAATTTTATATCCAGCTACTTCACTGAAGCTGTTTATCAAGCTTAGGAGTTCTCTGGTGGAATTTTTAGGGTCACTTATATATACTATCATATCATCTGCAAAAAGTGATATTTTGGCTTCCTCCTTTCCAATTTGTATCACCTTGATCTCCTTTTGTTGTCTAATTGCTCTGGCTAGGACTTCAAGTACAATGTTGAATAGGTAGGGAGAGAGTGGACAAGCTTGTCTAGTCCCTGATTTTAGTGGGATTGCTTCAAGCTTCTCTTTTGATGCTGGCTACTGGTTTGCTGTAGATTGCTTTTATCTTGTTTAGGTATGGGCCTTGAATTCCTGATCTTTCCAAGACTTTTATCATGAATGGGTGTTGTATTTTGTCAAATGCTTTCTCAGCATCTAACGAGATGATCATGTGGTTTTTGTCTTTGAGTTTGTTTATATACTGGATTATGTTGATGGATTTCCATATATTGAAACATCCCTGCATCCCTGGGATGAAACTTACTTGGTCAGGATGGATGATTATTTGATGTGTTCTTGGATTCAGTTAGCAAGAAATTTATCAAGGATTTTTGCATCAATATTAATAAGGGATATTGGTCTGAAGTTCTATATCTTTGTGGGGTCTTTTTGTGGTTTAGGTATCAGAGTAATTGTGGCTTCATAGAATGAGTTGGGTAGAGTACCTTCTGTTTCTATTTTGTGGAATAGTTTGTGAAGAACTGGGATTAGATCTTCTTTGAAGGTCTGATAGAACTCTGCACTAAACCCATCTGTTTCTGGGCTTTTTTTGGTTGGGAGACTATTAATGACTGCTTCTATTTCTTTGGGGTATATAGAGCTATTTAGATTATTAACCTGATCTTGATTCAACTTTGGTACCTGGTATCTGTCTAGAAACTTCTCCATTTCATCCAGGTTCTCCAGTTTTGTTGAGTGTAGCATTTTGTAGAAGGATCTGATGGTGTTTTGGATTTCTTCAGGATCTGTTGTTATGTCTCCCTTTTCATTTTTATTTTGTTAATTAGAATGCTTTCCCTGTGCCCTCTAGTGAGTCTGGCTAAGGGTTTGTCTATCTTGTTGATTTTCTCAAAGAACCAGCTCCTCGATTTGTTGATTCTTTGAATAGTTCTTCTTGTTTCCACTTGGTTGATTTCACCCCTGAGTTTGATTATTTCCTGCTGTCTACTCCTCTTGGGTAAATCTGCTTCCTTTTGTTCTAGAGCTTTTAGGTGTGTTGTCAAGCTGCTAATGTGTGCTCTCTCTAGTTTCTTTTTGGAGGCACTCAGAGCTATGAGTTTTCCCCTTAGGAATGCTTTCATTGTGCCCCATAAGTTTGGGTATGTTGTGGCTTCATTTTCATTGAACTCTAAGAAGTCCTTAATTTCTTTCTTTATTCTTTCCTTGACCAAGGTATCACTGAGAAGAGTGTTGTCCAGTTTCCACGTGAATGTTGGCTTTGTATTATATTTTGTTATTGAACATCAGCCTTAGTCCATGGTTATCTGATAGGATGCATGGGACAATTAAATTATTTTTCTATCTGTTGAGGCCTGTTTTGTGACCTATTATGTGGTCAGTTTTGGAGAAGGTACCATGAGGTGCTGAGAAGAAGGTATATCCTTTTGTTTTAGGATAAAATGTTCTGTAGATATCTGCCAGATCCATTTGATTCATAATTTCTGTTAGTTTCACTGTGTCCCTGTTTAGTTTCTGTTTCCATGATCTGTCCATTGGTGAAAGTGGTGTGTTGAAGTCTCCCACTATTATTGTGTGAGGTGCAATGTGTGCTTTGAACTTTACTAAAGTTTCTTTAATGAATGTGGCTGCCCTTGTATTTGGAGCATAGATATTCAGAATTGATAGTTCCTCTAGAGGATTTTATCTTTGATGAGAATGAAGTGCCCCTCCTTGTGATTTTTGATAACTTTGGTTTGAAAGTCAATCTTATCAGATATTACAATGGCTACTCCGGCTTGTTTCTTCATACCATTTGCTTGGAAAATTGTTTTCCAGCCTTTCATTCTGAGGTAGTGTCTATCTTTTTCTCTGACATGAATTTCCTGTAAGCAGCAAAATGTTGGGTCTTGTTTGTGTAGCCAGTTTGTTAGTCTATGTCTTTTTATTGGAAAGTTGAGACCATTGATATTGAGAGATATTAAGGAAAATTAATTTTTGGTTCCTGTTATTTTTGTTGTTAAATTTAGCATTCTGTTCTTGTGGCTGTCTTATTTTAGGTTTGTTGAGGGATTACTTTCATTTTTTTTCTAGGGCGAGATTCCCGTCCTTGTATTGTTTTTTTTTTTTTTTCTGTTATTATCCTTTGAAGGGCTGGATTTGTGGAAAGGTAATGTTTGAATTTGGTTTTGTCATGGAATACTTTGGTTTCTCCATCTATGGTAATTGAGAGTTTGGCTGTGTATAGTAGCCTTGGCTGGAATTTGTGTTCTCTTAGTGTCTGTATAACATCTGTCCAGGATCTTCTGGCTTTCATAGTCTCTGGTGAAAAATCTGGTGTAATTCTGATAGGCTTGCCTTTATAAGTTACTTGACTTTTTTCCCTTAGTGCTTTTAGTATTCTATCTTTATTTAGTGCATTTGTTGTCCTGATTATTATGTGTCGGGAGGAATTTCTTTTCTGGTCCAGTCTATTTGGAGTTCTGTAGGCTTCTTGTATGTTTATGGGCATCTCTTTCTTTAGATTTGGGAAGTTTTCTTCTATAATTTTGTTGAAGATATTTGCTGGTCCTTTGAGTTGAAAATCTTCATTCTCATCCACTCCTATTATTCATAAGTTTGGTCTTCTCATTGTGTCCTGGATTTCCTGGATGTTTTGAGTTAGGATCTTTTTGCATTTTCCATTTTCTTTGATTGTTGTGCCGATGTTCTCTCTGGAATCTTCTGCACCTGAGATTCTCTCTTCCATCTCTTGTATTCGGTTGCTGATGCTCACATCTATGGTTCCAGATTTCTTTTCTAGGGTTTTTATCTCCTGCGTTGCCTCACTTTGAGTTTTCTTTATTGTGTCTACTTCCCTTTTTAGGTCTAGTATGGTTTTGTTCATTTCCATCACCTGTTTGGATATGTTTTCCTGTTTTTCTGTAAGGACTTCTACCTGTTGGTGTGTTTTCCTGTTTTTCTTTAAGGACTTGTCATTCTTTAGCAGTGTTCTCCTGTATTTCTTTAAGTGAGTTATTAAAGTCCTTCTTGATGTCCTCTACCATGATCATGAGATATGCTTTTAAATCCAGGTCTAGCTTTTCGGGTGTGTTGGGGTGCCCTGGACTGGGCGAAGTGGGAGTACTGGTTTCTGATGATGGTGAGTGGTCTTGGTTTCTGTTAGTAAGATTCTTATGTTTACCTTTTGCCATCTGGTAATCTCTGGAGTTAGTTGTTATAGTTGACTCTGTTTAGAGATTGTTCTTCTGGTGAATCTGTTACCATCTATTAGCAGGCCTGGGAGACAGGCTCTCTCCTCTGAGTTTCAGTGGTCAGAGCACTCTCTGCTGGCAAGCTCTCCTCTTACAGGGAAGGTGCACAGATATCTTGCATTTGGACCTCTTCCTGGCCGAAGAAGAAGGCCCAAAACAGGACCTTTCCCAGATGCTGTGTTGCTTTGGCAGGCCACAGAAGCTTTTGTGGTGCACACTCTCACCTGTGTAGACTAAGTTCCTAAGTTCGGTGGTGTCCCGGAACCAAGTTGGTGCCCACTGCTCCTGAGGCAGAGGGCTTCCTAGCCAGGCAGACACCTGTTCTCTGGCCTGGGAGGGTTGCTGGATGTCTGTGGCCCGAAAAGGGTGCTGCCTCAGTGGCTCTGTGGCTCCCGTCTGTCCCAGAAGCTGTCTGCATCTGTGGTGCACAGTCTCACCTGTGCAGACTAAGTTCCTAAGTTCGGCTGATTCCCCCCTAATCACTTTCTTACTGACACATACCCACTAGAAAAGATCTGACCTGCTTTTGCTGATATATAAGTAATTATAACATATATATTTTTCAGTTCGTATGTTCCTAAAGGAAAGAATTGCATTCAGAAACAAAATGAAGATGAGTGGTTTATTTAGCAAATAAAATAACTCAAACACTAGAAATAGACTTAGGAGATACAACACCTCAGTGGGTGTTTTGTTGTATATTTTAAATTTTTATAAATAATTATGAAGGGGGTAATACATTAGTAAGGTAAATGAACCCGGTTTTTCCAAACTCATAGTATGCAAACATTAAAATCTTGAATATATCTTTTACTCATAATCATTTTGATTTTGAGTTTATTATTTTATTTGTTTACATTCCAAATGTTGCTTCCCTTCCCAGTCCTTCCTCCATGATCTCTTCAGTCCATTTCCCCTCTCTTTTGTCTCTGAGAGAGTGTCCCCCTCCAACTCATCCTTTACCCCCACATTACTGCCCCCAGTACTCCCCTTTACTGAGGTCTCAACTCTATACAGGATTAGGCACATCCTTGCCCACTGAGTCCAAGGAAGGCAGTCCAGTCCTCTGCTTACAGATGTGCTCAGTGCCACAGATCTGCCCGTGTATATTCTTTGGTTGTGGGCTTAGGCTCTAGGAGCTCTGAGGGGTTCAGGTTTGTTGATGATTTTGTTTTTCCTATGGGCTTGTCATACCCTTCAACTTCTTTGATTCATATTTGTACCTGCATTTCTTTTAGGCAGGAACAATTTTGAGTCAAAAAATGTAAGGTAGGTGGGTGACCCCATCCCTCAAAGGGGTCCTGTCTATCTACTGGAGGTAGATATCTTTTCAGTGAGTAGTCTCTCATATCCCAAGTCTCAAGGACTTTCTAGATGTTCTCCCTAATCCCAGTTCAACCTCCCACAGATGCATATGTCATTGCATTATCCTGGACCTCTGGGTTTTTCTCCTGTCTCCCCTACACCTGCTCCTTCCCTTCTTTTCCCCTTCCCCTCCCCTCTCCCACTAAATTCCCTACTTCCTTCTGCCTCTTGTGATTATTTTCTTCCCCCTTCTAAGTGGGACTGAAGCATTCTCAAATGGCCCTTCCTTCATATTAAACTTTATAAGGTTTGTGAGATGTATCATGAGTATCTATATTATTTGGGTAATATTGACGTATCAGTGAGTACATACCATGCATGCCCTTTTGTGTGTGGGTTACTTTGCTCAGGATGATATTTTCTAGTTTCATCCATTTGCGTGCAATATTCATGATGTCCTCATGATGGATAGTATTCCATTATGTAAATGAACCACATATTTTGTATCCATTCTTCAGTTGAGAAACATTTGGGTTGTTTCCAGCTTTTGACTATTCCAAGTAAGGCTGCTATGAACATAGACATAGTGGGGCATGTGTCTCTGTAGTATGGTGGAGAATCTTTTGGGTATATGCCCAGGAGTGGCATAGCTGGGTATTTGTGTAGAACTATTTCTAATATTCTGAGGAACTACCAGATTGATTTCCAGAATTATTGTATGAGTTTGGAATCCCACATGCTCACTAGCATGTGCTGTCACTTAAGTTTTTGATCTTAGCCATTCTGATTGGTATAAGGTAGAAGCTCTCAGGGTTATTTTGATTTGAAATTTCCTGATGACTAAAGATGTTGACTATTTCCTTAAGTGCTTCTCAGCCATTTGAGATTCTTCTGTTGAGATTCTTGTTTAACTCTGCAAACCAATTTTAAATTGGGTTATTTGGATTTTGGAAGTTATATTTTTGAGTACTTTATATATTTTTGACATTATCCCTTATCAGATGTAGGGTTAGTGGAGATCTTCTACCAATCTGTAAATTCCGTTTTGTCCTGTTGAAGTATGTTTTGCCTTATGGAAGCTTTTCAGTTTCATGAGGTTCCGTTTCTGAACTGGTGATCTTAAAGCATGAGCCATTGGTGTTCTGTTCTGGAAGATTTCCCCTTCTGCCAATTCATTCAAGGGTATTTTTAATTTTCTCTCTATTAGATTCAGTGTAACTGGTTTTATGTTGAGGTCCTTGATCTACTTGTACTTGAACTTTGTTTGAGGATATTCCCATTTTTACACATCAGGAAAAAAAAAAAGAGTAACTTTGATGAACTTACAGAAATAAAATTAAAGGAAAAGAGAACAGAAGTCTGAATAAAATTATGAAGCCAATTCTGAATTGGAAAATAATAGAAGTAATGGAACTCA
The DNA here is from genome assembly GCF_978045245.1 of Mus caroli. Classification (NCBI taxonomy): domain Eukaryota; kingdom Metazoa; phylum Chordata; class Mammalia; order Rodentia; family Muridae; genus Mus; species Mus caroli. The sequence continues at coordinate 63,745,832 of NW_028227259.1, read as the reverse complement.
AGCTGAATTGGAGGTAAAAAACTAAATCTAAAAAACAATTCATGGGAAAGCCTTATAAACATGATGGAAATCACATGGAAAATAGAATATCATTCTTGAAGATTGTGTAAGAAGTAGCAATACGTTATTGTTCAAATTAAGCAATACATATAAATAATTTATATTTTGTAAAATAGTAAAATCAGACCTTGAAAATATTTACTGTTAGCTTTTAAGTTACAATGCTGGAACACCACATTCGTTTTCATGGATGCTCTTTTCTAAACTCCGAAGTTTTTCTTTCTTTGGCACTTTTCATAACCATTAGGTAAATGTGGGGATTCATGCATGGGTTGAAAATTATAGGATCCTAGCCTGAAAATGTGCAATTTTTACCAGTATAATGAGTTCTGGACATTGTACTTTTTAAATAATATTTCAAAGGAATATAGAATGTAATAATAGTTGTTTCAATACTTTTCTAAAAACTCTTTTAAAGGTGTCTGCCTCTACTTCCCAATGATGCCTCATCATAACACTGGAAGCCATTAATTTTCATTGTTGTAGAGAAATTTCACGGGTGAGACATGACAAAGAAAATTTCCTGTTAAATGATATCTTTATGCAGTTCCAACTTCATGATACAATGAATATTGCAAGATGTAGAAGAGAGTGAGATCATTTCAGACACTTGAGATGGATTGACAGTCTATGTGCTACTTTCATTAGGGACTGCACTCACTGTTCTGTGTAGAATTTATAAAAATAGCCCAACTTGACTGTGTGGAACAGAATCAAAGAACTATGGCCTTGTCTTTGCCACACAAGTTGCCTATAAACTGATGGATTGATTTTAATTTGACCTTGGCAGCTTTTGTTACCCTCTGAGGTATTAGCCTTGCTCTGTTCCAGACCTTTTCTGTGAACTTTGATTTTGGACACTACCCTTCTTCTAAAGATTTGTCTCAGGGGCCTGAAGCAAGCTGTCAGTCATAACTTTGCAGGCCATGACCAATATAGAGTGTCAAATCAAAACCTTTAGTCATTTTACCAATTCTATCTTTTAAAAAAATGATACATTCTTTTTGTAAAAGAGTAGTCTATAACATATGGACTATAGATTTCATTTGAAAAAAAAAGTCATTAAGCAATGACATTTTTCTAATTGAAAAAAAATATTATAAGAATAGGGCCTTATATAAAAAGTTTGAACATTGTACCTTATTATTTTGAATTTATGTCAGCATTTTATATTCACATGACATAAAAATAACTGAAATATTGACCATTTATAAAATAATTATTATAATGAACTAAAAGATATAATATCAATTTAATAGTCTGATATGTATTCAAATTTCTAAATTCTATATTTTGGCAAATTCGATATATATAATTTACCTATAATATTTGATTTGATTTGGCATTATACATTTCTGATTGTTTCTTTCTGATACTTTTTATTACTGTGTTTCTATTTCTCTATTATTTTAATAATTTCAACAATAATTTTGTTCAACTTTATTCTTTAATAAATTCATTATATGACTATTATAAAGAGCACTGTGCTTAATTCATTTTAATGTTGACACTTTTAAAAGTGGTTAGGGTGGTATTCTCTACAAATGTTTATATATATATATATATATATATATATATATATATTCTATAAATATGAAAACAGTTTTATTTTCATATGTAATTTAAAGTGTTAGTATCATTTGATAATATTAACATTTTAGTGCATTTCTGGTCTAGTTTGCTGCCTATTACTGTGATAAAAACCATGATAAAAAACAACTTAGGGAGAAAATAATTTATTTGGCTACATCAAAGTCTGTCATTGCTGGAAAATAAGACAGGAACTTAAGGAAAGAATCTGGAAATAGAAACTGAATTAGAAACATGGAACAATGAGCTACTTATTAGCTGTTCCTCACTGTCATTACTAACACAGCTTGCTTTGTTTTTTTTTTTTTTTTTTTTTTTTTTACTTATTCATGGAAGAAGTTTTGAATATTCACACTATTCCTTTAATCTCCAAGGTGATTTTATTTCTGTTTTTTTACAATAATTTCTGTACCAATAATATTTTTTATAAATTATGTTCATAGTATAGTTTTCCCTCCCCTGTTTCCTTCCAGGCCTTCTCTACCTTCTACGCCACTCAAATCCATGTTGACTTTAAATTTTTGTAATAGCCTTGGGACATATTTAATGGTATATGACATTATAAAATTGAATTTTCAACTGTTGATCTATATGGTCAAAAATTAAATAATAAAGAGTAACATTGAGTGCAAAAGGATAAAACATATTTTAATAAACAAATTTTATACCTATGAAATAGGAGGAAAATAGTTTTCAGCCAGCATTTTTTTTTCCTTTAAAACTATGGAATTTGTGAGTTGGGGTGCTGTGCACACAAGGAATGTGTGTGTTTGGTGTATTTAAATGTGTAGCTATATTTATTCATGTGGGCACATGTAGAAGAAGCCAGGAATAACATCAGAAGCATTTGTCAATGCCTTCTCTACCTTTGTTTTATTAATACAGGGTTTCTCAACTGAGTCTGAAAGTTAGGGTTTCAATAGGCTGCTTTCTAGTAACTATCACAAACTTCTTTCTCCAATCTTAAGTGGTGTTTAATGAGTGTATATACTGTATCTATTTACATATGAGTCTCAAGAATGGTTCACATGCTTCCACACAAAACTTTTTACCCAATGAATATTCTTGGAACATTAGAAAATCTTTTGAGAAAATTTTACCTTTTGTTCCCAGAGCACTGAAAAAATTCATTGAACATTAGGTTTAGTGGTGTGCATTCCATATATTTCATTTGCATTCATTTATGCAAAATCAAAGGCATATTTCCCCACAGTGAATAAAAGATGGAATAGAAAATAACTACTTCATCTAAGTAGATTTGTGTAAACATTCCACCCTTACTTGCAATTATATAAAAGCTTTTGAATTAGAATTAGTTAAATGTAAATAAGAAAATATAAGCCAGTTGGCAGCATTTGAATAATGACAAATTAAAAATAGCAAAACTGTAATTGTAATAATTTTTTATAATATCTCAAGAATTACCTCTTTTTATGACTTTTAAATATAGATATAGAACTAGAAATATGGCTCAGTTGCTATATAGTGTTTGGGTCTTAAGAATGAGGAACTGTGTTCAGCATACATAACACAAAGTAAAATATCATAATGACCCATTGTTGACCTTGGGGGTTGAGGAAACAAAACAGGAAGATTCCTTGACTGTATGGCTAGCTAGTATTTCCTGTTGTTGAGCTACAGGCCAATGAGAGCTAGTGTATCAAAGGAGGTAGAATAGCTTCCTTATAATGACACTGAGGTATTACATACATACATACATACACAAACATACATGCACACACACATACACACACACACACACTCACTACACAATCAAGCACACAAACACATATATACACCATACATACACACAAAGCAGAGGAAGAAGTCAACCACAACTTTACATTTTACAGAGATTTTACTTTTTTAATTTTTACTTGGTGTGTAATATCTAAGAAGTATATCTTAGATCCCAAGAAATATACTTTTAGGTGTCTTTGTGCTTAGTAGTGCTCATAACCACTGAGTACTATCTTCATGACATGCACAGAATATTTGATATAACTTAAAGAAAATATGCAAATCCTTTGGGAGTCAGCTGAAACACAGAATAAAACTTTTTTCATTATCAATTAGACTTTTTTGAATGATATGAACCTCTAATTGGACACAGATGACATGAAAAGAATAACACGAGTTGAGGGGTGACATAGGCTTTTGATAACTCTATCATGGATTTGTTTATAATGTGAAAACAAGCGCTTTCAGCATAATAATACTACTGCTACATCAATAACTCAGTTCTTATAAAGTGTCTATAGTTTTTGCAGAAGAAAATCCTCAAAGAAGTATGAGATGAACATGAACATTTGATTGTTAGTTAGTCCTTGACTTGTAATTGTGTAAGCTCAAACTGGATTAGAGCACTGGAGACTGTTATCACGAGCTTTTGTCCCTGCCGGCAAGAACACACTCAGGACAACCGCAATCTTCTGCGGCAAAAGCTTTATTGCTTCTTCAAGAGGGAAGACCCCAACCCCAGAAAATGGAGTCTCTTATATAGCCCTCAGCCATGGCGTTTCAGCACCTGATGTGGTGTGTCAGATCCTGATTTGTTGCTCGCTCATCACCCCACTACTACACCCCGAGATGGGCCATGACTAGGAGTGAGTTCACTCTCGCACCTGCGTACAAGGCTTGTTTACTAGTTAAGCACAGCGGAGGCCAGCACCATCTTATAATGGTGATTGCTCGTGGCTCGTGATTGCTAGCAGCACGGCTCTCCACAGACTGTGACAATCTCTAGATTCTGAATCCATTTTTAAAATGGACAGGGAGTCTAGTAGACTAGCTAGTGTTATGAGAGAAAGTAAAGAGGAATACATCAAGATCACAACAGCATGAATGTATTTTTCTTCTAAAACAGTATTATTGATGATAAAATACTTTATCCTGGCAATCAGAGATTTGCTCACATATAGGCTAGGTATGTTTTATTATTATTTTTCTGAGGGGGATTGAGGCTGATTGCATTATGAATGTTAATTATGTGCCTCCATCAAAAATACTGCAGAGCATGTGAGAGCATCTGTACATGGCTTCTGACAATCTGCCCCCCATCTGTTTCTGACTAGTAAATAAAGATGGCTATAGCCAATAGTTGGGAAGGACAGACATAGGTTAGGCTTTATGATTTCCTGGGCTTGGGACCAGGAGGAGGAGAAGAAGAAGGAGGAAATCTTATACTCTCCCAGTGTGGAGGAGAGGAGAGATGCCATGTTTGAGACGAGTGGAGGACAGAGAGATGTAGCTATCATGGGAAGGAGCTGGGTGAGTGTGGCCTAGAGGGCTGCCCAACTGGACCTAGAAGAGCTAAGATAGAATACTCAGTTTAGTATGTAATAACTCAGGATTATCAGTTCCTCTCAAAACCGTGAACAAATTTATTTCTAGACACAACTATATCAGTCTTAGGCATATACCAAAGCACACTCCATCTCACTATAAGGATACTTGCTCAACCATGTGCTTTGTAGATTTATTCATAACATCAATAAAGTGAAAACAACCTAGAAATCTCTCAACTGAAGGATAGTTAAACAAATGTGGTACTTTTACACAATGGAGTACTACTCAACTGTTAACAAAATGACACTATGAAGTGTGCTGGCACATGGATACAACTAGAAACAAAATCATCTTTAGTAAGGTAACTCAGACTCAGAAGACAAATATAGTATGTATTCACTTATATGTGGATATTAACTATTAAGTAAATGTTAACCAAGTAACAATACATAGGCATAGAAGATGTAGGTTAAGAGGAGGGTTCTAGTGGGAAAAAAATGAATACATTTATACAGTTTGTAGGTAGACTAGAGAAAGTGCTGACAGGAGCATGAAGGATCAAAAGATGGGGATGGGATAAAAGAATAGCGTATAGATAGCTTAAATTTAGGAGCCATTTATGAGGTTGTGCATGAACCTAGTGCAGTACAAATTCCCTGGGCTATATAAGACTGATCCTAGTGAGAGATCCTAATAATCAACAATGAGGAGCCTAAAGGGCCATATCTTATAGCCAGATATAACTTCCGGTGGCAAGACTGGGTTGTGTTTTTTAGGTTTGGGTGAAGTAGGGTCTTGTGGAGATCCCCAAACCATGAAGACAGGAGGATGCCCTCTGCAACCTGAAAACAGGACCCTATTGCCGAGGGCAGCATAACATCATGTAACATCTTTGCTTGTTACTGAATATGGAGTTGGTTCCCACCTGAAGCCTTCTCTCTTGCAATTTAGTCTCTTTGGTATGGGGAGGTACTCCACAGGCTACCAAAAGAGGAACAATGTGGACACAAAGGCAGCCACAAAACCATTGACCAGCAATTCATCCTCCTTTTGGGGGCAATCCTGGCACAAAATTTATAGGATTTAACTTGAGTGCCATACCCACTCCAGTAGTGACTGTGTGACACCCAAAAGCTTGGACGCAGTCCAGAGGCAAAAATTTCATGGAAACTCAGTCTCCTGGAACCTTGGGATCCTGTAAAACAAATGCTCCAAACCTGTCCCTGAGTTAGTCGGTGAACGGATCTGTGTGCTTTCCTTCAATATTTTTTTTTATTATAAGTGCCTCTAAGGATTGATTTTGACATATAGCTAAGTTAGATTGGCCTCCACCAGGGTTCCAATATTCTAGGAAATTGCTGAGCTAATCTTTGCAAAAATGTTACTCATTCAGATGAAAAGCCTCCAGTGTTGACAGAGAGACAGTGAAAAATCAGGTATTACAATTTACTAGAATGGAGCTAGAAATCTCAGAGCTACTCTACAAAGTATAGTTAGAACAATGGCCGAGTCACTCCCATACAAAGGTATTTACAATGGCCTAAGGGGAAGGTGGATTATACAATAGACTAGAAGTGGAACTATGGCAAGGGCATGAAGCCCTTGCCCAGGCTTCTAAGAATAAGCTGACCTTAGGTGGTGCTGCTTTTGATCCCAGTTGTTTACATAGATTTTTATCCCAGTTGGTTTTGTAGCTTTTTTTTTTTTTTTTTTTTTTTTTTTTTTTTAGTGGATCCCACAGTTAAGAGACTTTTAATTATAAAAGACTTTGGATTTTAGAATATATTGATATTTAAAAGGATTGAATTTTTTTCTTCTTTTTTTCCCCCAGACCCTCCCCACCACTCCCCTACCCACCCACTTCCACTTCTGGGCCCTGGTGTTCCCCCCAACTGAGGCATATAAAGTTTGCAAGACGAAGGGGACTCTCTTCCTAATGATTTTTGCAGATGATATGATACCATATATAAGTGACCCTAAAAATTCCACCAGGGAAATCCTAAACCTGATAAACAGCTTCAGTAAAGTAGCTGGATATAAAATTAACTCAAACAAGTCAATGGCCTTTCTCTACACAAAGGATAAACAGGGTGAGAAAGAAATTAGGGAAACAAGACCCTTCTCAATAGTCACAAATAATATAAAATACATAGGCGTGACTCTAACTAAGGAAGTGAAAGATCTGTATGATAAGAACTTCAAGTCTCTGAAGAAAGAAATAGAAGATCTCAGAAGATGGAAAGATCTCCCATGCTCATGGATTGGCAGGATCACTATAGTAAAAATGGCTATCTTGCCAAAAGCAATCTACAAATTCAATGCAATCCCCATCAAAATTTCAACTCAATTCTTCAAAGAATTAGGAAGGGCAATTTGCAAATTTATCTGGAACAACAAAAAACTTAGGTTTTGTAGCTTTTATGTACGCATTCCTCTGTTTTGTGTAAAAGTCATTTATAAGTCTGGTGCTCACTTTGAGAAATTACATTCTGATCCATACTCCCCTGTGTTCGCATCTGGTTGTCACCCCTCTTCTCCCTGCCCACCTGAATACTGGGACCCTGATTCTATGTGCATTGAGAGACCCACTGTGTCCTGTCTGTGTCACTTGAGGATCACTCAAAAAGAAGCAGCCCATCCATGACACTGCTTGAATGGTTATCTAACAGAAACTGGACTGCCTAGAGACCTAGGGTAGGACTAAACATGTATGACTGTACTGAAACTAAAATTCAATGAAAGATTACTAATGATACTTGGCTATTGTAGGTCAAGTGCCTTGTCCAGTCATCATTAGAGAGGCTTCAACTGGCAGAAGATGCAAGTGGGTGTGGAAAAAATATCTAATTTGGAGTTTTCAATCCTGTCCTTTTCTTGGAATTTGGAAGATCTGGTGAAAGAGTGAGAGAGAAAAATTGTAGGAGTCAGATGAGATGGAGAACACTAAGAGAACATGTCCAACTAAATTAATAAGTTGGGTGCATAAGGGATCATTGAGACTGAAGCAGCAATCACAGGGCGTGCATTGCTCTACACCTGGTCCTCTATATGTTGTGGCTGTTAGCTTGCTCTTTTTCTCAGAATCCTAACTGTGGTTGTTGCAATGTCTCTAACTCTTTTTGCCTGATCTTAAGACATTTTATACTGTTGATTTGCTTTGTCATGCTTCAGGGTGAGGTCGTTTGCCTTATTTTATTGTATTCTATGATGTCATGCCTGTTTGATATCTCTTAGAGGCCTTCTCTTGTCTGATGGCAGATAAAGGAGGACTGGATCTACTGTAGGTGTGAGATGTTGGGGGAAGATGAGAAGAGTGGAAGGAGGAGAAAGCTGTTGTTATAAAAAGAAGAATCAGGTTGATGATATGGGGTAGAGGAGAGGGCCTATTGTGATGGCTTTCTGAGTTCTGGGGCAGAAAGGTCCAGAGTCTTATAGAGATGAACTGGGAAAAGAGATAGCTCAGCTGTGGGGTTCTCAGCTCTAGTGTTCTCAGGAGGTTGAACCTGTAGCTTAGGTCACAGGACTGTGACAAGGAAAGTATGAGCCAACTCAAGTAGGAGGAGACAGCGTGGGTCCCCTGTCTGTTATTCCAGCAGGAAGTGAGGCCGGAGGACTGCTTTGAATAGAAGCTACATAATGAGGCCTAGTCACAATGAGGCCTTGTCACAAACAAACAAAGCCATGTTAGTAAGTAGCAGCCTTTGAAGACTGCTTAGTGGGAATCCAGAAGTCCCTCTAAAATATCCTTCAGACTCCCCCCATTTCTCATTCTGAAGGTATGGGTACACCTCAGAGTGTGGACAGAAATAGACTTTTGGAACTGCATTGAACTCCAGACCTTTCAAAGCACGCTTAACTGTGGGACAGCAGAGAAGAGGAGGATAGACTCCATTGCTCTTTGGTTGTCACCCAGTTGTCACGTTATCTCAATAAAGTTTCTTCTCAATTAAAAATAAAAAATATAAGAAAATATATATAACATTAATTAATATATAAAATATAAAGAAGAATTTATTTTAAAATATTCATTGGAAATGCAAAGGAATATAGTATTTAAAGTTAGGAGGTAAGTGCAAGCATATGTGTGTGTGTGTGTATTTCTGTTTGTGTGTTTCTATTTGTGTGTTTATGTTTGTGTTCTGAAGTGCAATTCACTTCTGGAGGATCTGTACTTCGCTTTATGACAAGAAATATTCAAAGACCTAAAGGTACGATGGAACAGGATCACCTGTTTTGATGTAATTACAATAATTTCACAGTAGGAGACATTTTACAAGAAGTAGCTATTATTAATCATATACATGCTGTAGACAAATGAACCAAGATAAAAAAATCATGGTAAGAACATACTCAGAGGTAGCATATGGAATATTATCTGTTCTAATTCAGGATATTTTCTAAAGTTTATTCTTCTCTCAAATACTATATCCCATCCACAGTTTTGTCTTGCTCATGCCTCCCATTCCACCCTTCAAATTCCCTTATACTACAGATCTACTCTGCTTTTATTTCCTGAACACAGAATAACAAGTCACAACAAGAATAAGTACAAAATCTCATATCAAGGCTGAATGAGGAAACCCAGTTGGAAGAAAATGTTCCCAAGAGCAGGCAAAATAGTCAGAGATAACCTCTATTCCCATTGTTAGGAGTCCCAGAAGAACACCAAGCTATATAACCATAACATTTATGCAGAGGGGCTATGTAAGATCAATGCCAACTTCTTGATTGTCTTTTCATTCTCTGTGAACCCTTATGAACAACTTTAGTATTGAAGAAATAATGTTGAAGTCTGGGTAGTAAAACAACAACAACAACAAAATGATTCTTTGCCTTTGTATAGTCTGTTTTGTTATTTTATAATTCCACCAAGAAGATAAGCAAAGTAGACACAGCTTGATATCTTTGACTCATTTATTGGGTCAAAGACCTAAAAGAAAATGTTGGTAGTTTCATTATACTGTATTGCTGTAACCGTTGTTCCGTCAATACTTATATTTATTATTTTATACCTTCTAATACAAATTGGCTACGTATTCATCTGCAGAGAAGCAGTTAAGGCTTAACTTTCACCAGGTTATTGGTATAGTCAGTTCAATTGAAGAACAGCCCACTCGAGTCATTTTTGAAGATTATTGTGAATCTCCATGGTGAAACATTGGATGTTCTATTCCATCTCTGGTTCATTTCATGCTCTCACCTTTCTGGCTTCCTATACGAAGAACATGTTCTTGCCACTGAGACATGAACTGTTTCATAATGTTTGCATTCTGAAACCATGAACCAAAAATCAATCTCTACCAGTCTAAACTATCAGCTACTTTTATTCCATTGATGCAATGCAAATGAGATTCTTAGTATACTAATTATAAATCTTCTTGTGTACCAGAGTTAATTGACAGGTGGTTAAATGTCTAGTGAAAACTATATTAATTAATGAATATCTATATTTTTATAGGAACTTGTCGGGCTAAAAATTGAAGAATATTGTCACTATAATTTTAAACTTTGTACCTAAAATCCTGTGTAATTAAAGCCATGAGATTGTTAATTGTTATTTTTATGTGCTTCCTTATAATGTGTACCGTTTTATTTTAATACAGAATTTCTGGGAGAAAAAAATTATTTTTCTATCCCCAGTGAGTAGTGGAAATTTGTTAGGGCTTTGTGTAAAGTTCCATGAGAGGGTCAGATGCAGATGTCTTGACAACCTAATAATGGTGAACATTTCACTTCCAATTCTGTTATTACCCACCAAACTATGTGTATTTTATGCAACAAAAACATTGGACCAGACAATACTCCTAAATTTGACTTATTCTAAAAGGCATTTACATATCCCGTAACTCCTTGAATACAAAGGGGAACTGAATAACAGGTTGGAAATGTCAGATTTCCCAACAGGACCTGACCAAGTCGGCTATCAGCAGATACTTCTTTAAATGTCCTTCACTGAACAAGACAATAATAATGCTATTTCCCTGACCCTAACCTGCTTCCTGCCATGGGCTTAAATTAGTCAGGCTTTTTGTCAAAACAGTAAAATCTCCACAGTATAAAACTGCATAGGAAAAACCTGTAGGGTGTTCAACTTCACTTTTTAAAAGTAAGGATGAGGAGTCTTAGGGATGTCTTTTGTTCTAATGTGGATAATGAAATCAGATTCAGGTGGACCCGTTAATGAATAAGCTCTCATTCCAGTATGTGCTCTGCTCAGCATGACATTTTTCATGCCAGACTCTGGCTAGCATGCTTATCTGTGTGTGTTTTCATCATTGGCACTGGCTGGATTTATAAGATGTCCCACCGTTCTTCCCTATCAGTCATGACAAAGAACAAACATGACATTCTGTGTTGAACAAATTACCAAAAATGTTTTTTTCTCTTTAAAAGTTAATTGCTGTGTTCATATTTCAATTGCATAGTATAATACTGCCTCAATCACAACATTTAATATCCTGTTAATTGTAAATCTGTTAATCTACACACATGTGCTCTCTCCAAGATTACATCAAATAAGCAAATTTAAAACTTATGTATCAGTTATATAAAGACACACATCTCGTGCACACAAATTATATAATCACAGTGTATAATTTTGGACTTTAATACTTATGGCATTATCATAGAATTAAAATTGGAAAAACTTTCAAAATTAAACCTCAAACATACAGATGGCTCAAATTCACAGAAACAGCACTCACTGGTTTAAAATAAATGTGACATTTCATATTTGATTTTTACTAGAGTTTATCATTTGAAGTGTGTGTACTTAGCCTGATGGTGTGATTGCCCTCCTAATGAGAAGGGCATTTAAATCCCATGCATATGTATACAACTTTAAGCAACATTTCACTTCTTGAACTGCTTTGTATTAATTTATGTGTATGTGGGTGGAAGCGACTCAGAACATCATATGTTGGTTACCAGAGGATATTTTCTGTAGATACATGATGGAGAAAATTGACGGCCTTCAAACATAGCTGCTATTGTTGAAATCCTGATGACATTAGTCACCTAAAACCTCCCTCTCACAAATGCTGTTATTGTTTATTGTCATATAATTTGGTTAGTCCTAGAATGCTTGGCTTCTGTATTTATTTAGCCATTTTGGAAGACAGCATTACAGTAGTTGATAGCAGTAAGTTTATATGAGGTCAGATTTTAACTAAAACCCCTATAGTATAATTCTGCCTGACTTTAGTTTTAAATGTGGCAGTCAGAACTTCCAAAAATGATAAATATACATTCCCTTTGACATTATGAGAACCCCAGAAAATATTTTACAAGAGAGAAATATAGTAAATAGATTCTGTATTTCCCTATTATTAATTCTTTATTAGCGTATTTAAAGTTAATTTCGTCATAGTCTCATTAAAATAATTACCTACACTGTTAGAGTCAAGGAATATATACAAATACAGATATCATTTCTCTACTTATACTCATCTTTTAATATTTTGTATCTTCTTCATTACCAAATTTATTTATTTAAAAGTGTAAGTTTAAGTTATATACATATAATTCCCTTAAAGCAATTTTTATCTTCAAGTATCCATATCAAACCATAAATTACATTCCTTAAGTATTGTAATTTCTCAAAAATAGTTGCAATATTGATCTATTTTGTATAAAATATAATAATATTTTGTTACATATTTAAAAATAATAATGACTTTTATCCCTGTAATACCTTGGTCATTTCTGTTATTCTAGCCAAGTGACTTCTAAATAAATATTGGTTTAATGTTGCTTGGAAAGACCTCATTTGTATTCCACTGTGTATAAACAACATATCCCATTCTTTCAAATCTTTATGGAAAAATTATTGTGACAAAGGTAAACATTCATGTCTTCCCAATTAATTTGTTATGCATGCAGCAATTCTTTTATATTATCACACTGTGTATATCAAGTACCTCTGGTGTAAAAGTATAGAGGATGCTATTGCTGTCTTATAAAATTATACAAGGTTAGCCGGGCGTGGTGGCGCACGCCTTTAATCCCAGCACTCAGGAGGCAGAGGCAGGCGGATTTCTGAGTTCGAGGCCAGCCTGGTCTACAAAGTGAGTGCCAGGACAGCCAGGGCTACACAGAGAAACCCTGTCTCGAAAAACAAACAAACAAAAAACAAAACAAACAAACAAAAAATTATACAAGGTAAGGATCATAGCATGTGTTAATGAAGAGGAAGAGGAGATAGGAGGCCAAGGGTTGGTGAGGAAAAGACAGCTTCATACTGATCAAAGTTTAGGCCATGGTCATCTTTGATAAACTAGACTTTCCACAGTTTTTTTTCCTGCAGCCGCTGTCAGGATTCTTAATTCTTTTTTTTTTTTTTTTTCCGCTTCCACTATGTTCATAGCAGCCTTATTTATAATAACCAGAAGCTGGAAAGAACCCAGATTTCCCTCAACAGAGGAATGGATACAGAAAATGTGGTACATTTACACAATGGAATACTACTCAGCTATTAAAAACAATAAACTCATGAAATTCTTAAGCAAATGGATGGAACTAGAAAATATCCTGAGTGAGGCAACCCAATCACAAAAGAACTCACATGGTATGCACTCACTGTTAAGTGGATATTAGTCCAAAAGCTAAGAATACCCAAGATACAATTCACAGACCACATGAAGCTCAAGAAGAAGGAAGACCAAAGTATGGATACTTCTGTCCTTCTTAGAAGTGGTAACAAAATACTCATGGGAGGAGATGCAGGGCTAAGGTGTGGAGAAGAGACTGGAGGAAAGACCATCCAGAGACTGCCCTGCCATCTCATGTGAGGTCGCCAAGCCCGGACACTATTGTGCTTGCTGACAGGAGCCTAATGTAGCTGTCTCCTGAGAGGCTCTGCCAGTGCCTGACAAGTGCAGAGGTGGATGCTCTCAGCCAACCATTGGACTGGGCACGAGGTCTCCAATGGAGGAGCTGGAGAAAGGACCGAAGGGGTAGAAGGAGCTTGCAGCCCCATAGGAGGAAGAGCAATGTGGGCAAACCAGTGACCCCAGATCTCCTAGAGACTAGACCACCAACCAAAGAGCACACATGGAGGGACCCATGGCTCCAGCTGCATATGTAGCAGGGGATGGCCTTGTTGGTTGTCAATGGGAGGAGAGGCCCTTGGTCCTGAGAGGGCTCGATGCCCCAGTGTAGGGGAATGCCAGGACAGAGAAGCGGGAGTGGGTGGGTTAGTAGGCAAGGGAAGGAGAGGTGGGATGAGGGGTTTTGGGAGGGGAAACCAGGAAAGATATTAAAATATTATATTTTTGTGTTTTGTCTTCTGTATTGCATAGTTTTGCATGTAACGTACGTTGAATTCTACTGAAATTCACTATTAAATCACCACTATTTTTAACGTTTCCAGGCAATTTCCTCAGCCCATTGTATTTTCTTCTCTAGTTAGTGAAATCTCATTTATCTTTCAATATCCACTTTAAATAACTACTGTAACACGTTTTTAAATTGGCATAACAGATTAAACTATGACTCCTTATTACCCCTCCTGGATATTTCATGGAATGTAGTTTAAAAAATAAATCATTCAACTGATTGCACAACGATTGCCCTTTTCCCTCCCAATCTAACTGAGCATCTTAAGAATGAAAGAATTTTGGATTCTAACTACTAAAAACATAGTACAGAGCCTACACATTAATAGTATAACACCCATTTCCATCAGTGAAAATAATATGAATTTAATAAGACTTTATTCTAATATTATAAAATATATATTCTAATGTTATATAATATATGTATATAAAATCAGTTTCAATGCATTTTTTTGAAAAAAAAAAAAGGATTATTTACTAAATGCCTTCCTTGTGACTCTTTTTTTTGTTGAAACAGAAAACATCATTCTTTTTTAAAATCGGATAAGAAATAACACTTTCTGAAACAAATGTAGGTGATTATATGAACGTAGGTTAGTGTAAATTTCATGTTTTGATGAGGTAGCTTCTAGTATCTTTACTATTTTTACAACATAACACATAAAATCATAAACAAAACACTTTTATACACGTTGTAGTATATTCAATATTATTCAGTGTCATTTCACAGCAAAGCAAGACAGATCTACTTACAGGCTTCAATATTATGTGACGACCTTCTTAGCTTTTAGGTTAGTCGAACCTATAAGTTTCATTTGCATATTTCAGGGCATATACTTAATTGTAACAAGGATATGGCTCATATACAGAGGTGAATAACAGAGTGGTATTTAAAAGTTAAAGACATCACATGACTATGGATACCAGATAGGCCAGTCACTTTGTAGGAGCAGCTTCTACCAGGGAACATGGATTCACGCATTTTTGATTCTGTAACAAAATTCTGCCTGGCTACTTAAAGAGTAGTTTTGTATGCAAACTATTCTAGGAACATTTTCTTTGAAAATAACATTTCCGACTTTGAAAGCTTTATTAAATACTGTGTGGTTTTATAGAGTTGAGGAGCAAAATATAAAAAAAGATGGACACTATATGTTGATATTCTTAATGTGTTAAGAAATATACCAGGTTTGTTTTTGATTCTTTCCTAACTGTTTTTCAAAGTTATTCTGTGAGGTGGTTAACAAAAGCCTGCCGTGTTGATATTTAAGGGCTGCTGATTGCTGGCAGCAAAGAATTCCAACTGTTCTGGCATCCTAGACAGCATCTCCATATTTTCTTCCAAGACCATCACCTTTGTTCTAAATAGCTCCCTCATAGTGTGAATAGAAGTCACATGTTTCAGATTTTCTGCCTTGGCATCCAGGAAACAGTACAATTGAGTAAACATATCAAACTTCCCCTGCATTTACAGCTTGAACAGATGTTAAGTATAAGCTGATCCACCTACATTCAACCCGAGAGGGTCCACATCCACAGACTGTTTCATATTCCATTTTCAATTTACATTGAAGCATAGAATCTTGCTGGCATGAATAAATGTGCCATTTAAGGCAATCAAAAATGGTTCCACGTCTCACTTGATTTCCACAATTGTTACTGTAATGATGGACCGCTGAGGAGAGAAACTTAATTTCCTTGGCAGATCTTCCCACATTGAAGCAACATGTTCATGGAGAGCCAATATTCAGTAATTACAGCACAATTCCTCACAAATTCACAATTCACTAACAGTATGCATTTTCACAATGTAAAGCTAATTTTTCTTTAACCAAATAAAACATGAAAAGATAACTAGAAGCAATGGGCAATCTAGATCATTAGACGATTGATGTAAAATTAGAGGACATTTCAACAGGGATAGATTATTCACATCAGGGAGCTTAGAATCATGTTTCAGGCACTGTATTTTGAAGAAATGTGTTGTTGATGCTCTGCAGCTCTTTGAAGCAACCTACAAATTATAAAAAAAAAAAAAATCAGCTCCAAATGGCATACTACCAGTTACATCAAATAACTACGTGCAACTATTTTACTTCACTGACTTTTTCAGAAACTTTTCCATTTAATTCATTCACAGCAGAAGTTTCAGTCAAATTCAATGTCCATATCTATACTATGTATCTTAAATTTACCAAATAGGATATTGAAAACACATGATCACAAATATAGAATGTTTTAATTATGTTTAAAATTTTCATATTATAAGAATTGCCTCTTACCAAGTGTATATTGGGAATGACAAAGCAATTCCTACAAGTAAATGAAAATATATAGAAGTCATATAACAAGTACACACCATTGCATGTGATTGTGTCTTCTATTACTAATCTCTAGTTTTTCCTTTAATAGCAATGAAGTCCACCATTTATTGAGCTAATAAATTCACACTCGTTCTATGCTACACTTTGGAGTTATCATAACAATAAATGGTTTAAATTTACCTAAAAGTGTTATTTAACATGGGCAGTTACATCAAAGTTGCTCATACTCTCTATTTTTGAGAAGGATGCCCTTGAGGGGCATGAGAATGGATTATCAGAATAAGAAAATAAGATAAAATATATTAGTCATAAAACTTCACTAGCATGTTTTACTTGCCTCCTTGTTTGTTTTACAGCCGAATGAATGAGAGACTACTGGTAAAGGATAATTTTTCTGCTTTGAGATATTTGATCACTAAATGACTTTAAAACTGCTTGGCTATTATTAGCAACACACCTGACAAAGTAATTAATAAAAAGGGAATCTAAGCTTAGGTGAGAAAATAACACAAATTTACACAAATTTTAAAGATACATGTACAGTCTTATTGAAGTATAGGAGAAATTAAATGAATGGTAAGTAATTAGAGCAGAGGAGATTGGGTGCATTTCCTTTGATGAGCAGTCCTTTGGCATAGTTACTGCAAAGTAATAAATACAACAGTGGAGTAACAAAAATGAAAGAAAGACTTATGGAGTGATTACAAATGCCTATTTATGGTTCCACCAATAAAATGTTCTGGCCATATAAGCATGACCATTTGAGCTCAATCCAGAGTATGCACACACACACACACACACACACACACACACACACACAAACAAACATATAAAAGATACTTGCATGGTTATGGCCACCTGCAATATCAGCACTGGAAAGGTAGAAACAGAAGTCTGGAAGGTCAGTCCAGCTTTACCTGTATGCTTCAGTTTCAAGAAGAGAGTCTTCTAAATGATGCAAAAACTGATTGAGGGATATGCCAGTGACCTCTCCTCTATTCATATACATGGGTATGCGTGCATACATACCTACACATCACACACACACACACACACACCCCTTCCACAAGGAAAAAAGACACACAAAAATGTCAATAAGTGAATGGCAGCTCGGAGTGGATTCTAAACACTTGACAAATAGAGTAGGGCCTGTTTGTCTGAGCCTTACTGCAGTGTGGGATAGCCATGATTGGTATGATTTTGTTTAGTAGCATATACTCATCTGTTGAGTAAAGCATGGTCTTGTCAGGGACAGAATGATATGGTTCCTACCCCTGGGACAGGGCCAGTGTACATGGGTCTCCACGAGTGTCTGTAGCTGCCAAGGGCATAAGGTTTGCTTGTGTAATAATGTACATATTTTCCATTCCTCCCTGTTAATGTTAATGACTCCATGATAGTCTGACACAGCAGCAGTCCAGGGGACAAAAGTTTAGCTCACAGCAAAATGGTAAATGCCTGGATCTTCAGGACAGCTCTTAAGGCTGTGGAGAAGAACTCTAAAAACATGGATTCTAAACTATATAATTTCTCAACTATGCCTAATATAAGGATGCAATACAAATTATGACGGGCTCAGTGAATTTTAGCTACACTATGAGCCAGCTTCACAGAAAGATACAAAGACAGGCAGTTATAAAGTCAGGAAGATTCCTGAGTTCAAGGTCAGCCTGGGACACAGCAAGATTAGGCTGAGGTGCAATAGAAATTCTAATTTCAGGAGGCGGTCCAACCCAGTTAGTTTATTGTCTGTACTTAACAAAGGTGGCAGCTTTCTGAATTAAGTTGCAATGTTAAAAGAAAACATGCTTGCTGTTTCTTAGAGTTAAGGGGTTGTGGGGGATGGGAGTCGCAGGATGCTGATTCATAGTTATAACAAAAAGGAAACTTGAAGTAAATGATGTGTAAAATAAAAGACTTGGCTTATGATCAGCAGGAGGTAAGCTATCTAGAGAAGTTTTTATACTTGCAAGAGAGAACTGCTTCGAAACTGACACAAGAAGAACATAGAGAGAGAGCTGTCTGGAGAAAAAGCAGATCAGAGAGAGGAAGCAGATATGAGAGAGAAAGAAACCAGAACAGAGAGAAAGAAGGATGCCAAGCTGTCTCAAGCAGAACATAGACCACTAGCGTGGACCCAGGATTTGACTTTGAATCTTTTGTCTCGCCACTTTCAGATACTCCTTCCTCAGACCCGCTCTCCAAGCCTAGGCTGGTCCATGGAAATCATCATTTACTTTCCCTTGTAAGCCATTGGTGGAATTTTGATTTGAAAATGTTGAACCATAATACAAAGCAATTTGGGGTAATTGAATTTATGGATGGCAAAAACAAGGCCTCTAATTGATAATGTTGAGAATTCAAAATTAAATGCCAGATGTTTTAAGAGATTTCAATAGTGGGCTGAAGAGATGTCTCTGCAGTTAAGAGCATAAACGTCTTTCCCAGAGGTTCTGAGTTCAAATGCCAGCAGCCACATGGTGGCTCAGAACCATCTGTAATTAGATCTGATGCCCTCTTCAGGTACGTCTGAAGACAGCTACAGAGAACTTATATATAATAAATAAATAAATCTTTAAAAAACCAAACCAAACCAAACCAAGAGATTTTAATATTACCATTGATTGTTAAATTTGTAAAGACTACATTAATTAATATGCATTATCAAAAAGTAAAGAAAAATAGAATGAGACATTCTGACACAGTTGTGAGTAAATGTGAGGAACACTACCAAGAACTGCCTAGAACACTGTCGCGTATCATGATGAGGACTTTTTTCAATATTTAAGAATACATCTGTCCATTTAATTTGATTCAGTGGGATCAACTGGTACATATTCATTTTCTTCAGATATACCAAAGTAAAAACTCCCAAATCACTAAAGCTGTTGAAATGAGTAATTGAATATTTTATGCTTCTCAAAAAGAAAATGAACAAATATTGAAATATTGTACTAAATGAAGCTACATGTGTACCACAATGCTGACTAGAGAGGTTCTTTCCTACCTTTTAATGGATTTATAGAAAATACAAGTGCTGTAAATAAATAAAAACCTATTGCCATGGCAACAGATATTTCAGCTTTTAACCTTTCATCACAGAGGGAGAAATTTTTAAAACTATATTATTTTTTTTTATTTTTTGTAGTCTGTAAGAGTAGTGGTGGCCTCTGAATTTGGCATTTTCTGGGAACAAGTCACAAGCTATCAAGGTTTTGACAAATATCCCAGAGAAGCTTATGGTCTAGCTATTTACTGGTAAACATTTTATTCATTATCTGATCTAAGACACTTAAACATAATATTTTTAAGTAATTAATTTTATTTATCTAAGTGTCATACATATCTCTTATTGTTTGATTTTCACATGAACACCTGTTGTCTAAATATGAGTGAGTTATACACCAACATATATACAATACAAATGATTAAGTCAATTTTTTGGTTTTTTTTTTTTGCTAAAATCTTGGTTATTTAGAAATCCAAGAGTTGTGTATTTATAAGTAATTACCACAGCCCTGTTTTCCTCACTGAGATATAGACGTAGTATTGCTATAAGCTTTACATTTGACAACAAAAGTTATTATTTCAGAACTGTTGCTGAGAAGAATTCTAAACAGTAATTCATTTCTTTTGCTTCAAGTTGAATCTATACTAGCAGTGACTCAATTTTTTTCTCCTGCAAGTTTTTGTGGTTATTGGCAACCCACAGCACGCCTAAGTGGCTGATAATTTGAGGACCTCAGTTTCTGTTTGTTGTTAGATGATCAACACTTTCTTGATAGGTATTCCCCACTAGGCAATATTTGTTCACGACAGATTATTTCCTTAAAGCCAGAAAGAAGACACAGACCCTAGCAAGACAGATTATAATCTAATAAGATGTGATTATGCACAGCTGTTTCATATTTCCCCCAGACTAGAGTGAAGTTATTTCTCCTTTACACAGGATGCTTTAGTATATATTTACAATAGTTAACATCACATTAGATTTTTTTTTTTTACTCCAAGGAATAACTTTCAGATACAGTGTTCTGTGGTAGAGGAATGTAGATACAAGGATGAATCAGAGACACAAGTTCAAATCTGGGCTCAATTGCTAAGCATCTTAAACAACCTTTTATAAATATATTTTATGTCATATGTTTAGTTTAACTGTGCATAAAAGGATATAGCACATGATATTGGTGCATATTATAGATACCAATTATAAATAATTTTTGAAAATTACCCCGGAGCTCTTGTCTCTAGCTGCATATGTATCGAAAGATGGCCTAGTTGGCCATCACTAGAAAGAGGCCCATTGGACTTGCAAACTTTATATGCCCCAATACAGGGGAATTCCAGGGCCAAAACAATGGGAATGGGTGGGTAGGGAAGTAGGGGGTGAGTATGGGGGACTTTTGGGATAGCATTGGAAATGTAATTGAGGAAAATACGTAATAAAAAAAAAAATAAATAAATAAAATAAAAAGAAAAAAATGAAAATTACTCTAAACCATCAAGGACCTATGATATTTCCTACATTATTTACATGCCCATTAAGGCCAGAAAGGGGGATTCCAATCCACAGAACTTGAGTCAGAAATGTTTATGTTGCTTCTGTTGGTACTGAGTATCAAACCCAGGTTCTCCCAAAGTGCAGTGGTGAAGTGGGTTTTTGTTTGTTTGTTTGTTTGTTTGTTTGTTTGTGTTTGTTTGTTTGTTTCAAGACTGAGCCATCTCTCTATTCCCATTGATTATTTGTTTTTTTATACTTGTAAATTGTACCAGAAAGTTATGGTCTAGCTCATCAAAGCCAATTTCTGGTAGAGAAAGAAGAAAGGAAGAGTATTATATTTTGTTCCTGTTCATGTTAGGGTCAGAGGAAACACAGACAAAAGGGATAGGTTTTCTATTAAAATGAGTAACTTTTACTGTATATTTCATTTATTTTAATGCCTAAATCGATTGAATAAAAAAACATGGAAGCTGGGCAGAGGTGGCGCACGACTTTAATCCCCGCACTTGGGAGGCAGAGCCAGGCAGAATTTTGAGTTTGAGGCCAGTTTAGTCTACAAAGAAACCCTGTCTCAAAAGCAAAATAAGGAAATTTTTATTTGAAATATAAATTAAACAATCTTATCATAAAAAAGAGAATGTCACACTTCAAAATATCTGAGTCTGGCTAGAATGTGAGTTTTGCTGTAATAGAAGTGGGATTCTGTTTCGCCTCAAAACAATATTTCCAGATTTTATAAGACAGTATACATATAAAGCCTCGAAAATAATTTTTTTCTCTGGGGCAGTCTAATATATTAATACCCTGAAATACATGGTGGTTACACAACATCAGGAATGAATCTTCATTCAAATGACTGAGATCCAGGCCTCCTGTCAAATCCAAGTATCTCTTGTTATTTAGAAGTCTGAAAGATGAGGATGACAAATGCAAAGACTGTTTGGGTTACCCAGCAAGTTCTAGGCTATCTTGAGCAATCAAGTAAGATGGCATCTCCACAGGAAAGCCAGAAAGACAATTGGGGCTATTATTAAATGATAGAGTGCTTATCTAAATTTTGTAAGGCCCTGAGTTCAATTCCCAATAATGTCAAAAACACATTTCTTGTTCATTTATATTGACTGTATACAATATGATCATTAGCAATAAAATTGTCACAGTTATTTTTTTTCTGCAGAGCAGAATATGCTTCTTTAAGTCCATTTTCACTGAATTAGGAATGCTTTTTTTTTTTTTTTTTTTTCAGATAACTTCCACTACTAACTGGAACTCAGAATATACATGTGACTCTTTCCACTTTTAATTGCACAGGGACCATTTGTGGTCACCAGTGGCCTCCAAGAATGTAAGTAGTCATTTAAGTCAACCCAGAAATCTACAACTTTAATGTAAGCATACTTTGTTTTAATCTGGCATGAGATATAATCTGAGGCTGAGTGATGCACATCGTTCTCTGAATTAATGTATTCTATTTTTATCATCCTCTGTCATTGTCCTTATCAAAATGGATTTGGGGAGAAGTATAACGCTCTTCTTTGAAATACTTTCCAAATTATGAAAGCTTTGAGAATGAATAGGAGGTAGAGGCTGGGGCAGTTTAGAGGTATTTTGTAAGAAAGGCTTGTGTTGCTCTGAAGGAATTGTTGGCAGAAAAATGTGGGGAAAAAGGGCTCAGCAGGAAAGGAAGAGAAATGGAGAGAATATCTCCAAGTGCTTAGGGAAAACGTGAGCAATCATTTAGAAAAAGCTAGTATAGATATATGTGTAGATTTCATTCTGATGGAGCTTCATATATGGGTGAAAGGAGAGATTATACATAGGCACTCATACATCAAGAAAACTGGAACTATGAAGGGCAAAGGATTTGGTGACTCAGTTCTGTCCTACTGTGTGTATAAAATGGAACATGGGAAGTATATGTCAACATTTTTGTTGAGATTTTGAAGCCAAATGTTTAAGACAGAAGCCAGATACACTAATTTCTCATAGTTAAAGTTGATAAGACTGGAATGAACTGAAGGAATTGTCAAGAAGAAGCAATAGACTTTGAAATTTTGGAACATTTTTTGGTTTCTTGTTTTTGAATATACATGATAAATCATGTTCTATGAAGAATGAAGAAATCAATTTAGAAAAATATACAACAGGTGCTTTCATTTTGTTTAAAAAATTCAAATTTTGCTTATTACTCCATTTTAAACTTGTAAGATATACAAGAGACTGAAAATGCTTGAAAGGAATTAAAATATCACTAATATGAAAAAAGACAATTTTAGGGTTAGAATCTAAGAGTCTGTCTGTACTCAAATTGGAAAATGTTTTAGCAATTTTTAATTTATGAAAAATGTCCCTCACATAGAGATATTTTCTAGTGAAACTGAGAAGTATAATTCATTCCCACACCCTCAGATGGGATATACTAGCTGAAGGTATAAAAATAGGAATTTACTTCATAAATGTTCTGATTACATAAGCAAATATATCACTCAGAAGTGCTTCTAGGCTGTCAAATTAAAACTAATATTTAATGATAAATTACATGAAATATGTTTTCCTAATTAAAATTCCAAATCTTATTATGGTGTTTGCATTCATATTCAGCAGTTACTGTTATTAGCACCTAAACTTCTAGAATGTGTTTTATATATCTTAATTAATACAGAATCTCAGTGAATGATTTTTTTAAAAAAATTAGACAAACTTGAAGTTAAAGATAATATTTTCTAAAAAGCCCCTTGTTTATAGAAGTAAACCTTGTATTGAACTAGCTTGAGAATGCTTCACTTCACTTAAATACTTACATACATTAAACCAAAAAAAGGGAAGAAAACTGTACTAAATTCTTTAAAGACATAAATTAAGGGCCAGTGACATGATTCAATCTTTTAAAGTAATTGACACCAAGCCTGTGATTCTGAGTGCAATACGTGGAATTCATACCGTAGAAGAAAGAAACTAATTCTAGCAAATTGACCTCTGATTTTCATAGGAAATACAGAGCATGCATTCACTCACATACACACAAGTAATAAATTAAATAGATTGATAGATGAATAAATGCATGTGATATAAAACATTCATTGAATACATAAGTTGCTTAAATAATATTTCTGCATTTTAGTTTTTCCAAGTTCCTTTTTTTCACATTTCTTTTAGAATTAGAAATTTATTTTTTATATCTAAGGCTGATAGTTTATACATACCATAATTTAAAATTCACCAAATCTTGTTGTTTTGTTTATACTTTTATATGGAATGCATTGAATAATGTAAATATGGAATCTTTAACAGTGACTCAGCTTTTGGAATACTACTTTTAAAATCCAGACTAGAAACTAAGATATATTAACTAATATGAGTTCTGTCTTACTAATCGGACATCAAGTCAAATCACTCATTTGTTCATTATTCCTGCAAGCTTTGTGTCACCTCTGTCCCACCAGATCTTGCAGGAAGTACACCATCACAGATAAAGGTTTTATGGTTGGCATGCTGTTAATGTTTCATATTTAAAGAGCATGCAGAATATGTTCCCATAACAAGTCAAAGAAACAAAGGGATGGAGACTCTATGTAGGCACTGTTTGACATTCACATCTTTAATAAGTTGCGTAGGTGATGTCTTCAGCAATGCAATCTTGCTGTCAGTTTATGGAGAGCAACCTACATAATCTTGACAACAACCTGAATTGTTTCAGGATTCCAATGGGCCACCTTTGGCCCTGAGATGAGCTAGGTGTAACCTAGAGCCAGTGCTAGAAGTTTCGTTTGGTGCCAGGAGATGGCCAGTTGGGATTCTCTCTCCCCCATTATTTTGCAACTTCATTTATAGCGGTCTCATAAATGCCTAGTTAATTTTAATTTTCTCCCTTCGTATTTCCTGTTACAAACCCTCTCCTCTCCCCCTCCTCACTTGATCCTCCTATGCCGAACCCCTCTGCCTCCATCTATCCTTGACTATTCCATTTCCTTTCCTAATCAGTTCTATCACTTCCTTCTAGTCTCTTTCCCAAAATTTATGTTGTTTGTAACCAATAACTGACACTCTTTATTTGACTGAAAACCTGATGCTAGATAGCCTAGGGAGTTAGGGGAAAATAAATAATATTGGCCTACAAAAATAGTGATAACATCACTCCTATTAATATCTGTCATACTCATAGATGAGTGCCTTATTGAGATGTCATGAGAGAAACTTCTTCCTGCAGCAATGTGGATGAACATAGAGACCCACAGCTAGGTATCACACAGCATATGACCTTGGAACACCACCATAAAGGATATTGTGCCATCAAATCCTTTTCTTCAGGGTTCAGGGACTCCTGAGAAAGAGGAGGCAGAAAGAGTGTAAGAATGGAAGATGCCAAGAAACAAGCTCATATGAATCTACAGAGATAGATGCATGCATAGGGCTTGGCACATGTCTGTACTCGGTCCTCTGTACCTACTTTATGGTTTCCCATTAATAATTTTTAGAGGCTTCCTGAGTGCGTGAATCAGTGGGTCTCTGATTCTTATGCTATCTCTTGGTCTCTTTGGTCTTGTTGGTATATTTAGTACAAATGCTAGATGTTGAGTTTTGTTTAATAGTATTGTAGTATATGTTGTTATATTACTTTTTACATTTTATAACTTATTATTAGATATTTTCTTCATTTACACTTTAAATGCTATCTTCTTTCCAGGTCTTCCCACTACTCTAACCCCTCCCCCCATCCTTCCCTCCTCCCTCTGGTCACCAACGCATCCACTCCAGCTTCCTTGCCCTGGAACTACCCTATACTCAGGTATAGAACATTCACAGGACCAAAGGCCTCTCCTCCCATTAATCCTCTGCTACATATGCATCTAGAGCCATGATTCCCACCATGTGCTTTTTTTGGTTAGTAGTTTCGTCCCAGGGAGCTCGGTGTACTGGTTAGTTCATAGTGTTGTTCCTCCTATGGAGCTGCAAATGTCTTCAGCTCCTTGGGTACTTTCTCTAGCTCCTTCCTTGGGAACCCTGTGCTTTGTCCAATGGAGAGCTGTGAGCATCCACTTCTGTATTCATCAGGCAGTAGCACAACCTCTCAGGAGACAGCTATATCAGGCTCCTGTCAGCCAGCACTTGTTGGCATCCACAATAGTGTCTGGGTTTGGTGGTTGTATATGGGGTGGATGCCTAGGTGGGGCAGTCTCTGGATGGTCATTCCTTCAGTGTCTGCTCCACACTTTGTCTCTTTAATTCCATATTTCTAAAAAATGAATGAAAACCTAACCACCTCAATTAAAGGTTAATAACTGAACTGTCACTTATACCTGCTGGATGAAGGAAAATAAATCTACAATAGAGCAACACTGAATATATCAACCAATCCAGCATAGGCTTCGTGTTCAGGAGAGTTGACCACCATATAAGAGCATCCACAGGTTGGGTGTGTGTGTGTGTGTGTGTGTGTTTATGTCTGTGTGTCTGTGTGTGTGTATGATGAGAGTGATGCAGGAAGAACTAAAAATGACTTTAGAACTCGTGGAATGCAGCCCTCAGCTTACCACAGCCCTATGAATGGGCCTCTATGTGGCACAGCCCCACTGACTATGTGTCTTGAGGGCTATAGGCTGCTATAGTGTTCTACTCTGCTTCTTGTCCTCACAGCCTTCTTAATCTAAGAGTGATATTAACACTTTAAGGGGGCTTCCAGTCCTTCACTGGGCATTATCTCTGGCATTCACAGTATTAATGCTTGATTTCTTTGCTGCTGGAACAGATTAATGATTCTATCACCAACCTAGAGAAACACTTAGAGATGTAGATTGTCAGCAGTGACTACCACCCTTAGAACACATTTGTAAAAATAATGTTATTATTGAAGCTAGATTGAGATGTTTTTACTACTGGCTGTGATGTAAAAAATCCTAGGGAACAATATTATTAAGTTCAGAAAGGCACCCTCTTATTAGTTAAGCTAGGGTTAAGCTAGATATGATCAGGGAACAAGAACAATGGCAGCACTGGCTGACATGACTCTCACTGAGGCTGGACTGGTGATAATTGATTTTTTATTCCCATTTTTGCCCTCAGCCTCCTAATAACATTTATTAAGAATTATTGATGAGTAAATGTGCTTTTCAAGAATTTAAGTTTGCTATGACTATTTTTATATAAAAATTTAGATTTTTGATTCTTTTAAAATTTTTACAAAATAGTTTTAAAGATAAATTGCTTCTTTCTTTGTAACCAAAAATTGCTCCCTGCTAGTAAGAGAAACTGGCTGAGAAAACTATCTTGTTGGCTTCCACTTTGTTATCTTTAACAAGTTGCTTTGTTATAAATTTATGTGGGTTTTTGAGAATAATTTGTTCTCTTTCCCTGTACTACACAATGTTATTTCTTGTATGTGTTTTGGAAAACATACTGTTTTTCATAATGATATATTAGAAGAAAACTAAAACATAATTAAATTATAATTGTATACTGCTTGAAAGATTTTGCTGGGATATGTAAGCGACAGAAGAAAGAATGAAAAATGGTTTTGTGTGGCTAGAACATTGTTTCTTCAATCCATCAACTGTGTGTGTGTCTCTGTGTGTGTGTGTGTGTGTGTGTGTGTGTATGCATGCAAATTTTCTCTCTCTTCTTCTCATTCTCACTGTCACCAAAGACGAAGAGGTCATAGTTTTCTTGCTTGCCAGAGATTGCCAGCCCCAGTAAATTAGGCTTTGCTTCCTCAGAAAAATGTGTGCTGAGTAATTGTTTTAAGTGCTGGATGCCTTTGCAGTAGCTCATGTAGGTATCTGGATGCATCCTGGTCAAAAGCTATAAGCACTGACCCCTAAATGATACCTTCCTCAGTTTATCCATCACATGGATGCCAAAGCCATTCATTGGCATGTATGAGTGTGTTCATTTGGTTATAGTATGGTAGGTTTTGTTGATATGGTCGGTTTTCTTTTTTCTTTTTTAGGAGTGGTTTTATTTTGTTTTCTTAGTTTGAAGGCTTTGTTGTTTTATTGATATTTTCATTTGTTTTAAGATAATGAACTGAAAGTTGACTGGATGAGGAGGAATGATCAGAAAGGTCTCAAAGAAGAGGAAAAATGATCAAAATACATTTAAATTTAAAATTTTTGTTAAATGATAAAATATAATAAACTAAGTCTAGTTAAAAAGTGAAACTTGAAGCCAGGCATGGTGGCACATGCCTTTAATCACAGCACTTGGGAGACAGAGGCAGGAAGATTTCTGAGTTCGAGGCTAGCCTGGGCTACAAAGTGAGTTCCAGGACAGGCAGGGCTATACAGAGAAACCCTGTGGCAAAAAACCAAAAAAAAAAAAAAAAAAAAAAGTGATACAGTGAAACTTGCTTTAAAAAGATATGTTACACAGCTTGAGGTCAGGGAGAGTGATTCCCTGAGAAGTTCTTTTATTGTTGAGAATATTTTTCACTATTCTGAATTTTTGTTATTCAAAATGAATTTGCAAATTCCTCTTTCTAACTCTATGAAGAATTGAGTTGTAATTTTGATGGCGATTGCATGGAACCTGTAGATTGCTTTTGGCAAGACGACCATTTTTACTATATTAATCCTGCCAATCCATGAGCATGGAAGATCTTTCCATCTTCTGAGATCTTCTATTTCTTTCTTCAGAAACTTGAGTTCTTGTCATACTGATCTTTCATTTGCTTGGTTAGAGTCACACTCTATTTTATATTATTTATGATTATTGTGAAGGGTGTGATTTCCCTAATTTCTTTCTCAGCCTGTTTATCCTTTGAGAAGAGGAAATGTACTGATTTGTTTGAGTTAATTTTATATCCAGACTCTTTGCTGAAGTTGTTTATCAGGTTTATGAGTTCTCTGGTGGAGATTTTGGTGTCACTTAATTATACTGTCATGTCATCTACAAATAGTAATGTTTTGACTTCTTACTTTCCAATTTGTATCCCTTTGAATACTATATTGAATAGGTAGGGAAAGAGTGGTCAGCCTTGACTAGTTCCTGATTTAGTGGGATTGCTTCAAGTTTCTCTCCATTTAGTTTGATGTTGGCTACTGGTTTGCTGTATATTGCTTTTACTATGTTTAGGTATGGACCTTGAATTCCTGATATTTCCAAGACTCTTATCATGAATGGGTGTTGGATTTTGTCAAATGCTTTCTCAGCATCTAAAGAGATGTTCATGTGTTTTTTTTTCTTTGAGTTTGTTTATGTAGTGGATTATGTTGATAGATTTCCATATACTGTACCATCCCTGCATCCCTGGGATGAAGCCTTCTTGATCATGATGGATTCTTGATTATGTTGGTCATCTAGGTGGTTTCCAATTTCTTGCTATTAAAAATAGAAGTGAACATAGTCCTTGTGGTATGGTGGAACATCTCTTGAGTGGATGCGCAGAAATAATACAGCTGGGTATTGAGGATGAGCTATTTCCAGTTATCTGTGAAACCACCAAATTCATTTCCAGAGTGATTGTACAAGTTTGGACTACCAACAGCAACGGAGGTGTGTTCCCCTTGCTCCACATCCTCACCAGGACTTGCTGTCACTTGAGTTTTTGTCCTTTACCATTCTGATTGTTGTAAGGTGGAAACTCATCTTTGTTGTGATTTGCACATCCCTGATGACTAAAGACAAGTTTTCTCTGTGTAGCCCTGGCTGTCCTTGAACTTTCTGGCCTCCAACTCAGAGATTCATCTTCTATGCCTTCTAAAGACTGGGATTAAAGTTATGTATCATTACCACGCATCTATTCATATAGTTTTAGTGACATAATTAGAATCCATGTTTTCAGGAAATGTGATATTATTCTTTACTAAGATAATATTTGTCATCATGTTGTTCCAACTATAGGGTTGCAGATCCCTTTAGCTCCTTGGGTACTTTCTCTAGCTTCTCCAATGGGAGCCCTGTGATACATCCAATAGCTGACTGTGAGCATCCACTCCTGTGTTTGATAAGTCCCTGCATAGTCTCACAAGAGACAGCTATATTTGGGTCCTTTCAGCAAAATCTTGCTAGTGTATGCAATGGTGTACGTGTTTAGAAGCTGATTATGGGATGGATCCCTGGATACAGCAGTCTCTAGATGGTCCATCCTTTCATCACAGCTCCAAACTTTGTCTCTGTAACTCCTTCCATGGGTGTTTTGTTCCCAATTCTAAGAAGGGGCACAGTGTCCACATTTTGGTCTTCATTCTTCTTGAGTTTCATGCGTTTAGCAAATTGTATCTTATATCTTGGGTATCCTAAGTTTTGGGCTAATATCCACTTATCAGTGAATATTCCCCGGAGCTCTTGTCTCTAGCTGCATATGTATCGAAAGATGGCCTAGTCGGCCATCAATGGAAAGAGAGGCCCATTGGACTTGCAAACTTTGTATGCCCCAGTATAGGGGAATGCCAGGGCCAAAAGAATGGGAATGGGTGGGTAGGGAAACGGGGGCGCTATGGGGGACTTTTGGGATAGCATTGGAAATGTAATTGAGGAAAATATGTAATAAAAAATATTAAAAATTAAAAAAAAAGATAATATTTATCAACTGGACACATGGATTGTTAAATGATTCCAGATTTTTTTTCTGTAATTTCTTACAAAACATTTAAATTTCTTATACTGGATGGGCTATCAATTTCTATTTTTAAAAATGCATATTGATATATCTTATGTTCTTAAAGCTGTTAATAAGAAATCTTTTTATCAAATGTGGCATTGTGTACTTTTTTTAATGCATCATGACATTCATTAGTTTTGTTTTTGGTCTTAAAACAATACTCTAAAACCAAAGCAACTTAAGGAGAAACAATTATTGCCTCTTAATTCCCCTTGTTATGGTGCATCACTGTGGATAGCAGGAATTTGAAGAGCAAATTAATCCACTTCCAAAAGCAGAGAGTGAGTGCGGGCATGCATATGACTCAACCTCCCCACTCTAGTACAACTTAACTCATGCCCAGGTGTTTCTGCACATGGGTTCACACATACAAGTAACAACATACAAGTAACAACTTAGGCTATTTAAAAAAAGATTCCCACTTTGAAATGACTTTGTTTTTAAGAATTAATTATTGCTAAGTGAAATAATTGTCTTAACATGAAAGAGTATTAATAAGGTTACTTTAATTTTATCTTTGTCATGTTTAGCAAATGTCAGTTACATTTTATCTTCTAAAGATAGGGTAATATTAATTTTTATGGGGGAAAGCAGGTCAGTTTATAGATTCATTAAAGTGAGTGAACAGATTTATAAGGATACTGCATACAATTATGTCCAGTTAAAAAGAAACACAGCATGGTGATATGAGTCACCATGCAAATTCATTGATTCCTTCAAGCTTCAATCCTCTTCTCCACTACACACACACACACACACACACACACACACACACACATATATATTAGGAGAAAACCAACTTCAATAGGTTTTCTATATGATCTCCTCCATATAGTGTGGAATCCTCCAAAACACTAAAAATATGTGTTAGTAATCTTTAAATGTTAACATCAACATGCAAAACATGCAATCTGCCAATAACTTTTTAAATATACTTATCAATGACAAACTACTCAAGAAACCAGATTAAAGTATTTTCATTTTAGTTCATCATCTTATATTTTCTGTGGTTTTCAGCTTCCCCCATGCAGTTGTCTTGTCTCAAGGACTCTAAGGATATATATCCAAAATTGAATCTGTGTTTGCATTTACCTTTAACTTCCTAAATACCCTAAGAACAAGAAAACAAAATCCATGTTTACTATATTACTTTCTGAAACAAGTCAGAGCATTATCTATGAAATCTGACACTCTTGAAGACAAGCTTACTGATTATAAAGATCTACTGTCAGGATCAATTTGTTTGTTAAAAATGAATCCAAAGTAAAATGATTAGTTTAATATGCAGCTGAAGATCAAAGCAGCTGGCCACTGCAATGCTCTGCTGATGGTCCTTATCACACATGAGCTTGGACTGAAGGAGACAGACACTCAAGGTTAAACTAGTGTCTCAGTGTTTACCAGGGATTTTGATGGAATGATCATCAAATACATTGCACAGTATCTGCACAACCTATCTGTCTATTGTTACCAATTGTTCAAAGCATTTGTTCAAGCAGTTAAATCAAACCCACCTTTGTCATCCTTCAGTGTCCTCTGAAAACGAAAGTATAATTATGAGCACTCTGGTTAAAAAAGGAAAATGACTTTAAATAACTGAATGACACAAGATGGAGCTATAGAATGCAGAATGGTGTGAGACTATACCTCAAGGGCAGACTGTGGGAATCTGTGGCCAAGGGCATAAAGGGTGAATCCTTGTGGTTTCTCAACCATGTTTGCTTGGCTCTAGCACATTTGACAGTCATTTTCCTATATTAATGATACATATTAAATATGAATTAGGAAGGATGAAGTGCTACCTAGGTGATATGTAATTCAATACCAGCAAACTACACATTTAAAATGCAACTTGGCATTTTGTAAATGTATACAAGAGTCAAGAAAAACCCTTGTATTTATACTAATTGGTGCCATTACATTGTCTTCTCTGAAATGACTTTATGCTAAAGTCTGAACTTTCAAGGGGCTGATTAAGTAATAAACCTTGTAGGTTCCAAGGTATGAAAAATCATTCTTAGGGGTTTTACTTATTCTGATGTGCCCAAATATTTAATTTGTTCTTGCTAATTTTATTTTTTATTTATTTTTACTAATACCCTTTAGATTGTAAGTGGTATAATTTATCTCTTCATAACCAGTTTATTTAGTCAATGAAGAAGCCCTTTCATTGTAGTTTAAATTCATTGTGTCAATAATTAACAATTGTAAATAGTCACTATTTTTTGTTTTTGTTTTTTTTAATAGAAAAGTTTTCTGTGAGGGAGATAATTAAATTCATATAGAATTATATCCTGCTTTGACATTCATAAATTTATCACATTGTTCTTTTTGTTACATGTAAAGTAGTATTCATAAAAATAAATTGTTTACATTATGACCATGTATGAGACTGACAGACTTTAAGTCACCTAGGTTAGAAAACACTATATTTTCAAAGTTTGAACAGTATTGAAGGAGAAATTGCAGAACATTTTCTAGCTGATACACCAATCAGCACTCTTTTTTTAATTTTATGAAGGAGCATCTAAGAAGCAAATATGTGACAGAAAGCAATGTGGGCTTTTTTATTTTCCCAGAAAACTATTAGAGAGCAATAGTCTCTTTTCCTTCTGAAGTTATGTGTGTGAATTAAATGTGCTTGTGAAATCTCATTACAGGCAGGTTAAATGTTATGTTTTCTATTTCGTGGGTAATGATGCCTGCTACATTGATGGTTTTTGGAACCTCATAAAAGAACAATGAATTATGAAATGTCTGTTTACAAAAATTGACAAACACATATGACCACTTTACTAACACAATAACACTCGCCATCAGAAATATATATCAAATGTAAATCAAAATAGTGTTTCTGACTAAAGCCACTTTACATTTTTTATATGTCAATGTTTGGTATGTTTGATAAGTACATAAAACATTACAAAAGAAACAAAGTCAACCATCTTTTTAATGTTAACATGAATATTTACAAGTAAGAATATATTTTAATATGCGGAATGTCCCAACAACATTAAAGAAAGATGTTATTTCATTCCCTATTGTCTTAATGAACTTTGTAATTCTTTTCCCCCATCAAACATTCGCTTTTAGGCAAGTAAAGAAGTTTTAGTATTTCTTTGAATTGTCTGAAGCTAATTTAAATGGGATTTGTCTGCCTTCTTCAGTTTAGTTGATATCATAGATCTATCAATGTTTTGTTTGATTCTATGATTGAGAAGTATTTCATTTTATGAATATGTCACAATTTGCCTAACTACTGATTACTAGTTGTATCAATGCATTGGAAGAAATAAGGGCCTTTGTTACACATGCTTACAGTCTCTGAAAGAATATGTAATCATAGCCGGGCGTGGTGGCGCACGCCTTTAGTCCCAGCACTCGGGAGGCAGAGGCAGGCGGATTTCTGAGTTCGAGGCCAGCCTGGTCTACAAAGTGAGTTCCAGGACAGCCAGGGCTACACAGAGAAACCCTGTCTCGAAAAACCAAAAAAAAAAAAAAAAAAAAAAAGAAAAAAAGAAAAAAAAAAAGAAAAAAAAGAATATGTAATCATTAGCTGTGATGTGTTTATATGTTAACTGGTGTAACCAGAATATCTCTAGGTTGTGCATGACATATATGTGTAATTCCACATCATTGTCCTTGACCTTTGTAGCTTTTAATAAAATTAGATGTTCATGATCTTAAGACTTGAAAGGAGTCTCAATCAGGTTGTCTGTCTTTGTGCATTTCTTCCCTTCAGGAACACTCTGGCCTATGAGCTTCAGTTGCATCTGATTCCTTAATCTCTTCAGTACTTTCAGAGACTAGCAGATACCATTTGTTTTCACGTCCTAATGCTGCTCCTTGAATTTCATGACCTACACTGGTCCAAGTGGAGGGTGCAAAGCTCTCTTGATTAATTGTCTTCAGAGATCACTCTTTTGAGAAGAAATAGTGAGTAACTAGTGTAGATTCACAAATGATTTTTAAATGTATTCATGTTGCTTATGAAGACAGATTATATATGTTCTGTCATTGCAGTACAGCTAGAAGCATGCATATCAAAACTTATATATGATAAAAGAGACACATTTGTCAGCTGTCATCTACTCATGTAGGGACATTTGTGAGAATGAGAATCGGTCTTTAGAACTCACACAAAAAAATCCTTAAACAAAGTTGTCAATGTCTTTCATTCTGTTTTTAAAGTATCTTGAAAGATTAAGTTTCTTTTCTTATTAGTTTTGTATGAAAAGCATGAAGTTATTTTTTTCATAATAATTTGGAAAACATAGATAGAATTCCTAAACTTTTTATATAAGTGATGAAAGTTTTAGCTCAGGAACTTCTTAGCCATACATCTAAAGTCCATGGTAACTCAAGAAGAAAGCACAATGATTAGTTATATAGCACTAAATTGTAAGCCATGAAACACTAAATATCATGAATATTGCATTGACCTACCAGATAGTATGTATATACTTATACATATGTAATGTAAATATATATAAATATAATTTAAACATATCATATATATAAAACATACAAACAGGTATATAACAATGTAAACACAAGGTCATAAATTTGAAGGAGAAAATGGAAGGGTGAATGAAAGAACAAAAGGAAAGAGGGAAACGATGTAACAATATTAAAATTGCATGCACAAAATAAATAACTTATAGGGGGAAGCAAAAGTTAGTATCAACTTTTATTCTCAAAGAGTTTTATTAAATTGATGAGGAAGGTTTATTTTCTTGTTTTTCTTGTTTCTTTTTTTTTTCTTTTTTGTCATGAAGATGCGCCAGTTAAGACAACAAAAGCAGTCTTGCACTACAGTTTTTATTACACATTTGTCTTTCTTTCATTTTCTGTTTTTAAAGTGCACTTGTAATCTAAAGCCTTCTTTTAACTATAACCAACCTTGACATAGATATTTGATCAATAACATTACATCTCATGTGTATTTGTCATTGAATAAGCTCTCTACAGATGCCTGCGATTCGTTTCTACTCAGGTATGGCTCATGTCCTGGGTAACAAGACTGTAATTTGTGGTGGAAGCATGTTATAAATGGAAATTTTAGTGAGACATAAATACTAAAAGGCACCTCCTTCTCAGGTACATGCCTTATTTATGTGAAGTTGATGTGATTTCATTCCAAACAATTGTACTCTGTACACAAAATATTAAAATAGTCATATTTTCTTCTTTTCTAAATCATTCTCAAAATATTTTGTTTTCATTGATATATAGTTGGCTTCCTTATGTTCTTGCCTATAAATCTCAGATTTCATGATTGTAGTTATCTGTTTCCAAGAATGAAAAGTATTATAAACTTCTATTACAATTAATATTAGGCTGGCATTTAGTATTTTATTTTGACATCTGATTAATTTCTAAAATAAATCAGTTGGAAATAATTTGTAAAAGTTTCAGTCAGTCTCTGCTTTCCTTAATTTTAAGATAGGAATGTCCTTGAAAATTATGAAAATTTGTACATAAGTCCTAATTGAGAGATGATACACCCATAGTAGATTTTGAAAGCTAATGATTATAGCTGGGGAAATGGTTCATTCAGTTAGAGGACCTGTTAGTATTTCAGAAGAGTCAGGTTTGAGTCCCAACCATCATATACTGGATCATAATGTCCAGTTATCTTCAGTCCCAGAGGATCCAACTTCCTCTTCTGATCTCTCCAGCCTTCAGGCATACTTATTGAACACATATATATGTGCAGGCAAACTTCACATACATATCTTTTAAAATACCTAATGCTTGATATTAATAAATTCATATTGTTTAGACACATACTCATCACATTTATATCAATCTAATGTGGAATGATAATTCAAGATTTGTGAAAATTAAAGTTTTCAGAAAATATTGTAGCCTTACCTATTCAAGATGCTCCTTAATTAATCTTCTCTATTTTCTATAGGAAAGAATATTCATGTGACATCCAAAGGGAATGGCAAAAATAGCAGAAATGGAAGAAAAGTTACAAATGTAACTCAAATAAAATAAAATTATACTGATAGATAAATAAAATTTAGTATCGATATTTCCAATCCAATGTTATGCAAAAAAGATTAGATATATGATAAAATAAGATTGTGAATTTCTATAAGGAAATGTTCTAATTCATTACAATATCAGTTTTCATAACCTTGAATATACAGAAAGAGTACTATAGTAAAATTTTTCTAAAATGTTGGCTACTACTAATAAAATAATTCCTAGCTAGGAAGATGGCTTAATATGATACCTGAGTTTTGATAGCTATCATTCAAGAAAATGCCAGGCTTGTCTAAAAGCTGTGGCAACAGATATAACTATGACCACAGGCTTGCTAGCCAGTCAGTCCAGATGAATCAGTGAGCTCTGGTAAGACTGAAAGACACATTTTCAATAAGTATGCTAAAGGCAAACTGGGAAGATGCTTAAGTGGATTAAAGCAGTGGTAGCTTTTGCAAAGGACTAAGGTTCAATTACTGTGCATCCACATGGCTGGTAGCTCACAGCCATTAATAGCTCCACTTTCAAGTGATTTGACTCCATTATGGTAGCCTCCACAAGCATAAGGCATGAATATGATATTGTGCACAGGCCCATATACAAGCAAAACACCCATATATATAAACAATGATATTATTTAAAAGATTTTTTAAAGTATAGAGATATTGATAAAGGAATACCGGTGTCTGTAAAGTCAATCACTGACTTGCATATGTGCACAGTTTAGTAGACCTGCATCTATGACACAGAAACTCAAATATGTATATATATACTTATACACAAAAATGTTTCTCTCTTTTCAAAATATTAAGTAGCTAATTTTCAGATAGTTAGATTTTATAATATAAATTCCATAAATTAAGTAATATCCCTTGTAATTTAAAACATTGTAATTGCAATTTTAAATTCTCTTTTGAGGAACTCACACAATATGTATTCACTGATAAGTGGATATTAGCCCAAAACTTAGGATACCCAAGATATAAGATACAATTTGCTAAACGCATGAAACTCAAGAAGAATGAAGACCAAAGTGTGGACACTGTGCCCCTTCTTAGAATTAGGAACAAAACACCCATGGAAGGAGTTACAGAGACAAAGTTTGGAGCTGTGATGAAAGGATGGACCATCTAGAGACTGCTGTATCCAGGGATCCATCCCATAATCAGCTTCTAAACGCTGACACCATTGCATACACTAGCAAGATTTTGCTGAAAGGACCCAAATATAGCTGTCTCTTGTGAGACGATGCCAGGGCCTAGCAAACACAGGAGTGGATGCTCACAGTCAGCTATTGGATGGATCACAGGGCTCCCAATGGAGAAGCTAGAGAAAGTACCCAAGGAGCTAAAGGGATCTGCAACCCTATAGTTGGAACAACATGATGTACTAACCAGAACCCCGGAGCTCTTGTCTCTAGCTGCATATGTAGAGAAAGATGGCCT
This sequence comes from Mus caroli, assembly GCF_978045245.1. Classification (NCBI taxonomy): domain Eukaryota; kingdom Metazoa; phylum Chordata; class Mammalia; order Rodentia; family Muridae; genus Mus; species Mus caroli. The sequence goes on along the minus strand of NW_028227259.1, from coordinate 63,707,697 downwards.
AGTCGGCCATCACTGGAAAGAGAGGCCCATTGGACTTGCAAACTTTATATGCCCCAATATAGGGGAATGCCAGGGCCAAAAGAATGGGAATGGGTGGGTAGGGAAGTGGGGGGCGCTATGGGGGACTTTTGGGATAGCATTGGAAATGTAATTGAGGAAAATATGTAATAAAAATATTAAAAATTAAATAAAAAACAAAAAAACAAAAAACAAAAAAAATTCTCTTTTGAAAGTGTATTGCTTTAGAAGACTTTCTAAATTTATTCTTATTTATTTTGTTATATTATGAACTTGGTAAAGGCATAAGAATAAACCAATATTTTTTTGTGGCAGAAAATAATCATGACATTCAAGTTGCAAGGTTAAAATTTTTTCTATGATTTTGATTAAGCTTATTAAGTTCTGTAATTTTCTTAAATCTTTTTAGAAAATGAAGATTTTATGAAACCAAATTTTTTTTTTCATTAAACCTAGAGGTACAAGAGGCGTTTGGCAAGTTTAAAGAGTATTAATTTTGTAAGGACCTGTACCGTGTAAAGTACTTTCAGCATCTCAAACAGAATTCCAGTAAAAGTTTGGGCTGAATGTAAGAACTCTTCATTCTTCAACCCCATTGTCCTTTCTGAGTCCTTTAGTCTCGGTAGCTCAGCAGCAGTCCTAAAACCTAAAATTATTCTCTAAACCCACATCAGGTCCATGCAGACACTATGTATGGGGATTTCAAGCTGTCATTTGCCTTTCTCATATTTCTTTCTTTAAAGCAGGTCGTGGTGCACTTTAATGGGCACTGACAGCAGTATTAGACTGGAGTAGGCTTGCTTTGGAAACTACAAAAGCAATGCCCATTCTCTAAGCATCTCTCCTGGGACCAGCTGTGATGATCTTCTCTGGAACTTGACAGACCTTTGTTCTTTTCTTCTGCCACTCTTGGAAAATTGAGTCAAAGGTTCCCCTGAGAGTTCCACTGTGCTTGTGCTCATTGCATTTTATCTCTTGGGACTCCTCTCCAGTGAGTGCCTTTTAGTTAGAGAGCAGAGTAGTTTTTCATTGTCTCTCACTATGTCAGTGTGTGCACTTCAATGAAACTGCAAGTGGAAGCTCAGGGTAAATATGAGAAGAAACTTTCGGAGGTTTCCATGGAATGGGTTCTACTCATATTTAAGTGATCACCCACCAAGTAACTGTTATATACCTATTCATAGTGGATGCTCATCCTACTGATGGTCAGTGAGTAGTTTTGTGACAACCTAAGGGACCATCTCTTAATTCTCTTCAGTACTACTAGCATTGGCATTCATGTTTAGGCAGGAGCCTCTGAAAACTTGTTTTTAAAATATCCATCCTTGAGGAAGTCAAGTGTAAAGGGAATAATAAAATAAGACTATTTAAAAGAAACAGAAAGTAAAGAGAAAAACTTTACAATATTAAAACATTTACACACATTTTTGTACTCACTGAAAAAAACAGATAAAACATACTACTATTGATTGAAGAATCACTTAAATATTGTATATGGAAAGACCAGGTATGTGATCATTTATCAATACTTATTTAATATTATATTATATTTTATATTAAATGCTTTTATATTAAATGCTTCAATGTTTTCTATGATTATTTCTCTGTAGGTACATTTTAGAAAGCATAATATTTTAAGTGCAAATTATAAAAGCAAAACCACACTATAAAATAAATATCCTTATAATTTTTAATTGCTTTTTCGAGGTCTCTCTCATACACACACATACACACACACAGACAGACACATAAACACAAAATGTACCAGATGATGCCATATATGTTGAATATACGAATAAACAATGTGCTGATTAATCTTGATTTTCAAATTGATGGGTTTAAAACCTCTCTGGAAACAAATTTCTCCTCTGTATTTTAGAAATGATCTAGATTATGTCAGTGAGGTGGAAACCTCCATCCCAGATGTGAGTAGCACCATTCTAGGAGATGGAGCCCCAAACTCATAAAAAAGAACCAATTGGGATTAGCATGCCTGTGATTTCACTGCTTCCTAATAGCAGATGTGTTGTGACATCTTTTGCCTCTGCCACCATAACTTTTCCTCCCAAAAAGTTTTTGTTTGTTTGTTTGTTTGTTTGTTTTACCTTAGACTGCTTTTACCTGATATTTTCTCACAGTAATGAAAAATTACGTAATACAGATTACCAATTGTTGGGAATTGGTTCTAACCCTTTGTCTTAATTTTGCTCTTAAGGTCTCACTTCAAGACCTGAGGATTCTTGCTTCCAGCAGGCTTCAATTGGTAATAAAGAATTTCCCAATGAGTGGGCAAGGAGATGGAGGTGGGGAATTCAGATTGCATGAGCAAGGTACTAACGGGAGAGGGAAAGGAAGAGGAGACTCTCCATGACTCAGAAGGAGAGAGATCAGATTTAAGAGCTGCAGGAGAGAAAGCATCCAACGATGTATGTGGAAAGGTAATGTAGCCCTATTGTGGGGCTTCCCACAAGGGAACAGGGCAGCACAGATAAAATCTAGATTTAGAGGCATTAAGCCAGGAATACTAGAGGGAACTGTGTGCTAGCTGTGAGGAGGTTTTAAAGTGTCCAGCCATTGAGCTAGTCAAGGCATATTAAAGTTAGCTGGTGTGTGTGTGTGTGTGTGTGTGTGTGTGTGTGTGTGTGTGTGTGTGTGTGTTTGAATGTGTGAGTGTGTGTGTGTCTTTCACTATTGAATCCAGAGAGTGCTGGAGTAGGTGGAGCACATGCACAACCCTTCTGGGAGCCAAGACCGATTAACTAATTAAAAATTACAGTCAATATTTTCAAGAAGTTTGAATTCTAGCTTGATAGAAAAGTAAAAATGAGTAGAGTTTTATTTTTAATAATATTTATTTACTTAATAATAAAATGCTGACAAAGGTTAAGAAAAATACTGAATGATAGCATAGCATAGTTCTTTTTTTGTTTGTTTGTTTGGTTTTTTTGTTTTTTGTTTTTTGTTTTTGTTTTTGGGTTTTTTTTTTTTTTTTGAGACAGGGTTTCTCTGTATAGCCCTGGCTGTTCTGGAACTCACTTGGTAGACCAGGCTGGCCTCGAACTCAGAAATCCACCTGCCTCTGCCTCCCAAGTGCTGGGATCAAAGGTGTGCGCCACCATCACCCGGCAATAGCATAGTTCTTACTCAAGCTTATTGCTTAAGAGTTGCATACCAGGTCCTGACATCTGGGCTGTCATTTAAAGGAAAAGGATACTAGAAGGATGGATATCTATATAGCAAATAAAGAGGTGTTAACCAGAAAGAATCTGAGCCATGTATATGTGTGTGTGTGTTATAGTGAAGAAAGAGAAAGAGTTCGATGAAGCTGGAAAGAGCTTAGAGCAAGGATAAAAGTATGAAGAAAAATAAGAAAAAACATGTGTCATGAGAAATTCAATCCCACGGAGAGGCAGGTATGATGTAAATTTGTTCTATGTCGAAAACATCACCAGGTAAACATCCTAGTATCTTTGTTCCAGAAATTTCAAGTACTTGAATCATCTTCTGATGTAATTATATTTTTATTACAGGAAACAGAGTTAATATATATATATATATATATATATATATATATATATATATGCATTTGAATGTATATGACTGTGCCAGTACATGTGAACACACACCCGTATACACACAAATACACAGACACATGCACACACAAACACACACACACACATACCAGTTCATAAGTACAGAGAAGTGCACCTATTGCTTTAACAACCAATAAATAAATAAATAAATAAATAAATAAATAAATAAATAATAAGAAGAATGCAAGCGTCCTATGAGTACAAGCTGAAATCATTACAGGACAGACTGAAATTTTCTACTGTTCACAGGGCCTCTTACCTTGGAAGAGATTATTCTACAGAATCCAAGGCCTTTTTTAAAGTTGATAATCTCACCTATTTTGGGAATCAAAGAGACTGGAACAGAATCCAGGGAAGAAGTAATCAGACACTGACATGCCCAATACTACTCAGGTGTATTGTCCGCTAAAGAGCCCCCATGTCAATGTTGAAATCTCTGCTGCTTTTTTCCCCTGTCTTTATAAAACTTGCCAATGGCTCACCTTAACTGAAAACACAGAGGAAAGAGAATTTTGATAATGTTTCAACCTGGATACATTCACCCATCATAAAAAAAAAAAAAAAAAAATCACAAGAAAACCAACCATTAACCGATATTAATTGATGTCTTCATTAATTACCTATTTTTATTATTAATAATCATTTTATCCATTTACATTTCAAATGATATCCCCTTTTCAGGTTATCTGTCCACCAACTTTCCATCCTAAACTCCCTTACCCCACTTCCCTTTGCCTCTATGATGGTGCTCCTCCACCCACTCACCCAATCTTATCTCACCCCTTTAGCATCCTCCTAAGGTGGGGGATCAAGCCTCTCTCCCTATCCACTGAAGTCAGATAAGGCAATCCTCTGCTACACATGTACCTGGACTCCTGGATCCCTCCATGTGTACTCTTTGGTTGGTGATTTGGTCCCTGGGAGCTATGGGTAGTAGAGTTAGTTGATATTGTTCTTCTTATGGTGTTGCAATTCTCATTAGCTCCTTCAGTCCTTCCCATAGCTCTTCCACTGGGTTCCCTGGGCTCAGTTGGAAGGTCAGCTGTAGGTATCTACATATATATTGGTCAGGTGCTGGTAGAACCTCTCAGGGAACAGTCATATCAGGCTCCTATCAGCAAGCACTTCTTGGCTACAGCAATAGTGAGGGGGTATAGTGTCTGCAAATGGGATTGATCCCTAGCTAAAGCACTCTCTGGATGGCCTTATCCTTCATTCTCTGTTCCATTTTTTGTCTCTGCCCTTCCTTTGGACAGGAACATTCTTGGATTTAAAATTTTGAGATGCAAGAATGGCCCCTTCCTCAACTGGAGGTTGTGCCTATTTACTGGAGATGTTCTCTACAGGATGTATTTCCCCTTTGTGGGTATTTTGGATAAAGTTGTTGCCATTGACTCCTAGCAGCTTCTCACTTTCCTAGAGTCTGGAAATTTCTATTTGTTAAATTTTCATTTAACAAATATTTACTAAAATGTATTTTTGTCAATTGTAGAATATCATCACAGATTAAAGTTTTATGAATCATGTATCCTTGTTATATGTTGGAGCATCTTTTGGATTTATGCCCAGGAGTGGTATAGTTGGGTCCTCAGGTAATATTATGTCCAATTTTTTTAGGAAACAACAGACTGATTTCCAGAGTGGTTGTCCCAGCTTGCAACCCCACCAAAAATGGAGGAGTGTTCCTCTTTCTCTACATCCTCACCAGCATCTGCTGTCACCTGAGCTTTTGATATTAGCAATTCTGACTGGTGTGAGGTGGAACCTCAGGGTTTTTTGATTTGCATTTCCCTGATGACTAAGGATGTTGAACATTTCTTTAGGTGCCATTTCTCAGCCATTTGGTATTCCTTAGTTGAGAATTCTTTGTCCAGCTCTGTACCCCATTCTTTCAAAGGACACATGCTCTACTATGTGCATAGCAGCCTTATTTATAGACAGAAGCTGAAAATCACCCAGATTTCCTTCAACAGAGGAATAGATATAGAAAATGTGGTACATTTACAGAATGGAGTATTACTCAGCTATTGAAAACAATAAACACATGAAATTCTTAGGCAAATGGATAGAATTAAAAAATATCATCCTGAATGAGGTCAATGGATGACAGATCTGGAGGATATCATTCTTAGTGAGGTAATCCAATCACAAAAGAAAACACATGATATGCACTCTCTGATAAGTGGCTATTAGCCCAGAAGCACAGAATTGCAACAATACAACTCAAAAACCATATGAAACTCAAGAAGAAGGAAGACCAAAGTGTGGGTACTTCAATCCTTCTTAGAAGGGGGGAAAAACACCCCTGGAAGGAGTTACAGAAACAAAGTGTGGAGCAGAAACTGAAGGAATGACCTTCAAGAGACTATCCCACTTGGGGAACCATTCCATACCCAGACACCAAACTCAGCCACACTTGTGGATGCCATGAAGTGCTTGCTGATAAGAGCCTGATACAGCTGTCTTCTGAGAGCCTCTGGCAGAGCCTGCCAAATACAGAGGCAGATGCTCACAGCCATCCATTAGAATGAGCATGGGGTCCTTAATGGAGGAGTTAATGAAAAGACTGAAGGAGCAAAAGGGGTTTTCAAGCCCATAGGAAGAACAACAATATCAACCAACCAGACATCCCCCAACTCACAGAGCTCTGAGGAACTAAACCAAAAACCAAACAGTACACATAGAGGGATCCATGGCTTCAGCTGCATATATACCAGAGGATGGCCTTGTAGAACATCAAGGGAAGGAGAGGCCCTTGGTCCTTGGTAGGCTTGTAAGAGAATTCTAGGGTGGTGAGGCAGGAGTGGGGGTGGGGGAAGCACCCTCATAGAAGGAGGACGGGGGAGGATGGGATAGGGTGTTTCCAGAGGGGAAACAGGAAAAGGGGATAACATTTGAAATGTAAGTAAATAAAACATTCAGTAAAATAAAATAAGTTTTATGAATCAAACAGATATTTGCCAGTGACATATGCTCATTAATGATCAGCTCCTGTGATTTTTTTTACACTGAAGTTTAGTGTAAACTCCACAAAAAGGCTTATTTCCCCTGAGATTAGGGTGTGACAGACTATATTTCTGGGAAGTATCCTTTTCCTGTCATATGTTGTTTCCTGAATCCAAATCACCCATCCTGCCTTTTGATTTCATTTTGGTTAGAAGTCTCAACTAAGAAACTCCTCTATGCATAGTATGTTCCATGTAGTTTAGAAACTAGAATCCAGATATATTTAAAATCAAGCTCATTCCTTGAACTACCCTATATCTAATTTTCTACCCACTGAAATTCATTATAACTCATTCTTTCTGCAATATAAGTACTTTCTTATTATTAGGTTATAAAGATTTAGATACAGAGTGTGTGTCTCTGTGTGTGTGTGTGTGTGATAGATAGATGGATAGATAAATAGATAGATAGATAGATAGATAGATAGATAGATAGATAGATAGATAGATAGATGACATATTATGTGATAATGTTATATTCTGACTTAAGTCCAGATAGTCTTGATCTCTGGAGGTCAAACATGAGAGAGTATAGGAAAGTTAAAACTGACCTGTTAAAACATTTTGAGTTTATCTTCCTTGTTGTGGACTGAGAAACAAGTGATGCCTAATTCACTTTACTTGTTTGTATTTTTTCTTGTTGATATTGTTGCTTTTTTGGTTTCTGTTCTTGCTACTTTGATACATGATCTTATTCTGAAGCCTCTCACTATAGAATTCATTATGTACTACAGGCCATTGTAAAGCCTATGATCACCTCTCATGTCTTAGGATTATTGGAATGAGTCACAACACATGGCTGTGTTAACTCATTTGGTTGAAAATGAAAATGAAACGGTAAGTCATTTGGGAAAATGCCATATATTTGAAATTGTGTTGACTTTTTGTAGCAAAGATGCTTTCTACTTTGTCATCGTAGACATAGCTAGCGTTATTAATTTTCTCCTTCATTGAACTTTTACACTTCCAGTATCCTCCATAATTATCCACATAATTTCAACCATGAAAGTTTGTTGAAAAAATAAAGAGATATATTTTACAAAACTGGAGATTAGTATAAACTTAAATTTCTTCATTGGGTTTTCTCTTTTTTGAATTTAAATATATTTAATTTAATAAAATTTAAATAATATACTTAATATATTTATTTTTATTAATTTATTTTATAGCATGTATGTGTGTGTATGTGTCATAGTCTGTGTGTAGAAGTCAGAAGACAACTAGTTTCTTCTGTTTTTCTCTTTCCACCATGAGTGTCTTGGGAATCCACCCTAGATGGTCAAGCAGTAGGTGACCTTACAGTCTGATCCACCTTAATTAGCCAACAACTTATTCTTACTTATTTCTATATTGTAATAAGTTGCCTTTAAAAAGAACATTAGGTACTTTATAACATATCTGATTTTAATTATGCTTTCATTATATAGATTAACAAGCAATACTCATGTTTCAATGACTATCTCTAAGGCTGGATTTTATCTATGTAAAGTTGTATTTTGTTCATTATAAGCAGTCCTAAGTTTTAGTAGATCTTATATATTAGTTGTTACTTGTATTAACAAATGCCTGTCTTTTTTTTTAAACTTTGCAAAGGAAATTTTTTCAATCTCTCCCTGTCTTGCTGATGTCTTAATATTTAGTGATTATTACAAGCGTAGAGTTAATATATTTCTTCAGGAATCATTTTTAAAATGTGAATATTGCAATGAAAACTACAAACACCTTAAATTCCGTATCTCCTGCATTGATTCTCGTGCTCCTCCTCTGATATACTTAAAGCCTTTCCCATGTGCATTTGGAATACCATGGTACACTACAACAGTAACTTCACTTGCTTTCTAGTTCTATAATTAAACAATGGCAAAACCAAGTTGGGAAAGAAAAGTTATATTTTGTCATCTAGCTGACTGTTCAGCTGACAGGAAACGACAGAAAATCAATGAGAGATCTGAGAGATCAAACTGAAGCAGAAACCGCTGAGGAACCTGCTTACTTCTTTACACTTCCTCATTACTCACCTGGTCCATGGTTGAAACTGCTCCCTGTTTTTCTTGGCATTGTGGCTCATTCAGCTCCTTTCCTTTAAAATCAAGGCCCACACCCAAGCTGTGGCATCAAATCTAAAAGCCTGAACTCTTCTATAGCAAGCCCCGTTTTTGCTTACAGGATATTCTGATGTATGCATATTCTCATTGTTGACCAAAGTTCCTGTGAAGTGGACAAAACTTAACAGCACAAATGAGCTCTTGTCAACTTAATACATTAGCAGGTTACTGTTGAATCATAACCTTTTATTTCTTATTCACCAAGCTATGGTAATAATATCAATGAAGAACAGTATATCTTTAAAAGTCCCACAATATCAAAAGAATTAAAACACTTTAAAAATTGAAAATATAGTTTCTTAAACTTTCAAAGACCTTCATTTTCAATTTCTGTAATATACAAAATAATAAATTAATAAGGAAGAATTGTGGTCTGTTTTTCAATAAGAAATAAAAAACAAATATAATAAAGAGTTAATGATATTATAGAATTATTGTCTAGATTTAATGAAGCAAATTGATGAAAAATAATTAAAACCTTCCTCTCTCATGTTGCTAACTATGAGTAAGAGTCTATAATGATTAATAACCCCTACAAATATATTTACCTATGAACCAAAGGTAACAATTAACTGAAGGAGCTGAAAGGGTTTACAACTCCATAGGAAGAACAACAATATCATCCAAACAGACACCCCTGAGCTCACAGAGTCTAAACCACCAACTGAGGATTACACATGGAGGGACCCAGGTCTCCAGCCGCATACGTAGCAGAGGATGGCTTTATTGGGCATCAATGGGAGGAAAAGCCCTTGGTCCTGTGAATGCTTGATGCCCAGTGTAGGGGAATAGGATGGTGGGAAGGTGGGAGTGGATGAGTGAGTGGGGTAACACCCTCATAGAAGCAGGGAGAATGGGGTTTTCCAGGGGTTATCATTTAAAATGTAAATAAAGAAATATCTAATAAAAAATCTCCCTAGATAAACTGGCAAAATAGCCAAGAATTTTATATTTTTATTACATTCCATGTTTTAATATTTATTCATTCATTTAAGGGCTACTGTTATCTGTTTTAATGGATGGTTACCATTAAAATTCATTTGGTAGGGTGCATGCTTGCAAGTCAGTACTAGGAATACTATAGCAAGAGCATTGCTGTGAGCTTGAAACAACTTGACAATAAAAGTAAAAGCTTTTTTTTAAAATAAGAGAAAAAAAATCCTTCAACATTTTTTTATAGCATCAAGTAAAATTGGACATGTTTTGAAACCACAGCCTGCTTCATTTTATATTCCTACATTAACCGACATCTTCTTTAAATTATTCAGCATGGGGATGGGAAGACAGCAGTGCTATAAACTGCTTGCCTTGTATGAGAAACAGAGTCATGCTTCATAATAACCACTAGAGATTCCGAGTAGCAAATCTAAGTAGTTTTCTATAATTTATGTATTCTGATTCACTCTGTTTATTATATCTAAATTACAGGTGAAAATAGATTAGCAAATAAATTTCATACTAATGATATTGATATATTATACAATGTTTATTTTCTAATTTTAAATATATAATATACACTATGAAAACTTGTTACTTGCATAAATGAAGACTAAAAAGTCAAAAGTCAAGAGACTTAATCAAAGTTTGACATTATCAGAAAAATGAAATATTTTAATATTATCATAGCAGAAAAAATTTATCTAATAATTCTGAATGTTATGAAGCAAAAGAATAAAGTTATACTTAACAACAATCAATAATATTCTACTTATTATATATAATGATAATATGTTCTATTTCATGAGTTTGTTTGTTAGTTTTTAAACTTTATTTCTAAGTTGACACAGCAGAAAATATTTTCAAATATCATTATCATTAGAAAGAGATATCTGTTGTAAAACTGTACTGCCTGTCATGCACTGAACCACCTAGGGCCAGAGTCATGTTGTGCTTGCCATTTGAAGAACATTTAATTAAAATCAATACAGTAGCTAAATTAGCTTAGAAGGTACTTAATAAAAACCAAATGGATTTGAAGATATTAAAGCCCCTTCATACTCAATGGTAGGCTACCAATAAATTACAACTGATAGTTTAATCAAATTTTAAAACTATGGATTCAAAATAGATTTTTAATTTATAAAAAGTGAAATGTTAAAATCACTAAGAAATACCCAGAATATATATTATCCATTTCTCAATATTGACATGAATGCTATGTTTTAGTATATGTTATAAACCGTGACTCAAAATTTCAACTCTTGGTTTCATTTACATAACAGACACCTCAGTTATTATCACTCCATCCCAAGGAGTTTTCAGAATCTATGCCAGCAGGAGTATGGATCCATGTGAATTATAATCAGGTTAAAGCACATAAAGCCCCTTGAGACGTATACATGTCAATGTTTTCTATTATCCTTCCAATTCCATTCATTTATTTTGTAGGTTAGGATTTTAAATTTATATACATACATAGTTGTGTTCCATGTGCATCTAAATCCGGTTCATCCAAATTAGTTGTCTTGAAATGAAAACAAGAGAAATGATCAACATGTAGTCTTCACTGGGGAGGGAAAATTTTATATATATTTTTGTTTCATGTTATTTCTGAGTCTCCTCTAATATTCACTAAACCCTGCTTTTATTTGAAGAAATAAGTGCATTTATACACATTAATCAAGTTGTTTCCTTAAAGATAATAAGATTTGAAAGATTACACAGGTGCTAAACACCAAGGTTTTCTGCCTTTGCAGAGCTACATTTCAAGAGGCAGAAGGGATGTAAGCCACAAATTTTCACTAAAGATTATACAGTGGATAGTTCAAAATGACAAAATTAATTCACATAGCTATGTCCTCCTTTTATATCTTATCCTGCTGTTAATGATAATAAATGACACATATACATACAAACATATATGTCCTATACTTACACATACAACCACACACAGACACAGACACACAGACACACACACACACACACAGACACACACACACACACACACACACACACACACACGCACACAATTGGTTCAAGAAACAAGCTAATCTTACCTGCAAAAGTAAGTTCCAGTCCATTGAATCTCTACTCATTTTCTGTATGAATGAGTACAGCAGGGGTTGGTACCTTACTGTATAGGCAGAAGCAAATCAAATAAATTGGATATGGATATTGATTTGACCTCCCTTTTATAGGCTCATACTTTATAACAAGTTTTCAACTCATCAGGCATTTTACTGGAAAAACTAATTTTGCTAGTGTTTATATAATTCAATATATATTTCCTTCTGAAATAACAGATGCCAAACACTGCATAAGCTGACATAATTTGCATCAATGAAAAACTTTAATGCAGTTTTGGGACTTTTTAAGTCTAATACAAACTAGATATAGTTAGAAAGAGGTAATTCGAAACGAGGCATTGCCTCCATCAGATTTAGTCCTTAGACTGATTCCCTCAGACTGGACTTTGGTATTGTCTGTGGGGTATTTTCTTGTCTGCTAGTTGATGTGGGATGGGCCACTGTTGGTTGTTGTGTACCTGTCTCCTAAAAAATTGAAAAGAATAAACATTTGCGAAGTGAACCAGCAAGCAGCATACCTGTATGTTTTCTGCTTATTCTTTTTTCTTCTTATATTGAAAAAAATCTATTTTTTGTTTTTTTAATTAATTAGGTATTTATTTCATTTACATTTCCAATGCTATCCCAAAAGTCCCCCACACCTTCCCCACCTACTCCCCCCACCCCCCACCCACTCCCACTTCTTGGCCCTGGCGTTCCCTGTACTAAGGAATATAAAGTTCGCATGAGCAATGGGCCTCTCTTTCCACTGATGGCCGACTAGGCCATCTTCTGATACATATGTAGCTAGAGACACAAGATCCGGGGGCAGGGGGGGTAACTGGTTAGTTCATAATGTTGTTCTACCTATAGGGTTGCAGATACCCCCAGCTCCTTGGGTACTTTCTCTAGTTTCTCCATTGGGGGCCCTGTGATCCATCCAATAGCTGACTGTGAGCATCCACTTCTGTGTTTGCTAGGCCAGGCATAGTCTCACAAGAGACAGCTATATCAGGGTCCTTTCAGCAAAACCTTGCTATTGTATGCATATAATATGGCCTGTTTACAATTTCTTTTCCCTTTATTCTTCTTAGTTCCTCCCCAACTCCTATACTGTTCATATTCACCACATTTCTATTTTTCATTAGGAACCAAACATGTGTTTTCAAGCAGAACAATATAAAATAAAATAAAATAAAATAAAATACACCAGAATAGGTCAAATCAATCAACAATGAAAAGTGACCAAGAAAGCCCCCCCCTAACAAAACAAATACAAAGAGATCCAAGTGTTTTTATATTTGTACACTAAGAAAGTCCATTAAAAAAACCCACTAATTCAGATGCCATAATATACATATGAAAAATTTTTAGGGGAATAAAGAGTGTGTGTCTGTGTGAGTGTGTTTGTGTATGTGTGTGTGTGTGTGTGTGTGTGTGTGTGAGAGAGAGAGAGAGAGAGAGAGAGAGAGAGAGAGAGAGAGAGAGAGAGAGAGAGGGAGAGAAAGGCAGAGAAGAAGAGACAGAGACACAGAGACACAGAGACAGAAACACAGAGACAGAGACAGAAGAGAGACATACTGAGAGACAGATATTTTCACACAGTGATATAGAGAGACTGAGACAGAGATACAGAGAGAGACAGAGAAAGGAAGGAGTGGAGAGAGGAAGAGAAGGAGGGAGAAAAGGAAGGAGGGTTTGAGGGAGGAATGAAGTGATGAAGGGAGGGAGGGAGGGAGGGAGGGAGGGAGGGAGGGTGGGAGGAAAGAAGCTAATGTGACATCAGACAGGAACCTCCCAAAATGCAGTTACGTTCTCTTTCTCCTGGCCATCTACCACTGGGCATGCAGCCTACCTTAATAGCAATTTCTATTCAACAAAACAATATTTTCATTTTCTGCTCGAGTCCCTGTTTTGATTCCCCTCATGAAGACATGGTAAAGTATGTCACACAAATTCTTTGTCACCAGGGAAGGGCACAAATTGTAAAGTTGATGAGGCATGGCCTTGTTGGAGGAGGTGTGTCAATGGAGGTGGCTTGAATATTTATAAAAGCTCAGATAAGGCTCAGTGGCTTTCTTTCTAGTGCCTGAGGATCCAGATGTAGAAATCTCAGCTATTTCTTCGTTGCCATGTCTTCCTGTATGCTGCCGTACTTCTTTACATGGTGATAATGGAGCAAAGCGTTGAAACTATAAGCAAACCCCATTTAAATGCTGCGGGACAGATTTCACAGCTACTTTCTGTAAGGTAATCCATGTTCCCTTGAATATATATGATAAAGCTGAGGAAAGCAGCAGTTTGAAGGTAGCAATAGTAAGAAAAAATTGGGAGTATGATTTTTTGGTTTATATAACCAATTTATTCATTTTTCTGCAAGCTAGCCAGCAAGACACAGATCTTCATCAAATGTCTTATTTCCTACCTATGGGTGTCTAATGTTTTGTGTATGAGCAAAACATGTGAGAAGCAAAAGAAAATGATCTATTTAAACTCTGTGCCTGTATCATAAGCTGTTAATCAATAACGATTGAGTAGTTTGATTTATCTCCCAATAAAATATTAAATTCTTCCTTATTATAAGAAGTGGGCGAAGTACTATAAATCACTTTAGTTAACTTCTTCAATAAAACCCAGGCCTCTATTCATATCTTTAAGAAGTTATGGTAATTTTTATATATGGCATTATATATAATATTTGTATTTATTATATTTATTTTTAATTACCATTTTATACTTATATAATATATAATGTAATTATATTATACATTATATAATTATAGTAATATATTTATATTAAGGTTGAAACATGAATATATATGTATGTATATATGTATATGTATAATAAAAATCAAATATAAACAAAGTTAAATGAATGTCTTAGTTAATAAAAGGAACATGGTATACATATCATGTGACTTAAAAGGTAGCTGACATATTTATTTTAATGCTACTTCTCTCTACATAGTAAAACTATACATGAAATAATCTTTTCTTAAGATGCACATCTATTAATGTTGCATGTTAGAATTTATGAAAGCTGTGAATAAAATCATTAAGGACTATATATTAAAGGTTCTATAAAACATCATGAAGTAATCAATATAATGGCTCCTCAGAAATTTTCCTACTTAATATTAAAATAACTAAAAAAAAGCAAGACATATACTATAAATTATATGAAGAAAACACATTGACTAAATGGGGCTGTCTAGGATGCTCTAGTTCTCTTCTTGTTGTTTAATATAATTTCACAATTTTCTTACTGGATTATATTGCAAAATAAAAGAAGAAAATTTTGAACTCAATGTTTCATTTTATTTTGTGTTTATATATTTTACTTAAAATTTAATTATATTACTTTACCTATTCAGTTTTTGTCTTCTAGCCCCTCCCATTTTCCTTCTTACGAACTGCTTCATATATCATACTCTCAAATTGATACCCTCTTTCTTGATCATGAATATTGCATATGGTAACATTTGTTTTTATTATATTTATGTATAGGTTGTCTCCCTAATTTAATAATTATTATTTGCATCCCTTTGACATCAGGATGTCCATGGATCTGTCATTGTTCATATCTTGTTTTTGCAGACATTCTATTTTTAAAAAATTATACTCTCGGCCACTCTGGCTATTAGAATCCCACCATCTTACGTGTTTCTGAGCTATAAATCTAGATGTGGTAATGTAGGTGTAACTACTGGGATTTGGTGCTTCTCAACCTGTTCATCTCTCCATTTCGCAAAGCTGTGTTTTTCTTTGATGGTCTAAGAGGGATTGCTAGACCTAGCTGTTTGTATAAAGATGAGATTTGGAATAAAGCTAGGAATTATGGTGCGCTAGCAAGGTTGCTGTAGTTGATTCTATTGGTCTCACTACCTGCAAAGCTGGCTAGGTTTATAATACCAGACATGGCTTCCTTCATGTTGAGTAGGCCTTACAATCCAATAAGACACTTTTTTTGGTACCCTCATGTGAATTATTCAAATCTTTTTGAATATTTTGTCATTATACTCATTACTATTACTATAGGTGTCTCATCTGGGTAGGACTAAGATTTGCTTCTGTCCCTTGTTCCCTTGGTTATCTACTTGGTATTTTCTGCTCATATGTAAAGTAGATCACAGAAATGAGACTTTTAGGTGCCTATGGTCACTTGATCTTTGACAAGGGAGCTAAAGACATCCAGTGGAAGAAAGACAGCATTTTCAACAAATGGTGCTGGCACAACTGGCCGTTAACACATAGAAACATGGGAATTGGATCCGGCCGGACCAGCACTGGGATACCTAGAGCGCAGGGTCGGCTGACACCCACCAGCTACCCACTACCCCCGCCACAGGATTTTTAGACTGCTGGTGAGTGGAACACAGCTTCTGCTCCAGTCCAATCACGTGGGACCTGAGACTGCTCTGGTTGGGGAGGCAGAAATCCAGCCTACATAGAGCCACAAGCCTCTTCCGGTCAGAAAAGCACCGGGGTAGCTAGGGCGCAGGGTCAGCTGACACTCGCCAGCTACCCACAACAGGATCTTAAGACTTCTGGTGAGTGGAACACAGCTTCTGCTCCAAACCAATTGCCCACGGGACCTGAGACTGCATTAGTTAGGGAAGCAGAAACCGGCCTTAGTAGGGCCACAGGCTTCATCCGGCCGGACCAGCACCAGGGTAGCTAGAGCCCAGGGTCGGCTGACACCCACCAGCTACCCACGACCCCCGCCACAGGATTTTGAGAATGCTGGTGAGTGGAACACAGCTTCTGCTCCAATCTTTAAACAGTGACAACGACAACAACTAACCCCAGAGATTACCAGATGGCAAAAGGTAAACGTAATAATCTTACTAACAGAAACCAAGACCACTCACCATCATCAGAACCCAGCACTCCCACTTCACCCAGTCCAGGGCACCCCAACACACCAGAAAAGCTAGACACGGATCTAAAAGCATATCTCCTGATGATGGTAGAGGACTTCAAGAAGGACTTTAATAACACACTAAAGAAATACAGGAGAACACTGCTAAACAGGTAGAAGACATTAAAGAGGAAGCACAAAAATCCCTTAAAGAATTGCAGGAGAACACTGCTAAAGAGTTACAAATCCTTAAAGAAAAACAGGATAACATAATCAAACAGGTAGAAGTCCTTAATGAAAAACAGGAAAACACATCCAAACAGATGATGGAAATGAACAAAACCATACTAGACCTAAAAAGGGAAGTAGACACAATAAAGAAAACCCAAAATGAGGCAACACTGGAGATAGAAACCCTAGGAAAGAAATCTGGAACCATAGATACCAGCATCGGCAACAAAATACAAGAGATGGAAGAGAGAATCTCAGGTGCAGAAGATTCCATAGAGAACATCAGCACAACAATGAAGGAAAATGTAAAATGCAAAAAGATCCTAACTCAAAACATCCAAGAAATACAGGACACAATGAGAAGACCAAACCTACGGATAATAGGAGTGGATGAGAATGAAGATTTTCAACTCATAGGACCAGCAAACATCTTCAACAAAATTATAGAAGAAAACTTCCCAAATCTAAAGAAAGAGATGCCCATGAACATACAAGAAGCCTACAGAACTCCAAATAGACTGGACCAGAAAAGAAATATCTCCCGACACATAATAATCAGAACAACAAATGCTCTAAATAAAGATAGAATACTAAAAGCAGTAAGAGAAAAAGGCCAAGTAACATATAAAGGCAAGCCTATCAGAATTACACCAGATTTTTCACCAGAGACTATGAAAGCCAGAAGATCCTGGACAGATGTTATACAGATACTAAAAGAACACAAATTCCAGCCCAGGCTACTATACCCAGCCAAACTCTCAATTAACATAGATGGAGAAACCAAAGTATTCCACGACAAAACCAAATTCACACATTATCTCTCCACGAATCCAGCCCTTCAAAGGATAATAACAGAAAAAAACCAATACAAGGACAGGAACCACGCCCTAGAAACAACAAGAAGGTAATCCCTCAACAAACCTAAAAGAAGACAGCCACAAGAACAGAATGCCAACTTTAACAACAAAAATAACAGGAAACAACAATTACTTTTCCTTAATATCTCTTAATATCAATGGACTCAACTCCCCGATAAAAAGACATAGACTAACAAACTGGCTACACAAAGAAGACCCAACATTTTGCTGCTTACAGGAAACTCATCTCAGAGAAAAAGATAGACACTACCTCAGAATGAAAGGCTGGAAAACAATTTTCCAAGCAAATGGTATGAAGAAACAAGCTGGAGTAGCCATTCTAATATCTGATAAGATTGACTTCCAACCCAAAGTCATTAAAAAAGACAGGGAGGGACACTTCATACTCATCAAAGGTAAAATCCTCCAAGAGGAACTATCAATCCTGAATATCTATGCTCCAAATACAAAGGCAGCCACATTCATTAAAGAAACTTTAGTAAATCTCAAAGCACACATTGCACCTCATACAATAATAGTGGGAGACTTCAACACACCACTTTCACCAATGGACAGATCGTGGAAACAGAAACTAAAGAGGGACACAGTGAAACTAACAGAAGTTATGAATCAAATGGATCTGGCAGATATCTACAGAACATTTTACCCTAAAACAAAAGGATATACCTTATTCTCAGCACCTCATGGTACCTTCTCCAAAATTGACCACATAATTGGTCACAAAACAGGCCTCAACAAATACAAAAATATTGAAATTGTCCCATGCATCCTATCAGATCACCATGGACTAAGGCTGATCTTCAATAACAAAATAAATAATAGAAAGCCAACCTTCACATGGAAACTGAACAACACTCTTCTCAATGATACCTTGGTCAAGGAAGGAATAAAGAAAGAAATTAAGGACTTTTTAGAGTTCAATGAAAATGAAGCCACAACATACCCAAACTTATGTGACGCAATGAAAGCATTTCTAAGAGGAAAACTCATAGCTCTAAGTGCCTCCAAAAGGAAACTAGAGAGAGCACACATTAGCAGCTTGACAACATACCTAAAAGCACTAGAACAAAAGGAAGCAAATTCACCCAAGAGGAGTAGAAGGCATTAAATAATCAAACTCAGGGGCGAAATCAACCAAGTGGAAACAAGAAAAACTATTCAAAGAATCAACCAATCAAGGAGCTGGTTCTTTGAGAAAATCAACAAGATAGATAAACCCTTAACCAGACTCACTAGAGGGCACAGGGAAAGCATCCTAATTAACAAAATCAGAAATGAAAAAGGAGACATAACAACAGTTCCTGAAGACATCCAAAACACCATCAGATCCTTCTACCAAAGGCTATACTCAACAAAACTGGAGAACCTGGATGAAATGGAGAAGTTCCTAGACAGATACCAGGTACCAAAGTTGAATCAAGATCAGGTTAATGATCTAAACAGCCCTATATCCCCCAAAGAAATAGAAGCAGTCATTAATAGTCTCCCAACTAAAAAAAGCCCAGGACCAGATGGGTTTAGTGCAGAGTTCTATCAGACCTTCAAAGAAGATCTAATCCCAGTTCTTCACAAACTATTCCACAAAATAGAAACAGAAGGTTCTCTACCCAACTCATTCTATGAAGCCACAATTACTCTGATACCTAAACCACAAAAAGACCCAACAAAGATAGAAAACTTCAGACCAATATCCCTTATGAATATTGATGCAAAAATCCTCAATAAAGTTCTTGCTAACCGAATCCAAGAACACATCAAAACAATCATCAATCCTGACCAAGTAGGTTTCATCCCAGGGATGCAGGGATGGTTCAATATACGGAAATCCATCAACGTAATCCAGTATATAAACAAACTCAAAGACAAAAACAACATGGTCATCTCGTTAGATGCGGAAAAAGCATTTGACAAGATCCAACACCCATTCATGATAAAAGTCTTGGAAAGATCAGGAATTCAAGGCCCATACCTAAACATGATAAAAGCAATCTACAGCAAACCAGTAGCCAACATCAAAGTAAATGGTGAGAAACTTGAAGCAATCCCTCTAAAATCAGGGACTAGTCAAGGCTGTCCACTTTCTCCATATCTATTCAACATTGTACTTGAAGTCCTAGCCAGAGCAATTAGACAAAAAAAGGAGATCAAAGGGATACAAATTGGAAAAAATGAAGTCAAAATAACACTTTTTGCAGATGATATAATAGTATATATAAGTGACTCTAAAAATTCCACCAGAGAACTCCTAAACCTGATAAACAGCTTCGGTGAAGTAGCTGGATATAAAATTAACTCAAACAAATCAATGGCCTTTCTCTACACAAAGAATAAACAGGCTGAAAAAGAAATTAGGGAAACAACACCCTTTTCAATAGTCACAAATAATATAAAATATCTTGGTGTGACTCTAATTAAAGAAGTGAAAGTTTTGTATAATAAAAACTTCAAGTCTCTGAAGAAAGAAATTATAGAAGATCTCAGAAGATGGAAAGATCTCCCATGCTCATGGATTGGCAGGAACAACATTGTAAAAATGGCTATCTTGCCAAAAGCAATCTACAGATTCAATGCAATCCCCATCAAAACTCCAAATCAATTCTTCAACGAATTAGAAAGTGCAATCTGCAAATTCATCTGGAATAACAAAAAACCTAGGATAGCAAAAACTCTTCTCAAGGATAAAAGAACCTCTGGTGGAATCACCATGCCGGACCTAAAGCTCTACTACAGAGCAATTGTGATAAAAACTGCATGGTACTGGTATAGTGACAGACAAATAGACCAATGGAATAGAATTGAAGACCCAGAAATGAACCCACACACCTATGGTCACTTGATCTTCGACAAGGGAGCTAAAAACATCCAGTGGAAGAAAGACAGCATTTTCAACAAATGGTGCTGGCACAACTGGTTGTTAACATGTAGAAGAATGCGAATCGATCCATTCCTATCTCCTTGTACTAAGGTCAAGTCTAAGTGGATCAAGGAACTACACATAAAACCAGGGACACTGAAACTTATAGAGGAGAAAGTGGGGAAAAGCCTTGAAGATATGGGCACAGGGGAAAAATTCCTGTATAGAACAGTAATGGCTTGTGCTGTAAGATCAAGAATTGACAAGTGGGACCTCATGAAACTGCAAAGCTTCTGCAAGGCTAAAGACACCATCAATAAGACAAAAAAACCACCAACAGATTGGGAAAGGATCTTCACCTATCCTAAATCAGATAAGGGACTAATATCCAATATATATAAAGAACTCAAGAAGGTGGATTCCAGAAAGTCATATAACCCCATTAAAAAAATGGAGCTCAGAACTGAACAAAGAATTATTACCTGAGGAATACCGAATGGCAGAGAAGCACCTGAAAAAATGTTCAACATCCTTAATCATCAGGGAAATGCAAATCAAAACAACCCTGAGATTCCACCTCACACCAGTCAGAATGGCTAAGATCAAAAATTCAGGTGACAGCAGATTCTGGCGAGGATGTGGAGAAAGAGGAACACTCCTCCATTGTTGGTAGAATTGCAAGCTTTTACAAGCACTCTGGAAATCAGTCTGGCGGTTCCTCAGAAAATTGGACATAGTACTACAGGAGGATCCAGCAATACCTCTCCTGGGCATATATCCAGAAGATGTCCCAACCGGTAAAAAAGACACATGCTCCACTATGTTCATAGCAGCCCTATTTATAATAGCCAGAAGCTGGAAAGAACCCAGATGTCCCTCAACAGAGGAAGGGATACAGAAATTATGGTACATTTACACAATGGAGTACTACTCAGCTATTAAAAAGAATGAATTTATGAAATTCGTAGCCAAATGGATGGACCTGGAGGGCATCATCTTGAGTGAAGTAACACAATCACAAAAGAACTCACACAATATGCATTCACTGATAAGTGGATATTAGCCCAAAACTTAGGATACCCAAGATATAAGATACAATTTGCTAAATGCATGAAACTCAAGAAGAATGAAGACCAAAGTGTGGACACTGTGCACCTTCTTAGAATTGGGAACAAAACACCCAGGGAAGGAGTTACAGAGACAAAGTTCGTAGCTGTGATGAAAGGATGGACCATCTAGAGACTGCCCTATCCAGGGATCCATCCCATAAGCAGCTTCTAAACGCTGACACCATTGCATACACTAGCAAGATTTTGCTGAAAGGACCCAAATATAGCTGTCTCTTGTGAGACGATGCCGGGGCCTAGCAAACACAGGAGTGGATGTTCACAGTCAGCTATTGGATGTATCACAGGGCTCCCAATGGAGAAGCTAGAGAAAGTACCCAAGGAGCTAAAGGGATCTGCAACCCTATTGTTGGAACAACATGATGTACTAACCAGAACCGCGGAGCTCTTGTCTCTAGCTGCATATATATCTAAAGATGGCCTAGTCGGCCATCAATGGAAAGAGAGGCCCATTGGACTTGCAAACTTTATATGCCCCAATAAGGGGAATGCCAGGGCCATTAGAATGGGAATGGGTGGGTAGGGAATTGGGGGGTGCTATGGGGGACTTTTGGGATAGCATTGGAAATGTAATTGAGGAAAATATGTAATAAAAATATTAAAAATTTTTAAAAAAAGAAAGAAAAATGGGAATTGATCCATTCCTATCTCCTTGTACTAAGGTCAAATCTAAGTGGATCAAGGAACTCCACATAAAACCAGACACACTGAAACTTATAGAGGAGAAAGTGAGGAAAAGGCTCGAAGATGGGCATAGGGGAAAAATTCCTGAATAGAACAATAATGGCTTGTGCTGTAAGATCAAAAACCAACAAATGGAACCTCATAAAATTGCAAAGCTTCTGTAAGGCAAAAGACACCTTCAATAACACAAAAAGGCCACCAACAGATTGGGAAAGGATCTTTACCTATCCTAAATCAGATAGGGGACTAATAGCCAATATATATATATAAAGAACTCAAGAAGGTGGAATCCAAAAAATCAAATAACCCCATTAAAAATGGGGTACAGAGCTTAACAAAGAATTATCACCTGAGGAATACCGAATGGCTGAGAAGCACCTGAAAAAATGTTCAGTATCCCTAATCATCAGGGAAATGCAAATCAAAACAACCCTGAGATTTCACCTCACACCAGTCAGAATGGCTAAGATCAAAAATTCAGGTGACAGCAGATGCTGGCAAGGATGTGGAGAAAGAGGAACACTCCTCCATTGTTGGTGGGATTGCAAGCTTGTACAACCTCTCTGGAAATCAGTCTGGCAGTTCCTCAGAAAATTGGAGGTAGTAATACCGGAGGATCCAGCAATACCCCTCCTGGGCATATATCCAGAAGATGTTTCAACTGGTAGGAAGAACACATGCTCCACTATGTTCATAGCAGCCTTATTTATAATAGCCAGAAGCTGGAACGAACCCAGGTGCCCCTCAACAGAGGAATGGATACAGAAAACGTGGTACATTTACCCACTGGAGTACTACTCAGCTATTAAAAAGAATGAATTTATGAAATTCCTAGGCAAATGAATGGACCTGGAGGGCAACATCCTGAGTTAGGTAACCCAATCACAATAGAACTCACATGATATGTACTCACTGAAAAGTGGATATTAGCCCAGATACTTAGAATACCCAAGATATAATATACAATTTGCTAAACGCAGCAAACTCAAGAAGAATGAAGCCCAAAGTGTGAACACTGTGCCCCTTCTTAGAATTGGGAACAAAACACCCATGGAAGGAGTTACAGAGACAAAGTTTGGAGCTGTGATGAAAGGATGGACCATCTAGAGACTGCCATATCCAGGGATCCATCCCATAATCAGCTTCCAAACGCTGACACCATTGCATACACTAGCAAGATTTTGCTGAAAGGACCCAGATATAGCTCTCTCTTGTGAAACTATGCCGGGGCCAAACAAACACAGAAGTGGATGCTCACTGTCAGCTATTGGATGTATCACAGGGCTCCCAATGGAGAAGCTAGAGAAAGTACCCAAGGATCTAAAGGGATCTGCAACCCTATAGTTGGAACAACATGATGAACTAACCAGTACCCCGGAGCTCTTGTCTCTAGCTGTATATGTATTGAAAGTTGGTTAGTCGGCCATCACTGGAAAGAGAGGCCCATTGGACTTGCAAACTTTATATGCCCCAATACAGGGGAATGCCAGGCCAAAAGAATGGGAATGGGTGGGTAGGGAAGTGGGAGGGGGGTATGGGGGACTTTTGGGATAGCATTGGAAATGTAATTGAGGAAAATACGTCATAAAAAAAAAAAGAAAAAATTAGGTTAGAAAAAAAAAAAGATCAGTGCAGGAAGAGAAAGTTGAGTTCAAGTTGATTCAGTCAGTTCAGTGCAGGTCAGTTGATTTACAGTAATAAACTAGAGTCCATTAAATTCATTCAGTATAGTTTGGTGTGGTTCAGTTCAGCAAATTTGAAGAGCAGTACAGTAGAGATGAGTTTGTTGGTAAGTTCATAAAATTTAGCTCCGGTCATTAGAGGCAGTTGAAGCCAGAGAACAAGAAGGAACCAGAAGTTTAAAACAGAGTTAGTTTAAGGACAAGCAGAGCAATTCAATTAAAAGCCCAGAGAAGCTAGACTGAAGCATTCACCATGGAGAGGCTTTTGAGGCAGAACAGCTGAGTTGAACCAGCCAGCCAGAGTTCAGAAAGAACTAGAAAGGCTGAGCTTATTCTGAAATGACATTTACAGCAAGGCAATAAAAGTTACTTTTACATTTTATTGTTAAGCTCAGAATAATTACAGAAGAATGAATGGAAAAAATTTAAGATCTAGAGAAAGAGTTTGCTGAGAAATTTTTTTGTTTGTTTGTTTGTTTGTTTTGGAATGTCCGAAGCTATACCCCTAGAGTCTCAACTACATGTCTGCCTATACACAGACTGAAACAAAACAACTGCAACAGACATGCCCATAAAAATTCTACATTTTCTTCAGTACTCATGCTACCATATACCATTTGTTCCCAATTCCCAGGAGTATTCACCAGGCTTTCCCCTCTGCCTAATACCTACCCTCTCTTGTGGAATTCTTCTCCTCGTTCATTATTGTACTTAATACCTTTTGTCAATATCCTGCTTTTGTTAACATAGTCCTACTGTCACAAAGTGCACGTGGACAAGTTCTGAAATCCCATCGAAAGTCACAGAACAAAAAGTTTATAGTCAGTCTAATAGGACAAAATTAGTTTAAACTGAATAAGGACACAAAATTGAGCAAGTGTGACAGAAGCCTAGATCTTAAAGGAGATTAAGGACAGTGTGAATATGACAAATTTCAATGTATGAAATTATCAAATATTTATAAAATAAAATATTTTATTTTTAAAAATGATTTATTTATACTTCTTAACACTCCAGATTTTATTCTTCTCCCAGTGCACCCTCCAATTGTATTTTAAAACATTTATGTATAAGTATCTTTCACTGAACTCTCTTTTCTAAAAAAAGGAACAAAATATTACTTAGTAGTAAATCTTACTTGAAAAGTTAATGTATTAATCAAGATTTTTAATTTTTTGTTTCTTTTAAGGTTGCATACAAGTATACAAAGTATCTGTATCATATCTAACTCAAACACCACTTCTATTTTTTTCCCAGAACATCCTTCTTCCAGGATGCTCTGCCAAGCCTCATACTTTCTTTAGAAAAGGGGTAGTTTAAATTTATGCAGTTATATTTCTTGTTCCCTCAAAACATTGTACCTAATAAAATATTTTTAAAAGTTATGAATTTCTATTTTATTGAGCATACTAGAATTTAAAAAGTAGGAAAAGTAATTTTAAGAATTTTTGTGATTCTTTTTTATTGGTTATTTTATTTATTTACATTTCAAATGTTATCCCCCTTCCGAGTTTCCACTCCCCAAACACCCCTCCCCTCCGCTTCTATGAGTGTACTCCCTCACCCACCCACCCACTCCTGAATCACTGCCCTATCATTCCCCTACATTGAGGCATTGAATCTCTACAGAACCAGGGGCCTCCTTTCCCACTGATGTCCAACAAGGCCATCTTCTGCTACATAAGCCATGGGTCCCTCCATATGTACTCTTTGGTTGGTGGTTTAGTCCCTGTGTGCTCTGGGAGGTCTGGTTGGTTGATACTGTTGTTCTTCCTATGAGGTTGCAAACCCCTTCAGCTCCTTCAGTCCTTCTCCTAACTCTACCATTGGGGTCCCCGTACTCAGTTTGATAATGGGGCTGCTGGCATTTGCCTCTGTTGGTCAGGCTCTGGCAGAGTCTCTCAGGAGACAGCCATACCAGGCTTCTGTCAGCAAGCTCTTTATGAATGAATATGAAATTTAATTTATCTGGAAACATTTCCCTTAGTGCTACCTCAATATGTCTTGGCAATTGATTGACTAAAGTACACTCCTCAAATGAAAATTAGTTTATATATATATTTAGCAAATTAAAATTTTTTCATGTGGCACATGCACTCAATGTTTTGATGGCTAAATGAATCCAAATAGTTTTCATTTACTTCTACAAAACTCACGTTAAAGCTTCCAATCTATTCTGAAGACTTTTTTCTCAAGTAGACTTGCCTTGAGAATACTACTGTCTTTGTAGATCTCTGTGGGAATGTAGCTTCACTCTCTCTCTCAGATTCTGTGATCCCTTAGTGATGTAGATTGCTTTGTAATTGTTCCAACAGCTCAAGAAGACTTTCATATCTTCGGGGTTATTATTTCTCTCCATTATTGTTGTTTTTTCCTTGCCAGGCACTGATTGACTCCAAATCAACCCTCCCTTCTGGGAGTTTGCACATTCTAACAACAATTGAACAGCTGTCTTAGGAAGTGGTGTTTCTATAATTCTCAGCAGGCACTCACACTATTAATACCATTTTACATGTCTAACAGGGGTAATTCTTAAACACCACAAATCCTAATTATTTGAGCAGCAGTGGGCCTTAATTCATAACCACTACTTCTGAAAACAAAGACCTTTGCTGCTTGGCACAGAGCTCCTTTGAGGGGCCCTCCCCATTTATCTGAGGGTGAACACCATCTCTGGGAAGGCTGCTGCCTGGGAGGTGATAATTACCCTTCTGTGCAGCCAGGAGGCTCCCTGGTGTTACATGGTGATGCAGTTAGCACACTCATACTTGCTCATCTCTCCCTGCCTCCTCATGCTCACATGTTCTCAAATGATCTAATCATCACTTTATTTGGGAGAAAAGATTAAACGTGTATGACTCATGTTTATGTTCTTAAACTTCCCCTTTGCAAGGAAGATACCCCGCTGACATTATGTACATGTATTTATCTACAAGCAATTTTTGCTCAGAAATAAAAAGCAATCCTATTTATCTAAGTACTCAAATAGTTACTCTTTTCCTGAGTTCTAAAGAAAAAGACTATTGTAATGATTTTACAATGGATGAAAAAGAAGCCGTGAAGTAGAGTGGCAAATAAAGTATAGAAGTATTTAAAGGGAACAAAGGGAGAGAATAAATGTTGAAATGAAAATATAGTATCAAATATTAAAAATTTATGCTCTATAGTTGTTACTAAATATGGTCCTTTAAACTTTTTGCATTTTACTTGAAACAAGTTTGTATTACACCAAGTGCACACTTCTATTTGTCAGTAATCTATATGTTTCCATATCCAAGTGAATTGTAACAGATATTAAATATAGAATTATCACGTTTCATGTATGAGAATATAGGAATATGCTACATACTGATATTGAATTAATACTTGAATAGATGAAAATACATGAATTAAGAGCATTATGTTCTCACAATGCTGTCTGTTTGACTTTTCCTTTAGTCTTTGCTCCACTTTTTGTACCAGCATTTCCTTTAGACAGAGAAATTCTGGACTAATATTTTTGAGATTGGTGAATGGCCCCATTCCTCAACCGGGCTGTGCCTATACACTGGATATGGTCTGTACAGTTTCTATATTCCCATTGTTGGGTATTTTGGATAATGTCATCCCTGTTGGGTCCTGGATCTATCCCATCTGCAGAAACCAAACCGGACACTATTGCTGATGCCAAGATTGGCTTCCGATAGGAGCCTGGTAAAGATGACCCCTGAAAGGCTTTACCAGAGCTTGACCAATACAGATGTGGATGCACAGCCAAGCATCAGACTGAACATGGGCACTCCAATAGAGAGGTTAGGGGAAGGACTCAAGGAGCTGAAGGGGTTTACAACCCCATAGGAAGAATAGTATCGACCAACCAGACCCCGCAAAGTACCCAGGGTTTAAACCACCAACCAGAGAGTATATATGGACGGGCCCAAGGATCCAATTCCATATGTAGCAGAGGATTGCCTTATCTGGCATCAATGGGAGGGGAGCCTCTTGGTCCTGTGGAGGCAAGATGACCCAGCTTAGGGGAGTGCTATGGTGCTGAGGCAGGAGTGGGTGGGGGGGTGGGCAGTCACCCTCATAGAAGAAATGGGGAGGGGAGAGGGGGTTTGTGAAGGGGAAACTGGGAAGGGGAGTAACATTTGAAATGTAAATAAAATAACCAATGAAATTGCTGTCACAAATTTTTAAAAAGTTGTGTGAATGGTACTAGAACAAAGTATATGAAAAAACATGTATAAAATTGTATGATTCCTATAGCTTCAGTAAGAACTACATTCTATTGAGATAGAACATCATTCCTGAAAACAATGTTTGTGTGTGTGTGTGTATGTGTGAGTGTATGCATGCATATATGTGTATATATGTGTGCATATATATGTGTATACACACACACATATATACATATATATATACATATGTATACATATACATATATACATATATATGTGTGTGTGTATGTACATATAAACATTGGAATATATTCCAAGGATTTTGATAGATTGTTAAGACCTAATATATAATGACCTAGTTAAATCTTTAAATCTACAGTGTTCAGAAATTAGAAGGGTATAATAAAAGTCTCACTGACTCACAACCAATACACTGAATAAAAATGTTAAAAGACAAACTAAATAAAATGCCATAAATAAAGGATATTGAATGGATTCATCAAAGAATTTATCAAGTGTTAACATTTACTGTAATTATTTCTGATCACAATTTCATTAATTACAATTTTTATGAGCAATTCTGTCATGCCTATGTAATAGAATATTTACTTCTTTCTTCTCTGATTTTATCAATAATTTTAGCATAACTATACTCTACAGCTCCCACTGTAATCTAACTGATAATACAAAATACACAGCCATCTACATAGTGTGTTGTTAGACAAAATCTTGAGCTGAGGGCTTTCTTTTTGTTCAGAGTCATAACTGCTTTTTGCAAAAATAGATTTCGGCATTCCTGATGAGTCTGTGTAGCACCATAGGTGTCCTGGCTGCTAAGAATTAGTTCCTGACTTATTACATACATGATAGAAAAAGAACATATAGAAAGAAAGCAATCTATAAGTAGGTGTTAGTCTGTGGGAATTTACGCCCTGCCTCATATAACTAAGCTAAGGACATCCATACTTAAAATAAGGGTAAATCAAGTTACTGTTTTGAATTTGATCGAATAGGATGGTGCTATTTGGCCTTACTTCCAAATTACATATGGGATTCTGTCCACTTATGTGTAAGTTTCCTGAGATTTACTGTGAATGGCTAACCTAAAGTTTCTGTCTATGCCCAGTGTAGATCTAAGGTATCTATGAAGCCTACTTTTATCATTCTTTGTAAATATTACTATGTCACTGCTAGTGAACCTTATTATTTGATTATCTCAAAATATGAGGTTTGATGGTGGGTAACACATGAAATATCTCTTTAGCACATATTCTTTAATTAAAAGAATAAAATTTAAATACTGTAATTTACTCATTTCTTTGCAAGTCCTCATTTTTATTAGATATTTTATTTATTTACATTTCAAATGCTATCCCGAAAGTTCCCTATACCCTCCCCCCACCCTGCTCCCCTACTCACCTACTCCCACTTCTTGGCCCTGGCATTCCCCTGAACTGGGGCATATAAAGTTTGCAAGACCTATGGGCCTCTCTTCCCAATGATGGCAGACTAGGCCATCTTCTGCTACATATGCAGCTAGAGACACGAGCTCTGGGGGGTACTGGTTAGTTCATATTGTTGTTCCACCTATAAGGTTGCAGACCCCTTCAGCTCTTGGGTACTTTCTCTAGCTCCTCCATTGGGGGCCCTGTGTTCCATCCTATAGATGACTGTGAGCATCCACTTCTGTATGTGCCAGGCACTGGCATAGCCTCACTCATTTTTAAATAATAAATTCTATTTTTGTAGTTACACATTCAAGTACACCACTGTAAAATTAATAGGGATTCTTCTGTAAAAGGCAATAAAACATTAAAATCTATATTTACATTTATGTGTCGATTTTGGTATATTTTCTAATTAAAGATTAAATTATTCTATTATACTTATAGTAACTATTCACAACTGTGGCATACAATGTGATTATTCAGTCTTAAATATGATTGTAGTTATCATAATTAAATATTATAAATGAAAAAGATAAAGTGAATTAAATTTACCAGAATCATAATACATGTATAAATTTTAAGCACTATATTTCTTGTCAGTTAAACAATTAAAATGCTATTAAATGTACATATTTTTACTCTCTAAAATGAAAAGATAATGCTATGTATAAGGTTATTTTCTCATGGTAATATACATTTATATTATTCTCAAATTTTCTTACAGGTATAAGTGTAGTTATCACTTATTGTATTGAATCTAGTACCTATTATTGACAATGGAACACTGTTAAAGATCAGAGATGTTTTTCAATAAAATAAAATTAAAAAGGACACAATTTAGTTCTATTTGAAATAAAAATAACACTGAATAAAATACTTTGGACTGATAATTTGTTAATAGGTTCAATATCTTTTATATATTACATATTATATAAAAACCCGTTGAAGTTTCTAACACTATAGTAGATTCTTGTGGCTGACAGACAATAAAGTATACATTTTCTCGAAAGCTTTGGAGAGGCAGCATGTCTCTGTACCTCAATAACTAGAAATAAAGGCATAGGTGCCACTAGAGTGTTCTCTTCAGGTTCTCCTCTTCACATTCTTCTTACAGTGCTTGCATTCCAAACAATAGTAGAGTTGGGATGCAAACTCTTTTATGTTGAATGTATTATCCTGGAAGAATGACTTGTTATCCATTCCAAATTACAAAAGATAATAAAGTTACATGAATAATACCACATTTTGTGAAGAAGAGTGCTTTAGTTACAAGTATGTACAATGGAGAAGGACCATCATACTTGTTATCAGTTTTTATAATGAGGAGAAGATTGAGGTTGAGGTAGGGGCTTAAGAAAGAAAAGTTGCATATACCAGTGGCCTTGATGCACTTAACAGAATTGAAGTGGTTGTCAGTCATCTACCATCAGAGTCTTTGCTCTCCATCCACATGATAAGCCATCTGAGAAAAGCAAGTATAAAGGAACAAAGGCAGCATTGCTGTTCTTAGGACTTGACTCCATGTTTTTTAGCCTGGTATGAGAGTGTACATCAAGGTGGAGAAGGATGGTGAAATAGGTGTTCATGTAATTATGAAAGTCTGGAAGTAGTAAAGAAGAGAGGAAGGAAGATCCATTGTTTTGATTAGTTTTAACCTCCAAACCTTCAATCTGTTGCCGAAGGCCCATTCAGTTATAAGCCCTTCAGTAGATTAGTCCATTGAGGAGGTTACAGCGCTTAGAATCTCTTTACCTCTTCAAACCTTGAATTCTTTGGCCTTTGCCTTCAACACATATGTGAATCCAGGGGAAAAATTTAGGTCCAAACCACAGCAGACTGGAAGCTGAGTGTTTGAAAAAGCTAGACTTCCAAAGAAGTGTAAATTTTACTTCCCCTCCTAAGATTTAGGCAATACAAGGAAGTAAGATAATTTTCCAGAAAATGTGGCTAAGAAGTACAGAAGAAATGAACTTAAAATCTCTTCAAAATAACTGTCTGGAAGATAATTGTAATCTAAGAAGTAATCTGTACCGATTCTTGCCTAGAGATGCATAGGTATTTTCCACTTGCAGGTATGATATTATGGATGGTACTTCTTTTCAAAGACAGTAATCTTCTTTCAAGTTTTGTTAGCTATGTGCTTGTATCAAATAAACATTGTACTGTATATAGTTGCCTGACTGATGAGAAATCTTTTATTTCCTGACTCTACCTGTTTTTCCTAATTATTTACTTGCAGCATGCTTTTCTGATGTAACTCACCATCATACATACTCTGATGGAAAAGATACTTCAGTTTTCTTACTGTTGGTCATTTTGTGCAATTGAACTTTGGAGGATCATCATGAATAGAGTCTGAATTGTGAGAGCTTAAATTTGAGCCATAACTTCTAAGAATGAACATGGTACTGTGGACTTGGCTTAATTTGTGCTGCAAAATGAGTTCAATTAGACTGTGCTTCTCATGTGTTTTCTTGGTTTGATTATGTTTTCTTTTGTTTTGTTTTGTTTTGTTTTGTTTTGTTTTGTTTTGTTTTGTTTTGTTTTGTTTTGTTTTGTGTTGGTTTGGTTTGGTTTGGTTTGGTTTGGTTTGGTTTGGTTTGGTTTGGTTTTGATTTTGGTTTTGGTTTTGGTTTTGGTTTTGTGTTTGTGTTTGTGTTTGTGTTTGTGTTTGTGTTTGTGTTTGTTTTTGTTTTGTTTGTTTGTTTGTTTGTTTGTTTCAAGACAGGGTTTCTCTGTATATCCCTGGCTGTCCTGGAATTCACTCTCTAGACCAGCCTGGCCTCAAACTCAGAAATCTGCCTGCCTCTGCCTCCCAACTGCTGGGATTAAAGGCGTGCGCCACCACCACCCGGCTTGGTTTGATTATTGTTTTCCTAACAGCAGATAAAAACTTCTTACTTCCTCCAACTTATGGAGAAAGCTCTACTTTCTACTCCCTATGCATCTGGACTCTTCTA
The DNA here is from genome assembly GCF_978045245.1 of Mus caroli. NCBI lineage: Eukaryota > Metazoa > Chordata > Mammalia > Rodentia > Muridae > Mus > Mus caroli. The sequence goes on along the minus strand of NW_028227259.1, from coordinate 63,675,086 downwards.
GTTTTATTTTGTTTATTTCTTTCCTATTCAAGACAATACTTGAAGCAATTTGACAAGGGCTGCCAATAGTAACTAAAAACACTTGTTGGATTTATTGCTCTTGATATCTAAGCTCATTCTGTGGAGACAGTCATTGTAATGTAGACCACTACTTAGTTCAGATGCCAGCTGAAGGGACTGATTCCACTTTTCATCATTTGAAAATTTTTGTCTTGTTTTTAAATCATAATATTATAACAGTTCTCCCTTTCATTTCCTTTCTCTAAACGTTCCTATACTCCCTTCCTACTCTTCTTAGAATTTAAAGCCTCTTTTTAAAAAAAAAAACTGTAGTTGCCTGAATATATGTATAGGTTTATGCATATATATTCCTAAATATAACCTCCTGAGTTTACAAAAAGTTACTTATGTGTATAACTTCAAGACTGACCGTTAGAATTTATTCTGGCTACCACTACCCCATGTCTACTGATTGAAGTAATAGTGCATAATAGTTTACAATGGCAACATTTACTCTAAAATTACATAAATGTAGATACACACATGCAATGGGAAAATGAAGCTATAAAATGTACAATTAAAGCCTTCATTGGTCATTTTCTTAATCAGGGTTTTTATTCCTGCCCAAGAAGCAAGTTAGGGAGGAAAGGGTTTATTCAGCTTAAACTTATACGTTACTGTTCATCGCCAGAGGATGTCAGGATTGGAACTCAGGCAGGTCAGAAAGCAGAAGCTGATGCAGAGGTCATGGAGGGATGTTACTTACTGACTGGTTTGCTCAGCTTCCTTTCTTATAGAACCCAAGACTACCAGTCCAAGCATGGCACTACCCACAATTGGCTGGGCCCTCCCCTCTTGGTCACTAATTGAGAAAATGCTTTACAGCTGGATCTCATGGAGGCAAGTCCTCAAGGGAGATTCATTTCTATGTGATAACTCCAGCTTGTGTCAAGTTGACACATCAAAACAAGTCAGTACAGTCATACAACAACTTTGTCTCTTTTTCCTCTCATCCTTCTTTATATATAGGTAGAAGGAAAATGGAGAATTAAAGAGAAAACAGCAGGAAAACAGAAATGTTTAACTTTGCTCTTTTGAAATTCTTTCAAATCTATGCAATAGCAATATCTGAGACTATAATAAATATTCTAATTGAATCTTTAATTTCTGTAAAGATTCATGTGTTAAGACCTAAATGTAGATCTGTTGAATGGTGGCTGAAACTTCAGGATGGATATTTTATTAGAAGACTCTCAAGTTAATAAGCTTGTGCTCTTGAAGGGGATACTGATAAACTATCTAGTCCTATATTTTTCTTTCCTCCCTAAACTAGAGGAAACCATTTTCACTCAGGCGTGTGCTTTTGCTATGATGAGCTTATTTGCCTGTCATAGGCCTTTAAGGAAGAAGGGCAACTTGTCTTGGAGTAAGGCACTCTAAAGCAGTAAAACACAATTAACCGTTATTCTTTATATTGTTCCAGTGTTTATTTTAGAAGTGGAAAGCTGATGAACATAATAAGACAAAACAGAAGACTTAGATGTTACAATTAGTTCTGTGTCTGTAAGGAGAATAGACTAGAGTATTTTGGAAACACAATTTTCCTTTGACTGTTGGACCATGAGATTTCTCTTTATAGGATTTATTTTTGATGAACATTTACTTTGGCATACAGTTCACTTCTAAAGGTCAATTTTGCCTCTTGTGTTATTCTCATCCACAAGAGCTATTGCTGAAATCTAATCATGTTTTATACTGTGTCAGTCTGCGGGTATTTTAAATTTGCTGCTCCACATCACAAAAAGTCAGGACAAAGCTCTAGCCATTTTGAAACCTGAGTGTAGTAACTTTTTAAGGTGTGACCTCCCTCGACTAGATATTATAAAAATAAAATATAAGTGAACAATTAAGAAAATGTCTCTACAAAATTTAGTCAATCTAAATACTGTTACAAGAAGATGACTGTATATGCAATTTTGGTTCATCTTTTTAATATAATATCAATATTATCAATATTTTCACAAATATTAAATTGCAGAACAAAATAATAGTATTATTTATTCTTTTATTTCCAAAAAATGACATTCTGATACTATTATAATAGAAATGTCTTCCAGTTTTATTCCATCATCTGTGTTCCCTTTGCCAGAAGATAAAAGCATAAGTTATACTCCAAGAATTCCTAATCAACATTTATTCCAGATATCCAACTATGTCAATGAAATAAAGATACAGTTTTGAGTTTATCATGTACAATAAAAATGTGTTAACAGTAGAGGGAAGAACTCGAAGGGCATTCCTTGTGAGATTTTAGAACTGAGGTGAATTAACTAATATAAATACTACTTTGTACTCACTTTGGGTTTTTGAAATTTTTAATGTTACATGTGCCACATTCACATCCATTCCCTCAGGTCAAGTATATAATAATTTCTTTTTATGCTATGAAAGAAAATATTTTGAACTATAAATATAATCCACTTAAACTAAAGTACTGCAGATTATAGTTATCTAAAAATTATAGAATTACATACATTATAGCCAATAAAAACTGAAGATAATATTTCTTTTCATGTTTATTTCTTTAAATCAGGGAACTTACATATATATTGTACTGTAGTAGAAGACAATTTTCTCTATATCTAAATATATTTGTATTTTAAACATCATAGAAAATTTCAATGTATTTTTTCTAGTTCGAATATTAAAAAGAATAATTAGCTTTTGAGACACTTGAGTCATTCTCCTGTTGAAACTACACATATTTTATGCAATAATCTCAGGGTTCCAAGTAGCAGAGGCTTAGAATTATTTTAAGTGTGACACGCAACACATTTTTAACTCTATTTATAAGTCAGTAAGCATTTCAGAATATCTAGGATCTACCAGATTAGTGACAAAGCTATTTGCAGTTTAAGAAATATTTTTAGAAAAAGTATAGTTTTCAATCTGCTAAGACATATAATGAGGATGAACACATATAATGAGGGATATGCTGGTAAAGCATTGTAAGGGTCCATGATTCACTGAAGATTCATGAATCCCAGACTCAAGTAGTATGTAACCACAAAGAGTGTTTATTCTGCATAAAGAGGTTCAGCACGCTGGGGTCTCCCCATTACCAAGAGAGACACCTCAATGTGAGTTTCCCAGCCCAATTTAAAGCATATTCGAATTCCGAAGTAGATAAGCTTTATCTTATTCTATCTCTGCATTCCCAATCCATTATCTGAGGTGTGAAGGACGGAGCCTAGTGTTTTTTCCTATTAGTAATTGACTTGCCTAAACTTGACTGGACTTGCCCAGTTCTTAGGCCTAGTTTCCATAACTGTCAATTTGAAGCCTACTATGGAGTCACCCTGTCTCATCTCTCTCAGCATAAAGTATGTTTCTGTGTTTGTTTGGTTAGAATTTGTTATTGATCTAAAAGGGTAGTAGTATTCCAATGATTTGATTAACTTTTAATGTGATAATAACTATAATATTTTCTCCCTTATAATATGAGAAAATATTCAGTATTAAATTACTACTGAATTAATCTAGAAGTTTCACATAACTTCCCATTTGCCTGATAACTTAAAGTCAATTAATTTCCTTCATTTATAATATATAGATAAAATTTATAATTCCTATTTTAAGATATTTTCTTATATTTTATTTAGCTGTACTGATAAATTATTCCTTGTTTTATACATTCTAGGTAGATATAGTGTTGTATTTCTGAAATTTGTGTTCTTGTGACCATATAAAATTAAAGAGTATATTAGAAGGACAATTATCTTATGTTTCTTTTTATGTTGTCTCCCTTTGTAACTTCTTTATTGTTTATACTTTCATTTTTTAGATCCTGGATTGTTTTGTTCAATTCTTTCTCCTGTTTGGTTGTGTTTTCCTGTAACTCTTTAAGGGATTTTTGTGTATCCTCTTTAAGGGCTTCTAGCTGTTTACCTGAGTTTTCCTGTATTTCTTTTAAGGGAGTTATTTGTTTCCTTTTTAAAGTCCTCCATCACCATCATGAGAAATGACTTTAGATCCATGTATTGCTTTTCTGGTGTGATGGTGTATCCAGGACTTGCTAAGGTGGGACAGTTTGGTTCTGATGATGCCAAATAACCTTGGTTTCTGTTGCTTCTGTTCTTAAGCTTGCCTCCTGCCATCTGATTATCTCAAGTGCTTGCTGCCCTCAATATATCTGATTGGAGCCTGTTCTCCCTATAATCCCAGTTGACTCAGGACTCCTTAGAGTACAGCTTTCTCTGAGATCCTGTGATTCTTGGCTCCTGTAAACCTGAGATTCTGGGTGTGTCAGAGTTCTTTGCAGTTAAGCTTCCACTGAGACCCTGAGATCCTGGTGTGTCCATGCTTCTGATATTCTTGGATCCTTGAATCCTAAGATCCTGTGCATATTCTGGCACCTGGAGGTGGTGTCTTCTCTGGGAACCATAGAGCTGTCTGGTGTGTTCGAAACCAAGGTATACCAGCATTGATCAGAAAGAAGCCGAGCTGCTGGTCAGGCAGGGCTCCTGTGTTCTTGCTCCTGCTGTCACAGCCCCATCACGATTGTTTTGGAACACATGTGTTCCACTCACCAGTGATCCTAAGATTGCCTGGAGAGTCCTCTGAGGACAGTGGGACTGTCTGCCAAGTTCATGCCCAAGGTGAGTCGGAGCTGGCACCTATCAGAAGGGCTATCTTATGTTTATTGAAAAGATTTTGTACTCTGGTACTGCTGAATAAACCAAAATGACAGCATATAGAATAAGACACTCAGTTTGGGAATACTAGGGAATGGAATAATATGTGTCCTTTACATTTATGACATATTAATTATGTATTGCTATGTCTTGGAGAGAAATTAAGATCAATATTGTTGGATTAAGAACGCATATCTGGTAAAGAAACATCAATTGCAAAGCTAATACCCTAACAATAAATACCCCAGAAATCAAGAGAAACAGCAAGATGCCTCTTGCTTTGCAACAAGACTGCACAATCCCTGCAACAGAGATCTCAAATCTTCTTAAATTATGACATTTCTATATTTAAAATGCAGAATTTACAGGAGCCAAGCTGTTCACTCACTAAATTTGACTTGATTTTTTTGAGTTTTAGAACAATACTTTTCAAAGGTTTAATGTGTAATTAAGTTAATTCGGTCAGTTTCTCCAAGTCATGCACTCTGCATTTTCAGTGGTTCTGTGAACATCTCATTTCAGGAATTAAATCATCTCCATTTTGAGTTAGATAATGGCTCTTGCCTCACTATAACTTAGTATAAAAATTCAATACTATATTATAGAGAGGGAGCATTAAAGTCTGTTGATAATATCCTTATTACAGTACACAGAAAAATCAGGAACAAAAAGCAGGTTCACATGTTACCATGTAAAAATTCAATAGTAATTATATATAGAATATCCCACACAACTGATACAAAATAACAAATAAAAGTTTGATAATTTTCTGATATTACTGTAAAAGACCTTTTGTCTAAAATGTACAGATCTAAGTCTGAAAGAATGCTTGCTGATGCTGACAGTGAAACTTGAACTACTATGTTCAAAGCAGCTTTACTCATAATAGCCAGAAACTGGAAAGAACCTATATGTCTCTCAACCAAAGAATGGATACAGAAAATGTGGCACATTTGCACACTGGAGTATTACTCAGACTTTAAAAACAATGAAATCACGAATTTGCAATCAAATGTATCAAACCAGCAAAGAACATCCTGAGTGAGGTAACTCAGGACCAGTTAGACAAACAGGGTATATACTTGCTTATTATTGGATATTAGTCATAAAGTACAGATTAACCATGCTACAAAACACAGATCAAGGCAGCTAAGTAACAAGAAAGGCCCAAGGAAGAATGCTTGAATCTCACTGAAAAGGAGAAATAGATTAGATATCCAGGTTGCATGGAAGGAAGGGACCAGATTAGGGTGAGTTAGGATGGGAAGAGGAGGGATGATGGCTAGGGGGAAGATGAAAGAACAGAGCATTGGGAAAGACAAGTGTATTTTGGGTGCGTCTCTGGAAAAAGCTAGAAACATAGGACAATAGAAACTCCCAGGAATCTATGACAGTGAACCTAGCTAAGTCTGGGGGATATGTAGCCTGAAATGTTCATTGCCTGAAATCAGGAAAGACTTCTGATGAAGAGATTGGAACACCAACCCAGGCACAAAACCTTAGATCCACAATTTGTCCCGCCTAAAGGATGTGCAGTAATGAGAGTTACAGCAGAATTTGATGGTAGGGATAACCATCAAATGACTGCCCTAACTTGAGACCCATGCCGTAAGAGAGTGCTCATCCCTGACACTATTGTTAATATTCTGTTATACTAGTAGACAGGATCCTAGCATAAAGGTCATCTGAAGGGTTTCAACCAGCAACTGTTGGAAGCTGCTGTAAAGGCACAGCCAAAGATTGAGTGTTAGCTTAGGGAATCCAGTGGAACAGGGGCAGTAAAGACTGTGGGATGCAGAGGTGTCAAGGCTATAACAGAACCACCTACAGTGGGTCCATAGAAGCTCATAGAAACTGAACTGCCCAACAGGGAGCACAGACAGAACCTAGAACCAACATAAGCCCTCTGCACATGGAGCTGGGTCTGCACATATATCTTGGTATTGCATCTCAGTCTTCTTGTAGGTATTCTAAAACAGAAACAGAGGCTATCTGACTTCATGGCTTGTCTTTGGATGCCTTTCCCCTAACTGGGATACCTTGTTTAATGTGAGTGGAAGAGGATGTGCCTAGTCTTGCTGCTGTGGCATGATATGCAGGGGCAGGTTGATGTCCATGGGCCTCCCTTCTTCTGGGAAGGGGTGGATGAGGGATTTTGAAATTTAAAATTTTTGTACTTTACATTTTTATTATTTTCAAGAGTTTTAATCTGGCAATAAACATAAATTACAACAATTTCTCAATCTCTATCAAAAATTTTTATAACATAGTATTTACAGATGAACCCAAATAAAATCGTGAATTTATTCATATTTATTATAGTCTCAGAACATCTGAATCTGTAGAAAAATGTTTGGGGTCAACCCTGGTTCTTGTACATAAATTTGTAAATTAACCTTCCAGAAGAACTTTTCTTTAATGTAATCAACAGGGAGCATACATGTCATGTAATTTGATTTAATATTTCACAGTATAAATGATTTTAAACTTCAATTTTCCTGGTTGGAGAATGTTGTAAAAGGGTTCAATTTCCGTAAAATAATGTGCCATTCTTTCCACTATTACAAAAGATATTTGGAAAGGCAAATTTTTGTTTTAATTTTTCTATTAAAGGTGGCTTGATATATCTCTTAATGATGAATAGAAAATTCCTTCCTTGTATTTAATATTGATTAACATTGCTACAATCTATTTTGCTATTTTGGTTTAATTTTTCATGAAACATATTAGAGTATAATTCTGTTGGTTGAAATTTCATTTATTATTGTTAATTCTCAATTTTTTATGTTCTTTATTATTTCTCCTTTTATTTTTTAAAATGTTTATTGCTCATTTTATTTATTTACATTTCAAATAGTATTCCCCTTCCTGGTTTCCCCTCTGAAAACACCCTATCCCAACCCCTCTCTCCCCTGCTTCTAGGAGGGTGCTTCTTTTCAAAGTGGTCAATGAAATATTTGCTATCTGTACTTCATAGCTTTTCTTTAGTTTTTATCTAGTGTAATTTGTGTTTGAAGCTATCTTATATTTTCAAGGTTCATAAAGTGTTTATAGAATTAGCTTCTATCTCATTTCAAACAAGTGTGGGATATCCGTGCTGCATTAAATTTGGACCTGTGACTGAAAGTTGGTGAAATAGATACCGGATATAGTTACAAGAGTAATTAAATGCTCGAGGAATTTTAGAGTAGATAGAAATTGTCAATATTTAACAGCCTGCTCTAAAAAAATATATATATATGGAGAATTTGGACAGTTCATGATTTTTCAAGTCAGATTAGTAATGCCTAACATTGAAGGAAATGTGTCCAGTGATTTTCAAGAATCTGCTGGTTTGATTCAGTTGAAATTGGCATGAGTATCACTTTGCAACTGTCAACTCAATCTGTTCTCTGTTTTACTGCCCAGAAAATAAGAATATTTTCCTTGTGTGACACATATTATTCAAAACAACATTGTATAGAAATACGAAATGAGTAGACTATTAGAAACCGTCACTGAGTGAAATCAGCCATGTCAATGAAAGCATACCTCATTTCCCATCAACAGCATTAGCAAAGAGGAAGACAAGATTAAGAGAAAAAGATATATCATAGGCTGAGGAGGAATGCCAAGTATATTAGAGTAGGATCTCTGGAACATGCAAGTCTTCTCTTATGTAGGAAAACTCTTTTGCATTTATGAATAAATTCAGACACTTCAGATAAAGAAGACCCAGTCAATTAAATCTATAGAATGATATTAAAGGAAAGCATGGACAGTACACTGCCCAATGCTTACAGGAGATGACAAGACAGGAAGAAGCCAATGAATCACATCTGCTATTCAGAGAGTGATGGACAATGTCCCTTTCTCTAACTTTCCTGGCGATGGTGCTGCCTGGCTCAAGTTCTGTTAGCAATAAAGTGAGAATTTTTGGTTAATTAATTTCAGAACTATGAGAAATTTGTATAGTCTCAGATCACCACCAATGCTAATTATTGCAGCTATCATAGGAAAATAATCAAAAGTGTTTAAGTGTTTTAAATGCATCTCTGTAGTGTGAGAGAACTAAATGATCATATCAAATGTGCTATTCCTCATTTTGAATATTTTCTGTGTTATTTTTTAATTACTTGGATGTGAAAAGTTATGACACATTTCAAAGATATCTAAATTTCCAGCATGTGATAGAATATGTGAGTTTGTATAGGTATGTACACACTTAGCTTATGTTAATATACAAATAAACATACTACACATCTGAAAATTTGTATCTGCCTATGATTAATTGTCATGTATTCTTAAATCCATCTTGCTGGAAGAAGAGCAATCCGGTCTTAGTGGAAAGTCACATAAATTTAAAATCTTGGAACAGTGCCTTTTGCAGTATGCTCCTTTCAGGAGCAACCACCAACCATGTGGGTTATAGAGATGATAATATAAAATAATTAGAATGTGGATCACAGTGTCATGCAATTTTAGGTATAAAAAAGCATGCAGTAAATGCTACTGAGTTACTCACCCTTTCCTGCAAAGAAAGTCAGTTCATTCCAAAGAGAATTAGCCTGGCAGCTAACCAAAATTGTGAAGATTGCTGCTATAAGAAAGAAGATTGCTTCAATATCCATTTTCCTCATAAGTGATTAAGTTAGGATTTTGTAAGTTGAATCTAATTTATAATTGCTCTGAATATGCCACACAATGCTATGTAGAAAATTGGGTTTTGTCAGTGCAAGAATCTTAAAAGTTTCCAACAAAATTATACAATACACATATATGTATGAATACATACATATATATATATATATATATATATATACATATGTGTGTGTGTGTGTGTGTATACAGAGATACAGAGAGAGAGAGGGAGAGATAGAGAGAGAGATTCATACAACCTTAATTCACTCCTATATCTATACTGGCATGCTATTTATTCAAGTCTAAAATAAATCTTAAAAGCCTAACACTAAGTACCCAAGGAGATGAAGGGGTCTGCAGCCCTATAGGAGGAACAACAATACAAACTAATTAGTAGCCCTGGAGCTCCTTGGGACTAAATCACCCATCAAAGAAAACACATGGTAGGACTCATGTCTATAGCTGCATATATAGCAGAGGATGGCTAGCTGGCCATCAATGGGAGAAAAGGCCATTGATCTTGGGAAGATTCTAAGCTGCAGTATAGAATGCCAGGTCCAGGAAGAGGGAGTGGGTGGGTTGGGGAGCAGGGGTAGGAGGGAAGGGATAGGGGATTTTCAGAGAAGAAACTAGGAAAGGGAATAGCATTTGAAATGTAAATGAAAAAATCTATAATAATAGAAAACACTACCTAATTCTATATATGGTGATGCTTCTTCAAACAGATTTTTCCCTAAAAGAAACAAACATGGATTTACTAAAATGTAAGCTAAATATGTCCTAATAGAATATATTTTATTAACATTTTTTAAACTCAATTAATTGTTTGTTAAATATGTTTAAATGTGTTCCCAGGGAGAGAATTCAAAATTATTTTGAGAATACTTGCTAAAATTATTTGTTTATATATTATATAATGCATGGGGAGACCTATTTGCTGTTCTAGCAAATTTGACTTGGCTTCCCAGTTATCATGTGTAGTAAGAAAAGCTGCTTCTTGTAAACTTGGAGCTAATCCTATGTGTGCTGAACTGAGCTGTTGATCAGAGAAACTATTTAAGAAAGACATTATGCAACAACTGTAAAAGCCATGGGTATGACTGGAAAGTACACTTGGTTCTTGTTTTATTTTTTGAATTAATTTTTTTACACTCCATAGTCCATTCCCCTCCTTTGCATCCATCCTCTGAATGCTCCACATCTCACACCTCCTCCCCACCCACTCCATCTCCATGTGGATGTCCCCACCCCATTCTTGGATGTGTGTTCTATGAACCTCCCTGCTACACAGATTGCTGAAAGAAAGCAGTTTCTCATCAACTCATCTTAAAACCATATATTAAAGAATCCCTTCCCTAGTATTCCTATCATAAGAAATGTCGTTCTTCTCTGTTGCATTTTTAGAACAGACAACCTGAACTACCAGCTTTATTGAATAATATATTCTCCCTTTATAAAACTGATAGCTGTCTTTACTCAAACACTCAACTAATACATTCTATTTTGTTTGCTATGTTCTTCTTCTTGGAAGACTATTAATGATTTCTTCTATTTCTTTTGGGGTTATGGGACTTTCTACATGGTTTATCTGATCCTGATTTAACTTTGGTACCTGGTATCTGTCTAGAAAATTGTCCATTTCATCCAGATTTTCCAGTTCTGTTGAGTATAGGCTTTTGCAGTAGGATCTGATGATTCTCTTGAATTTCCTTGGTTTCAGTTGTTATGACTAAATTTTCATTTCTGATTTTGTTAATTTGGATACTGTCTCTGTGACCTCTATCTAGTCTAACTAAGGGTTTATCTCTCTTACTGATTTTCTCAAATAACTAGCTCCTGGTTTTGCTGGTTCTTTGTATAATTCTCTGTTTCTTCTTGGTTTATTTTAGCTCTGATTTTGATTATTTCCTGCAGTCTACACCTCATGGGTATATTTGCTTTTTTTTTCTAGGAGCTTTCAGATGTGCTGTTAAATTGCTAGTGAATGTTCTCTCTGGTTTTTATTTGGAGGAACTCACAGCTATGAGTTTTCCTCTTAGGATCCCTTTTATTATCCATAATTTTGGATATTTTGTGCCTTCATTTTCATTAAATTCTAAAAGTTCTTTAATTTCTTTCTTTAGTACCTACTGGCCAAGTTATTATTGAGTAGAGAGTTCTTCAGTTTCCATGTGTATGTGGGCTTCCTGTTGTATTTGTTATTATTGTTTTCTTTGATACATTATACACCTGAGATTCTCTCTTCTATCTCTTATATTTTGTTGGTGATGCTTGCATCTATGACTCCTGATCTCTTAGATTTTGTATCTCCAGGGTTGTTGCCCTTTGTGATTTCTTTATTGTTTCTATTTCCATTATACGATTCTGGATGGTTTTGTTCAATTCCTTCACCTGTTTGTTTGTGTTTTCCTGTAATTCTTTATGGGAATTGTGTGTTTCCTTTTTAAAGGTTTCTATCTTTTTACCTGCATTCTCCTTTATTTCTTTAAGGGATTTAATTGTATCCTTCTTAAAATCCTCTATCATTTTCACAAGATGTGATTTTTAAATCAGAATATTGCTTTATAGGTGTGTTGGGTTAGCCAGGGCTTGCTGTGGTGGGAGAACTGTAAGAACACAGCCTTTGTTTCTGTTGCTTTGGTTGCTCTTGCATCTTGCCATCATGTTTTCTCTGATGTTAGCTGGTTTTACTGTCTCTGACTGAAGCTTGTCAGTCCTGTGAGCCTGTACCCCAATGAGCCTGTGATCTTAGGTTTATCATCACTTCTGAGAGACCAGCTTCCTCAGGGAAAGGTTATGGGTACAGAGAGCTGTGGCACAGATTTATCTTCAGGGTGAAGATCAGGACATGAAGAATCTCATTCCAGGTTGCTCCTTGGTTCGTCTGCCCTCTGTGTTCAGAGCAGGAAAATCCTTAGCAGTGCTAACTCAATGAATTTCTTTCTTTCTTTCTTTCTTTCTTTCTTTCTTTCTTTCTTTCTTTCTTTCTTTCTTTCTTTCTTTCTTTCTTTCTTTCTTTCTTTCTTTCTTTCTTTCTTTCTTTCTTTCTTCTTCTTCTTCTTCTTCTTCTTCTTCTTCTTCTTCTTCTTCTTCTTCTTCTTCTTCTTCTTCTTCTTCTTCTTCTTCTTTGATATGTTCTTTATTTATATTTCAAATGCTATCCCAAAAGTTCCCCATATCCTCCCCCACCCTGCTCCCCTACCAACCCACTCCCACTTCTTGGCCCTGGCATTTTCCTGTACTAGGACATATAAAGTTTGCAAGACCAAGGGGCCTGTCTTCCCAATGATGGCCAACTAGGCCATTTTCTGCTACATATGCAGCTAGAGACACGAGCTCTGGGGGTACTGATTAGTTCATATTGTTGTTCCACCTGCAACTCAATGGATTTCTTATGGTCTCTTTGTACTGAGGAGAGTGGATGCTAAACATTATGCCATAACCAAGATTATCCCACAAATTAACTCATATTAGTCTAGTAAAAATCAAAGCTAAGGCATAATTAATGTGCAATGAACAATATTTTCTAACAAATTTCAAGTACTCATATTTATATATTTCAATTATAAGATAGAAAATATTAAATACCATTACAATAATTAGAGAGGTCATATCAAAATATGACACAATGGTTCCATTAACCCTTATGACTTTTCTATTTACATTAAATCCCTCTCTAAAGAACTCCTTTCTTTGCAGTAACTATGGTCAGTAACTTCCCTTATTTTATGTGTGGTAGCTCTCCAACAAGGTATCAGGGGACATCTGATTTTATGGTTGGTAGAAAAGCCCATATTATATCCCCAGTATACATTTACACCAAGATTTAAATTTACATTTTAGCATCTTACTCACAGCAACATATAAACAACCAAAACAAATAAGAAAGATTCCAGAAACAGTAATACAAAATGAGTAATCTACTTCTGGATAACTTATTATAACATACTACTCTTCTTATGATAATGATGCAAGATGATACTAGGTCTCTATGAGATAAAGTGAGGTAAATGAGGTAGCTACTTTATTTTTTTTTAATTTTTAATATTTTTTAATACATATTATCCTCAATTACATTTGCAATGCTATCCCAAAAGTCCCCCATACACCCCCAACTTCCCTACCCACCCATTCCCATTCTTTTGGCCCTGGCATTACCCTATATTGGGGCATATAAAGTTTGCAAGTCCAATGGGCCTCTCTTTCCAGTGATGGCCGACTAGGCCATCTTTCAATACATATGCAGCTAGAGACAAGAGCTCCGGGGTACTGGTTAGTTCATCATGTTGTTCCAACTATAGGGTTGCAGATCCCTTTAGCTCTTTGGGTACGTTCTCTAGCTTCTCCATTGGGAGCCCTGTGATACATCCAATAGCTGACTGTGAGCATCCACTTCTGTGTTTGCTAGGACCCGGCATAGTCTCACAAGAGACAGCTAAATTTGGGTCCTTTCAGCAAAATCTTGCTAGTGTATGCAATGGTGTCAGCATTTGGAAGCTGATTATGGGATGGATCCCTGGATATGGCAGTCTCTAGATGGTCCATCCTTTCATCACACTCCAAACTTTGTCTCTGTAACTCCTTCCATGTGTGTTTTGTTCCCAATTCTAAGAAGGGGCATAGTGTCCACACTTTGGTCTTCATTCTTCTTGAGTTTCATGTGTTTAGCAAATTGTATCTTATATCTTGGGTATCCTAAGTTTTAGGCTAATATCTACTTATCAGTGAATACATAATGTGTGAGTTCCTTTGTGATTGTGTTACCTCACTCAAGATGATGCCCTCCAGGTCCATCCATTTGGCTAGGAATTTCATAAATTCATTCTTTTTAATAGCTGAGTAGTACTCCATTGTGTAAATGTACCATAATTTCTATATCCATTCCTCTGTTGAGGGGCATCTGGGTTCTTTCCAGCTTCTGGCTATTATAAATAAGGCTGCTATGAACATAGTGGAGCATGTGTCCTTCTTACCGGTTGGGACATCTTCTGGATATATGCCCAGGAGAGGTATTGCTGGATCCTCCGGTAGTATAATGTCCAATTTTCTGAGGAACTGCCAGACTGATTTCGAGAGTGGTTGTACAAGCTTGCAATCCCACCAACAATGGAGGAGTGTTCCTCTTTCTCCACATCCTCGCCAGCATCTGCTGTCACCTGAATTTTTCATCTTAGCCATACTGACAGGTGTGAGGTGGAATCTCAGGGTTGTTTTGATTTGCATTTCCCTGATGATTAAGGATGTTGAACATTTTTTCAGGTGCTTCTCTGCCATTCAGTATTCCTCAGGTGAGAATTCTTTGTTCAGTTCTGAGCCCCATTTTTTAATGGGGTTATTTGATTTTATGCAGTCCACCTTCTTGAGTTCTTTATATATATTGAATATTAGTCCCTTATCTTATTTAGGATAGGTAAAGATCCTTTCCCAATCTGTTGATGGTTTTTTTGTCTTATTGATGGTGTCTTTTGCCTTGCATAAGCTTTTCAGTTTATTGAGGTCCCACTTGTCAATTCTCGATCTTACAGCACAAGCCATTGCTGTTCTATTCAAGAATTTTTCCCCTGTGCCCATATCTTCTAGGCTTTTCCCCACTTTCTCCTCTATAAGTTTCAGTGTCTCTGGTTTTATGTGAAGTTCCCTGATCCACTTAGACTTGACCTTAGTACAAGGAGATAGGAATGGATCGATTCACATTCTTCTACATGTTAACAACCAGTTGTGCCAGCACCATTTGTTGAAAATGCTGTCTTTCTTCCACTGGATGGTTTTAGCTCCCTTGTCAAAGATCAAGTGACCGTAGGTGTGTGGGTTCATTTCTAGGTATTCAATTCTATTCCATTGGTCTACTTGTCTGTCACTATACCAGTACCACGCAGTTTTTATCACAATTTCTCTGTAGTAAAGCTTTAGGTCAGGCATGGTGATTCCACCAGAGGTTCTTTTATCCTTGAGAAGAGTTTTTGCTATCCTAGGTTTTTTGTTATTCCAGATGAATTTGCAGATTGCACTTTCTAATTCGTTGAAGAATTGAGTTGGAATTTTCATGGGGATTGCATTGAATCTGTAGATTGCTTTTGGCAAGATAGCCATTTTTACAATGTTGATCCTGCCAATCCATGAGCATGGCAGATCTTTCCATCTTCTGAGATCTTCTATAATTTCTTTCTTCAGAGACTTGAAGTTTTTATTATACAGATCTTTCACTTCCTTAGTTAGAGTCACGCCAAGATATTTTATATTATTTGTGACTATTGAGAAGGGTGTTGTTTCCCTAATTTCTTTCTCAGCCTGTTTATTCTTTGTGTAGAGAAAGGCCATTGATTTGTTTGAGTTAATTTTATATCCAGCTACTTCACCGAAGCTGTTTATCAGGTTTAGGTGTTCTCTGGTGGAATTTTTAGAGTCACTTATATATACTATCATATCATCTGCAAAAAGTGATATTTTGACTTCATCTTTTCCAATTTGTATCCCTTTGATCTCCTTTTGTTGTCTAATTGCTCTGGCTAGGACTTCAAGTACAATGTTGAATAGATATGGAGAAAGTGGACAGCCTTGACTACTCCCTGATTTTAGAGGAATTGCTTCAAGCTTCTCACCATTTACTTTGATGTTGGCTACTGGTTTGCTGTAGATTGTTTTTATCATGTTTAGGTATGGGCCTGAATTCCTGATCTTTCCAAGACTTTTATCATGAATGGGTGTTGGATCTTGTCAAATGCTTTTTCAGCATCTAAGGAGATGATCATGTGGTTTTTTGTCTTTGAGTTTGTTTATATACTGGATTTGTTGATGGATTTCCTTATATTGAACCATCCCTGCATCTTTGGGATAAAACCTACTTGGTCAGGATGGATGATTGTTTTGATGTGTTCTTGGATTCGGTTAGCAAGAACTTTATTGAGGATTTTTGTATCAATATTCATAAGGGATATTGGTCTGAAGTTTTCTATCTTTGTTGGGTCTTTTTATGGTTTAGGTATCAGAGTAATTGTGGCTTCATAGAATGAGTTGGGTAGAGTACCTTCTGTTTCTATTTTGTGGAATGGTTTGCGAAGAACTGGGATTAGATCTTCTTTGAAGGTCTGATAGAACTCTGCACTAAACCCATCTGGTCCTGGGATTTTTTTGGTTGGGAAACTATTAATGACTGCTTCTATTTCTTTGGGGGATATAGGGATGTTTAGACCATTAACCTCATCTTGATTGAACTTTGGTACCTGGTATCTGTCTAGGAACTTCTCCATTTCATCCAGGTTCTCCAGTTTTGTTGAGTATAGCATTTGGTAGAAGGATCTGATTGTGTTTTGGATATCTTCAGAATCTGTTGTTATGTCTCCTTTTTCATTTCTGATTTTGTTAATTAGAATGCTTTCCCTGTGCCCTTTAGTGAGTCTGGCTAAGGGTTTATCTATCTTGTTGTTTTTTTTTCAAAGAACCAGCTCCTTGATTGGTTGATTCTTTGAATAGTTCTTCTTGTTTCCACTAGGTTGATTTCGCCCCTGAGTTTGATTATTTCCTGCCATCTACTCCTCTTGGGTGAATTTGCTTCCTTTTGTTCTAGTGCTTTTAGGTATGCTGTCAAGCTGCTAAAATGTACTCTCTCTAGTTTCTTTTTGGAGGCCCTCAGCTCTATGAGTTTTCCTCTTAGAAATGCTTTCATTGCGTCCCATAAGTGTGGGTATGCTGTGGCTTCATTTTCATTGAACTCTAAAAAGTCCTTAATTTCTTTCTTTATTCCTTCCTTGACCAAGGTATCATTGAGAAGAGTGTTGTTCAGTTTCCACGTGATTGTTGGCTTTCTATTATTTATTTTGTTATTGAAGATCAGCCTTAGTCCATGGTGATCTGATAGGATGCATGGGACAATTTCAATATTTTTGTATCTGTTGAGGCCTGTTTTGTGACAAATTATGTGGTCAATTTTGGAGAAGGTACCATGAGGTGCTGAGAAGAAAGTATATCCTTTTGTTTTAGGATAGAATGTTCTGTAGATATCTGCCAGATCCATTTGATTCATAATTTCTCTTAGTTTCTCTGTGTCCCTGTTTAGTTTCTGTTTCCATGATCTGTCCATTGGTGAAAGTGGTGTGTTGAAGTCTCCCACTATTATTGTATGAGGTGCAATGTGTGCTTTGAGATTTACTAAAGTTTCTTTAATGAATGTGGCTGCCTTTGTATTTGGAGCATAGATATTCAGGATTGATAGTTCCTCTTGGAGGATTTTACCTTTGATGAGTATGAAGTGTCCCTCCCTGTCTTTTTTAATGACTTTGGGTTGGAAGTCAATTTTATCAGATATTAGAATGGCTACTCCAGCTTGTTTCTTCATACCATTTGCTTGGAAAATTGTTTTCCACCCTTTCATTCTGAGGTAGTGTCTATCTTTTTCTCTGATATGAGTTTCCTGTAAGCAGCAAAATGTTGGGTCTTGTTTGTGTAGCCAGTTTGTTAGTCTATGTCTTTTTATCGGGGAGTTGAGTCCATTGATATTAAGAGATATTAAGGAAAAGTAATTGTTGTTTCCTGTTATTTTTGTTGTTAAAGTTGGCATTCTGTTCTTGTGGCTGTTTTTTTTTAGGTTTGTTGAGGGATTACCTTCTTGTTGTTTCTAGGGCGTGGTTCCTGTCCTTGTATTGTTTTTTTTCTGTTATTATCCTTTGAAGGGCTGGATTCATGGAGAGATAATGTGTGAATTTGGTTTTGTCGTGGAATACTTTGGTTTCTTCATCTAAGTTAATTGAGAGTTTGGCTGGGAATAGTAGCCTGGGCTGGAAATTGTGTTCTCTTAGTTTCTGTATAACATCTGTCCAGGCCCTTCTGGCTTTCATAGTCTCTGGTGAAAAATCCGGTGTAATTCTGATAGGCTTGCCTTTATATGTTACTTGACCTTTTTCCCTTACTGCTTTTAGTATTCTATCTTTATTTAGAGCATTTGTTGTTCTGATTATTATGTGTAGGGAGGTATGTCTTTTCTGGTCCAGTCTATTTGGAGTTCTGTAGGCTTCTTGTATGTTCATGGGCATCTCTTTCTTTAGATTTGGGAAGTTTTCTTCTATAATTTTGTTGAAGATGTTTGCTGGTCCTATGAGTTGAAAATCTTTATTCTCATCCACTCCTATTATCCATAGGTTTGGTCTTCTCATTGTGTCCTGTATTTCCTGGATGTTTTGAGTTAGGATCTTTTTGCATTTTACATTTTCCTTGATTGTTGTGCCGATGTTCTCCATGGAATCTTCTGCACCTGAGATTCTCTCTTCCATCTCTTGTATTCTGTTGCTGATGCTTGCATCTATGGTTCCAGATTTCTTTTCTAGGGTTTCTATCTCAAGTGTTGCCTCATTTTGGGTTTTCTTTATTGTGTCTACTTCCTTTTTTGGTCTAGTATGGTTTTGTTCATTTCCATCATCTGTTTGGATGTGTTTTCCTGTTTTCCTTTAAGGACTTCTACCTGTTTGATTGTGTTATCCTGTTTTTCTTCATGGACTTGTAACTCTTTAGCAATGTTTTCCTGTAATTCTTTAAGTGAGTTATTAAAGTCCTTCTTGATGTCCTCTACCATCATCATGAAATATGCTTTTAAATCCAGGTCTAGCTTTTCAGGTGTGTTTGGGTGCCCTGGACTGGGCGAAGTGGGAGTGCTGGGTTCTGATGATGGTGATTGGTCTTGGTTTCTGTTAGTAAGATTCTTATGTTTACCTTTCGCCCTCTGGTAATTTCTGGAGTTGTTATAATTGTCTCTGTTAAAGATTGTTCTTCTGGTGATTCTGATTACCGTCTATCAGCAGACCTGGGAGACAGGCTCTCTCCTCTGAGTTTCAGTGGATAGAGCACTCTCTGCTGACAAGATCTCCTCTTAAAGGGAAGGTGTACAGATAATCTGGTATTTGGACCTCCTCCTGGCCGAAGAAGAAGGCCCAAAACAGGACCTTTCCCAGATGCTGTTTTGCTTTGGCAGGTCACAGAAGCTGTCAGCTTCTGTGGTGCACACTCTCACCTGTGCAGACTAAGTTCCTAAATTCGGAGGAGTCCTGGATCCAAGATGGCGCTCCCTGCTCCTGAGGCAGAGGGCTCCTGTGCAGGGCAGACCACTGTCTTCTGTCTGGGAGGGTACCGGATGTCTGCGGCCCCAAAAGGGTGCTGCCTCAGCGGCTCTGTGGCTCCTGCCTGTCCCTGAAGCTGTCTCGAGGTAGCTACTTTAAAATAACAGCAGACTATCAAAAGAGGATTAATTGAGCCTAGAAATGTTGTCTGTTGGTACTCAACCTGGTTGTTGATACAGAAAGCAAGTGTTTCATATTCTGTTCACTGTAGACATAATGAATTAAGAACTGATTCACAGATGAATGTTCAAACCAAGAAAGGAAAGATTTTCAGCCCTAAACCAAATAGTAAATGAATTTAATCATACTTATTATTTCTTGAATTTTCAATTTAATATGTGGGTATAATATGTGGAAATTTCAATTCTTATTTGAATGCAAATAATTAAAACTGTAGAATATAAAAGTACTATATTTGTACTTATTTGTGAGATTGGAAAAAGACAGAACCAGTGTACATTCACTCTTTTCTCTCCAGCAATTTTAAACAAAATGAATATATTGTTATTCATGATTCATGTTACATATATAGATGTTTACTTATATATTATATTTTTTTCACAAATTTCCCATAATTATTAAACCATACATAAATAATTATTATTGTAATAGTGTGGCAATTTCATGACTACTACTTGGAAAATCTTAATAAACAATAAAAATAATTTGGTCCTGTACCATTAAATAAGAAAAATTCAGTTGTTGTGGTTGTGAATATTATTTATCAATTTTATAAGGCCTATAACCACTAGTATGTGGGGCTCTGGTGGATTACATCAATAGAGATAATAAGTTTTTTGTTAGATATTTTCTTTATTTACATTTCAAATGTTATCTCCTTTCCTAGTTTCCCCTCCAAAAATCCCCTATCTTCTTCCCCCTCCCTCTGCTCTCCAACCCACCTACTCTCATTCCTGGTCCTGGCATTTCCCTATATTGGGGCATAGAACCTTCACAGGACCAAGGGCCTCTCCTCCCCCTGATAACCGACTAGGCTGTCCTCTGCTACATATATAGCTAGAGCCACAAGTTCCACCATGAGTTTTCTTTGATTGGTGATATAGTTCCAAGGAGCTCTGGGGGTGCTGGTTAGTTCATATTGATGTTCCTCCTATGGAGCTTCAGAGATAATAAGTTTCATTCACTGTGAATTCCACCGTTACCCAAGTTCTGTTCATTGACTATGGAAAATTAAAAGAAAGTAAATGAGCATAAGAATACATTAATACGGGTTTTTCAAATGCTTCTTTATTTTTTAGAATATGGATCATAATTCTACTATTCTAACCTCTTTGTCTTGATAGTTTTCATCTCATCTCACACTATGAGTGGAAATTAACTATTTCCCCATTAAGCTGCTTTGTCGGATAATTTTGTCACAGCAATGTGAAAATAAATTAATGCAGGTGTCTTCTAACTTCTGGCAATTATAAAGCTCCACTCAACATTTTTTTCAAGTTTTACATGGACATATACATCCTTTCCTTGTTTTGGAAAATGATTAAGAGCAGAGTGTATCCATGACTAGTTATTTTAAGAAAATGAGAGGACTCTTCCTGAAAGGTTTTGTTCATGTGACCTCATTAGCGATAGGTTAACGTTTTAAGAAGTGAGATGTCACTACGAAATGAATGGTGAGCCAAATCCATATTATATATTTGGAATTGTAAAATTGTATTTAGGTTTTTAAAATGTATACATATGTGTTTTGCTGTGTACGTGCATGTGTACACATGCATATTTAATGCAGAAGAGTGCACTGAATCTCTTATGGCTGGAGATTTTTACATACGTATTTGTAAGCAGCCTACTCCAAGTGCTTACAACAAAAGTCTGGTTCTCAGGAAGAGCAGTATTGATTTGAATGACTGAACAATCTCTCTAACCATTGTAAAGAGTTGACACTGTTTGAAACAGTGTCTGATTATGTATGCCAACTGGCCTGAAACTCTCCATGTAATTCAGAATGTCATCAATTGTGTAGAGATTATTTGTTTTTCGCCCTGTTCTTTGGGATTTTACAGCCTCACCACCGCAAACCTCAGTATTCTTCACTTCTACCAAACTCTTTAGGATTTAGTAAACGTGGCTTAGTTTTCTTCATAGTTTTACCTTTATCTAAGTATCCCCTTATTATAGCTCCTGTGTTATAGTTTCCAAAAAAGAGAACGCAGTAGGTGTCATCTGCAGGAAGTCTTAATGCTTACATTTTCCATGCTATCAATCACATAATATGTGTGAAATGGTCCTAAAGTTAATTTTTTCCCTTAATCTGGCTGATTATATTCCCTAATTTTTGAGTGTAGCGATCTTGAATAGTTTCCTTTCAGTCATACAGTTTCCCTCATATGCCATCATAATTTCTACAGTATATTCTACTTTGAAAATGACAACTAATCATCAATTATTTTTAAATAAGTATAAATGATGGTATGTACCAATCTCAACATCCAGATGAAATTATAAAATTCATACCCTATTCGTGATTTCATATTCCTATCAAACATCATTATTTAAAATATTTTATGTGAATCCCTCATATTTTTGTGTAATTACATAAAGACATGAATATTTTATATCTTCTGTCAACAATCTACATTAATATGGTAATACACAATATCATAAGCATTCACATGCTAACTGTTGGCTTATCTTAATGTAGACTAATACTTTATCATCACTCAAGCAATCTAGATTATGTCTTTTTTATGCCTCAGTGTATGTTCTACTACCTACTTCTTATATTATTGGACTTATGTTATTATAACGTAAATTATCATGATGAGACTCAAATTGACAGATCAAGTGTTATTTTTCCTATTTTGTCTATATAATTATTTATGAATATATAATTCTTATTGTCTTATTTCCTGATTTCTCTGTTGTAGAACTTGTAAGAACAGGCATATAAAAAGTAAAATTAAAAATATATAGACTGTTGGATCAATGACATGAGTTTTAGACATGTTAAGTAATTTCTCCAATGAATGTGAACTAATCCCAACTTATATACTGATAGGCTCTCTTTAAATTCCTTCTTGACTAAGAATGTTCACAGAGCATTCTTTTGCTTTTGATTAGTCAACAATATTTATGGGAAAAAGACAAATGGAAGGTAGTTAGGAATCATGATCCCTTGGCAAAATGGTTGCTGTAGGTGCTCCTTCTGTACCCATCAATTCAATAGCATTTCAAAATTGGAAAAATCTGAGCACTAACCATAATTTCCCTCTTGATGAGCAGTTCTCTAGTTCACTTAGTGAATTTTTCCTTATCAGCAATGTATGTTTTACTTTACAGTATTTTATAGTTTTGTTTTTTGTTTGTTTATTTAGTTGTTGTTGTTGTTGGTGGTGGTGGTGGTGGTGCTGTGTGTGTGTGTGTGTGTGTGTGTGTGTGTGTATGTGATAAAGGCCATTGTTGTGGTTCATAGTCATCATAGCTGAATAAGACCATATATAGATTGAGAAAGAGGAAAGGGACAATGATATAGTTGTATTAATTCTTAAAATAAGAGAAATAATTTAAAATGATTATGGTTCTTTGTAGTTAATTATGGGAAATGATAGTTCTATTTTCACTTTAACATTCATATACTTAAAAAGTTCATTAGAACCTAAAGATAAGGTAGTTTTACAAATGGTACTTTACAATTGCAGAAGCATTCACCATTCCTTATGTTGTTCTATCTCTACCAGCTTTCTAGGTAGGTGAGACAGGTTGAAAGAACACCCTTATAGTTATAACCATTCAGTTGGTGACTTATTCAAAAGTTGCCCCAGAAAAGGGACACATCCATTAATCATAAAAATCAGCAGGGAGGAAAAAGTAAGGACATGTCTTTGAACAATAAAAATACTAAATAATGGCATAGCAGTTAGATACCCTAGTCATTCTTCACAATCAAAACTTACTTGTGAAAGCCAGAGCCGTCACAGCAGGGTTGACCAGAGCTTTTAAATATTCAGAGTGGATGTAATACCAGGGCATTCAGGAAAGAAGACATAGAATTGAATGGCAGTATTGATTCTGCTTTTAGCCAGGGCTGTCTCCTTTAAAAAGAGACAGTACATCATCAGAGAACATAGAACTTGTCCACTTCTCAAATAAGCCTTGCTCCTCTAATGCATGCTACAAAATGAATGTGTTTGCTTCAAAAGTTCTTTTTATAATGCTTCTATTATGTAGAGAACTAATTCTCACTGAAATTTCTTACTTTGCGTGATAATCAGAAAATTACAAGTCTACTGGGTTAATTGGACTTTGGGAGGAAAAAATATAGATCAGAAAAAAGAAATTATTACATCAGTTAGTGTCCAGTTTCCAAGGGGGAGGGAAAGAGAATTAAAATTAAAAGCATAGTAACTACTTTGATAAGAAACAGAAAAAAACTAAACAATAATGTCTAAGATACTCACCAGGTTCTGTAACCTTTAAGAGACTCCATAAATTATCGTACCTACATCATCTTTGGAATGTAGACTGGACTCAGATATCAAGCATTTGTAGGACAAAAGGGAAGAGAAATGAAGTAGTTATCCTTTCTGTTCTTTCTTGATTCACTTCCATGTTAATAGTGAATTGCATAGTCTTCCAAGAACTTGATATTCTTGCTAGTGGATCTCTGTTAATTATTCCCGAAGTCACTGGACCTGATATAACATTCTCTACCCCGTGCTTCCTCGCATTGAGGATGTATACTGCTGTGTTGTAATTAGGCATTGAACACCTCAGATTCCTTTATGGATTCACTCTTACTTGCCTTAATCACCATTCAACTTTTTGTGCGGAGCCAAATCTTTAGGGACTTGGCTCCTCCTCCATTAGACAACAAGCCAGCATCAACCTTTACTCCCATGCATTATTAGATTCATGCTATTTGACAGCAATTTCACAGGAAAGTTGTTATCCATACCCAGAGATAATAAGTGCATGGGGATAATTTGGAGAACAACAATGCGTAATAACCATCAAGATGATACTAATTCTAGAAAGCTTATGGATTCCTTGTTGAATCACAGGGATTTTTCGTTGTTTCTTTGTTTTCCTCTTCTCCAGTCTGCAACATTTCTCCATAATAATTTAAACTGAGTAACTCCCCATAAATGGCCAATTTTTTGGTTTTAATCAACCAATGGTCTTTTTTCTCCTCTTGCAGTTTTTTTTTTTTGGGGGGGGGTGCAAAACAGAAATACATACTGTTTAGTAAAAATTCAGAAAGAACATAGTACCTCAAAATAGACTTGGCTATTCACTGGCTCTGTGGCCTAAGTAAGTTGGTTAATTTCACAAAGGTCTACTGTTATTATATTCTATTATACTACACTGGAAACAGTGTGACTTGTCTATAAGAATTGCCTTGAAAGCTAAGAGAAGAACAATATATGAAAATGCTATGGACACTAAGATAATATCAGAACATACAGCAGTGATTGTTTATTTGAACATCAAATGCCTAAAATTAACATAAATTTATGTATTTATTTATTTGAGTTTTGATACAGAGTTTCTCTGCCTATGTAATAAACAGTTCTGGCTAGCTTGGAACTCACTTGTAAAGTAGACTTGCCTCAAAATCACAGAGATACTCATGCCTTTGTCTTTCTAAAGCTGGGATTAAAGGCATGTGCTACCATGTCCAGCTTAAAATGAAATATATTAATTGTTATGATATTTTTGTATTTATAAATATCAGAAAAGTATGCCTGAAACTATGATAGCATTATAATATATTGGGTAACATATATAATAATATACATATACTAAATAGATAATATTACATATAGTATAATATGAAATGCACATAACATGTGCATTTGTATATATACAGATAAAGAGAGAACATAGCTATTGATATTGCTTGACTCTTTGAGGTCATATATAAGCCACTGCTGATAAATGTCAAAATACCCTTAGAACATGGGAGTCAAATTAATTAATTGACCTTTTACCTTACAGATTCTTGCTGGAAGCTTAGTTCCCATTGTAGCAGAAAATGCCAAGGAAGGTCACATAGTCTTATCTAACTGTGGAATCTAGAAATAAAAATTATAACTCAATTCTTCAATGAATTAAGGCAATTTGCAAATTCATCTGAAATAACAAAACACCTAAACTCTTAATAATAATAATAATAATAATAATAAAAACCCTCTGGTGAAATCACCATGCCTAACCTCAAGCTATACTACAGAGCAATTGTGATAAAAACTGCATGTACTTGTACAACAACAGACAAGTAGACCAATGGAATAGAATTGAAGTCCCAGAAATGAACCCACACAACAATGGTCACTTGATCTTTGACAAGGGAGCTAAAAACATCCAATGGAAAAAGGACAGCGTTTTCAATAAATGGTGCTGGCACAACTGGCAGTTATGAATGCAAATTGATCCATTCTTATCTCCTTGTACTAAGGTAAAGTCTACATGGATCAAGGAACTCCACATAAAACCAGACATACTGAAACTTACAGAGGAGAAAGTGGGAAAAAGCCTCAAAGATATGAGCACAGGTGAAAAGTTCCTGAACAGAACAGCAATGGCTTGTGCTGTAAGATCGAGAATCCACAAATGGGACCTCATAAAATTGCAAAGCTTCTGTAAAGCAAAAGATAATGTCAATAAGACAAAAAGGCCACCAACAGGTTGGGAAAGGACCTTTACCATCCTAAATCAGATAGGGGACTAATATCCAATATATATAAAGAGCTCAAGAAGATAGACTCCAGAAAATCAAATAACCCTATTAAAAAATAGGGTACAGAGCTAAACAAAGAATTCTCAACAAAATGGCTGAGAAGCACCTGAAAAAATGTTCAGCATCCATAATCATCAGGGAAATGCAAAACAAAACAACCCTGAGATTCTACCTCACACCAGTCAGAATGACTAAGATCAAAAATTCAGGTAACAACAGATGCTGTTGAGGATGTGGACAAAGAGGGACACTCACTCCTCCATTGTTGGTGGGATTGCAAGCTGGTACAATCACTCTGGAAATCAGTCTGGTGGTTCTTCAGAAAATTAGATATAGTACTACCAGAGGATCACACAATACCTCTCCTGGGCATATATCCAGAAGATGTTCCAACTTGCAATAAGTACACATGTTCCACTATGTTCATAGCAGCCTTATTTATAATAGTCAGAAACTGGAAAGAACCCAGATGTCCCTCAACAGAGGAATGGATACAGAATATATGGTACATTTACACAATGGAGTACTATTCAGCAATTAAAAACAATGAATTCATGAAATTCTTAGGCAAATGAATGCATCTGGAGGATATTATCCTGAGTGAGGTAACCCAACCAGAAAGAATACACATGGTGTGCACTCACTTATAAGCGGATATTACCCCTGAAACTTAGAATATCCAAGTTACAATTTGCAAAACACATGAAACTAAAGAAGAAGGAAGACCAAAATGTGGATACTTTGCTCCTTCTTAGAATGGGAAACAAAATACCCATGGAAGGATTTACAGAGAATAAGTTCAGAGCTGAAATGGAAGGAAAGACCATCCAGAGTCTGCCCCACTTTAAAATGCATACATATACAACCACCAAACCCAGACACTAATGCATATGCCAGAAAGATTTTGCTGACAGGACCCTGCCATAGCTCTCTCTTGTGAGGCTATGTCAATGCTTGGCAAATACAGAAGTGGATGCTCACAGTCATCTATTAGTTGGAACACAAGGCCCCCAATGAAGGAGCCAGAGAAAGTACCCAAGGAACTAAAGGGGTCTGCAACTCTATAGGAGGAACAAAAATATGAACTAACTATTATCCCCCAGAGCTCTGACTCTAGTTGAGTATGTAGCAGAGACTGGCCTAGTAGGCCATTTATGGGAGGAGAGGCCCTTGGTTTTGTGAAGTTCATATTGCCCCAGTACAGGGGAATGCTAGGGACAGGAAGTGGGAGTGGGTGGGTTGCAGAGCAGGACCAGGGGAGGGTACAGGAGGCTTTGGGGATAGCCTTTGAAAAGTAAATGAAGAAAATATCTAATTAAAAAATGCCTTAAAAAGATTAACTGTAAAGGCATTATTAGTGCCATTCAAACATTGTTAGTAACCAACTGATGTTTTACTGGATTTAAGGTCTAGTCAGTAGGAGCAAAACCATGAGTAGTACTTAGAAACTCAGACAACTTTAAGGCCAGGAAGCTCATGGATCATGAAGAACACACATTGTTTTACTACATTCTAAATCCTAACATTATATCTACAGATACGTATAGTTACAAGAATTATCATATATCTTCTCTTTGTAGCAAGTGGAGAATATCTCTGAAAAAGGATAAACAGACACAACACACATATTAAGAGATCATGATCTTATCCATTCTGACTGGTATGAGGTGTAATCTCAGGGATGTTTTGATTTGTATTTCATGATGACTAAATATGTTGAACATTTCTTTAGGTGCTCCTCAGACATTCAGTATTCCTTAATTGAGAATTTTTGTTTAGCTCTGTACCCCATTTTTAATAGGGTTATTTGGTTTTCTGGAGTCTAACTTCTTGAGTTCTTTGTATATATTGGGTATTAGCCCTCTATCTGATCATTCCCATTTTGTTGCCTGCCATTTTGTCCAATTAACAGTATCCTTTGCCTAACAGAAGCTTTGCAATTTTATGAGGTACCATTTGTCAATTCTTGGTCTTAGAGAATATGCTATTGGTGTTCTGTTCAAGAAATTTCCCCTGTGCCCATGTGCTAGAGGCTCTTCCCCACTTTCTGATCTATTAATTTCAGTGTAGCTGGTTTTATGTGGAGGTCCTTGATCCACTTGAACTTAAGCTTTGTAGGATACAGAAGTAAATGCTCACAGTCATCTATTGGATGGAACACAGGGCATGCAATGGAGGAGCTAGAGAAAGTACCCAAGGAGCTGAAGGGCTCTGCAACCCTATAAGTGGAACAACGATATAAATTAACCAGTACCCCCAGAGTTCATGTCTCTAACTGCATATGTAGCAGAAGATTGCCTACTTGGCCATCATTGGGAAGAGAGGCCCCTTGGTCTTGCAAATTTTATATGCCTTAGTACAAGGGAACCCCAGAGCCAAGAAGTGGGAGTGGCTGGGAAAGGAGAGCAGAGTGGGGGCAGGGTATAGGGGATTTTCAAGATAAGATTTGAAATGTAAATGAAGAAAATATCTAATAAAAATTTGAAAAAACAAAACAAAACAAAAACAAAACAAAAAAAAACACACAAAACAAAACAAACAAACAAAAAAAACCCAAAAACAACAACAAAAAAGGAATGGATTGATTTGCATTCTTCTACATGCTAATCACCAGTTGAGCCAGCCCCATTTGTTGAAAATGCTGTCCTTTCCCTCTCAATGGTTTTGGCTCCTTTGTCAAAGATCAATTGAATATAAGTATGTGGGTTGATTCAATTCTATTCCATTGATATACCCGTCTGTCACTGTACCAATACCATGCAGTTTTTAATCACAATTGCTATGTAGTAGAGCTTGAGGTCAGAGATAGTGATTTCACCAGATGTTATTTTATTGTTGAGAATTGTTTTGCTATCCTAAATTCTTTGTTATTCCAGATCAATTTGCAAATTGCTCTTTCTAACTCTGTGAAGAATTGAGTTGGAATTTTGATGGGTATTGGATTGAATCTGTAGATTGCTTTTGGCAAGATGGCCATTTTTACTATACTAATCCTGACAATCCATGACCATGGGAGATATTCACACCAGTCAGAATGTCTAAGATCAAAAACTTGGGTGACAGCAGATGCTGGCAAGGCTGTGGAGAAAGAAGAACACTCCTCCATTGCTGGTGTGATTGCAAGCTGGTACAACCACTCTGGAAATCAATTTGGCAGTTCCTCAGAATTGGAGATAAGACCTGAGGACCTACTAATACCACTCTTGGACATATACTCAGAAGATGCTCCAACATGTAATAAGGAAACATGCTCCACTATGTTCATTGAAGTCTTATTTATAATAGCCAGGAGCTGTAAATAACACAGATGTCCCTCAACATAAGAATGGATACATTTGCACAATGAAGTACTACTCAGCTATTAAAACAATGAATTTATGAAATTCCTAGATAAATGGATGGAACTCAAAAATCCTGAGTGAAGTAACCCAATCACAAAAGAACACACATGGTGTGCACACACTGATAAGTAGATCTTAGCCAAGAAGTTCAGAATACCAAAGATACAATTCACAAACCCCATGAAACTCAAGAAGGAACACCAAAGTGTACATACTTCCATCCTTCTTAGAAGAGGGAACAAAACACCCATGGAAGGAGTTACAGAGACAAAGTGTGGAGCACAGATTGATGGAAGGACCATCCAAAGACTGTTCCTCCTTGGAATCCATCCCATATACAAACACGAAACCCAGACACTATTGTGTATTCCAACAAGGGCTTGCTGACAGAAGCCTGTTATAGCTATCTCCAGAGAGGCTCTGCCAGTACCTGACAAATACAGAAGTGGATGCTCTAAGCCTATCATTGGACTGAGTGCATGGTCCCCAATGAAGGAGTTGGAGAAAGATCACATGGAGCTACAGGTGTTTATAACCCCATAGGAGGAACAAAAATATGAACTGTACTGGCTATTTTTGTGTCAACTTGACATAGCTGGAGTTATCACAGAGAAAGGAGCTTCAGTTGAGGAAATGCCTCCATGAGATCCAACTGTAAGGCATTTTCTCAATTAGTGATCAAGGGAGAAAGGCCCCTTGTGGGTGGGATCATCCCTGGGCTGGTAGTCTTGGGTTCTATAAGAGAGTAGGCTGAGCAAGCCAGAGGAGGCAAGCCAGTAAAGAACATCCCTCCATGACCTCTGCATCAGCTCCTGCTTTCTGACCTGCTTGAGTTCCAGTCCTGACTTCCTTTGGTGATGAACAGCAGTATGGAAGTGTAAGCTGAATAAACCCTTTCCTCTCCAACTTGCTTCTTGGTCATGATGTTTGTGCAGGAATAGAGACCCTGACTAAGACAATGAACCAACCAGTATCCCCAAAGTTGCCAGACACTAAACCACCAACCTTGGTGGGAGTCATGACTCCAGCGGCATATGGAGTAGAGAATGGCCTAGTTGGTTATCAAAGGGAGGAGAGGTCTTTGGTCCTCTGAAGGCTTTATGCACCAGTGTAAGTCCAGGAAGCAGGAGTTGGTAGATTGGTGAGCAAGGAGGAAGGAGGCAATATGTGATTTTTGGTGGCAAAACCAGGAAAGGAGATAACATTTGAAATGTAGATAAAGAAAATATCTAAGAAAAAAGAAAAAGAAAAAACAAAGAGAGAGTTCATCAAACTCCAGTTCCAATGGATATATCTACATCACAGCTCGAGCACCTGTGTCTCAGGGAATACCTCAGAAGTGTAGGAGAAAACCTTTTAAGCCAGAATATTAGAAAATCTGCTACAAGCAGGGCAGTGGTGGTACATGCCTTTAATTCTAGCACTTGGGAGGCAGAGGCAGGCAGATTTCTGAGTTCGAGGCCAGCCTGGTCTACAGAGTGAGTCCCAGGACAGCCAGGGCTACACAGAGAAACCCTGTCTCGGGGAAAAAAAAAACAAAACCAAAACAAAAAACAACAACAACAACAAAAAAAGAAAGTCTACTACAAAATGGGTTTTCTTTGAAATAACTGCATAGTCAAGATATGAATAGTGGCAATATCCGTAGATGATATTGATATTGAGTAGAT
The DNA here is from genome assembly GCF_978045245.1 of Mus caroli. Taxonomy (NCBI): domain Eukaryota; kingdom Metazoa; phylum Chordata; class Mammalia; order Rodentia; family Muridae; genus Mus; species Mus caroli. The sequence continues at coordinate 63,643,958 of NW_028227259.1, read as the reverse complement.
CCATATCATATATTCAAGATATGAATAGTGGCAATATCAGTAGATGAGCTAACACCAAATGGTATAATTTGTGGTATCACATCTCTGGACATGGAACTACAGGCAACTAAATATTGCTGCGATAGGGAAATTCAAGTTCTCCATAAGATGAGGCCCTGAAAATTGGTTTTCTATTCCAAACATAGAGACTTGGTAGGCCATCTAAGGATACCTAGGGATCCCCCACCAACTCAGAGGTAAAGTGGGGAAAGAATGGGGAAGAATTGTGGGAAGAGGTGAATGGGTGGTAGGTAGTTATTAGGATATAAAATGAATAAGTAATAATATTAATAATAATAGATTTCTGATATAAAATCATCAGCCCAGAAACAATATACAGACAAAAATAAAAAATAATGTTGTACTTGTATATTTGTACATACATACATACATACACACACACACACACATGTAACAATAAACATTGGTGATGAAATGGCTATGAATTTAAAAAGGACAGGCCTGGAATGAGTTGTAAGGAGGACACTTGGGAGGAACTGGAAGGACAAAATAAAAGAAGAAAAGTGATGTGATTTTATTTTTATATAATATGCAAAAAATTTTGAGCAGGAGGTATTTCTCAGAAATATTAGAATGAGCAGAGAAAAATCTTTAAAACTTCTTGCAAAAACTTTCTAATTTAATGATAGAAATATGTTTTCCCTTATTTGTTTATAGAATGATAAATTTCTCCATAAATTTACTTTTACAACTGCACATGAAAATTAAGGAAAAGACATTTCTTGCTTGTTGTTGTATTTTCAAGTCAGCCATGAAAAATGCTGTCCCTTTTTATATCATTTAATAAAATCTGAAAAAGTTTCTGGGTTTTGAATATGTAAGGATATATACATATAAATAAATATACACATGTCTATATATATATATATACACACACACACATATGTATACACACACCACATATATATGTCATACATACACAAAACTGATACATTCATATGTACATTCACAAAACTACTAATTTATAACAATGTACTTTTCAATTTTATCTAGCATGCCTTTATTGACAATTAAATTGAAGGTTTCATTGTCTATATAATCAGAAGTTCAGAGAAGAAATGATTCTGTCAACAATTAGCTTTATAAGATGATTTTAAGTCTTTCTCTCTATCAAGTCCCATTCAGCTATCTCCCTGATTCAAAAGTAAATAATCAAGTTTAAAATGTCTTTACTGTTTGCCCACTGACTAATTGTGTGGTAGATTCAGGAAATAATTTGCAATTTTTCATGGATAAACAAGGGCAACATTGATAACTTATACTATTCTGATGCTCTCTGCAACCTCCCTGGCCAGTAATTAAAGGAGTGATAACACACTATGCACTAAGTTTTTTCTTTAATAATATAAAGCTTCCAGGAGAAACATTCTTCTCCACATATGTGTGTGTATGTGTGTGTGTGTATTCAGTAATAAAGAATATCAGATAATTAAATTTTTACTGCAGTGAAATCCTGAAATTGCTGTTAGAAAGCATGACATTAATCTTCAGTTGGTACCCACTAAAATTATTCAGTCTATCCCAGAAAAAGTATTTGAAAAGTAAGCCTTGGTCCATTGCTAGAATAAATTTTAAAATTGCAAGAATAGATCTTGAAATCATTAGTTGTACAGTCACAGTTAGTTGGGGAAAAAATCCCTATATAGACTAACAACATGGAACAATGTTCAGGCCTGCTTTAACAGACTGCAAAAATGCTTCTTTATAACAGAGCAACTATTCATTTAGTATTAGTCATATGACTGGAATAGTGATAATTAACTATGTCTACTGAGACAGCTGCTAATGATATGTGCAGAAACCAGGTTGTTGATGATGAAACATTAAAACAAATGCATATGCTTCTATTACCCACTTGCAATCTTTTGTCTCCTTATAAAAAATGATAAGATCCTCCCATGTGGAAGAAATTGCTAGTTACTTTATGGATAACTGTACATCAGGGAATATTAATAAATTTTGCTTTACTTTTTTTTTAATTTTATGACTGAAAACTGTTAAAATACCTTGGAAACTTAAATCAATCACAATTCTTAGAGACAGTAAACACTTTCTCTTCTGTTGCTCTTTAAACCACTATTAGGAAAAAACACCTCTGACATACACATGCTTGTTTTCGTTGTCAGTAATGATTAAAAATAAAATAGATGGAGAATTAAATGATACAGAAAGAGACTGAGAAAATGTAGTTATTGGCCAAAAAGTAATCCCCCTCAGAAAAATGAAAATAAGAATGTCAACTGTCTCAAAATATTCCCATTTATTAAATCAGCAGAGACCAATGGATGGCTGTGAGCATCCACTTAGTATTTGTCAGGCACTGGCAGAGCCTGTCAAGAGATAGCTATATCTGGCTCCTGTCAGCAAGCATTTCTTGGCATCCACAATAGTGTCTGGGTTTGTCTCTAGATGGTCATTCTTTCAGTCTCTGTTCCATTACAGTCTCTGTAATTCCTCCATGGGTGTTTTGTTCCCTTCTAAGAGGTATCAAGTATTAACACTTTGGTCTTCCTTCTTCTTGAGATTCATGTGTTTTGGGAATTGTATCTTGGGTATTCTGTGCTTCTGGGCCAATATACACTTATCAGTGAGTGTAAAATGTGTGTTCTTTTGTGATTGGGTTAGCTCACTCAGGATGATATCTTACAGATCCATCCATTTGCCTAAGAATTTCATAAATTCATTGTTTTTAATAGCTGAGTAGTACTCCACTGTGTAAATGTACCACTTTTTCTGTATCCATTCCTCTGTTGAAGGACATCTACAGGGTCCCTAATGAAGGGGCTATAGAAAGTGCCCAAGGCGCTGAAGGGGTTTGCAGCCCCATAGGAGGAACAAAAATAAGAAATAACCACTACCCACAGAGCTCCCTGGGACTAGACCACCAACCAAAGTAAACACATGGTGGGACTCATGTCTCTAGCTGCATATGTAGCAGAGGATAGACTAGTTGGTCATCAATGGGAGGGGAGGCCCTTAGCCCTCTGAAGGTTCTTTGCCCCAGTATAAGGGAATGCAGGGTCAGGAAGCAGGAGTGGGTTGTTTGGTGAGCAGTGCAGGACGAAGGGATAGGGTATTTTCGGAGGGGAAACCAGCAAAGAAGATAACATTTGAAATGTAAATAAAGAAAATATCTAATTAAAAAGAAAGAAGGAAAATATTAGCAGCAACCTTACATAATCTTTCTTTTGATAACACATTAATTTTTGAGGGGGATCTATTTTAATAACTTGTGGTAAATTACAGTATGCTTTATTTTTATCATATTTTTCTACAATTTTTAATTCCTGTGGTACAGAAGTACTATCACTTTCATAGATATTTTTAGCTAAAGAAAAAAGTCAAGAAGCATGATTAAATGAATTGTTCACTGGTGTATTCTGTTAAGTTTAAATATATTTGTAATCAACTCTTTATCCAGAAAATGCATGTCCTTAATATCAGAGGATGTGACATAACTATAATCTAATTAGTGATCATTTTATTACAAATGCATTGTTGTAAAAAGATACAGCTTTTCCCCAGTAGTGTTTATTGGTCCTCTCTAACTGGTAAGGTCTAATAGTATCCTCTGAGTAAAATGGAGAAATAATGCAGGCTTTTATCCACCATGATATACAGCATAAAGGAAGCACAGAGGCATCTCTATGATCCAGCATACACTACTTGAAATCACGTGTCTGATCACATTATAATTCCATTTCCACAACAGCCCTTATCTGCAGCTTCAAGACATGTTGAAAAACACATAAACATGCAAAAATAATTGAGTGGAAGCAGAAACAAACAAAACAAAAATCAGCATACCCCCTTTTTTTAGAAATATATATATATTATATATTATATATTATATATATATAAACAATATTCTCTCAGTTTATAGACTAACAATGGATATCCACAAAAATAAACAAAACAAAGTATCATCTGCCTATTTTTACTCCAGATCAACTATTCATACTGATTTTTTTCATGAGTCCTTGTGTCCTAAACTATACTTTTCTACTTTATAAACATCACATTAAGCCTAGCTAGATCATTTCTGGTTTTAGATAATACATTTTGTAATTCCAGAATATTTTATTATATCATTTAGGAATGATGACATATATGCTATATTTACAACCAGAATTGAAGATTCCTTCATCAGTAATTTTTTTTTACTGTGCATCATTTTACCATTCTTATCTCAATACAATTCAAAAAACAAAGGAGAGATAAATGATTTGTATTAAAATTCCGTTGGTAGCCTTGTTAAAATAGAGAATGTATATGAAAATTTTAGCAACTTAACTTGCATTAGTGTTAATTAGTTGAGAGTTATTTTTTCAATCAGTAAACAGACGTGTAGTTTTCCTTCATTTTGAAATTTTATATGCCATTATTCATAAAGAGACAGAAGAAAGCTTCATATATAAAGAATGAAGTAACATATATATTTAATCTAGAATTATTGAAAATTCCATATTTGTTTTGTAATGGTCCAGGAAGTATTATTTTTATGATAGTAATTTGTATCAATAATATTTGAAATTATTTTTTCACTTTGTAAAACAATGACATAATGAATCCTAATTATTTAATTAAGATTGCAAACTTTTAATTGCAGATGATTTATGAACAAGAAAATATACGTATTAAATGGTACAATTTTTCACATTTCCTTGGGTACCATTTTCTAAAATTATACTTTTAAATTTCATGAGTTAAAAATATGTGGATATTTTCCTAGTAGAATAACATGAATCTCAGTGTAAATTTACTTAATATTAAGTATGTCATTAATATTTTTGTCTTTTCAAATAAAAATCATAGCTCTTAAGATTCTTTGCAATCACCCAATGTGTTCCTTTTGCTTTGTGCATTTTTTACTTTGAATACTCAATAATTGTGAGTATATTTTCTGGTTTAGATACTGCTGTGCACAGCTGAGTGAAACTGATTTTTTCTTCTCCATGTTGATGTAAGTAGGTCCTGTCACCTCTATTCACCATTCAGTTTATAGACACTTCACAATATTTGTTATTCAACACAGAACTCTGCATGCTGTAACACTTGCCTAGTAGGCAAGAGGTGCTCAGTGATATGACAATGGTTAATATGGGAGTAGTCAATTGCTTTCTTCCTGGATTGAAGTCTCATATAGACAAGCATTCTTATCCCATTGTTCTTATTATGTGTGCAAATAGTTAGCTCCTGGAATAGTCTTGGTTGATTCTACTTTAAGAAACTTTTAACTATCTTCCTCTTGTATGTTCCAGTTTTGAAAATGGACTCAGATATTTTTAAATTGGGATTATGGATGAAAAAAATTGATAATGTACATGGTATTCTCTACATGATTATCTTCAGCCATCTAAAACTACTGAGATTACCTGGCCACTATCTGTGGAAACTGTTCATACATCTCACAGGGAGTTCTATTCATTCTAAGTTCTTGGGAAAATCATGTTGAAATCACAGTTGTGTCATTTGGCTTCAAATGAATTGGTGTTGCACAACATATTGATGAGATCTTCCAAAATTGTTTCCATATAAAATTTAATTGATATTTCTACATAGTTATGAGATTTGGTTATAATGCAGAGAAAGAAAATGAGCACTGCTCTTTACACACCAGGTGACAACACTGTGGATAGATAATGTCTGGCATTTATTGAATTGATTTCTGTACTCAACTCTTCAGCTTCTACTCTAAAATATTATTCAAAATTCTGTGTTAAATGTACTCGAATGTAAAAATTTTTGGCTTCATTTTTGGGTTCTTTACTCTTTGACTCTATAACATAAATATAAAAGAAGGCTTATTTATATTTAGCCACTTATCAAAACAAAAAATTTTAATTGTTTAGACACACCTTGATTTAAGAATGTGGAATTACATATTTTCAACAGTGTCAAATGTCCAGTGATATTAGAAATACTAAGGATTATTGATAATGATAACATTTACTAATGAAGGGATTGCATATGTATAGAATTTGCTATTTGATACATAGTAATGTATTTTATAGTAGTTTTTTATTAGTATTGTATTTCTTATTTGGTGTACATTATTTTGGGCACAGAAAATTTACAGTCGAGTATTCAAAACTCTTGTAATCAATTTCAAATGTCATAATGAAACAAATTTTATAATAATAAGTAATGAAGCATTATTTTTCATAAGTAATAGTGATATGATATATAAAAATACTATTTCACACTGTGGTTTTAGAAATAGGAAAAAATATCTAAACTAGAGAAGATTATAATGTTTATTGCATATGTTAGATTATTTTATTACATACACTATAACAGAAAATGTTGTCTATTTATATTTACATTGCATTTTTGACAAAAATGAAAGAAGGGTATTTTAGAGAAATATATTGCTCCCAGTATTAAAAATGCATGGGTGAGCCAGGCAATGGTGGCGTATGCCTTTAATCCCAACACTTGGGAGGCAGAGGAAGGCAGATTTCTGAATTTGAGCCCAGCCTTGTCTATAGAGTGAGTTCTAGGACAGCCAGGGCTACACAGAGAAATCCTGTCTCGAAAGAAATGTATGAGTGATTTTTATAGAGATTTATAGATATTTATAGATATTTATAGAGAGAACAACTCTTAGATTTCAGCTTTCATGTGAACATGAAATAATACCTTTAGACATATAGTTTATACTATAATTAACCAAAATCCTGTTTTATTTCTACATAAAGGTCATAGGGTAGAAGAAAAATGTAATCCTATTTTGGGATATCAACAGACTATTGTATCCGAGTTTAGAGGGCGTCAACTCTTCTGTAATTGCTCTTTTTAAGAAATGGTAAATGTTGAAAAGGAATTCTATTTTATATATTTATTCCATTATGATGCTTTGTTCATTATGCATTGAAAAGTACTTTCTAGTGTGTACAATTCTTAATAATTCAAAGTTCTATAAATAAATTATGCATTATTTTGAAACCTCTCCAGAATATTAACAAATGGAATTTATTTTTCCACATAAAACTAGTTCTAAAAATTTGTCAATTGTCTGATAGATCTAAATTATTTTACTTATTAAAAGTTAATCTGTTTTGCTCTAAGTGTGGATTTTTCTTAAAATTTACCAATTCAGATATGAGTCAGAAATCATAACACATGTAACATTATTGTTAGATATCAACATGGAAGTTTTTTTTTTTTTTAATTCAGCTGGTTTATTTATCTCACCTGAGGTCATAGAATGCATTTCTTCCCCTGCATTTAGGATGAAGTTCTCTGTAGGCTATTTGTCCCCATTGCTTCAGACTCACATTATTAGTATCTCTTACATGTTTCCAGTGACACATATTTTCATACATTATATGCATACTATTATTTCTTTAAGTATGCAAAGCTTCCTTAAGGAAATCTGTATCTCAGAACATACTTGAGTACAGTGTATTGCAATGAGTATGAGAAACAATAAGTAGCAAGGGATGGTTTCTGTTATAAAATTATTGAGAATATTTCAAAATTAATTCTTTACTTCAAGTTATCACAACTTCTAGTTGTTAACCCAGCCTTGGTTCTAACCTTAGTTCACAAAAGAATTAAGAGAGCTTATTATTTTATTGTACTTGAGAAAACATGCTTAGTTCTACTCAAAGGACTCACTTTTAAGACAAATAAATAATTCATGGCCTCACAGGATTCATAAAACTGACAAATGAGGAGTCATTATTATACATTTAAAAAAAAAGAGCAGAAGTTGTCTGAATTTCCAACTGCATTTGACGATAACCCCTTAATGTTTACATGAATTTTGAAATAGTGTTCAGAGTAAATGGTGTCCTTTGTAACAGAAGGACAATTGGAGATGGCATTCATTTTAAAACATTTAAATGTGGAAGAATAGTAACAATAAGTATGTTGAAACCAGTAAATATATAAGTAAGTGATAAAACAAGCTCTTTAAATTCGGAAAAGTTATTTAATGGCTTTAGTTTCATAATCCCCTCTTTTGTAAGCAGGGTTATGGGACCTTGGTAAGCTACGTAAGGATTACAGCAACTTTTATATGTTTCTTATTCATTCTGACATAGAAGAATTAGCAGCATGTTTTATAATCATTACAATATACAAAAGTTCTAAATTGCTATCTTGCCAAGTCTTCCTACACACTCTCACAATGATGTCACTTGCCCTCCCTCAGCTCTACATTGACTTTATCAGGAAAGAAAAATGTATCATTCTTCCTCCACCATTGCATCGTCTTTTAGGTTGCTTACCACCTTTTCAGTAGATGAGTACTTTAGAAAATCATGTAATTTTGCAACCATGATGCCACATTTCCACCTGCAAAAACAAAACAAAACAGAAAAACCAACAAACCAAACTTGAGACTGGATTCAGGATGGTTGGGATCTACTGAAGGTATTAACCTCTACACTTTAAAAACTGTTTGTCTTTAAAACTGCTTATATTGGCAGTATATAACATTAATGTTGATGAAAATTTCACAAATATTGGAGAATTGGAGTGAACTGCATATTTGGTTATCCTAAATGAAGAGAAACTTACATTAAGAACTATAAGTTTATATAATTGAATATAATATAATACATTTCATTATAAGAATTTTCAACATGGTAAGGTTTTATTCATTCAATTTTTCAGAATAAGTACATTCCAGACAAATAACTCATTCACCAAATAAACATTAAATCAATAGTTGAAGAAGATTTCGATGTAAAAGACCACATAAAATGGAATAATAATAGTTGCATTTGAATCTTAGTTAGCTTATGTGTTATGTTCTTGAAAGTAATGAATTCTTCTTGTGTTTTATGTTAATAAAGAAGAGGGATGAACTAACACCAACCTCTTTAGCTAGTATTAGTAATGGAAGGCTTGTTTTATATTAACATTTTATAACAAATCTCAATGTTTAATAATCTCAGCATAATTATTTTTTAATTTAATCTCATTGTTTTACTTATTCACTTTACATTCTGCTCACTGTCGCCTTCCCTGTCACTCCCTTCTACAGCCCTTTCCCTATAAACCTCTCCCTTCTCCTCTGAGTGGGTGTACCCCTCTGCATATTCCCCCACCCTGGCACTTCCAGTCTCTGTGAGGTTTGGTGCTTCCTCTCCCGCTAAGGCCAAACAAGTCAGAACAGCTAGAGGAACATAGCTCACATATAGGTAACAGTTTTTGGGATAATCCCTGTATCAGTTGTTCTGGACCTACATGTAAATCAACCTGCTCATCTTCTATATATGAGTGGGGAGACCTAGGTATGTTCTTTGGTTGGTGATTCAGATTCTGAAAATCCCAAAGGTCTGGGTTAGTTGACTGTTGGTCTTCCTGTGAAATTCCTGCCTGTTTTCAGGGTCCACAATAATTATTAGCGGTATATAATTTCCATTACCAATTTGGTATTAAACAATGACACAGAAAGATTTTCTGAGCATAAGAAACATATTCAATTCATATCTTCTCTCTTCGATTGTTTTGCTTTGCTTGATACTATAAATTCTCAGTATGCAGTCCAGATAGATCTTGAACTTAAGGTTCTCTTGCCTAAGTCTCAGTGCTAGGGTTCATAAATATATACGATCATCCCTCCTCCTGATTTTTTCTTAAACTAAGAGATTATAATGTAATGTATTTACTTTAATTTTATCACAAACAAGGCCAAATATATTAAGATAATATGTATAACGATTTTGAGTCGAAAGCCATTCTCACTATTTTGGGTAAACTATTAAAAATTTCTAAAATAGTATGTCTTTGATATCCTCTTACAGATTTTTCTTTGACATAATAAAAGCTAGTTGTGTTGTCAGTTATTAAACTAGAACAAATACTAAAATATTACAAAGTACATTTTATATACTAAATTTTTGTTGAAGGAATACCTAGATATATCATTCAAAGACCTAAATAAATTATCCTCTGCATTAGCAGGAGGAAAACTTAGCTGAAAACTTTTTGAAAACTTCTATCTTTATTTTCTTAAACTATTTCTGTATGAAGATTTTATTTTCTGAGTCATAGTATAAATTTCTCTTCAAATCATGCCATAAAATATTGATGGCATAGTTCTAAAACACAAATAAGCTCAATATGATATTTTCTTTCTCTACTTCTTTATGTTTCCAGTACTAAGCATTTTACATTTACTTTCTGTGACTCATACTCATGCTCTGATCTAAATCAGAGTATATCTCACTTATTAATAATAGATTGACACAATATATGACTAAATCTGGGCTTCTGGAGACCATGTTTATGTTTGTTTATACATTTCCTAATTCATCAATTTTTTTAGTTACTTAATATATTTTGTTTCTTAATATATTTGCATTGCTTTGCACAATAAATCTCTTTTGGAATGAGCCATGCACATGGTTATTATGTATAAGTTCAAATCTTTGACATCTAGCACCAAGATACCCCTGTTGACCCTATGACTTCATTTATTGCTGAAAATTTATTGAACATGTTGTTTTCTTTATCACAGAAAAATGAGACAAAGGAGAAAATTAATGTGATACTGTATATTAAGCACTCAAGACTTGAATAGTACTTTCTCAAATATGACTATTTCCAATTGCATCTGATCAGTGGATTTAGCACATTTTATTCTGTAATCTTCATTTTCAGCAGAAGTCCTGAAGATAATTTTTCAATACATAAGAAGATTCCTCAGGCCTTTATTGTTAGGAACATTAATATCTCATTACAGAATATTGGTTGTTATGGTAACCAGAGAGAAGACAGAAGGAGGAGGGCATTGGTAAAGTTATTAGATGACAGTTAAGGTTAAATTTAAACAGTTTTAATGATAGTTTCCAACTTTAAATTGAGTTTGGCTAGGGTTCACCTTGCTATTTGTTTGACACCAGTAAAGACCAAATCATGAACATTTCCTAATATTTTTAAATCAATTTGATTTTCTCTACTACAGTTTGTCTTTAGGAACTACAGGAAGGGGGGAATGATACAATTTCCCTTGTTGCTTAAATGGCATTAGTTTCAAAAGGTCACCAAGAGAGAACATGCCGCCATCCATATCTTGTTAAAGACATGCTCTCTCACTACTGATGGGATCTAAGGCATTAACATTAGTGCTATTACCTAACATATGCTTATGCATATCAGAAACCTATTTAAGGATGTTAGAGTTAACTGGTTTGATAGGCATGTGAGAGCCTCAGGAGAGACAGCAGGTTGTGCACTGTATTATCCCTGCTTGAATAGTAGAATGCAGTTCTACATATAAATAACGGTGAAAGAGGGTGGTTGTTTTAATTTAGGTAAATAAAAGTTTGATTTACACATTGGACAGGGGTAGAGGTGGACAGCAGGGTAAGTGGTTAAGAGTACTTGCTCTTACAGAAGAACTGAGCCTTTTATTGTTTTGTATTTTTGAGCATTCATCCAGGCATTTCACAACTGCATGCAACTCCAGCTTCGAGGAATCAAATGTCATGTTCAGGTCTCCACAGTTGGTTGTCATAGGATTCAAGTATGTATACATGAGCAAGACCCACCCACACAAGCAGACAGATACACATTCAGAAAAACAAACATAAAACAGCCCTCATCTTTTTACAAAAGTCATCAAGAGATACAGGAAAAGATAGAAAGAATGACACAGATTATAGGCTATTTTGTTGTTGTTTTATTTAATTATCTGGAGTTTGAACTATACTTTGAATTACTTCAGTGAATAAACTCTACTTTGCACATTGGCTTGGAAGTTATACTGAAAAATTGTAAGATGGATAATAAACAGAACATTTATTACTATTAAAAGAAATAATGCCTGTACTTAAAATGTGTAATTCTAAACTGGTCAACATTTTGCAAATCATGAGAATTAGGTTAAATTTAACAAAGTAACATAATTCTTTTTTTTTTCTTTTTTTTCTTTTTTTTTTTTTTGAGACAGGGTTTCTATGTATAGTCCTGGCTGTCCTGGAACTCACTTTGTAGACCAATCTGCCTGCCTCTGCCTCCCGAGTGCTGGGATTAAAGGCGTGTGCCACCACGCCCTGCTTAACATAATTCTTAACTAAGTTTGCAGAAAGAATAACAAGCTAGACAAACCAAAAAGAGTCCCCAAAATGTAATTATTCTAATAAGTAGTGTGAAAATGATGGTGTTTGTTGATGTATTCACAGACTTTCCAGAGGATTTTTAGAGAGATGGAAATCTATTTTTAAATATTACATAAATATTATTGCAGTGGTATTTATAAATTCATAATCATATTAAAATGATTTGGTGAATTTTCCAAGTTTCCAGCCCACCTTTCAGGTGAACCCAGTTCACATGGCCACAGGCGACTATACCTGGTTAGAGGATAGGGCCACACATCCATCTCCAAATTTTTACCCAAATTTGCTCTTATCTAAAAGAAATGCAGGGACAAGGTGTGGAGCAGATATTGAAGTAAAGGCAATCCAGAGACTGCCCAAATCTGTGGATCCATCCCATATACAGACACCAAACCCAGACATTATTGCAGATGCCAAGAAGTGCTTGTTGACAGAAGCTTGATATAGATGTCTCCTGAGAAGCTCTGCTAGAGCCTGATAAATACAGATGCAAATGCTTGCAGCCAACCATTTGACTGAGCATGAGGATCCCAAAGAAAGTATTAGGGGAAGGACTGAAGTAGCTGAACGGGTTGTGACCAAAAAAGAACAACAATATCTACTTCATATATTCCTTTGCTTTTATTTATTTATTTATTTATTTATTTATTTATTTATTTATTTATTTATTTATTTATTTGTATTAGGTATTTTCTTCATTTACATTTCCAATTCTATCTCAAAAGTCGCCCAAATCATCTCCCAAACTCCCCTACCCACCCACTCCCACTTCTTGGCCCTGGCGTTCCAATGTACTGAGGCATATAAAGTTTGCAAGACCAATGGGCCTCTCTTTCCAATGATGGCCAACTAGGCCAACTTCTGATACATATGCAGCAAGAGAAATGAGCTCCGGGGGGTACTGGTTAGTACATTTTGTTGATACACCTATAGGGTTGCAGATCCCTTTTGCTCCTTGGGTACATTCTCTAGCTCCTCCATTGGGGGCCCTGTGAGCCATCCAATAGCTAACTATGAGCATAAACTTATGTGTTTTCTAGGCCCCAGGATAGTCTCACAAGAGACAGCTATATCAGGGTCCTTTTAGCAAAATCTTGCTAGTTTATACAATGGTGTCAGCCTTTGGAGGCTGATTATGGGATGGATTTCCGGATATGGCAATCTCTAGATGGTCCATCCTTTCATCTCAGCTCTAAACTTTGTCTCTGTAACTCCTTTCACGGGTGTTTTGTTCCCAATTCTAAGAAGGGGCAAAGTGTCCACACTTTGGTCTTCGTACTTCTTGAGTTTCATGTGTTTTGCAAATTGTATCTTGTATCTTGGGTATTCTAAGTTTTTGGCCTAATATCCACTTACCAGTGAGTACATATCATGTGAGTTCTTTTGTGATTGGGTTACCTCACTCAGGATGATGCCCTCCAGGTCCATCCATTTGCCTAGGAATTTCATAAATTCATTCTTTTTAATAGCTGAGAAGTGTTTCATTGGGTAAATATACCACAATTACTGTATCCATTCCTCTGTTGAGGAGCATCTGGGTTCTTTCCAGCATCTGACTATTATAAATAAGGCTGCTATGAACATAGAGGAGCATGTGTCCTTCCTACCAGTTGGAACATATCTGGATATATGCCCAGGAGAAGTATTGCAGGATCCTCTGGTAGTAGTATGTCCAATTTTCTGAGGATCCGCAAGACTGATTTCCAGAGTGGTTGTACAAGCTTGCAATCCCACCAACAATGGAAGAGTGAGTGTCCCTCTTTGTCCACATCCTCACCAGCATCTGCTGTTACCTGAATTTTTGATCTTATCCGTTCTGACTGGTGTGAGGTGGAATCTCAGGGTTGCTTTGGTTTGCATTTCCCTGATGATTAAAGATGCTGAACATTTTTTCAGGTGCTTCTCAGCCATTCAGTATTCCTCAGCTGAGAATTCTTTGTTCAGTTCTAAGCCCCATTTTTAATGGGGTTATTTGATTTTCTGAAGTCCACCTTCTTGTGTTCTTTACATATATTGGATATTAGTCCCTTATCTGATTTAGGATAGGTAAAGATCCTTTCCCAATCTGTTGGTGGCCTTTTTTTCTTATTGACAGTCTCTTTTAACTTACAGAAGCTTTGAAATTTTATGAGGTCCAATTTGTGGATTCTCAATCTTACAGCACAAGCCATTGCTATACTATTCAGGAATTTTTTCCTCTGTACCCATATCTTCACGGCTTTTCCACACTTTCTCCTCTATAAGTTTCAGTGTGTCTGGTTTTATGTAGAGTTCCTTAATCCACTTAGATTTGACGATAGTACAAGGAAATAGGAATGGATCAATTCCCATTCTTCTACATGTTAACCGCCAGTTGTCCCACACCATTTGTTGAAAATGCTGTCTTTTTTCCACTGGGTGGTTTTAGCTCCCTTGTCAAAGATCAAGTGACCATAGGTGTGTGGGTTCACTTCTGGGTTTTCAATTCTAGTCTCTTCATTTACCTCTCAGTCCCTGTAACAGTACCATGCAGTTTTTATCACTATTGCTCTTTAGTTCAGTTTTAGGTCAGGCATGGTGATTCCATCAGAGGTTCTTTTATCCTTGAGAAGAGTTTTTCCTATCCTAGGTTTTTTGTTATTCCAGATGAATTTGCAGATTGCTCTTTCTAATTCGTTGAAGAATTGAGTTGGAATTTTGATGGGGATTGCATTGAATCTGTAGATTGCTTTTGGCAAGATAGTCATTTTTATTATATTGATCCTGCCAATCCATGAGCATGGGAGAACTTTCCAAGTTCTGAGATCTAATTTAATTTCTTTCTTCAGAGACTTGAAGTTCTTATCATACAGATCTTTCACTTCCTTAGTTAGAGTCATGCCAAGGTTTTTTTTATATTACTTGTGACTATTGTGAAGGGTGTTGTTTCTCTAATTTCTTTCTCATCCAGTTTATCCTTTGTGTAGAGAAAGGCCATTTACTTGTTTGAGTTAATTTTATATCCAGCTACTTCACTGAAGATGTTTATAAAGCTTAGGAGTTCTCTGGTGGAATTTTTAGGGTCACTAATATATACTATCACATCATCTACAAAAAGTGATATTTTGACTTCTTCCTTTCAAATTTGTATACTCTTGATCTCTTTTTGTTTGTTGAATTGCTCTGGCTAGGACTTCAATTACAATGTTGAATAGGTAGGGAGAGAGTGGCCAGCCTTGTCTAGTCCCTGATTTTAGAGGGATTGCTTCCAGCTTCTCACCATTTACTTTGATGTTGGCTACTGGTTTGCTGTAGATTGATTTTGTCATGTTTAGGTATGGGCCTTGAATTCCTGATCTTTCCAAGACTTTTATCATGATGGGTGTTGGGTTTTGTCAAATGCTTTCTCTGCATCTAACGAGATGATCATGTGGTTTTTGTCTTTGAGTTTGTTTATATAGTGGATTATGTTGATGGATTACCATATATTAAGCCATCCCTGCATCCCTGGAATGAAACCTACTTGGGAAGGGTTGGATGTTTGTTTTAATGTGTTCTTGGATTCGATTCGGTAAGCGAGAATTCTATTGAGTATTTTTGCATTGATATTCATAAGGTTAATTGGTCTGAAATTCTCCATCTTTGTTGGGTGTTTCTGTGGTTTAGGTATCAGAGTAATTGTGGCTTCATAGAATGAATTGGGTAGAGTACCTTCTTATATTTTGTGGAACAGTTTGTGTAGAACTGGAATTAGATCTTCTTCGAAGGTCTGATAGAACTCTGCACTAAACCCATCTGATCCTGGAATTTTTTGGTTGGGAGTCTATTAATGGATGCTTCTATTTCTTTGGGGGATACAGGACTGTTTATATCATTAACCTGATCCTGACTTAACTTTATTAACAGGTATCTGTCTAGCAATTTGTCCGTTTCATCCAGGTTTTCCAGTTTTGTTGAGTATTGCCTTTTGTAGAAGGATCTGATGTTGTTTTGGATATCTTCAGGATCTGTTGTTATGTCTCCCTTTTCATTTCTGATTTTGTAAATTAGGATGCTGTCCCTGTGCCCTATAGTGAGTCTGGCTAACGGTTTATCTATCTTGTTGATTTTCTCAAAGAACCAGTTCATTTGGTTGATTCTTTGAATAGTTCTTGTTTCCACTTGGTTGATTTCACCCCTGCATTTGATTATTTCCTGCTGTCTACTCCTCTTGTGTGAATTTGTTTCCTTTTGTTCTAGAACTTATAGGTGTGTTGTCAAGCTGCTAGTTTGTGCTCTCTCTAGTTTCTTTTTGGAGGCACTCAGAGCTATGAGTTTTCCTCTTAGAAATGCTTTCATTGTGTCTCATACGTGTGGTATGTTGTGGCTTCATTTTCATTAAACTCTAAAAAGTCCTTAATTTCATTCTTTATTCCTTACTTGACCCAGATATCCTTGAGAGGAGTGTTTTTCAGTTGCTATGTGAATGTTGGCTTTCTATTTTTTATGTTGTTATTGAAGATTATCCTTATTCTATGGTGATCTGATAGAATGCATGGGACAATTTCAATATTTTTTTATTTGTTGAGGCCTGTTTTGTGACCAATTATATGGACAATTTTTGAGAAGGTACCATGAGGTGCTAAGAAGAAGGTACAACCTTTTGTTTTAGGATAAATTGTTCTGTAGATATCTGTTAAATCCATTTGTTTCATATCTTCTGTTAGTTTTACTGTGTCCCTTGTTAGTTTGTGTTTCAAAGATCTGTCCATTGAAGAAAGTGGTATGTTGAAGTCTCCCACTATTATTGTGTGAGGTGCAATGTGTAATTTGAGCTTTACTAAAGTTTCTTTAATGAATGTGGCTGCCCTTGCATTTGGAGCATAGATATTCAGTATTGACAGTTCCTCTTAGAAGATTTTACCTTTGATGAGTAGGAAGTGCCCCTCCTTGTCTTTTTCATATAACTTTGGTTTGGATGTAAATTTTATTAGATATTAGAATGGTTACTCCATCTTGTTTCTTCAGACCATTTGCTTTGAAAATTGTTTTCCAGCTTTTCGTTCTGAGGTAGTGTCTGTCTTTTTCCCTGAGATGCGTTTCATGTAAGCAGCAAAGTGTTGTTTCCTGTTTGTGTAGCCAGTCTGTTAGTCTATGTCTTTTTATTGGGGAGTTGAGTCCATTGATATTAAGAGATATTAAGGAAAAGTAATTGTTGCTTTCTATTATTTTTGTTGTTAAAGTTGGCATTCTGTTCTTGTGGCTGTCTTCTTGCTTTTTTCTAGGACATGGTTTCAGTCCTTGTATTGTTTTTTTTTTTGTTTTTTTGTTTTTTTGTTTTGTTTTTTTTTTTCTGTCATTATCCTTTGAAAGGCTGGATTCATGGAAAGATAATGTGTGAATTTGGTTTTGTCGTGGAATACTTTGTTTTCTCCATCTAAGATAATTGAAAGCTTGGCTGGGTATAGTATCCTGGGCTGGCATTTGTGTTCTCTTAGTGTCTGTATAACATCTGTCCAGGCTCTTCTGGCTTTCATAGTCTCTGGTGAAAAATCTGATGTAATTCTGATAGGCTTGCCTTTATATGTTACTTGACCTTTTTCCCTTACTGTTTTTAATATTCTATCTTTATTTTGTGCATTTGTTGTTCTTGTTCTGATTATTATGTGTCGGGAGGAATTTCTTTTCTGGTCCAGTCTATTTGGAGTTCTATAAGCTGCTTATATATTCATGAGCATCTCTTTCTTTAGGTTTGGAAAGTTTTTTTTTTATGACTATTTTTTTTAATATTTTTATTACATATTTTCCTCAATTACATTTCCAATACTACCCCAAAAGTCCCCCATAGCGTCCCCCACTTCCCTACCCACCCATTCCCATTCTTTTGGCCCTGGCATTCCCCTATATTGGGGCATATAAAGTTTGCAAGTCCAATGGGCCTCTCTTTCCATTGATGGCCGACTAGGCCATCTTTCGATACATATGCAGCTAGAGACAAGAGCTCCAGGGTTCTGGTTAGTACATCATGTTGTTCCAACAATAGGGTTGCAGATCCCTTTAGCTCCTTGGGTACTTTCTCTAGCTTCTCCATTGGGAGCCCTGTGATACATCCAATAGCTGACTGTGAACATCCACTCCTGTGTTTGCTAGGCCCCGGCATCGTCTCACAAGAGACAGCTATATTTGGGTCCTTTCAGCAAAATCTTGCTAGTGTATGCAATGGTGTCAGCGTTTAGAAGCTGATTATGGGACGGATCCCTGGATACAGCAGTCTCTAAATGGTCCATCCTTTCATCACAGCTACGAACTTTGTCTCTGTAACTCCTTCCCTGGGTGTTTTTTTCCCAATTCTAAGAAGGTGCACAGTGTCCACACTTTGGTCTTCATTCTTCTTGAGTTTCATGCGTTTAGCAAATTGTATCTTATATCTTGGGTATCCTAAGTTTTGGGCTAATATCCACTTATCAATGAATACATATTGTGTGAGTTCTTTTGTGATTGTGTTACTTCACTCAAGATGATGCCCTCCAGGTCCATCCATTTGGCTAGGAATTTCATAAATTCATTCTTTTTAATAGCTGAGTAGTACTCCATTGTGTAAATGTACCATAATTTCTGTATCCATTCCTCTGTTGAGGGACATCTGGGTTCTTTCCAGCTTCTGGCTATTATAAATAGGGCTGCTATGAACATAGTGGAGCATGTGTCCTTTTTACCGGTTGGGACATCTTCTGGATATATGCCCAGGAGAGGTATTGCTGGATCCTCCGGTAGTACTATGTCCAATTTTCTGAGGAACCGCCAGACTGATTTCCAGAGTGGTTGTACAAGCTTGCAATCCCACCAACAATGGAGGAGTGTTCCTCTTTCTCCACATCCTCGCCAGCATCTGCTGTCACCTGAATTTTTGATCTTAGCCATTCTGACTGGTGTGAGGTGGAATCTCAGGGTTGTTTTGATTTGCATTTCCCTGATGATTAAGGATGTTGAACATTTTTTCAGGTGCTTCTCTGCCATTCAGTATTCCTCAGGTGAGAATTCTTTGTTCAGTTCTGAGCCCCATTTTTTAATGGGGTTATTTGACTTTCTGGAGTCCACCTTTTGAGTTCTTTATATATATTGGATATTAGTCCCTTATCTGATTTAGGATAGGTGAAGATCCTTTCCCAATCTGTTGGTGGTTTTTTTGTCTTATTGATGGTGTCTTTTGCCTTGCAGAAGCTTTGGAGTTTCATGAGGTCCCACTTGTCAATTCTCGATCTTACAGCACAAGCCATTACTGTTCTATTCAGGAATTTTTCCCCTGTGCCCATATCTTCAAGGCTTTTCCCCACTTTCTCCTCTATAAGTTTCAGTGTCTCTGGTTTTATGTGAAGTTCCTTGATCCACTTAGACTTGACCTTAGTACAAGGAGATAGGAATGGATCGATTCACATTCTTCTACATGTTAACAACTAGTTGTGCCAGCACCATTTGTTGAAAATGCTGTCTTTCTTCCACTGGATGGTTTTAGCTCCCTTGTCGAAGATCAAGTGACCATAGGTGTGTGGGTTCATTTCTGGGTCTTCAATTCTATTCCATTGGTCTATTTGTCTGTCACTATACCAGTACCATGCAGTTTTCATCACAATTGCTCTGTAGTAGAGCTTTAGGTCCGGCATGGTGATTCCACCAGAGGTTCTTTTATCCTTGAGAAGAGTTTTTGCTATCCTAGGTTTTTTGTTATTCCAGATGAATTTGCAGATTGCACTTTCTAATTCGTTGAAGAATTGATTTGGAATTTTGATGGGGATTGCATTGAATCTGTAGATTGCTTTTGGCAAGATAGCCATTTTTACAATGTTGATCCTGCCAATCCATGAGCATGGGAGATCTTTCCATCTTCTGAGATCTTCTAGAATTTCTTTCTTCAGAGACTTGAAGTTTTTATTATACAGATCTTTCACTTCCTTAGTCAGAGTCACGCCAAGATATTTTATATTATTTGTGACTATTGAGAAGGGTGTTGTTTCCCTAATTTCTTTCTCAGCCTGTTTATTCTTTGTGTAGAGAAAGGCCATTGATTTGTTTGAGTTAATTTTATATCCAGCTACTTCACCGAAGCTGTTTATCAGGCTTAGGTGTTCTCTGGTGGAATTTTTAGGGTCACTTATATATACTATCATATCATCTGCAAAAAGTGTTATTTTGACTTCATCTTTTCCAATTTGTATCCCTTTGATCTCCTTTTGTTGTCTAATTGCTCTGGCTAGGACTTCAAGTACAATGTTGAATAGATATGGAGAAAGTGGACAGCCTTGTCTAGTCCCTGATTTTAGAGGGATTGCTTCAAGCTTCTCACCATTTACTTTGATGTTGGCTACTGGTTTGCTGTAGATTGCTTTTATCATGTTTAGGTATGGGCCTTGAATTCCTGATCTTTCCAAGACTTTTATCATGAATGGGTGTTGGATCTTGTCAAATGCTTTTTCCGCATCTAAGGAGATGACCATGTGGTTTTTGTCTTTGAGTTTGTTTATATACTGGATTACGTTGATGGATTTCCGTATATTGAACCATCCCTGCATCCCTGGGATGAAACCTACTTGGTCAGGATGGATGATTGTTTTGATGTGTTCTTGGATTCGGTTAGCAAGAACTTTATTGAGGATTTTTGCATCAATATTCATAAGGGATATTGGTCTGAAGTTTTCTATCTTTGTTGGGTCTTTTTGTGGTTTAGGTATCAGAGTAATTGTGGATTCATAGAATGAGTTGGGTAGAGTACCTTCTGTTTCTATTTTGTGTAATAGTTTGTGAAGAACTGGGATTAGATCTTCTTTGAAGGTCTGATAGAACTCTGCACTAAACCCATCTGGTCCTGGGCTTTTTTTAGTTGGGAGACTATTAATGACTGCTTCTATTTCTTTGGGGGATATAGGGCTGTTTAGATCATTAACCTGATCTTGATTCAACTTTGGTACCTGGTATCTGTCTAGGAACTTCTCCATTTCATCCAGGTTCTCCAGTTTTGTTGAGTATAGCTTTTGGTAGAAGGATCTGATGGTGTTTTGGATGTCTTCAGGATCTCTTGTTATGTCTCCTTTTTCATTTCTGATTTTGTTAATTAGGATGCTTTCCTTGTGCCCTCTAGTGAGTCTGGCTAAGGGTTTATCTATCTTGTTGATTTTCTCAAAGAACCAGCTCCTTGATTGGTTGATTCTTTGAATAGTTTTTCTTGTTTCCACTTGGTTGATTTCACCCCTGAGTTTGATTATTTCCTGCCGTCTACTCCTCTTGGGTGAATTTGTTTCCTTTTGTTCTAGTGCTTTTAGGTGTGTTGTCAAGCTGCTAATGTGTGCTCTCTCTAGTTTCCTTTTGGAGGCACTCAGAGCTATGAGTTTTCCTCTTAGAAATGCTTTCATTGCGTCCCATAAGTTTGGGTATGTTGTGGCTTCATTTTCATTGAACTCTAAAAAGTCCTTAATTTCTTTCTTTATTCCTTCCTTGACCAAGGTATCATTGAGAAGAGTGTTGTTCAGTTTCCACGTGAAGGTTGGCTTTCTATTATTTATTTTGTTATTGAAGATCAGCCTTAGTCCATGGTGATCTGATAGGATGCATGGGACAATTTCAATATTTTTATATCTGTTGAGGCCTGCTTTGTGACCAATTATGTGGTCAATTTTGGAGAAGGTACCATGAGGTGCTGAGAAGAAGGTATATCCTTTTGTTTTAGGATAGAATGTTCTGTAGATATCTGCCAGATCCATTTGATTCATAATTTCTCTTAGTTTCACTGTGTCCCTGTTTAGTTTCTGTTTCCATGATCTGTCCATTGGTGAAAGTGGTGTGTTGAAGTCTCCCACTATTATTGTATGAGGTGCAATGTGTGCTTTGAGATTTACTAAAGTTTCTTTAATGAATGTGGCTGCCTTTGTATTTGGAGCATAGATATTCAGGATTGATAGTTCCTCATGGAGGATTTTACCTTTGATGAGTATGAAGTGTCCCTCCCTGTCTTTTTTAATGACTTTGGGTTGGAAGTCAATCTTATCAGATATTAGAATGGCTACTCCAGCTTGTTTCTTCATGCCATTTGCTTGGAAAATTGTTTTCCAGCCTTTCATTCTGAGGTAGTGTCTATCCTTTTCTCTGAGATGAGTTTCCTGTAAGCAGCAAAATGTTGGGTCTTGTTTTTGTAGCCAGTTTGTTAGTCTATGTCTTTTTATTGGGGAGTTGAGTCCATTGATATTAAGAGATATTAAGTAAAAGTAATTGTTGTTTCCTGTTATTTTTGTTGTTAAAGTTGGCATTTTGTTCTTGTGGCTGTCTTCTTTTAGGTTTGTTGAGGGATTACCTTCTTGTTGTTTCTAGGGCGTTGTTCCTGTCCTTGTATTGGTTTTTTTCTGTTATTATCCTTTGAAGGGCTGGATTCGTGGAGAGATAATGTGTGAATTTGGTTTTGTCGTGGAATACTTTGGTTTCTCCATCTATGTTAATTGAGAGTTTGGCTGGGTATAGTAGCCTGGGCTGGAATTTGTGTTCTTTTAGTGTCTGTATAACATCCGTCCAGGATCTTCTGGCTTTCATAGTCTCTGGTGAAAAATCTGGTGTAATTCTGATAGGCTTGCCTTTATATGTTACTTGGCCTTTTTCTCTTACTGCTTTTAGTATTCTATCTTTATTTAGAGCATTTGTTGCTCTGATTATTATATGTCGGGAGGTATTTCTTTTCTGGTCCAGTCTATTTGGAGTTCTGTAGGCTTCTTGTATGTTCATGGGCATCTCTTTCTTTAGATTTGGGAAGTTTTCTTCTATAATTTTGTTGAAGATGTTTGCTGGTCCTTTGAGTTGAAAATCTTCATTCTCATCCACTCCTATTATCCGTAGGTTTGGTCTTCTCATTGTGTCCTGTATTTCTTGGATGTTTTGAGTTAGGATCTTTTTGCATTTTACATTTTCCTTGATTGTTGTGCTGATGTTCTCTATGGAATCTTCTGCACCTGAGATTCTCTCTTCCATCTCTTGTATTCTGTTGCTGATGCTGGTATCTATGGTTCCAGATTTCTTTCCTAGGGTTTCTATCTCCAGTGTTGCCTCATTTTGGGTTTTCTTTATTGTGTCTACTTCCCTTTTTAGGTCTAGTATGGTTTTGTTCATTTCCATCATCTGTTTGAATGTGTTTTCCTGTTTTTCTGTAAGGACTTCTACCTGTTTGATTATGTTATCGTGTTTTTCTTTAAGGATTTGTAACTCTTTAGCAGTGTTCTCCTGCAATTCTTTAAGGGATTTTTGTGCTTCCTCTTTATTGTCTTCTGCCTGTTTAGCAGTGTTCTCCTGCATTTCTTTAAGTGTGTTATTAAAGTCCTTCTTGAAGTCCTCTATCATCATCAGGAGATATGCTTTTAAATCCGTGTCTAGCTTTTCCAGTGTGTTGGGGTGCCCTGGACTGGGCGAAGTGGGGGTGCTGGGTTCTGATGATGGTGAGTGGTCTTGGTTTCTGTTAGTAAGATTATTACGTTTACCTTTCGCCATCTGGTAATCTCTGGGGTTAGTTGTTATCGTTGTCACTGTTTAAAGATTGGTGCAGAAGCTGTGTTCCACTCACCAGCAGTCTCTAAATCCTGCGCGGGGGTCGTGGGTAGCTGATGGTACCCTGGTGCTGGTCCAGCCGGAAGAGGCCTGTGGTCCTACTCAGGCCGTTTTTCTGCTTCCCTAACTAATGCAGTTTCTGGTCCCGCCTGCAATTGGATTGGAGCAGAAGCTGTGTTCCACTCTCCAGTCTCCAGAAGTCTTAAGATCCTGTGGTGGGTGTTGTGGGTAGCTGGTGAGTGTCAGTCGACCCTGCACCCCAGCTGCCCCGGTGCTTTTCTGACAGGAAGAGGGTTGTGGCCCTATGTAGGCCGGATTTCTCTCTCCCCAACCAGAGCAGTCTCAGGTCCCGCGTGATTGGACTGGAGCAGAAGCTGTGTTCCACTCACCAGCAGTCCCAAAATCCTGCGGCGGGGGTCGTGGGTAGCTGGCGGGTGTCAGGCAACCCTGCGCTCCCGCTACCCTGGTGCTGATCCGGCCGGATGAGGCCTGTGGCCCTACTCAGGCCGGTTTCTGCTTCCCTAACTAATGCAGTCTCAGGTCCCGTGCAATTGGATTGGAGCAGAAGCTGTGCTCCACTCACCAGAAGTCTTAAGATCCTGTGGCGGGTGTTGTGGGTAGCTGGCGAGTGTCAGCAGACCCTGCGCCCCAGCTGCCCTGGTGCTTTTCTGACAGGAAGAGGGTTGTGTCCCTATGTAGGCCGGATTTCTCTCTCGGAAAGTTTTCTTCTATAATTTTATTGAAGATATTTGCTGGCCCTTTGAGTTGAAAATCTTCATTCTTATCTACTCCTATTATTTGTAGGTTTGGTCTTCTCATTGTGTCCTGGATTTCCTGGATGTTTTGAGTTAGGATCTTTTTTGCATTTTGCATTTTCTTTTAATGTGTACTCATGTTCTCTATGGAATCTTCTGCACCTGAGATTCTCTCGTCCATCTCTTGTTTTCTGTTGCTGATGCTCGAATCTATGGTTCCAGATTTCTTTCATAGGGTTTCTATCTCCAGTGTTGCCTCACTTTGGGTTTTCTTTATTGTGTCTACTTCCCTTTTTAGGTCTAGTATGGTTTTTTTCATTTCCATCACCTGTTTGGATGTGTTTTCCTGTTTTTCTTTAAGGACATCTACCTGTTTGGTTGTGTTTTCTTATTTTTCTTTAAGGACTTGTAACTCTTTAGCAGTTTTCTCCTGTATTTCTTTAAGTGAATTATTGAAGTCCTTCTTGATGTCCTCTACTATCATCATGAGATATGCTTTAAGTCCAGGTCTAGCTTTTCAGTTGTGTTTGGGTGCCCCGGACTGGGTGAGATGGGAGTGCTGTTTTCTTATGATGGTGAGTGGTCTTGGTTTCCTTTGGTAAGATCCCTATGTTTGCCTTTCGCCATCTGGTAATCTCTGGAGTTAGTTGTTATATTGATTCTCTTTTTAGAGCTTTGTTCCTCTTGTGATTCTGTTAGCCTCTATCAGCAGACCTGGGAGCCTAGCTCTCTCCTGAGTTTCAGTGGTCAGAGCACTCTCTGCAGGTAAGCTCTCTTCTTACCAGGAAGGTGCACAGATATCTGGCATTTGGACCTGCCTCCTGGCAGAAGATGAAGGCCTGAGACAGGGCCTGTTCCAGAAGCTGTTAGCTTCTGTAGCCCACAATCTCACCTGCGCAGACTTGTCTCAGAGGGATCTGGGAACCAAGATGGCTACCCCAGGTGTTCTGGCAAAGCCCATCTGGGCAGGGAAGGTGCCCGGTTTTCTGGAACCTGAAACAGTGTTTGCCTCAGAAGCTGTCCTCTAGGGACCTTGGGGGTGTCTGCTGCCTCAGCACCCAAGGTGTACCAGTGCTTGAGCAGACTGGTCAGGCTGGCTTTTCTCCTTCCCTAATGCTGTCTCAGGTCCCGTGCAATTGGAATGGAACAGAAGTTGTGTTCCACTCACATGTGGTTCTAAGACCGCGTGGGGAGTCCTCTAATGACCTTGGGGGTGTCTTCAGACTCAGTGCCCAAGGTGACCTGGTGCTGGCGTGACTGGAAGGGACCATAAATTACTTTTCTGCTCCTACCATGGCCACTGTTCTCTTTGCAGTGTGATAAATAAGTTTGCTTTCGTTCTATTAAAAACGCATTTTTAAAAAATGTTACTTACTCTGTAGTATGGAGAGTTCCTGAAACCGATGGTTCTGGTTCTTGCTACATGATGGGGGAAGTGCTTGGACGGTTGAGTCTACAGATCCTAGGTGTTCGAACAGTTTGTCCTGCCCCTGGATCCACCTTAGTCTTGCGTTCACCACACTTACGAGTCATCTGACTTGTTTATTGAAGGGAGTATTTGTCTTCTGAATTTTCCCTCAGGAAGATGCGCTGCTCCAGTGGCTGGCTCTTTCTCTGGGCTGCGACAGCAGGATTTGAAGAGAAGATTTGTCCATCTGCAAGATTCTTGGGGCCTAAGAAATATGGCATGGTCTAAATAGCTTCCTTCTCAGTCCTATGTTTCTCCTGGCCATGTGCTCATGGTTCCTCTTCCCTAATGGCAGTTTCCTCTTCCTCATATACTCTTAACATACAAATGCTGATATGATATAGTTAGATATGGTAAAATTGGCTCAGTAATTAATGACTGATATAACTCCAGAGAGTTTGAATATATTCATATGTTGGTCTTTCAGAACCTTTCGAATAAATTCATAGTTAAATATTTTTTCAAAAAGGTTCACAAATGTACATAATGTTAGAAAGTGAACACAACATATGAGAGAAATTTTGACTTTAAGACATTCAGAATCAAATTACTTTCATATAATAGTAATATTTTCAATTTTAAAAGATGTATTTTATTTTATTTTATATTATTTTATTTAAATATACCTATGTAAAATTTTGAGTCCCCCATAAGTCCAGAAGTAAGCATTAGATTATCTGGACCTGGGTTTACCTGATGTTGTGAGGCAGTTATTTTGGGTTCTGGGAATCATACTCAGTTCCTGTGGAAAAGCCACAAGTACTCATAGCTGCTGAGCCATCTCTCCACACCATAAAATAAAAATTGTTGATGATAACAATTTTTAGTTCATTTTAGGCAGGGAGAAGGAGGGTAGTAGAAAATTGTTTTAGAAGAATGGATAGATTCTTAAATGTCATGAATTAATTTTATGGAAAATATTGTATTTAAGCAATATACAAATAAGTTATATTACTCTGTAAAAATTTATAGGCATTAATAATGCATATTCTTTCATTTGTTTCTGTCTTTAAACATTTATTAAAAATATTGAATAGAATAAATGAGAGTTAACAGATAATTTCCTAAGTCGTCAGAGATAAGTGAAATATGACCCAAACCAATCAAGCCAGACAGTTGTGAAAAATCCATAGATTTTTGTTCATTTCCCCATGCTTTAATCATAAATGAGTCTTTAAAAAATGAACTTGAATAAACTGTTCCTTTGGATCTTACATATGTTAATCAGTTAAAGTTCTCTTCTCAAATTTCTTTAACACAAAATAAGTACATTATATTTACTAAGTTATTGTTGAGAATAATTTTTGCTGTGTTTATACTTTAATTACATATCATCCCCCCCAATAAAAGGGATCTTTTTATGTAGTCAGACTTTGAATTTCCCCAAATTGTTGCTCGTTCTGTTGTAAATATAACTTTTATTCACCAGATATAATTGTTATTTGGAGGGTTACTGCTGAATAACATCATTCTTTCTAGTTCTTTCTACACTCTGAATGGCTGGTTCAACTCAGCTATTCTGGCCGAAACTCTTCTCCAAGTAGACTGATTCAGTCTGGGTTCTCACTAAATTGCTCTGCTTGACCTCAAACTAACTCTGGCAATTTGTACTACTCATCTGGCTTGTTATTATTCTCAGGCTTCAGTTGGTGTGATGGGGGGACAGTGCAGGGACAGAACAAACTGAATGGGACAAACTAATGAACTCAACTGAACTCAACTGCATGGCACGAGGTACGTTGAGCTATACTGCACTGAACTTGAGTGAACTCCATTGCAGTACCTGAACTCAACTGAACTACACTCAATGAACTGCCCTCCATCCCTGACTCATTCTACACTGTTAAGTAGCCTTCCTTTCCTGTCTCTTCTTCTGAGAGGTGGGTGTTTCCTATTGCTGAATAATTCTGTAAAATCTTTCTGTGATTTGCCAGTTTTTTCTGGCCCTCAATTATATATCACTTTCAAACATGGTTCCTTCCTTGTTCAAACAATCTTTACCTTCATTGTTTGTCAGGGACCCCAGTGGAGGAGTTAGAGGAAGGACTGAAGGAGCTGAAAGGGTTTACAATCCCATAGGATGAACAACAATGTCATCCATTAGGACCCCCAGACCTCCCAAGAACCACCAAGTAAATAATACACATGGAAGGACCCATAGCTCCAGGTGCATATGTAGCAAAGAATGGCCTTATCTGGCATCAATGGGAGGAGAGGACCTTGATCCACTGATCAAGGCTTGATGTCACAGTGTAGGGGAGTGCTAGTACAGTGAGGTGGGAGTGGGCCAGTGGGTGGACTAATACGATCGTCCCTCATAGAAGCAGAGGAAGGAAGGATATAGCTCTATGTAACTCTATCCAAGCAAGTGAAAGATCTGTATTACAAGAACTTCAAGGCTCTTAAAAATGAAATTTAGAAGGATATCTAAAAATGGAAAAATATCCCATGCACATATAGGGTCAACAGTAAAACTGTCCATCTTACCAAAAGCAATCTTGAGATTCAATGCAATACCCATCAAAATTCTAACAATTTGTTACATACCTTGAAAGAGCAATCCTTAAGTTCATATGAAAAGCCAAAACCCTAGGAAAGCTATAACAATCGTGTACAGTAATACAATATCTGGGGGTACTCCTTTCCCTGATTTCAAGCTTTACTATGGAACAATATAACAATATTAGTTGTATGACATTGGATGAAAACATACTGGTTGATCAATGGAATAGAATTAAAGACCCAGAAATAAATCTATAAACCTATGGACATATGATCTTTGACAAACCAAAACCATACAATGGAAAAAAGGGCATCTGGAACAAGCGGTGCTGGTTTAACTGGATGTCTGCATGCATAAGAATGAAAATAGAACCATGTAGATCACCCTAAACAAAACTTAACTCCAATTGGATTGAAGACCTCAACATAAAACCAGATAGACTAAATCTAACAGAAGAAAATTTGGGAAATTGCAATTAAACACATTGGCACAGGGAACAACTTCCTGAATAGAACACCAATATCTCAGGCACTAAGATCAACAATCAATAAATGTGACCTAATGTAATGGGAAAGATTCTGTAAGGCAAAGGATACCATCAATAGGATGAAATGGCAGCGAAAATAATGGGCATTGGCCCTACATCCAACAAAAAAATCAATATATTTAAATATAAGTTTAACAGTATTCTCTATGGAACTGAATGGAAACCTGTTGTTTTTAGGCTCCAAAATTATAAAGTTTCTGGTCTTCTGGAGGACTTTTTTCTTTTTAGAAAATAATTTTCCCATATAATATATATGATATATTATATATATATGATATATATATATATATATATAGAGAGAGAGAGAGAGAGAGAAAGAGAGAGAGAGAGAGATTACAGTTTCCCCTCTTTTTACTCCTTCCATTTTCTCTCCCTTTCTTCTCCTCAAATTCCACTCACTCTCTATATCTCAGAAACACACACACACACACACACGCACACATTTATATATATAATAAGCAAAAGCAAAACAAACAAAACACATAGAGGCAAACTTCACAGGAGAAAAATATACCCTCGTACAGGCACATTTATGAGCGACCCTTTCATTTACACACTCAGGAGTCCCATCAAAATATTCACCTGAAAGCTCATATTTTATATAATATATGTAGAGGGGTTCTGTATAGACATGTGTTGGCTCCGTGCTTGCTGCTTCTGTCTATGAACTCATATAAACAGTTTTTAATCTCTTAACTGTTAGAGAGGTAAGATAACCATTGCAACACTTTCCATTTAATAAAGGTAGGTCAAATTTGTTCAGATATTAAAATTATGCTACAATATATTTGTTGGAAAAATAAATTTCAACTACATTTCCAATATTATCTTCTCTGGATGCATTCATTCTTGTTCATGATGGCATCTGCTCAAATACTTATAATTCTAAAATATCATGGTCAGAGTTCAGCTGAGTCTCATCCACTCTCAAATTGCATGTTCTGTCATCATATAAACACAATATATGAAGACCAGCAGTCTCAATTAATCCAGACCCCAAAGATCTTTCAAACACTGGACCACCAAACAGACAGCATAGACCAGCTGATGTGAGGCTCCCAACACACATACAGTAGAGGACTTTCAGGTCTGTGTTCATTCAGATATGATGCTCCTAACCCTCAAGAGACTGGAAGCCCCAGGGAACTTAGTGGTCATGTCGGGTAGAGGGTGGGGGCATCCACTTGGAGAAGGAATTGGGTGGGGAGGAGATGTGGGATGTGGAACAGATGGAGGGTGTATAATATATGGAGTGTAAAAAATAATTTAAAAAATAAAATAAAATAAATAGGTCCTTGCAAATAAAACATCACTGGTAAGCCTTTGGTGTCTGAACATGTTAATTGGAAAACTAACCTGCAGTATAGCATATTATACAAAAGAAAAAAGAGGCAAAATTGGTAAGCAAGAATGTTTGGGTTTTGATAATTGTTTCACTACAGAAAATTGCCTATTCTTGAAACTAAGGGGATTCATTGGTATTTTGTATATTGCCTTTGCCTGTCATCATTTCCTTTATTTACAACCCCTTTAAAATTTTTAATATATTTTATTAGGCATTTTCTTCATTTACATTTCAAATGCTATACCAAAAGTCCCCCAGACCCCCCCCCACTCCCCTACCAACCTACTCCCACTTCTTGGCCCTGGTGTTCCCCTGTACTGGGGCATATAAAGTTTGCAAGACCAAGGGACCTCTCTTCCCAATGATGGCTGACTAGGCCATCTTCTGATACATATGAAGCTAGAAACACGAGCTCTGGGGGTAGTGGTTAGTTCATATTGTTGTTCCACCTATAGGGTTGCAGACCCCTTTAGCTCCTTTTGTACTTTCTCTACCTCCTCCATTGGGGACCCTGTGTTCCATCCAATAGCTGACTGTGAACATCCACTTCTGTGTTTGACAGGCACTGACAGGCACTGGCATCGCCTCACAAGGGACAGCTATATCAGGGCCCTGTCAGCAAAATCTTGCTGGTGTATGTGATGGTGTCTGAGTTTCGAGGCTGATTATTGGATGAATCCCCTGGTGCAGCAGTCTCTAATGAATTTATGAAATTCCTAGGCAAATGGATGGACCTGGAGGGTATCATCCTGAGTGAGGTAACCCAAACACAAAAGAACTCACATCTCACTGATAAGTGGATATTAACCCAGAAACAAAATACCCAAGTTATAAGTTGCAAAAGACATGGAACTCAAGAAGAACAAAGACCAAAGTATGGTCACTTTGTCCCTTCTTAGAATTGGGAACAAAACACCCATGGAAGGAGTTACAGAGACAAAGTTTGGAGCTGAGAAGAAAGGATGGACCATCCAGAGACTCCCTTTAAAAAATTTAAATGTGCTGTCATCTAGGTTATTCTGCTCCTGAACCAAATGAAAGCAAGCTCATGTGATCATACAACAGTCCTTTCCATTTACTCAGTTGGTTTCAGAGTCATAAAATTCACTTGATAAACATGAAGTGATAAAGCAAAACTAAGCATACACAGGACATCACTAACTTTTCTAAGATGAATTATGTGCAAATCAAATAAAAATACTTTGAAACATTTTCCCAAGAGTTATAAATTAATATAGGTTGCATGCTCCTAGGACACTGACTGCACTAAACCTCTCCTGCTTTTTATTCCGTGTTGGCTCTTTTTCGATGTATTATTCATAGAAAAATATTTACCCAATTCCTTACCTATTTTTCTTATATAATAATAAATGTAACCTGCATAATTCATTAGTGGAAAGTTACTATTTTTAATGTGCTTATATATGAGCTCTTTTATTATCTTTCCTCATTTTTCTCCTCAAAATTTAAACTAAATTAATCCTAGAATTTGAGCATTTTATGCTGATGATGCTCTGATTTTCAAAAATTAATAGTTTGTGAACTATCCTAGATTCATGGATGAGCAAGTCATATTTTACCATAAGCTTTCTCCTATAACTGGTAAGTAAGGCTTCAAACTAATTTTCTTTCTTAAAATTTCGTCTTGAATTATTTATGAAAAATGTTAAAAGTGTCATATTTAACAAAATATTCTTTTGTGCTTTACAAAGTGCCTAAAGGTAATAGTAGATCATTGGTTGGTACTACTTTATTCAGGGACGAACTTTGCAGGCTACTATAAGCATCATCTCTATATTATTGTTTATGGTTGTCATGACAAGAGTAATAAAGAAAAATGGTGATAACTATTAAGTATCGGTTGCATGCCAGAGTCATTATACCCATTCCTCATCCTGCTGTCGAACGTGAGCATTTTCATTATGTTGTAGATGATGACAAAGAACCTGGGAGTAAGCTCTCCTTATATTCAAGGTCATGGAGTCTTTGAGCTTTTTGAATATCTGGCTTTAAAGTTTACCTGCTTTCTATCAGTCTGTGTATAACTATTGAAGAATTTTTGCATGGCTCTCATATGTTTCATTTTTTCCCTAGTTCTGAACATTGGGTAGCTGAAGAGACAGTGAAAATAATGACAGTGTTAAAACATTGATAAGTATTTTTAATTTTATAAATATTTGCAAAATGAAAATACATAACAAACTTGCTACAAAACTGCTCATCCTTTACAGCTCTAAATTCTGTGATTTGTTGTCTTACATAAATAATTTTCCACTTTTGTAAAATATTACTCAAGGCTATGAACCTCTAGGATGGGTAGAGGGAGAGCATAGTAAACTCAGCTTGAAATTTTATCATTTTTTCCCCAAATCACTGTTTTTTGTTTTAGTTTTTGTTTTGTTTTTTTACCAGTAGTAAGTTTCATTCAAATGTATGTGTGTTGGGGTTATTGGTGTCTGTAACAGTTACCACACAAAGAGCACAGCATACTGGCTTAAGTATGCTTATTTCCTAGAGATCTACAATCCAGTTATTTTCTAAACTGATTGATAGAAATAGAGATTAAATCTTGGCAATAGAAGGGATACATAGACACTGTTATAAAAATAAGGTAGGGAGAAGTATATGATCTGTACTCAAAGCCCAGGCAAAAATCCCAGTACCATTAGAACCAGTCCTCCCAAGATCTAGTGACTTCTTCTGCACCTACAAGATCTGTATTTCCTACCGAAATATTATTCTCTTTTCTAAATCCTTAACTGGCAGAAAAATAACACACCTGCCAGTTGGTATCACCATCATAAATAACATATTAGCATCCTTAACTTTACATTAGTATATCCCATAGAATTATATTTAATGTAAAGAGAAAATAAATTTATTTTATCAACAAACTTTCTGGATTAGATTTTTTGATATAGACATCATACAGGATTTACAAATCAATCGTACTTACTTTTAATATGTAATGTATTTATGTTTGTGTATTTTAATACATATGAATACAAGAAAAAACAAGGTATTCTTCTTAGTGCTGAAGATAGGATAAACATGTAATTAATCTTTTTACATGTATGTCTAGCAGAAATATAAAAAGCATTGGGTACCAGTATAAAGTCCTTATTATAGTCGGATTGTCCGTTAGTATTTAATCCTCCACCCAAATGCTGCCATACTGAAGTATGATTATTATTCTCTCTAACTCTATAATTACTTATCTATAAGTGGTCTGTATATATACCATGTTAACTGAATGGTTCATGATGTTTTTGCTTCCTATATGTCCCCTCTATTATCTTACTGGTTCTGCTTATATGTCTACTATGCTGGATACCACCAGTTGGTAAGTCTGAATCTGCTGTAAGATAAACAAGTCCTCTCACCTAGGTCATCTTATCTATTTCACTATTAACAGCTAATGCTGTGATTCAAGATAACAGGATCTGCATTAGATCAGTGTCCTTTTTATGATTATTCTGCCTAACCATCAGTTTGTGCTCATGCATAAACATGATGACCTATGGGATGAGCAAGTGGTGTAGCCACATTAACCTGAAATAATATTTCTGAATGTTCTGAAAATTCAGATCACATTTCAGAAATGAGATATCACTGAAGAGCAACCTTAATATTTATCAAGATTTCACTCAGAAAACTGAAATATCAAATATATAAACAAATAGTCTGCAGTGGATTGTGGCGTTTATTCTTATGAAAGATAAGGGTTACTTAAGGCAGTGGTTCTCAAACTTCATAATGCTGTGATCCTTTACTATAGTGCCTCATGTAGTGGTAACTGCCCCCATCATAAAATTACTTTAATTGCTATTTCACAACTGTAATTTTTTGATAATTTTAATTTTTATGAGTCATAATGTATTAGTCAACCCCAGCGAATGGTTTGTTTGAAGTGTCCATAGGGATTGCAACCCAGTGATTGAGAACAACTTACTTAATGGATCTTGATTTGCTACAATACATTTAGACTGAAGTCTGTAAAATAGTTTGTCTTTACTGTTATATTTCAAAAAAGACTCACAATTCACTTCAGTAAAGGAACAAATGAGATCTTTGTGAGATATTTTAACAAAATGGTAAGTGATGTTATCATTAAATTTAGGGGTTTGCATTAAGTTCTGAAGAATATATTTCAACAAAATGATAAATGCCAGTAGAATGAGAACCTTATTTCTTGTAAGAACCATTATAACTTGTTTTGAGAATTAATGCAAATAGTAAGCTTTATTCGAGTATTAAGTTCTGATCTGATTTAAGATGCCACCTACAAGCCATACATGACACCATGATTGGGGACAAGTACCCATGGTTATATAGATCAATGTTTCTAGAGGAACACTGCTAGTATTTTTCTGCTAAGTGGTCATAGTAGTAAACCAGTTATATAATGATTTATTACTGTATCACAGTTAGTGCATCTCTCCAACTGCTTGTGAAAGGGTCTTTCTTGCAGCAGATTGTCACTAACA
The DNA here is from genome assembly GCF_978045245.1 of Mus caroli. Taxonomy (NCBI): domain Eukaryota; kingdom Metazoa; phylum Chordata; class Mammalia; order Rodentia; family Muridae; genus Mus; species Mus caroli. The sequence continues at coordinate 63,609,202 of NW_028227259.1, read as the reverse complement.
CAGAGACCCACCATGGGTCTACATGTAAGAAATAATAGGATAAATTTGGACAAAACCCAATTAGGAAACAGTTTAAACCAAATTATTCTTGACATCATTGCAGTGCTGGAACATATTTGTGCCATGTAGGATATAGGAAGAAAAATATTGACCACACTTCTCTCTCAGCAGCCTATTACACATAAGCACTTCCCAGCAATCTAAGTACTGGATAACTTTAGGAAACCTCCAGTTGAGTTCTTGCTTGCTTTCTTGTGTCATATATTTAAAGTGAGTGCTGTCTTTAGCTATAGAGTAGGTTTAGTGGATAGACAAGATAAAAAAGCCATACCTTACTATGATATGGAGTCCTCTTGGGGTTTCCTGCCCAGTCATAGAGCAATGACTCACATCTATCAATGAGACTATTTTAAATTGATACTAACATATGTTTTAAATCTATAAGTTATTAAATAAAACAAATGATGGATATTATTTATAGCAAGCATATAAAGAACTCTTTACTAACAGTGAATTATATTTCTTGAATTTCATCATTTAGTGAACAAAAGATTTTCTTCAAGGAAGACATGTGGTGTTTGGTTGCTTTGACCAGTTATTAAATATAATTATATTCATAACAGGTTTTACAAAAATTTTAGTTTGACCTACACATGCATACAGAAATTTCAAGTACCTAGAATGCAGAAAGTAGCAGTATTAGTCTCTAGACTCAATGTGTATATAAAATTATTATTTAACATTCTTTACAGAATATAAATGTGTAAAATTATTTACACTGAAGTTTTCAGTTGATAAAGTCATGCTATATTCAGACACTCTGTTTTCTTTTGCTGGGCTAGTGTGATGGTAGAGATAGATGAAAAATTCTAGAAGAAAATTGTGGGCAATTTCAAATGAGAAATAGAAATAATGTCAATTTTTCATTAACATAAAACATTTAGAGTTTCTGGTTATTTGGTAAGTAGTATAGATAAATATTAGTGAAATAATGTAAGAGAATACACTTTAAATAACCATGAATGATGACCTAACAATGATTCCAAAACACAATATAACACACAGCTCATAGGACTCTCTGTTTCTGAGTAACCAGTGTTGCATATGACTTGAGAATTCTGATGACAGAGAAAAATGTCCTTGTATGTCCAAAAGGTTATTCTTGCAATGCCAAAACAAATAATGACAATAGTATTGATCCTGATCATAGTGATATTGAAAATAATAAATAATAGGGAATTTTTCACATATGTTTAAAATGGAATTCTATACATTCACCAATGGTTTGAGTGGTTCAAATAAATGAAGGAAGGCATGAACCTGTAAATAAAGACAATGTGAATCCAAGAGCCTGAAATTCAGGGTAGAATTCAACTTTGATGGCACATATGTCAATCAATGTCATATACAGACATGCTGCCACATTTATGTGTAGGATAAGATGAACAGGGAAGAGAGTTTAAAGTACAAGTTACAAGAGGTAGCTGAGGGTCTCAGAGTTTCTGAAGCAAACATTTATGACTTAAGAAAAGTGGCAAGAGGCACAAAACTGAACGCAAACTGATCCTTCAGAGAAGTGGGAGAAAAATCAGGATTCGATAAAAATCACAGAAACCAAGGACATTTAATGTTTCAAAAGAGGGCTGCAAAATGTTTGAGTGCTTCTGAGGGAGCATATAAGAAGAGGCTAGACAAAGGAACATTGTTCTCTATAATAGCAGGTCAGTGGTGGGATACACAAGAGCAGCTTCAGTGGAGAGCTAGGGCACAAGTTCAGCGAAGGAAAGAAGTGCAGAAAGTTGAAAGAGATTTTAGACAACTATTTGATATTTGTGCGAAAGGTAGCAAAAAGTGGGGCTGTACCAGAAGGCAGATATGAGGTCAAGAGAGACTTTTAAATAGAGAACAGAAACATAGACTCTGATATACATTTGTGGGAATTTTGCATTAATTTTCATTTATGTTTTTAAGTTAAATACTGTTGTAAAAATAGTTAATTTTTAAAATATTGACTAATAAATACCTTGAAATTTCCTCATTTTAATATCTAGAAGGAACTGATAAGTAGGTCAGGTGCCTAATTATAGTGACTATAGGGAGATGTAAAGAAATCCAATGCACTATCATTTAAAAAACACAAATACACTCGTTGACAAACAAGCTCACATAACACTCTATTTAATGACACAAGATGCAGCATGGCATGGTTTTCAAATGAGGAAAAAAAATCTAAAAGTCTTTTTCTTCATATGTGCTGCTGTGCCTTCCAACATTCTGAGAATATCATGAGTGTAGGTTAAATGCAATACAATGGCATATGTAAGTATGCAAGCATTGATTTCTCTCTATGTGCCTGAAGACTGTTATATCAAAAACATGATAATAAGAATTGCCTTTTTTTAATGTTTAGGTTTAGGGTTATGTTTCCTGGAACTCCAGTATCGTGGTTCCATTTCCCCCCCTCTAACTAGTTGTGTGGCCTCGTTTAAAATTTTATAAATGTTTTTAAGCTTCAATTTGACCTTCATTTTTGGTAAACAATACATATTATTAACATAAACTGTATTATGACATATATAAATCAAGATTTACAAAAGTTCTTACAGAATATAATCAACAAATTTTGTCATTATTTCTATACATTTAGTGCAGTGATCAAGAAAACTTTCTTAATTGAAAAAGTGATTAGAATGCTACTTTGCTGCAATGAAATATCTGAGCATAAATGCTCTTAGAAGTTACTTATATTGCCTAATGTAAAAGCTTAATATGGGTCATGTTCTGAGTGTATGTGAGAGAGAGAGACAACTGACTTTCAAAAGAAAATCATGTTAATTTCCTCTAGAAATTATGTTCATAGTGTCACCTTCACCTTACTGGATCTTTCCTAAAGCTTTTAAAACCTCAACATGTGTTTATTCATGAACAAATCTCCAACACGGGAACCTCTTGAACACAAACCACATGGAAACCCTAGCAAAGATATCAGTATAGTACATAACATAAAATGATATAGTTGAGGATATGTTTTTTGGATATGTTTGTTGATGGACAAATATCTGCTCATTCTAACAACAACAAGAACAACAACAAAAACAGATACAATAACATCATCATGCATTTGTAATTCATTGATTCCTCATTTAAAATGAAGAAAGAATGTGCATTGTTGATAATGACCTTGGATGTGAAATCATGATAGGAACAACAGATAGGCTGTAGCATTTTGGAAAAGAAAGACAGAGAAAGGAGAGCCTGGGGAGAAGTAATGAGCAGGTGTTTTGAGTGGGAAGTTTTGGTACTTAGTTCAGAATACAGCTGTGCTCCTAGGACTGAAAGACAAGAATACCCTTAGGAGAGACTGTGGTAAATTTAGCCAACAGCAAGATATAAGTGCTTATTTTTCATTTTGAAAGATTTTGTTCCATTTTTTTAAATGTATTGTTTTATTTCTATAGGCTAAATATGACCTGATTATAAATAGTGAACCAAAGAGCTGACTTAAAGCTAAATTATTTCAAGTTCTTTATAAAATGAATTCATGTTTTGTAACATGATGTTGCCTGCAGTTTTCTCACAGGAATGTGTTTTAGTTTAGTGATTGTTGCCTGAGTTCTCCTCCAAGAAGTTAAGCTTCCAAATCTATGGGGAGCTGTGAACAACTGTAAATGTTCAGTAACATCATTATTCTCCAATGGTTACAAAATATTGTGGAATATTGACACTGTCTTGGGATTTAAGATTTGACATGCAATTAAGATTAAATTGTAAAAAAAAAAATAATGTGGTGTATGAAAGAATCAAGTGTACAAAAAGATACAGAAAGAAATACAGAATGAATCCTGGCAGAGATGGGAAGAAGGCTGACATCAAACAATGGGAAAAAGAAATGTAGGTGAAACATTTAAAATTCAAAGCATATCTAACTACATACAGTGGAAATTTTCAGGGTTGACCTGAGGATTAAACACTAACACATTTCTTTTTGGCCTTACTCTTGATACCAAGGGAGCTAATTTTTATTTTCACAAGAGACCTTATAAAACCTCATTTATTTTTAATTATTTTTATTTTTTCTCACTTCTCAGCAGTTTGGCTTTGATATCAGTTGAATGACATCTTGTGTTTACTGTGTGTCCATTTTTAACAAGTACCTCTTCACATGGGGGAACCTGAGTTTAAATATTTGGAATAAGTATCCATTTGGACTCATGGTAGCATTGGGTAGCTGACAGGTGTGTGCACACAGATTATTTTGCCTTATGTTTTAGGACATCTGGAAAGAGGACAGGGCTAGGACAACCTGTACTCATTTCTACTGTTTGTTCTTTTTTTCTTAAGAATTATGTTATTCTGTAAGCAATGATAACAATTGTTGTATATAACTTTACAAGAAATATATATTCCTTCAGATTGTCCTTCCTCAAACAATCTCTTGAGCATACAGAAGCATGGATGTTCCTATATATTAAACTACCTAGTAACTCCAAGCTTTCATTGGGAAGTATTAATTATTGTTTTGTTCCTTTGTAGGGAAAGGGTTAATATATTCTCTTCTCCCTTTTGTTTTTTCAGGTTTTGTTGTAGTTAATGTGACATTAAAGGGAATAAGTTTAAAATAAATTAAAAAAATAAAAGTAATAATCTGGTTAGTTCATATTGTTGTTCCACCTATAGGGTTGCAGACCCCTTTAGCTCCTTGGGTGCTTTCTCTAGCTCCTCCATTGGGGGCCCTGTGCTCCATCCAATAGCTGACTGTGAGCATCCACCCCTGGAGCTCGTGTCTCTAGCTGCGTATGTATCAGAAGATGGCCTAGTCGGCCATCATTGGGAAGAGAGGCCCCTTGGTCTTGCAAACTTTATATGCCCCAGTACAGGGGAACGCCAGGGCCAAGAAGTGGGAGTAGGTGGGTAGGGGAGTAGGGGGTGGGGGAGTGTCTCTGGGACTTTTGGGATGGTAAATGAAGAAAATACCTAATAAAAAAATAGAAAAAAAATTTAAAAAGTAATAATTTGAAATGGTAAGCCTAATTTTAATATAAAAGTATATTATTAAAATATGAAAATATTCTAAATATAGAGCAATATTTCAAAGTACTATTTGGCATTTCCATACTCTATCATATGCAAAATTTTATAAACTTTGATTTAGAAACATTGAGGTAGAATACAGTAAAATCCAGTGCATGTACTCTATTAGAAATATTTTGAAACATGATTACAAACTTGTTATATTAATTAGCACTGTGAGTAGATACTGAAAAAGGAAGGCACCGGAGCAGAAATTACATTTTTCGTTTCAGGAAAAGATGCATTTTTGTCATCTTCAGAAGATATCTTTAATTTCTTATCATCAGTCTGGGACCCATCACTGCTTCTTCTGTTCAGCTTCCTATCTCACCTTTGGGGTGTTGGCATTTTTTTTTTTTTTTTTGCAGGCAGCAGATGTTCACTTGATTTACACTCCCCATCTGAGAGCTCCGTTGTCCTCTTTTGTAGTGCACAGACCCAGCTCATCCCTCACCTGTCACCCCCTGTTATTCCTTGCCCTCTACTTCTCCCTATCTCAGAGCTGCACTGCCCTAATTGTTTCCTGCCTGTCATCCTGCCCTAATTTTTAGCAGCTTATTTTACTGTCCTGTTTATTTGAATCCAAATCCTTCTGTCCTTTATCTTTTCATTTGAGAGTATCTGTGTACAGGCAGATTTTTTTTTTAAGACAGAAATTGAAAAGAACATGAAGTGTTTGCAAGGATAGAATAAAATTTAAAATATCCCTGCCCTCCATGTGTTTTCTCCACACATTTTTTTTTAATTTTACTGTTTAAATACAATATAGCCATGCCAGACAATCTTGAGCAATGCATAATTTTTATAAATACTTAAAATATAAAAGAAAACACTGAAGCAAAATTGAAACAAAAGCAGATATTTTTCTTACACCTCAAAGGCTTAGGGTTAAAAGTTACATGTCATTTATTTTGTACTATTTCGTAACATTTTTGAAAAATAATCTCCTAAACTAATTGTAAACATTAAAGATTGAACGTATAAAAATTCAGGCAGACATAACCATTCTTTGTGTGCATGTCAGGGGTTTTTCCATGAGAGGGGTGTGTGTGTGTGTGTGTGTGTGTGTGTGTGTGTGTATGCATTGATATGTATGAGTGGGTGCTATTGTATATGTCCAAAGGAGGAAGAAATGGCAGGAGTTAGTCCTCACTTAGATGTTGTTAGAGGTATCCCTTATTTCTTGATTGGAGAAACCCATAATTTCTCATTCTCCTGTCTCCATTATTTCCCTAGATGTACACAGATCCACACTGTTATGCCAATATTTTATATGGATACTCATGGCTAAAATCCAAATCTTCTTTTTGCCTCACAAGCTCTTTAACCAATTAGGTATCTCTCTAGCTATCACATATTTGTTTTAAATTGATGTTTAATAAAATACTAATTAGAAATGGTAATAAAACTATGAAAATAGAATATCTGAATCAACTGCATTCTGTCTGCTTGTCTTTTTGCATGTATATATCTGTCCTTTCGACATGGCAAGTAAATTCCCCACTACTGAATTGGACAGAATCTAATGTTTTTAAAGTCTACTATTTTAGATCTAGAATGTAATTACTAATTCTTGTAATTTCTTGATCTAATGGAGGAAACTAATGTTTCGAAGGAGTGTAGTTTACATATTATTTAAGAAGCTTTCTTCAAGACCAGCTGGAAAATATATAGACTCCTGAACTTGTTCAGTGGAGCAAGATGTTTTCTTAATTGTCCTTCTTCTTTTGTGTCATTAGATTTGAAAAAAAAAATTAAATTTATTTTTAAATTTAAAATATATTTCTACCATATTATTTACTCTCCTAATGCAAATTCATTCACATCCTCTCTTTCTTCTTATTCATTGAAATTTAAGTTCTTCTTATAAAGCAAACCAAAACCCCAATATAATAATAAAAAATATTGAAAATGCAGACAGCAACAACCAGTGCAATCTATTATTTGTTGGTCAAGTATTAGTGATCATGAGATCTGCCCTGGAGTGGTTGATTTTCCTAGTGCAATTCCACTGGAGAAAATTGATTTTACCACTCTCAGCAGGTATAAATGATACTTTACCCTAGTGTCTAGGTTTCCACTCATTTACTGACTTGTAAAAAATAAAGTACAGCCAGGTGTGGTGGCACACGCCTTTAATCCCAGCACTTGGGAGGCAGAGGCTGGCAATTTTTGAGTTCGAGGCCAGCCTGGTCTACAAAGTGAGTTCCAGGACAGCCAGGGCTACAGAGAAACCCTGTCTTGAAAAACAAAAAAGACAAAAAATAAAAAGATAAAAAATAAAATAAAATACATAAAATAAAACGATAGGATCATATCGAATTTGGACAAAGTAGATCAACATAAGTAAAAGAGCCCTAAAAAAGATTCATAGACTCACTCACTTATATGTTCATATATCTCATAAAACCCCTAAACTAGAAACCATATTATGAATGAAGAAGATGTTTTTAAGATCTGTAGGCCAAATGCATGCTGCTTTTATCTTTAATAGTTCTCTCATGAACTTTGCTCAGGTTGATTGACAGGGTCCTGTTTTTTAAGTGTCTTCTATCTGTACTGTCTCTTACATTCTTTCTGCCTCCTCTTCTACAGGTTTTCCTGATTTTTGATGGGAGATATTTGATAGAAATATCCAGTTTTCACCTGAGTGTTCCAAGATCTCTCATTCACTGCTTAATGTCTGACTGTGGGTTTCAATATTCATTTCCACATATAATAGGAGGAAATCTCTGATGAAGGTTGAAAAATGAAATTACCATAATTTTCCTTCTAGGCCTGGAGGGCTTATTTCTAAAATACATAAAGAGCTCATTAAACTAGATATCAAGTCAAAAATATCTATTTTTAAACCAGGGAACATATCTTAACAAAGAATTATCAATGGACAAATTTCAAGTGCCTGAAAAACAGTGATATAAAATTTCAGCATCTTTAGTCACTAGCGAAAGGCAAATCCCAGCTACTTTATGTTGATCTTTGTCAAACTGAGGTTTAATTTGAACTCTCAAACTAGATGGAATTAGAAAACGCATAATAAAAACAATGTAAAGGATTAGTATCACAGGGTCACCATTATTTTGTTTCATATTAAATTTTAGTAGATGTCTTGCTATTTTGGTACTCAGCAAAATAATTGTTAAATACTGACATCATTGAAATTATTACTCTACAATATTATTTTGCAAAATTTCTCTGTAAAAGACCAGAAAGAGTAGATTATACTCTGTATGGTCTCCATTTTAATTAATTAATTTATGCCATTTTAACACTAAACCAGAGATACAAAACATTATACCACATAAGTTTACCTATATACCAGATGGATGATAGATATCATTTCATGTGTCAGACAATATAAGGTGTATCGTATAACATTAAATTGTAAAACAAGTATAAAATAGTTCTTTTTCATGTGTGGTTCTGGTGTGAACTGCAAGTGTGAAATTGATTGTTCATAAGGACATTTTCAAGGTCAAAGCAAGGCTCAGGACAACAGCAAAAGTGGAAGTAAAAGTCACCTGAGAGACTCACTGTAATGTTTTCACAATTTTAATCCAAAGGCTAATGTGTTTAACTACAATGGGACAGTGCTTACTAGCAAGCAAATCTGTTTTCCCAGGTTTCAATGAGTCTTAACAACTGCATATCTTCCATGATGAGTTTTTTGCAAGAAAGATAATTGGGGAAGAACAGATATGGCAATGAAGCTACATACTTGAATTCTCAACAGTATTGTTGATTTAAAAAGATGTGAGCAATCTTCTTCACCTATTAGCATGTCAACATTGATGGTTGTAATTACAAAATGCACTGCCCCCAGATGAAGAGTTAAAGGCAATTAAAAACTTTATACAATAGAGAGTAAGTTTTCCCTCATAGATTATCACACACACACACACACACACACACTATAGATAGATAGAGATAGAAAGATAGATAGATAGATAGAGATAGATGATAGATAGAGAGATAGAATATAGAGATGATATAGAGATATATTTATACACATATATACATATACACATGCATGATAATATTAAATAATGAAGACAAGAGTTTAAAAGCAAGAAGAGGTGATATGCAAAGGGATTTAGGAAAGAGAGAAGGAAAGCAAAAGTAAATTATTAGCATTTGGATTAATTTCATTTTTAAATTTCATTTCACTTTTGTACTTATTCATTTAGCATCCTTCTCATGGTCCTCCTCCTAGTTATGCCTTCCCACAATCCTTCCTGCATTCTTCCTCTCCTTCTCCTCTGAGCAGGGAGGACCCCCCAGAGTATCTCCTCACATAAGAACTTCAAGTGCTTGGGAGGGTAGGTGTTTTCTCTCTTCTTGAGGCCAACAAGGCAGCAGAGCTAGAAGAACATATTCAACATGTAGGCAATAGCTTTTAGAATAGCTCCTAATCCAGTTATTAAGGACCCACATGCAAACCAAGCTGCATATCTCTTACATATTTGCTTGGAGGCCTAGGTCCAGTCAGTGTATGTTCATTGGTTAGTTGTTCAGATTCTGAGAGCCCAAAGGTCCTGGTTGACTCTGTTTGTCTTCCTGTAGAGTTCCTTTCACCTTTTGGGCTGCAATCCTTCCTCCTATTCTTCTGTATGAGTCCACAAGTTCCACCCTCTTGTTGGCTATGGGTGTCTCTATCTGTCTGAGTCAGCTGCTGTGTGGAACCGCTCAGAGGACAGTTATATCTCCTGTCTGCAACCACCACAGTGTATAGTTAATAGTGTCAGCAATTGGTGCTTGTCAATGAGGTGGGTCTCAAGTCAATCTGGTTACTGGTCAGCCATTCCTTCCCTTTATGTTTGCTCTTTTATGCCTGAATTTCTCATAGTAAGGATAAATTTGGAGTTGAGAGTGATGAGGGTGGGTTGGCATCTTTATTCCTCGATAGGGGTTCCTGATTGGCTACCTGAGGTTGCCTCTTCAAATTCCATATCCCCAAAGTAGTGAGTTTCAGTCCAGAACACCCCCTTTGGTTCTTGATCTCTACCAATTTCTGGAGAGTCCCTACCACCTCCTTACCCCTGCCAGTTGCAGATTTTTCTCTGGCCATCATGGCCTCATGGCCTCATGGCCATCTAGCCAGCTCTCTTGTCCTTCCCCAGACCTTATACTGAATCCCCAATTCCTCCCCACATGCCCTCTCCCTCCTTATTCCCTCCCTCTATCTTCCTCTTATGATTATTTTATTCCCCCTTCTAAGTGAGATACAAGTTTCCTTGCATAAGCCTACTTTCCTGTTTAGCTTCTTTGGGTCTGTGGATTGTAGATGGTATCTGTATGTTTTAATATTATTTTATATATTCACATTGCAGCCATTCCCCATCTGTCCCCCTCCTTCCTCCTTGCCTTTGTGAAAGTTCTTCCCACCACGGGGCCTCCCCCTTCCATGGTGCCTCAAGTCTTTGGAGGATTAAGATCATCTTCTCCCACTGAGGCCAGACTGGGAAAACATATCCTTGCTATATATGTACCAGGGGACTTGAACTAGCCTGTGTATGTTCCTGATTGGTGGATCCGTCTGTAGGAGCTCCTTGTGGTCTGGGATAGTTGGGATTCCTGGTCTTCCTATGAGGTTTCTCTCTCTCATTCAGCTTCTTCAATCCTTCCCTTAATTCAACCATAGGGGTGCCTGACTACAGTCCAATGGTTAGGTGTAAATGTCTGCCTCTGTCTTAATCAGCTGGTGGTAGGGCCTCTCAAGAGATAGCCGTACTAGGTTCCTATCTGTAAGCACATAATAACATCAGTAATAGTGTCAGGCCTTGGTGCTGTGCAATGAGAAGTATCCTAATTTGTTCTGGTCTTTTGACCACCTTTCCTTCGGTGTCTTCTCCATTTTTGTCCCTACAGTTCTTTGAGACAGGAATAATTATGTTTCAGAAATTTTGACTGTGTGTTAGCAACCCAGTCTTCCCACTTGAGCAAGCCCTGTCTATCTTCTGCAAGAGGACTCTTTGTGTTCCCTATCCAAAATGTTGGAAATTTTGGTTATACTTACTCTCAATGAGTCTTGAGAGTGCCTCACATACTGGTTCTCTGGTACTCTCTAGAGGGTTCCCCTACCTCCCACTCCCTGAGGCTGCTTATTTCCATTTATTGTCTTGACCCTCTGAGCTTTTCTATTGTCTCCTCCCCCCAATACCTGATCCTGTTTGCCCTCCCAGGTCTCCCTCTCCCTTCCAGGTCCCTCATTCTTCTTTCAAAGAGGGGTTGAAACCTCCTCACTTGGGCATTTATCCTTGTAATACTTCTTAAGGACTGTAGGGTATATATTAGGTATTCTGTACATATTAGCTAATATTTACTTATCAGTAGTGCATACCATGCATTTCATTTTGAGTCTGAGTTACCTCACTCAAGGATGATATTTTCGAGTTCTCTCCATTTGCCTAAAAAATGCATGATGTCCTTGTTTTTAATAGCTGAATTGTATTTCATTGTGTAAATGAACAACATTTTCTGTATCCATTCTTCTGTCATAGGACATTGGGGTTATTTCCAGGGTCGGGCTATCACAAACAAGGCTGTTATGAATATAGTGGAAAATGAACCCCTATGGCATGGTGGGGCATCTTTTGGGTATATTCCCAAGTGTGGTATAGCTGGGTGTTCATACACACACACACACACACACACACACACACACACACACACACAATACTCCATAGCATCCATGGTAAAGTCAGTGAAAAACGTCTGTGAGCTGCTTAACTCCATCCACTGGATTTCTTTTTTCTTTTTCTTTTCTTTTCTTTTCTTTTCTTTTCTTTTCTTTTCTTTTCTTTTCTCTTCTCTTCTTTTCTTTCTTTTCTTTTCTTTCCTTTTCTTTTCTTTCTTGTATTTGATATTTTTATTAGGCATTTTCCTCATTTACATTTACAATGCTATCCCAAAAGTCCCACATACCCTCCCCCCCAATCCCCTACCCACCCACTACCACTTTTTGGCCCTGGCGTTCCCCTGTACTAGGGCATATAAAGTTTGCAAGTCCAATGGGCCTCTCTTTCCAGTGATGGCTGACTAGGCCATCTTTTGATACACAAGCAGCTACAGTCAAGAGCTCCGGGGTACTGTTTAGTTCATAATGTTGTTTCACCTATAGGGTTAGAGATCCCTTTATCTCCTTGGGTACTTTCTCTAGCTCCTACATTGGGGGACCTGTGATCCATCCAATAGCTGACTGGGAGCATCCATTTCTGTGTTTTCTAGGCAATGGCATAGCCTCACAAGAGACAGCTATATCTGGGTCCTTTCAGCAAAATCTTGCTAGTGTATGGAATGGTGTCAGCGTTTGGAAGCTGATTATGGGAGGGATCCCTGGATATGGCAGTCTCTAGATAGTCCATGCTTTCGTCACAGCTCAAAACTTTGTCTCTGTAACTCCTTCCATGGCTGTTTTGTTCCTAATTCTAAGAAGGGGCACAGTGTCCACACTTTGGTCTTCTTTATTCTTGAGTTTCATGCGTTTAGCAAATTGTATCTTATATCTTGGGTATCCTAAGTTTCTGGGCTAATAGCCACTTATCAGTGAGTACATATTGTGTGAGTTCCTTTGGGATTGGGTTACTTCACTCAGGATGATGTCCTCCAGGTCCATCCATTTGCCTAGGAATTTCATAAATTCATTCTTTTTAATAGCAGTGTAGTACTCCAGTGTGTAAATGTACCACATTTTCTGTATCCATTCCTCTGTTGAGGGGCATCTGGTTTCTTTCTAGCTTCTGGCTATTATAAATAAGGCTGCTATGAACATAGTGGAGCATGTGTGCTTCTTACCGGTTGGGACATCTTCTGGATATATGCCCAGGAGAGATATTGAGGGTTCCTCTGGTAGTACTATGTCCAATTTTCTGAGGAACCGCCAGACTGATTTCCAGAGTGGTTGTACAAGCTTGCAATCCCACCAACAATGGAGGAGTGTTCCTCTTTCTCCACATCCTCGCCAGCATCTGCTGTCACCTGAATTTTTGATCTTAGCCATTCTGACTGGTGTGAGGTAGAATCTCAGGGTTGTTTTGATTTGCATTTCCCTGATGATTAAGGATGTTGAACATTTTTTCAGGTGCTTCTCTGCCATTTGGTATTCCTCAGGTGAGAAATCTTTGTTCAGCTCTGAGCCCCATTTTTTAATGGGGTTATTTGATTTTCTGGAGTCCACCTTCTTGAGTTCTTTTCTTTTCTTTTCTTTTCTTTTCTTTTCTTTTCTTTTCTTTTCTTTTCTTTTCTTTTCTTTGCTTTGCTTTGCTTTGCTTTGCTTTGCTTTTCTTTGCTTTTCTTTGCTTTCCTTCTTCTTCTTCTTCTTCTTCTTCTTCTTCTTCTTCTTCTTCTTCTTCTTCTTCTTCTTCTTCTTCTTCTTCTTCTTCTTCTTCTCCTTCTTCTTCTTTTTTTTAATAAAACAGGTGTCCTATACTTGGAAATAAGGGATTTTTACCCAGTGAACAATCTCACCAGCTCTTATTTCATAATGATAGTTCTTCATGGCTTTACTAGTTTGTAAGCTCTACAGATCATAAAAATATACCAGTTTTTCCCAGGAATCTGATATTGATCCCTCCTTCATCACAAGATGATAGAGCATTAATAATTATTTTAATTTAGCCCAATTATTTTCTAATCTTAAATGTAATGACTACTATTTTTATTTGCACTATTTTTCTAGTTCATCCATCACTTTAAGCTGCTGTGTTAAGGGGATGACTTTGTTTAACTGACTATTCATGTGTCATACTTTGGTCCTATCCAGGAGTTATGGTTGCTTCCTACAGTTGATACTCTATCCTTGAAGTGTTGATGGGATCATAATGAGTGCAGTAATGGCATGCAATTGGAGTTGCAGCACTGAAGTACACCTCATTCCACCTGAGTTCAAATAAAACAGTGCTACTAGATATTTCATATATTTCCCTATGAGAATATAGGAAATGGGACAAAAGACATTAAATATACTATTGATATAACACTTTAAAAATACTCAGCCATTTATATAACTCCAAAATACAAAGGCCTAAAGGGCTGACATGTATGTTCATCTATCTTTGCCTCAGTCTCTGTCTCTTTATATATAAATAATCACTCCTCCTATGTTTCTCTTAACAATGCTGATTTCACAGCGATACATTCCCAAAAAAGTGAATTAGATTAAATTCAAAAAATTTAACAAACATTTGCAGTAAATTTTAACAAAACAAAGAGAAGATAGAAATAAACTTCTAAATGAATTCATAGAACACTTATAATAACATGAACAAAATAAGGAAATTCTTGTAGTAATTGAACAACACAACAATAAGAATTCTGAATACACAAAGTTGAAGTTCCAGCAATACAAAGATTTTCAAATATAAATTACAGTACAAATCTTCAACAATACTCAAGATTTATCAGTTAGATAATGTGGAGTTGGCAATGGAAAGAACAGGAAAATAAGGAGTGAGGATCAGAGTCAATGTAAATAATATATGTTTATTAAAATGATTTTATGGAACTAAGTACTACTTAATATGAATCTATGAAAAATGGAAATATGAAAGTAAATATGAGAAGAAGTAATTCATGTTGTGAAAATTCTAAAGAAATCTCAAACCAGATAACAAAAAGGACAAATATTAAAGGGATAACAGAAAATTTCAAGATGGGCAGCATAAAGAATAATTATTAACTGGCCCTAATTTCCACTCATGACTTTCAATTTAATGGCATGAAAGAAAAGAAAATAATCTTAGTGTACATTGCCCATTATCTGAAAATTCTGGGGAGAATAAATTGAAAAAGTAACAAACCTTTTTCCTTAGCAGAAGAAATTTCAAAAGGCCATAACTGTGATTTTGTGGCATAGTTATTGTTGTTTATTTTTATGCAAGCCTATGCTAAAAAAGAACAGTAAATGGGCCAAAACAAAATGGAAAACATCTCATTCGGAGCACAATCAAGTATTGGGAAATGTAAGTTTTCATTAAGGTCAGAGTTTTCAAATAAAATGGTAACTGTTAGGGAGATTTGGGACATTAATGCAAACCCCTTTTGTTCTGGTTTGAAAAAAGTAGAAAAAGTGACTTCAGAGCAAACTAGATAATGCTGTCATTGGCGAAATGGAGTCTATAGGCTCATTCTACTCCTAGAAAGCACAGAAATGCTGTTGCTGCTACAATGGTCTTGAAGGTGGTAATGGTCCATCCTAAACTGGCATTCAAAGTTTGCAGTACCATTCATGTGCCTGAATTACATATATGTGTTGGGCTCTGAGAATCATAAAGCTCATAGAAGGAGACTAACTAATTTAGTGATTGGATGCCCTCACCAAAGCCCACAAATTTAAAGTCAGTAATACTGTGACTGGACTGGGAAGTGAAACATTGAACAAGTGTTTGTCCTTTGAAACTTCACTCTCAAGAATGAATTAGTGTCCTGATCTCAGGGAAGATAAGTTACCTGGGAAAAGGCCCTGTCATTGCAGTCAGATTTCCTCTGCAGTTACACTTTCTCTCTCTCTCTCTCTCTCTCTCTCTCTCTCTCTCTCTCTCTCTCTCTCTCTCTCTCTCTCTCTCTTTCCCTTGTATTGGATATTTTTCTTTATTTACATTTCAAATGTATCCCATTTCCAGGTCTCCCGTATCCCCTCCTCACCCCCTGGCTCTATGAGGGTGCTCTCCTACCCATCCACAAACTCCAGCCTTCCAACCCTAGCATCCCCATATACTGGGCCATGTAACCCCCTCAGGTCCAAGGGCCACTCCTCCTATTGATGCCCAATAAGGCAATCTTCTGTCTCATACATGGCCAGAGCCATTAGTTCCCACATGTAAACTATTTGGTTCCTGGTCCAGTCCCCAGGATCTCCAGGGGGTATGGCCAATTGACACTGTTGCTGCCCCCAAGTGGCTGCAAACCCCCTCAGCTCTTTCAGTCCTTTTCCAACTCCTTCATCTGGGACCTGGTGCTCAGTCCAGTGGTTGACTGTGAGCAACCTCCTCTGTATTTGTCAAGCTCTGGCAGAGACAGCCATATCATGCTCCTAGTCAGCAAACACTTCCCACCGGATAGTGTTCAGGTTTGGTGGCTGTATATGGGATGGATCTCCAGGTGGGGCAATCTCTGGATGGCCTTTCCTTCAGTCTCTGCTCCACACTTTGTCTCCATATTCCCTCCTGTGAGTATTTTGTTCCTCCTAAGAAGCACTGAAGCATCCACGCTTTGGTCTTCCTTCTTCTTGAGTTTCATGTGGTCTGAATTGTATCTCTATCTTTTACCTGCTCCTCTCTCTGTTGTGATTCTGAGAGAGCTGTTCTCAACTCCCCTAATGTTCTGACCCTTTAAAATAGTTCCTCCTCATATGTTGACCCCAACCTTAAATTATTCCACTGATATTTCATAACTGTAATTTTGCTGCTCTTATGAACATAATATAAATATCTGACAAGAAGGATATCTAATATGTAAACCCTTCCAAAAAATTACTTAAGCAGCAAAGGCACTATGACTTACAGATTGAAAACTGCTGTTCTAAGCAGCCAAACAAACTAGAAAACAAATAACCACAGCAACAAATTAAAACAGAGAAAATCTCTCATGAGATTGATAATGTAATCATGGTCTTCCCAGTCTCTAGAATGGTAAGATTTTTTTCTTTCTTAAACTGCTAAGCAACAATAACAGCTACAAATGCAGAAGAAGGGAGGAAAGAAAAAATATATACAAAGTACTCAGAGTTCTAATTCCTATCTCTTGGACACCAAAGTTTAGGTTCCTTCCATGTAGAGTGACTTCCACAAAGTTCATATTAAATAAATAACATGTGTGCCTTTGGATTCCTAAGCAATGTAAGATACTCCTTCAAACAAGTTGCGATCGATTAGGGATGACAGAACTTCAGATCTCATTATGCAGAAAAGGCTGCTGAGAAATTCCCCTGGATGTCAGATAACAGCTCAGGGAAAAAAAGATGAAAGTACAAGCTTAGCTGAATCTATTCAGTGAAACTCCGTTTGCACTTTACTTTTAAACAGCTGAAGGCCACGGGGTGGTCTGAGTACAGAGCTGCTGCCTATCCAAGCGGCAGTTGGAGGTTTACAGCCAAGAGATCTTTTGCACATGTCGAAGGCCTTGTTTATGCAAGCAGTGATCGCTGTTTTAGGAAACTGGCAAAAACTTACATTTCCTTAGTTTTGCTGGCTTTGCAAAACATCCTGCACAGCTGTACTCAAATCCATTAGCTCAACCTTTCTGAAAATTCTCTCACAGAAATTGCTTAGAGGTACATAGGCTGACAGTTGCTGTGTGTTTTGAGAGCTTTACCTGCCGGAAGCCGGCTCAGCGTTCTTTTGCTTAATTGGTCTGTAGAGACTGGTCATTTTAGAGGGAGAAGTTCCACACCTCAGAGAGAATGACATCTACCTCAGCTCATAATCAGCTAATTTAGAGAAGGGGAATGTGGCTAGCTCCAAGGGACACTTAGCCTATACTCTATAGAGATGCGGCCAGAGGCTGCTGAAAGCATACCAAACTATGTAAAATTGAGTGGAACCTGGGAATAGAGAAAAACAGTTTTCAAAGGATGTAAAGTCTATTACCTCTAAATCTACTAGGCTGTCTGAAGACATCCTAGTTTTAAAATTCAAAACTGTCTGCTTGCTCTTGACTGCAGATTGCTGTTGATCTCAGGTCTCATTAAAGCATTGTCTACCAGGCAGGGTGTCTATTTTTTCCCCCTAACATCAATGAATCGCAGCAGTGGAAAATGATCAAAAGGATGCAGCAATAGGTACCTTGGATCACAGGGTCTGCCAGGTAGTGCTCTGGGGAACAGAAAAGGCAAAGGCACACTTATTCACAAGTACTTTGTTAAGAAGGTACTTAGCCTCAGGGTTAAAAGATTGGAATCCCTGCTTAGATATCCTGACTCAGTCCCTTGTCCTGCATTCACTTCACAGTGTAACTTCAGTTAATCTAGCCAAGCTGTGCCTCTATTGCTTTCACCTAAAACTCAGTTTCAGTTGTCTTATCCTGTGATCTATAAAGTTTTACGATGTAACATTCAAATCTAATTGTTGTGAAGTTCAAGTAAGAAGTGATTTTTTTAGGATCCCTGGTGACAAATGGCAAGTGACAGATGACTGACTGCAATTATGACTTGTCTTGAATACTATACAAGCTCCTATCACCTAAAGAGACAAGAATCCAGAACTCATACTCGTCTGTCTTATCTCAGAATTGACATCCTCTGAAAAAAAAAAACTTAACTAGAAATTACAAATGTTCATTAAAAAATATTTGGCATGATATATGCAAAATATATGGTGTTTGAATTAAAAAAACTCTCAGAAAATATAAAAATCAATCCAAAACTATGAGCAACAGCAAGCACACTTGGAAATCTTGGTTGTCATGTATATAAATTGAGACCAAACAATTAAAACTCTAAGCGGCTAAATATATTTCTAAAGCTATAGTATCTTCAATTCAGATCAATTGTGTAGCAAAAACTAGAGCAGTGTAATGAAGTTTGGAAAGAGAGCATAGAGGGCGTACTCTATTAAACTGCACATTTAAGGATTTTTATAAAAGGAGAACAGATGGTTTAGAAAAATATCTGTGTTGTTGCTTAGCTTGCAGTAAACTTCATTATATTTCATTGTGCTTATAAGTAAAAAAGTGACTTAGCATTATAAAACATTGAGAGTTTCAGATAAAGTGTTATAAAATCATATATATATATATAATGTTTCAAATTAGCCTATTAAGATATAGTGTAACAACAATATAAAATAATTACTGTTATATTTATAGTTTAAAATAAGTCAATAATCATTCCCATTAAAATTACTTTTATTCACATGTAAAAATAAATCTTTCTAAAAGAGGGCTGGATAAAATTAAATATGAAAAGAGTAGTTTGACAGTGCAGAGTAGACTGGGGCATGTCATGGGCTATTTTTCATTTATAATAATTTGTACTAACAGAAAGGTAGAATAGGTTTTCATGAGGAACATAAGGTACCCGCTGAGGTCAATCTCCTCCTCTCCCTGAGATTTAGGAATGTGTCTCCCTTAAGGATGTTATCCCAAAGGGTTGAATTGCAATGAACAATCCTACATTGTAAAACTGGCAAAACATGTCATATAGATTAATATTTCAAAAGACAAACTTACCAGAACTACTCTCCTGAAATAAATTCCAAGAACAAGTCAGGGGAACTCATTTCTAAAGTTGATTCTTCCAAAGGCAACAGAAAATCCTTCATATCAGTCCATACATTGGGGAGGCATGTTTTCTTTTTTTTTTTTTTAAATGAATTAAATTACTGCCCAAAAGACAGGTATACTACTAGTGAAAATCAGCAAGCTGAAATAAACCAAAGAACATTTAGAGTTTTAGATAGACATGATAGATTAACAGAAAATTCCAAAGCTTAGTTCTCATTCAAAAGTTCATCATAAGATAACTTTATAGAGCACCCAGAAATTAAGAAGGTTTTGTTGGATTGAATGTGAATAGCCTCCATGGGCTTATATATTTGAATACTTTGTCCCAAGTTGGTGAAACTGTTTGGGAAGGATTAGAAGCCATAAACTTCTTAGAGGAGGTGGGTCACTGGAGATGGGATTTAAGGTTTCAAAAGCATACAGTATTTCCAAACCAATTTTCTCCCCACCCCCCTTTCTCTGCCTCATGCTTGTAGATCACATGTTTGATCTCAGCTACTGCTCCAGGGTGTCTCTCTCCTGTCTTACTTCTTGCCATGATGGTTCTGGACTTACCCTTTGAAAATATAAGCTTCCATTAAGCACTTTCATCTCTATATTGCCTTAGTCATGGTGCATTGTTATGGCAATAGAAAAATAGCTATGACAGTGGTTACAGATATTAACCTTCTTGACTCATGTGGCTCATTAAATGATTTCTTCTTTAAGTTGCCTTGGCCATGGTGTCTCTTTATAGTACTAGAAATGTAACCAAGGCAAAGGTCAAATCTTACATGCAGTAACATAAGTAGTCATAAGTCAATGTATAAGTAAAAGTTTTGGAAATTTAGTTCAGAAAAACACAAAATTGACATAGTTGATGTTTTCAGTGATTAGATAAGATTAACTATTATGGAAATTTTTGTATATGGGTAAAGAGTCTGTGTACCTCACTCTTACATGTGGTTGCCTAAGTCTTAAGGTGTAACTTAAATGCACTAAATGTTATTGTCTATATCTTTCCAAGCCCTCCTATGTCCCCAAATCACGTTAGAATGTCTGAAAAATAAATAAGAAATTCATTGTGCTGTGTACCACATAATATCACATTTGCTAAACAATTATTCAGTTGTAATTTATTTGGTTTTTCAAGCTGGTTGCAGATCAGGATGAAAGCTACAATTTTTGGTGAAAAAAAAAAATAAACCCTAACACAATTCCTGGGGGAAAAAAAAAAAAAAGGTCTTGCTGTGAGACCTGGAAATTAAGGCTGCTATTAAATACCTCAGGAATATCATCTGCTGCTATGTAGCATTTGACATCTGACATAGCCTATCTAGTGTCACTGCTTCACAGAAGAAGAAGTGGCTAAGACTAAGGACTAGATATTGGAAAAAGATTTTGAAGACTCCTGCTGCTTTGAACTCTATATGTGCAAAGGTAGGCTCTGGGCATTATTTTTTTTTAACAGAATTGGAATGATGTGATACATTGCTAGAACACCAAAGATCTTTTAAAAGATGCTCAATTCTTTTTAATAATCTGTGTTCTATACTTCCCCTCAGCCATTCTATGATCTTTCACCCTTGGGCAGTTTCTTAAACCTTCATGTTCAAAATCAATTGACCTTTCAGTAATTAATTGGACCAATAGAAGCTTCATAAACTGTGATCCATGAGAAGGTTAATCTATAACCTGAAGTAGAAACAACCTCAAAATTATCAGTTCTGATTTTTTTCTTATAGCAGATAAACTCACACAGTCAAATTCAACACAGAGAAAAATAGACTGTGGAAATATGGAGACCAAGGATTATTTTCTGTCAATATGGGAAACAATTAATCCAATACATACCCCAAGAGAGGAATTTTTGGAAAACAATTAGGCTCACAGAGTTTACTTTTTGTTATTAGTTATTATTCAGTCTAATTAACATTGTATCTTCAGTAATTTGCGTCTTGTTATGAGGAAAATCAAACTATGATCAGTAAAGAAAATACAATTCACTTGTTGAAATTGAATTACATGTGTCTAATGTTATAGAAATAAATAGAATTGCTTTATAGAGACTATAGCTAAAATGAATATATAAACAGACATAACATGTATGTATATATTATACACCTAAGTCTAATGGTATTTATCATTCATTACAGAGGCATTATACACTGATGGTTTAGGGACAAGAATTACATTTATAGAAATCATCCATTTTGTGCCTGGGGCTTGAGTCAAGACTGAGTAGCTGTGTAGCATGGATGAAGTCTTGAGTGTGGCTTGCATGACTTAAAATGGAATACTCCAAAATAGAAAGAAAACATTGTTAATGTTTTGAAGAAAAATGTGTAGATGGACTGATTTAGGAAACAGATATAAAAAAATTTCATTGGGTATTGATACCAACACAGTAAGACCAAGCACAAAGAGATTTGATCAGTAAAACCTGTTGCAATGTAAACTCTTAGGTGCATCATATGAAACAATTGAAATCATGGTAGAAGAGAAAGAAGAGAACTAAATTTCACTCCATAAAATTCTGTTCAGTCATTTTATGTGCATTTTTTTTCTGTCCATTTCAAACAACCTTGCAAGGAAAGGACTCTTACTACTCCAATTTTGTAAAAGATATAGCAGGGAATAAATGAATTTAGTAATGAGCAAGGGTATGTAGTTAGATGATAGAACCTAGACATCATAAGAACTGTTATGTTATTTTACAACACTTTCATAAATTAGATACTATAAATGTAATAGCTAATTGACACATAGAGAGTTACATTTCAGTTTGCAAATCTTTCTCGTTTGTCAAGTTTTCTTCAGCCTTCCTGGGACTTGGTAAGTTACAAAGAGGAGATTTATTCAGTTGCTTGGTTTTGAATAAAATCTGAACATAGACACAATGAAAATAAAAAAAAAATATTTTCAAATGCATTTTGTTCATTAGCTTTGTTATCTTGTTTTCCTTACCATTACAATACTCATTTAAAAAGCATCTCAATCATCTACTTTTTGGTATTGTCACAAAATATAATTATCAGCGGTGTAGAGAACACCAATTTGAGTGACAAAAGCATATTTACCATTCACAGTGCATAGTGGCTGGAGGGTGATTGAAAACTTCTGTCAGAGAAACCAGTAAACATATTCTGGAAAGCCTTTGCAAGTTTGCTTTTTTTCTTATGCTGAAAACCAACTGTTTATGGCATCTACTGCCTTTGGGGCTGTGTGGAGCAGTTGTGTTCATTGATTAAGGAAACTAAAGACATATCAAGACAGAGTGAAACACAAATAAGACCTTTCAAAGGCATCTAATGATGAGATTTCTTCGGGGCAAGCACAGCGCCTTAAACTTCTAAGCTTCCCATAAAATCTCTTTAAATAATCTCTACTTCATTTAAGTTCCAGGAAACAAAATCACTTTCTGCAAGCTGCAATAACAAATGGAAGCCTTTCAACCCATACAGAATAGAAAACACTCCAGTGAGTGAAGAAAAAAATTAACCTGTTGTTAGAGCAGTGCTTCTACTCTGTAAGATAATACAGGTAAAAAGAAAAATCACTTAGTATTTTAAAACAGGAAATACACATTTATCTCATTAAAAAAAACATTCAAAAGCCTTCTGAGACATATAACACACGTTAAGGTGATTTGTGACCACAAATCACAGTCTTAAACAATTTTCATCAATTTCATATATCTCCTATTTCCTTATTTGAGAAATTGATTACGTCTTCTAAAAACATATACTTTCTTTTACATGGGAACAAAAAGATAAAATTACTGTGGAATATTGGGGTTTAGGATGTGATAGAAATCTAACAAAAATAAACCATCTTACGTTCCTTTCAATTTAGTCAATGTGTTATCTGCTCTCTAGGTAGGTCAATATGACACTGAGATGTCTAGATGTTTGGTTCTATTACAAAATGCTCCAAACTCAATACTTTAGAATTTACTTGATGAATGCTTTTGGAAAATAAGTAAGCCAAGAGTATGAATGAATGCTCACCATCTCGAGACTTCTGTTTCGCTAGATCACATGCCATAGGCCATTGAGAGTTACAAATGAAGAGCATGCAATCTCACTGCTCTTTCCCTTTGATGGATGTATTAGTGTCTCCATGTTGTTCCCTCTTTTATGTAATTCTGGTTGCTTCCAAGTTTTCTTGCTTCCAAACACCAACTACATATGAATTTAGAATTGACCATTTTAAGTTGATCTCTTCAAAACCGCATCTAAAGGGTAGAAGAATCTCACTTGACAAAAATTCCACTAGAGTACATTATAGAAGAAAAGGGATTTAGCAACTATGGGTAGGTATCAAAGTCAAGTAATTTCCAAATTATTTGAGTCCCTTGTCTATATGGCCTTGTAGGGTTTCTTCACTTAACAGCATGCTTGTTTAGTGAAGTTGTAAAGGTAACCTAACATATAACATTGATAGCAGCATATATGTCCTTGTTTTCTATCATCTCACACTGGTACTTCTTATTATCAAAGACAAAATTATCTCTTACTCATAGATGCTGGTTTCTGTTTATAAAGTATTTATAATAACCAAATATTTGCTGCTATAATCTTGGGAACTGTTAAATTATGGGTAAAGACATGTTTAACTTGTGATCATGTGCATAAAGGTGGGCGGTGATGGTGCACATCTATAATCCTAGCACTTGGAAGGCAGAAGTAATCAAATATCTGAGTTCAAGGGCACCCAGAACTACAAAGTGAGTTCTGGAACAGCCAGGGCTGTGAAAAAGAAAGCCTATCTCAACAAACCATCATGAGCCTTCTTTGGTTGTCCTAATGAGTATAAATTGCAAAGGGATCAGTTATAGAGAATGTGTTTGCTGGCAGATGAGATGTGTAATATTAGTAGTAGTTAGTTGCTTAGAAGAGAAATTCCATGTGTTTACCTTTTGCCTGTTACCCATTCAAATGCTCATCATGTAGACATTAGGGTGGCTGCAGTGATGAATTGTAGCCTGTTTGCTTATATAATCTTATGAATGCATAAGTTGGTTCATTCCATTGTTCTGTCCTGTATACATATGTACATAAAGTATATAATGAAGAATCTTAACTCAGAGCTTTGACTCTCAAAATCATAACTAACCAACTCAAACGCAGTGTCTAAAACTATAATGCAGGATGCTCTTACTTTCAGTTTGCTTAGACTTCTAAATACAGCTTGTATGTAAGTCTTTATGGGTGTTTTTGTCCATGGTTCATTGATGTTGGGTGTTCTACTGCAGAGCCATCAATATGATGTGAAGCAAAACTGAGGCTACAGTGTATGACAAGAGGGTAGGATATATGTGAGTGTGTGTGTGTGTGTATGTATATATGTGTGTGTGTGTGTGTGTATGTATATATGTGTGTGTGTATGTATATATGTGTGTGTGTGTGTATGTATGTATGTATTTCAGGTTTTTCCCGTATAATCCTATCTCTGCTGATCACTTTACATCGTATAACATTCTAACAACTGTGTGAGTGGGTAAGAGATCATTCTCATCTAAGCAGGAGAAAGGGGGATGGGATAGGGGTTTTCTGGAGGGGAAACTGGGAAAGGAGATGACATTTGAAATATAAATAAATAAAATATCCAATAAAATATATTTTAAAAAAGAATTGGTGAGTAGAATTTCGTTCATGTCCATAAAGTACTTAATCATAGTCCCATGATATTTATGTTCTTTATCTATATTAACATCTAGACTATAACTGGAGTGTTTGTTTTTAAAGTAACATGACCTTACTCTAGAATCTGTCTTAGTTAACCCCAAATGCTTACCTTTGAACCACACATCTAGTTCACTATTAATAAAATTATCTCACAGAATTTAGCAACATGCAACCCTAAGATGTAAAAAAAAAAAAAAAAAAATGTTTATACCGTGCTGTACTTCATCTCTGAATAGCATTTCTTTTTTCTTTCTTTCTTTCTTTTTATTTTTCTGGAAACTCCGGGAATAGTTAGCTGTTAGGATGAGATTAAGAAATGCTTTGACATCACTGCCATTATAAGAGACTTTAAAGCATCATATTCTCTACTACTAATAGTCAAAAAATATATTTGTCATATATATTAAATGTCATATCCCAGGATGTCTATAACCACAGTGGCTTTGAACAGATTTGTTATGTAATAATTGATTTAGTGTTTATAATTGATTTATACCCCCTACTCAATAAACTAGAGATAAATGAAGAACTCCTACCGGATGTACAGAATGTTTTCTTTGTTTCTTTATTTTCATCCATCTCACGTGCACTATTGTCTCGCCAGCAAGAACACATGTGTGAGAAACCGGATCCTTCTGCAGCAACTTTATTACACCAGTTTCAACATGAAGAGGAAGACCCCAAGCACCAAAAAGGTGCTGCTTATATACACCTTAGTGTGGCATGTCCACACCTGATTGGCTGCTCTCCCAGAGCCTCATCCCACGCCCCGGGATGGGCCGTGACTTGGCACGAAAACACTCTTGCACATGCGCTCATTGCTTGTTTACCAATTAGGCCACGCAGGCACAGCAGAAACCGCTTCCCACACATCCAGCTTAATTAGCACAATGATATAGATATAATGGACCATTATACTAACACATGAGACATTAATGGATAGTCCAACATGCTTGGCAATATTAAGGACATAACTAAGGAAATAATATAGTCTTAGAGCCAAGATATAAATGTTGATTTTTGCACTTTCTATGAAAATATGAAGTTTATCTAATTGTTTTTCAAACAAAAGGAGGTGGAGGAGGAGGAGTGGAAGTCGAGCGAGAAGAAGAAGTTTCCATAATATAGATTCCTACAGTGTCCTAATAATCATTTAATCTGGCTGACAAAGATACAACATTTGACATGGTGGCTGAATTTAGCAGCACTAACAAGTTTCTGATTCTACTATTGTTAAGATTTATAGTTTCACTGAAGGAAACAATGTAGTGATTAAACACAGCTGTCTCTAAGGTTAACCAACATGAAATTCCTTATGTACTTAACACTGACATTGCTTGAATATCTCCATAGCTAGAATTTTGTCATCATACATAAGGTCATAGTTGCTGAAGGTGTTGTTTCTGCAGCTATCACTTGATTTGCCCTACTATGGTAGCCTAAATCCACAAGGCAATTATTCAATTGGTTATATTTTAGATTGTATCAGATCACAAAGTAGGACTACATAAATTATAGAGCAATGAGTTTTATTGATAGATCTGTAAATAGTACCACACAATGTCTTTAAAGTAAATATATTCATTACCTTGCAGTTGTCATAGATTTCAATTCAGTGTGATTTCTATATTAAGATATGATATTTAGGATGGCACTAACCAGATAACAGAGTCAACTCAAACCACTACTAGGGGTCTGACATATTGCAGAAGACCACCATATATTTTCATCTAGATCTTAGACTAGAAGATCAAACATTGTTTTTATTTTTCCTAAACTGGAATGTAGTTATATCTGGGAAGAATAGGCTCTGTATTGCTTTCAAGAGAGTGGCAAGTGAGAGCCAGGTGTTCTGGAGTGGCACAAATCCATCACCGAATGATGATAAATTACCATATTTTATCTGTTAACCCATTCATCAGTTATTCATTCTCTATTATGAATTACCTCAATGATTTTTTTTCCACTTTCTCAATTTTCACTCTTCTTACTCCTATAAATTCCAAAAATATCCAATGACTCTCTGCTAAATCAAAGCCATGCATATTGATGCAAATATGTGTTCCTAATACTTGTGTGGATAGACAATACTGGTTTGGAGGTCAACCTGGACTCTAATAGCAAGATGCTGTTTCAAAGTAATAAAGGAAATACAATCCCAATTAAAAATGGAAAAGTGTATGTAAACTATCAAATAAAGACCTTTTAGTAAATAGTTAAAACACTTTATTTCACCGTATTTCTTTTATTCAGTTACACATAATACATATTCTTCTGCCCACAACAATGAAGAAAATTGTATAAAATTACCTGAACATCATGCATATACAAATACAAAAAAGAAAAAGAAAAGTAGAAAAAATACAAATATTGATTTCTATGCCAAGTTAAATAAGTTGTTCTTTACTTTTTTATGCTCTCAAGATTGATTTTCTATACTAGTCAGAAAAATTGATGCTTATTACATGAGGATTTATATAGCTCTTTTGAATGTAATGTACCTAACATCTTCAGCATCATGATGAATTAATATAATGTATTAAGATTATTGAATAAAATATGTTTTAGAAGGACAAATGGTTTCAATATGTCAGGTGTAGTCCATGGATCAATATGAATGCAAAGAATGAAATCATCCATAATATATTTCGGCTTCCTTTTTAGGAATCTCAGGTGATGATTTGTGGGAGGTAGCATCATCAGAAATTTAATAGTAGTAATTTATGTTAAAATAAAGGATTTATGATCGGTATATTTTTATTCATGAAATAAGATAGATTGGAATTATCTATCATTGCTGTCTAAAAGAGTTTGGATTGTTATAATTTATTTTATAGAGTATTCTATAGGAAATAGAGTTGGCTAGCCAACATTTTCTTATTAGTCTCACTGCAATTTTTTTCTATAAGGATGAGCTGCCAAAACCTTAATGCTTTGGGACAACGTATCAGACTCTATTAAAGAAAAAAGTTTTAATATTTGCTGCTATTATTTGTGGTTAAAGAAATTTTAAAATACTCATCCAAAATATAATTCTGAGTTATTTTTTAATATGAGTAACTTCATAACTAAAATTATCAATGTCACATAGTTTTATGTTCATTTAAGCGGTCAATTTGAATATCAGTGATGTTTGTTTAACAGTAGTAGGCAATGTCAACTGAATCAGCAACAACAAAAGTGACTCTCTTTACTACAGAAAAGTTTCCTCTAATTATGTGAAAAACATTAAAGACCTCTACACACACACACACACACACACACACACACACACACACACACACACACACACAGAGGAGTGAGAGACTCCAAATCAAATAGACACACATATGCACATGCACAAGCACACACAGAGGTGTAAACACACAGTATATATGATGAAATAAAAATACATACAATATTAAAAAGCACTTAAAATGAGTCTGACTCCTCACACTGAAAACAAAATCTATCAAAGACTGAAATCTGAGATAGTCATTTGAGCAAAAGTGATTTCATGATTAAATATCATATGAAAGACCGGGAGAGGTTCTAGGAAATGCAAGATATTTTATATAGTTAGAATCAGTGCTTGTTAAGAAGGTAGAAATAGAAAGAACCTGGTAAGGTGTAGATTAATAAGTGAGTCAAACAGAAAGTGAGGGAGCTTATTGCCCAGGTATTACAAGCTTGCTAAAGTATCATTTGTAACTGGAAATATGAAACTCATAGATTATTCTGGAGGTAAAATGTAGATGATGTCTTCAATTTAAACTAAACTATTGGTAGCTGTCACTAGTAGTCTGTAAGTAGTGGTGCAATTTATACAGATATTAAGCCAAAGATGTCACCTGGGATACTGCCACAGACTCATTTCCTTTATGCTAAGCTTGGCAGATCTCTTCTGGTAAATCGTGAAGGTGTGGAGGCTCAGAAAGACAACTTCTGATAACCTTCTATTGAGGGAGATGTAAAATTAAAACTACTTCTACCATAGAATATATAACAATGTGTTTTATTTAAGAGTGCTTTATTTGTACTAAAAAAAAAAATTAATACAAAAGTAACAAAGCATTAACTTTAGGGTGACTCACAGACAATGGCTTTTAAAACAATTTACTCTTATGTAAGTTGTACTAATATTGCTTTATTGATAACTTGAATATAAATACTAAAATTTTTAAAATATTTTCTAATTTCAAAACAATACTCCATTTGTCCCAGTAGGAAAGAGTAAGTTATTTAACCCTTGCCTGTTAAGATGGTTCTATCACTAACTGCACAATAAAGAAAAAAAAAGAATATAGTTATATTTCAAATCTTAATTCGGTAAACCATTTCAACAAAAAATTAAAATAATATAATGCTACCTCTGTATGTTGTATATCTTTTAAATTTTAGAATGAAATTAAAATCCAAAGTTTAAAAAGTGTAAATTCTTTGAATGTCTCTATTTATCTCACTATCCAAAATGTTAAACTGTATCCCACTGTATTTTAGATGATTAGAGTTTTGTGCACAATTATATTTTAAAATGTAGAAATCTCTCAAATTTCTCATCAAGTTTGAGGATATCTTAGGCTTTTGATTTTAGCTATATAAATATCCTTTCTTGCGGCTTAGTTTTACTATACATATTTTAATACTGTTATTATTCCTATTTTCAGACTTTTATTCTTTTTCATAATCAGAGAAAGTTCAAAACATTGTCATTCTTTACTAGGTGACCTTTTCTCTGATGGACATTACCCTGAAATTTCTTGATATCTGCTGGAATGCTAGAAAATATGACACTTTAGAGGCAGTTATGAGGTATGCCAGTTATAATTCCTTGACTGGAAATTCTGATGTCAGATGTGATTAACACAGATGGAGAAAAAATTATTTGGCACTCTAGTTTGAATTTTGAATTTTTGGTGTATTAAATAAAAAATAAGAAATAAAACCCAGACTCAAAAGGACATGCATGTTATGTATTCACTGATAAGTATATTAGCCAAGAATTACAGAATACCCATGATACAAACCACAGACAATTATAAGTTTGACAAGAAGGGAGGCCCAGATGAGGATGCTTCAATCCCATTTATAAGGGGAGAAAAGTCATGGAAGGCAGAGGTAGGGAGGGTCTGGGTGGGAGAGCAGAGGGGGAGAGGGAAAAGGGTCAGGATCAGGAATGTTGGGAGATAGGAGAGAAGCCCAGAGGGCCTGGAAAATGAATGGAAATATAAAACTATGGGGATTGGGAGCTGGGGTAACCTTTAGAAAGTTCCAAAGACCTGGGATCTGAGAGGCTCCCATGAGCAGATTGAAGGAAAGGTCATCCAGAGACCAGCCCATCATTGGATCCATCCCATGGGTGGGCACCAAACCCTTGCACTATTACTGACCATGTTGTGCTTGCAGACAGAAGCATAGCATGTACTGAGTCAGATTCAAATACTTACAGACAACCATTAAACTGAGATTAGGGACCCTAGTGGATGAGTTAGGGAAAGGACTGAAGGAACTGAAGGGGATGGCAAAACCATAGGAAGACCAAAAGTATCAACTGACCTGGACCCATGGGAGCTCCCAGGGACTAAGCCACCAACCAAAGAGCATATCTGTGCTAGTACGTGGCTCCATGCTCATATGTAACAGAGACTTTGTCTGGCCTCAGTGGGAGAGAGTGTGCCTAATCCAGTAAAGACTTGATGCAGAAGTTGGTGCAGAGGTGGGAGTGAATTGGAGGGGGAACCCTCTCTCAGAAGCAAAGGGGAGGAGAACTGGGGTGAAGAACTTTTGGAGGGGTGACTGGGAAGTGACAGGCAACATTTGGGATGTAAATAAATGAAACAATTTTTAAAAAGTATCAGATGAGCTGGGCACACGCCTTTAATCCCAGCACTTTCGGGAGGCAGAGGCAGGCAGGCAGATTTCTGAGTTTGAGGCCAGCCTGGTCTACAAAGTGAGTTCTAGGACAGCCAGAGCTACACGAGAAACCCTGTCTTGAAAATAATCTATTACTGTCCAGTCTGTACAAACATATACTTGGGGATATATAACTTTGAAGTCTTCCTGATTTACATTGTTCTCCATGCTTGGAAAATGTTTTATTATATGTAGGGGCAGGCAGTAGATGAGTGTCTAATAAATGTATAGTGAAAATATAATAGGCAGATGAAATAAGATAGATATCTGAAGATAATCTCAGTTATTTTCTGGAGTATACATAATTGTATAGGAGACTAGGCAGAAAAATTTACTTTGTGTAAGTGTTGGAGGTGTGAGTGGGGTGAATGTGTGTTGGTGTATTATGTGACAGTTTTTAGCTGTTGACACATATCCTATAATCAGTCTCATTGTGTTGGCTATTTACTATGTCCACTATCCATCTTTCCTATACATGCATCATCATCTGCAGACCTGTAGTCTTAAGACCCACATCTGAAAAAGGGATTCTAAATATATCCAGTAGAACATGGAAAGAATGATCAAAACCATGAGCATAAATGTACTCTTATCTCTGTTAATATTTGCTGCCACATCTTTTAGATTATGTACTCTATATTCATTCCTTCCTTGGAAGGATCTAGCAAGAATGGGTCCTATCTATCAGGGAAACATTACCTAAATGCCACCTTGAAGCATTCCTCTTGAGAAGAGGTATGAGATACTATGGAAAGTAAAGCTATGCAAGGAATTGATGGTGGGAAAAAAAAGGTAAAATTAGAAAACATTAAAAGATAACAGTCCTCCGGGAAAGGATAGGTGACCATTTACAGAGTGTCTATACAGAGAGGCTTGGATTGTAGCACCTGACTGTGCAGAGACATAAATATTATAAATACCTTAAATATCTGTTACTATTAAAAAGAACAAATTCAACACTCTTTTTGCTCTCCTCAATCTTCTTGCTTTCCTTTCTCCTTCCTAGAATTTTGTCCTTTTTTCTTTTCTAAGAAGTGGAAATATAGAACGTATTTTAGAACATGTTTTAGAACCTCCAACTTTTGAACAATTGCATTTGTAGTCTTTGTTACTACTTCTTAGTAATGTAGGATAAGATCCTATTTATATTTGCCTCAGTATTTTCTACCAACAAAACTTAAACTCATTATATTACTTATTTAAGTTGTTACTAAGATTAAATGAATTTTATATAGATAAACTACTTTGATAGTGTCTGATATTAACCAGGGTAGAACAAAGATGCAATTTCTCTTTTGTGTTGTTCTTCCATTTGTTTACCCACATTGGAAACTTACATTTCTCTTTGTATTTTTTTCATTTCTATGTATCTACAGGGAAGCTTCTCAAATCTATCTGAATTATAGACATCTTAGATAGGAAGCTGGCTAGAGTCTGATAATGTCAAAGCCATCTGAATACCAGAGTATTGGATAAAGAAGGTCACCAATGATGGAGATATGAAGATCGTTTAAATAATGCAGCCCTCGTGGTATGATTTTGAGGGTTCTGGAGAAAGTACTCTTTTCTCCTACAACTATCTGTTTGTTTGTTTGTTTTTTAACTTATTTATATTTTTTGGACTGAAACTTTTCCACTGATAATGTTTTTATACCATTAGAGATGATCATTAATTTTTTTCTCCAATTTGAGCACATTTGAAAACAAAATGGTACAGTGTTTGTTATAGAATGTATTGATGCATTGTCATACCTTGGACTATGATCTGTCCTACTTTTGGAAAGGAAGGCATCCTGGAAATATGACCCTTTTTCTAAACCTTGAGTTAAAACACAAACAGAATAAAGTGGTCTATTTAGTTCACTGCTTTTGCATGACTCATCACACTAATTGGTGAAACATGAAGGAGAAGAACCTGGGAGGAAGAAAATACAGGATGGATTATTCTTGATTTTTGGTAAGTATAAGGATATGGTGAATTCATTTAGAATATTTCTGTGAAAGATCCTAAAATAAAAGCTGCAGTCAGGGAATATGAAATGGAGCGAAAGTTAAAGAGATTTCTTGAATTATGAAGCTCTGAAATTATTCTTTAACGACTCTAAAGTGTAGCCTGAAGCAGATCCTGCCCTTTGCTGGTAATCGTACCCAATATTTGCTTCTGAAATTGGTCCTCTCCTACAGCACACTGTTAGACTCCTGGCTCACAGACTCAGTGTTTGAAGGAGTTCTTCTCTAAGTGGGTTAAGTAGTTTGTATTTAATACAAGACATTTTAGGTCAGGTCTGCGGAACTCAAATTGCTCTCCTCATTCAAACTGCCTGCAGGCATATACTAATATGCATTTGCTGATAAACTTACAGTTCTCATATCCTTATTTAAAGATTTAAAACTTTTAAGGGGTTGGATAAAAATAATGAGACAGGGAGAGCAAGGGAGAGATTCTGTGTATTTTATTGAAACTAAAAGTAGACAATCCGAATACTAATCATCCAAATTAGGAAAATGTGAAGTAACTAACACAATTGAGTAAAAGAGGAGAGGAGGTGACAAAATTCTGTGTTTCTTAAAATATCACCCTAGTGTTTTCTAAGAATTATAAAAGAAAAAAATGAATTACCGCAAAAGTTGTAGAGGCCCATAGATGCTATTTTTAGCTACTTTAATGATGAATAAATATTGAATTAATATCAACTAAAATAAACGAAGAAAAATAAAACAATGTATTTAAGAGCTGTGTGTGCAACTAGAAAATTACTGGAGTACTGTAAGGCGAAGGTTAGCTATGAGCTCAACTCATCTATGATCAATTTTTCTATTAATAATTAAGCTTAAGGAATCCATAATCTATGTAGTCCAGTTGACAAGTGAGATATGTTTATAGTTATAAAAGATGATATTCATATTGTTGTAGAAAACATGCCTAAGGTACAGAGTATTATACCTCAAGGAAACAATGGCAAAAAAGAAGAAAGTGAAGGAGAAGGAAGAGCACACTGTGGGAATCAAACATGAGACTTGTGCATGGAAGCAAGTTTTCTAACTTGGTCATCTCCAGCTAACTTGTCATTTTTTATTGCATATTTCTACAGTAAATGTGGTTAAGAAATGATGTCCATGGGTCTTTAGAATCTGTTCAACATGTAGTTAACCTGCTTTTATGTTGAATCCTCTCTGTACTTGTTGGCTGTCCTAGAATTTGAACAATACCCTGTATATATATGTCAGAGTGGTCATCCCTTCATCTGTTATTGATTTGAAACTCAAGGGAAGAGAGACTGGTGCATGCTTAAAATTCTCAAGTCACATGCTATTCTATGTGCAAGTCACATGTAGAGTTCTATTCATAACTCTATAGCCAATTACTGGTCCAAATAATTATATCCGTACTTTTAAGTATGTTCTCACCTTACCTACATTCTGAGAGTAAACTTTGTCTTTTTACATTGTGAAGACGATAGCTTCATTAATGAAAGGTTGGGCAAGTAGGGATTCATCACAGCAAACTCACATCTCAAGCCAATTTGCATAATGAAAAGCCATAGAAAACAAATATTTATAAATTAATGAGGGGAATGGAATAATGGGAAACATTAACATAGAATAGCACTCAAAAGGGACCCTCATCCATAAAGTGTAATATTTTCTATGCTGTAGACTAAACTAAATCATGATTTTATTGGCAATTGAGATTTCACATAAAAATATTAGATGACAATTATGTATTGTCAAATTAGAAAACATAGCCACTCTGAAATCATTTAGTGCTTTAAAATAATCAAATAGCATCCCAGTTCCACTTTCACTTTAGTAGCATAATAATAGCTGATAGCTAACAATGTTCTTATTACATTACAGATGACCTAAGTTCCTTAGAAGATGTCACAAGAAGGAAAGTGACAGTCACATATGAGTATGTATGAAGATAATGTTATTTTCCAGGTTTTAACTTTACATAGCATCAGAAATGTCAATTGATAATTCAGGTGATGAAGTTGATACTAAAGAATACAGATGAAACTAGGATACACACTATGCTGTTCTTTTTAATTTAAAGAACTCTAATTTCCACAGACAATACACTGAATCAACTATTTGGTTTCTAGCATTAACAAGTTCTGTTCTAGAAAGAGAATACAGGAATGTGAATATCATCCATACCTATCAGAATTTTTTAATCTCAAATAATTTAGTATGATTTGGTAATCAGATGTAAAAGATGATAGGGAACATTTTCTTTGCATAAGAAGCAAAATTGGCAAATTCTGATTAGCATTAAAATGTAAGAGAATTATCTGCTTGCATTATTTTTTTAATTGTAATTTAAGTTAATTTCTCCTCTAGATGAAGGAAACCAATAATTTGAAGGTATCAATATTTTAAATAATATAACTGAAGAATGGCATGAATACTAGACATGAGTATGCCATTGTCTTGGCTAAATAATTGTCATTTACAATAAAATCTCTGTTATGGGTTCTCAACATATTCTGATGAATAATAGTTTCCTGAAATTAATAAGCATGAAATAGTGATCTCATCAGAAAACATCAGGGTATGCTTTATAATGTGTAGTTTATGTGCTATATCTGAACAAAATGATAATGAAAAGAAAAAATAACATTGTCATTATCATTAGGTATGAAAGTAAGCAGAAAATTGAGATGATGCGCAGTAGGGGATGTGAGTTTCACAATATAAGAAGAATCAGTTCATTCTTATTTTTTCCTAGTAAAATCATTCTTTTATTTCAGAATTGTCCATTATTTTATTTTATTTTATTATTTTATTTTATTATTTTATTAGGTATTATTCATTTACATTTCAAAGGCTATCCTGAAAGTTCCCTATACCCTCCCCTCACCCTGCATTCTTTTTTTTTTTAATTTAATTTTTATTAGGTATTTTCCTCGTTTACATTTTCAATGTTATCCCAAAAGTCCCCCATACCACCCCCCCATCCCCTACCAACACACTCCCCCTTTTTGGCCCTGGGGTTCCCCTGAACTGGGACATATAAAGTTTGCAAGTCCAATGGGCCTCTCTTTGCAGTGATGGCCAATTAGGCCATCTTTTGATACATATGCACCTAGAGACAAGAGCTCCGGGGTACTGGTTAGTTCATATTGTTGTTCCACCTATAGGGTTGCAGTTCCATTTAGCTCCTTGGGTAATTTCTCTAGCTCCTCCATTGGGGGCCCTGTGATCCATCCAATAGCTGACTGTGAGCATCCACTTCTGTGTTTGCTAGGCCACTGCATAGTCTCACAAGAGACAGCTATATCTGGGTCCTTTCAGCAAAATCTTGCTAGTGTATTCAATGGTGTCAGCATTTGGAAGCTGATAATGGGATGGATCCCTGCATATGGCAATCACTAGATGGTCCATCCTTTCGTCACAGCTCCAAATTTTGTCTCTGTAACTCTTTCCATGGGTGTTTTGTTCCCATTTCTAAGAAGGGGCAAAGTGTCCACACTTTGGTCTTCGTTCTTCTTGAATTTCATGCGTTTAGCAAATTGTATCTTATATCTTGGGTATCCTAAGTTTCTGGGCTAATATCCACTTATCAGTGAGTACATATTGTGCAAGTTCCTTTGGGATTGGGTTACCTCACTCAGGATGATGCCCTCCAGGTCCATCCATTTGCCTAGGAATTTCATAAAATCATTTTTTTAATAGCTGAGTAGTACTCCATTGTGTAAATGTACCACATTTTCTGTATCCATTCTTCTGTTGAGGGGCATCTGGGTTCTTTCCAGCTTCTGGCTATTATAAATAAGGCTGCTATGAACATAGTGGAGCATGTATCCTTCTTACCGGTTGGGACATCTTCTGGATATATGCCCAGGAGAGGTATTGCTGGATCCTCCGGTAGTATAATGTCCAATTTTCTGAGGAACTGCCAGACTGATTTCCAGAGTGGTTGTACAAGCTTGCAATCCACCAACAATGGAGGAGTGTTCCTCTTTCTCCACATCCCCGCCAGCATCTGCTGTCACCTGAACTTTTGATCTTAGCCATTCTGACTGGAGTGAAGTAGAATCTCAGGGTTGTTTTGATTTGCATTTCCCTAATGATTAAGGATTTTGAACATTTTTTCAGGTGTTTCTCTGCCATTCGGTATTCCTCAGGTGAGAATTCTTTGTTCAGCTCTGAGCCCCATTTTTTAATGGGGTTATTTGATTTTCTGGAGTCCACCTTCTTGAGTTCTTTATATATATTGGATTTTAGTCCCCTATCCGATTTGGGATAGGTAAAGATCCTTTCCCAATCTGTTGGTGGCCTTTTTGTCTTATTGACGGTGTCTTTAGCCTTGCAGAAGCTTTGCAATTTTATGAGGTCCCATTTATCGATTCTCGATCTTACAGCACAAGCCATTGCTGTTCTATTCAGGAATTTTTCCCCTGTACCCATATCTTCGAGGCTTTTCCCTACTTTCTCCTCTATAAGTTTCAGTGTCTCTGGTTTTATGTGGAGTTCCTTAATCCACTTAGATTTTACCTTAGTACAAGGAGATAGAAATGGATCAATTCGCATTTTTCTACATGATAACCGCCAGTTTTGCCAGCACCATTTGTTGAAAATGCTGTCTTTTTTCCACAGGATGGTTTTAGCTCCCTTGTCAAAGATCAAGTGACCATAGGTGTGTGGGTTCATCTCTGGGTCTTCAATTTTGTTCCATTGGTCTACTTGTCTGTCACTATACCAATACCATGCTGTTTTTATCACAATTGCTCTGTAGTACAGCTTTAGGTTGGGCATGGTGATTCCACCAGAGGTTCTTTTATCCTTGAGAAGAGTTTTTGCTATCCTAGGTTTTTTGTTATTCCAGATGTATCTTCTGATTGCCCTTTCTAATTCGTTGAAAAATTGAGTTGGAATTTTGATGGGGATTGCTTTGAATCTGTAGATTGCTTTTGGCAAGATAGCCATTTTTACTATGTTGATCTTGCCAATCCATGAACATGGGAGATCTTTCCATCTTCTGAGATCTTCTTTAATTTCTTTCTTCAGAGACTTGAAGTTCTTATCATACAGATCTTTCACTTCCTTAGTTAGAGTCATGCCAAGGTATTTTATATTATTTGTGACTATTGAGAAGGGTGTTGTTTCCCTAATTTCTTTCTCAGCCTGTTTATCCTTTGTGTACAGAAAGGCCATTGACTTGTTTGAGTTAATTTTATATCCAGCTACTTCATTGAAGCTGTTTATCAGGCTTAGGAGTTCTCTGGTGGAATTTTTAGGGTCACTTATATATATTCTATCATATCATCTGCAAAACGTGATATTTTGACTTCTTCCTTTCCAATTTGTATCTCCTTGATCTCCTTTTGTTGTCTAATTGCTCTGGCTAGGACTTCATGTACAATGTTGAATAGGTAGGGCGAGAGTGGACAGCCTTGTCTAGTCCCTGATTTTAGTGGGATTGCTTCCAGCTTCTCACCATTTACTTTGATGTTGGCTACTGGTTTGCTGTAGATTGCTTTTTACCCTCCCCTCACCCTGCATTCTTAAGTTGCCAGTTTTCATTCAGACTCACAAAGTAGTTTCTGAGTCTGAACGGAATCTACTCAGAAATTAGCTTTCTGACAGACAATATAAATTATTTGGTTAATGATATCAAAAAGTTTCTGTGATGGATCCCTGGTATGGCAGTCTCAAGATGGTCCATCCTTTTGTCTCAGCTCCAAACTTTGTCTCAACTCCTTCCATGAGTGTTTTGTTCCCAATTCTAAAAAGAGGCAAAGTGTCCCCCAGATTGCATAGACCAACAAGATTTTGCTGAAATGACCCTGATATAGCTGTCTCTTGTGAGGCTATGGCAGGGCCTGGCAAACACAGAAGTGGATGCTCACAGAAAGCTATTGGATGGACCACAGGGCCCCCAATGGAGGAGCTAGAGAAATTACCCAAGGAGATAAAGGGTTCTTCAACTCTATAGGTGGAACAACAACATGAACTAAACAGTACCCCGGAGCTCTTGTCTCTAGCTGCATATGAATCAAAAGATTGCCTACTTGGCCATCAGTGGGAAGAGAGGCTTCTTGGTCTTGCAAACTTTATATGCCCCAGTACAGGGGAATGCCAGGGCCAAGAAGTGGAAGTGGGAGGTAGGGGAGTGGGGGGGAGGGTCTGGGGGACTTTTGGGATAGCATTTTAAATGTAAATGGAGAAAATGTCTAATTAATAAAATAAAATAACATTTCCACTGCAAACAGAGAAAATGTACAGCATAAAAAACATCTGTGATTACTAAATCAGGGCATTAAGGATGAAAGTCATATATAAAATAAGAGATAGAAGGAAAAAGATATCTACACATTCTGAGAGATGACAGATGTCTCAAGTCCAAAGATGAAATTATTACCCACTTCAAATCTCTCAAGAGATTTGGCTTTAATAGTTGATAGCTAGCAATGTTCTTATTGCATTACAGATGACCTTAGTGCCCTAGAGGTTGTCACAAGAAGGAAAGTGACAATCACACATTAGTATGTATACATTTATTTGGTATTAATTTTCTGGCAACAATCTTTTAACAATCCTTTAATTCACAAACATAATAATTAATGCCATTCAGTGTTGCCATAACTCTGGGGAACAGGTACCACGATTTATTTAATTTTATTGATGAGGAAAAATAGTAAGATATATATATAAGCATTTTATGCTTAAAGTTACTGCAGCAAAGTAATATATATATATATATATTACATATATATTCTTGAATACACACACATATATATGTGTGTGCATATATATATATATATATATATATATATATATATATATATATATTCTTGATACGACTTGAAAGTAAAGCTAGTGGAGATGTTTTTGCTACCCCTTCCTCTTTGTAGAAGAAAACCGACATTCCCATTTCCTTTCACTTCAAGATGGAAGCTTCATACCTTGAAATTCTTTGCATATGCTTTTTTTCAACATTAAGATTTACGGAACAAATTGTGTTTGTTTATATTTTAGCTTAACCTAGTGTTAAAACAAGCATAACACTATTATAAACAATTCTGAATTCTGATTTTTAATGGAATATTTAAAATAAAAGTACTTTCTTTACTGTAAAGATTCTCAAATTCAGTATCTTGTGCTTCAGAAGTTGAGTCTCTTCTGTCACAGATAACAGTTGCTTGTGGGGATATAGTGTTGTTATTACCAGCATTGCTGCAATAGCTGTAAGCATAAAATGCACCTTGCCATGCAATAAATTTTCTACACTGAAGGAGAATGCTGGCAGTATAGTTGGATGCAGACTGACAGGAAGAAAAAAAAACAAAAGAAAACTGGCTTTGTCAACTATGACAATGACAGGCAGTAAAACCAGAGTAAAGCTGCATATCATGACACATGACATCTTTAAAACAAAGAAAGCCAAAAAAATGATAAAGCATTCAAAGACAGCACTGAAAACAACAGCTGAATGCTCTGCAGCTCTGAGACTCATAGTCACCCTTCTCTCTGCTATCTCCTATTTTTTTTAAAGATTTATTTATTATTATAAGTTCACCGTAGCTGTCTTCAAACACACCAGAAGAGAGCATCAGATCTCATTATGGGTGGCTCTGAGCCACCATGTGGTTGCTGGGATTTGAACTCAGTACCTTTGGAAAAGCAGTCAGTGCTCTTACCCACTGAGCAATCTCACCAGCTTTTTTTTTTTTTTTTAATGTCTTTATTATTGTATGTAAGTACACTGTGGCTATACACAGAGGGCACCAGATCTCACTGCGGATGGTTGTGAGCCACCATGTGGTTGCTGGGATTTGAACTCGGGACCTTCTGAAGAGCAGTCAGTGCTCTTAACCGCTGAGCCATCGCTCCAGCCCCTTCCTATTTTTATTTCTCTTCTTAATGTGGTGCCAAAATCATAAGTTCACAGTGTAGAAGCATGTCATCAAACACAAAATAGACATCTATAGGGGCTTGCACTTTTATATATTTAAACTATCATAAAGAAATATATACTTATTGTTTGTTTCAGTTTGCCTAAAACCATAGTACTGTATAGTGTATTCCTGATTTTCTTAATTGTTTACTAAGAAAAAGTTATTTACCGAAGTTAAAAACATTTTATATTTGACGTCACTGACTATTTTAAAGGAAAAATTGGGAAAATACTTAGCAGAAAGAAGTATAACCGCTGGATTTTTAGATGAGGAAATTCTAAAATGATTTTATTTGGGAAACTTTTCTCCACATCTTATCTTTGTCAAAGCAGGAAAGTATAGTGTGTTTTCTTAAGTTTCCATGTCTACAAGAAAAGATGATCTCGAGGGTGGCTTAAAGTTCTTACTCTTCCCTTTTGGAAAATACATCCATATATAAAAATAGCACAGTCTAACTGCATTTGAAAGATATATATGTGTTTGTGTATGCAAACACATACACACAGACTCACACAAACACAAACACACAAACATTCATATATTTTACAGTTAACTTAAGCCATTTATACAGTGTTTAAGGAGGAATAGTAAGATGCACTTTTGGCACTTGTGGAAATCAACCTTGTGAAGAAAAAGTAGGATGGAGAGCAAGGCACTACACGTTCCTATGACTCCTGATCTGTCCCTCCAGGACATTAGATCTAAGAAGTCTCTCAGAACACCAGTGAGACTGCAAAAAGGAACCAAGTCCAGAAAGGTGGCAGCTTCTTGTCTTCATGGAAGTCCCAACAAGTGACGATAACCTCCCTCCCCACCTTGCACCCCCATACACACCAGCCTCCTTCTGAGTTACCTCATCAGGCAAGGCTTTCAATGGAAAATGGTGACAGTATGACAGGGTACTATTGGCCATGAGTTAGAGGCTTGGGATTGGCTCAAATAGTCTATATAAGCATAGGCTCTGGACAATGAACTCAGATTTGAACCGTGATGTTGGTCAGAATCCTCTGATTTCGTCACATGACTCCCCTGCCTCTCAACAAGCCCTTTCTCTCATTCTCAGTTCTGTTCTCACACACATCTCTTTATGTTCTGGGATCCAGATATATGTAGTTTCCCAATGCTCTCAAATTAGATATGACCATATGCTTCCCTATTGAGCAACAAAGTATTATAAAGATCTCAGAATGTTATAGCACAGAGAAGAAATCAACTCCTCTTTATTCACTTGTCTTTTTTTTTCTCCTTTGCTTGTGTACAAAACACAATATAACCTGTTCTGAGAAAAATAAACTGTACAAACTAAAAGAAATGCTACACTGAAATCTGAAGTGCACACCATCTGCTTGATCTGTATAATATCGCAATG
This sequence comes from Mus caroli, assembly GCF_978045245.1. Taxonomy (NCBI): domain Eukaryota; kingdom Metazoa; phylum Chordata; class Mammalia; order Rodentia; family Muridae; genus Mus; species Mus caroli. Next base: position 63,567,080 of record NW_028227259.1, on the reverse strand, counting down.
TCCGAATCAATTATGTATTACTGATATCACTAATAAGAAATGACCTAATTAAAATAATATAATCATGTGTAATGCAAAACTATTTTATGTCTCAATCAGTAATTAACATTATATATTCATATCCTTATTTAGAAAGAAGAATTAAAGTACAAAACCTCATTGTTCTTGTGTTAAATTGCTTTAAACACAATCATACCCATCCAAAAATCCATATACACAACAGCACATGCTCACTAATCATGAACAGTTCCTAAAAAATAAAGAATTGAAGGAGCTAGGGAAAGTACCCAAGGAGCTGAAGAGGTTTGCAGCCCCATAAGAGGAACAAGAATATGAACTAACTAGTACTCCCAGAGCTCCCTGGGACTAAACCACCAACCAAAGAAAACACATGGTGGGACTCATGGCTCTAGCTGCAGATATAGCAGAGGATGGCCTAGTCGGTCATCAATGGGAGGAGAGGCCCTTGGTCCTGTGATGGTTGTATGCCCCAGTATGGGGGACCGCCAGGACCAGGAAGCTGAAGTTGATTGGTTGTTAAGCAAGGGGAGGATGGAAGGGGTAGGGATTTTTTGGAGGAGAAACTGAATTTTTTATTCAGATTATGAAAAGTTTCTTATAATACACCCAGAGGACACAACTATTTTATATTACAATAAGGTATATTCATGACTAGCTTTCAATTTTCTGAGTAGCCATTCTCACAGATACTGTGATTACATATTTCTTAAATTAAACAATAAAAGAAGCAACTATTTGGAAATTTGGGTGAGTATAAAAGCAAGCATGAAAATATACTGTTTTGTTTAACTTGGGAATTTTGAGAATTTCTTATATGAGTACTATACATACTTTATTTCCAGAATCCCTGAACTCCACCCACTCCTTAATATCATGACGACTTTTTAATTAATATATATACATATATTCTACATGTATACACACACACAGACACACAGACACACATATATATAAAGTATGTATAATATATACATATATATATATATATATATATATATATATAATTGTTTAACTTAATAAGGTTTATGTCTTCAGGAAAAACATTACTCTCTCAGCAACCACTAATTACTTGAATCTGTTCATCTACAGGTTTTGTCCCATGAAATTTTCCCATTTTTGTTGTGATGTCAACTGGTATTTTCATTATGTCGATTTTATTTCGTTAAACATATTTGCAATAATTTATGGGTGTAGCATACATTCTCATGTCTGGAACACCTTAAAAATTAACAGGTATTCTATTGCTTTGGTTCTTATAATCTTTTTTTCTCCCATCTTCAGTAATAATCTCATTGCCTTAGGAGATGTAGGGGTGAGTTGTAGATATACTCTTTGGAGCCAGGTACACAACAATCAATTATTCTATAGTGCCAGTCATAGGTCTTTACAACAGTCTCCACATGCTACAAAAAGAAGCTTCTATGATTACAGGTGAGAGCTACACTTATCTGTGGCTATAAGGTTATTTATTTGTAATATAATTATAAATTACATTGTTTTAGGGAAATCAAATTTTGAAGGTTATCATCTAGGGTCTATGGCTCTCAGACATGTTTAGTTAGGTCGGTTTGTAGTACAAGCAACTATTTTCTCCAATTTAGAGTGTCTAAATTCAATTGAGACATGTTCTGGATACTCACAAGATCATAATGACATTAAAATATTGGGCATATATACATGCCAGGTTAGATGGTATTGTGTTTTATAGCTTCATATCTTAGTAGGATTGTTGATTGCTTTTCTCCCTTGGCAGCTTGCATAACAACTTCTGATCCTATGAGAGCCAGTCCTCAGGGAGATGATTTCCAGGTCAGTTCCAATATGATTGCTTATTTTTCAGTAGGAAGTTCCTTCTATGTTCCACAATAAAATCTTACCTTCAAGTTCTGGGATGAAACAATTGGTAATGACTGTAGTATATATTGTTTTGGGAGTCTTCTAACCAACAATTCCCAGGTAGATTTGTCATGCCTGAAAATGTTTTTTTCTCCTATTTTTCCCTTTTTCTTTTCTTTTCTCTTATTTTTTTCTTTTCTTTTCTTTATTCTTTTCTTTCTTTCTTCCCTTCTTTCTTGCCTATATTTCTTGGAGGCTTTATTATCTCATGTGGTATAATTCATATGTGTGTGTAATCCATATACACACACACACACACATATCATATATATATATGTTATATATGTATAATCCATATATAAAATATATATACAGTATATAAAGTCACTTTCATGAACTTATAATATATTTTTATGTGACTTTTTCAAAAATTCTTACTTATTACAGTCTTTTCTTTCCGTCTGAATTCTGTTTCCTAGCCAATGCTCGTTTAAGAGACCATTGGCCTTTTCTTCTTTACACACTTGCACCATTTCTGTCTTACTAATTCCCTCTGAATAGAATTTATTGTCCAATCCCTACATTATTTTATTTTTACATTCCTGGCTTCTGTGGTTACTCTAATGGAACCCTTTTAGGTCAAATTTTCAGTATTACGTATCAACTGATACTATAAACCTATACCCCTTTGGTGTACTTTGGAAAAAATTGTAGTTTTCTAATGAAATAAATGATTCTTGACTTAAAGTATTTACAAATTTTCAATATCAAAAAAAAAATCTTAACACAAAATCACTATACTTCATCTCAGATAAGTACTTCCTTTTTCTTAACAAGTAATAAAATTGCACAAAAAAGAAATAAGACATAGAAGTTAGTGTAAGAAAGAATGAAAACCTAGGCTTTTCCCTAAAATACATCATCTACTACTTACCCCATGTCATAATACAGAATATTAAATGAGTTAGAAAAGATTCTGAACTTATTTATAGATAACAAAATTAAATGACTTTTTCAGAGATATGAAAGGAAAAAATAATTTGTGTTGTTGAAATAGAGACTTTAAAAGTGAAAGACAAATCACTGAGAAGTCCCAAAATACTATAAAAAAAAAGTCTAACTCTCCAAGAGAACTTCTGTACTTCACGAAGGCTCAGAGCTTCTGTGAATCTGTCACATGATTGATGTTCACCAGTCATGTGACAGATTCACACCAATCACCAATCATGTGACAGATTCTCCAGAAGTAAACACAAATGCATACATATGAGAGCAGCACAAGTAAGAACTGCAAGCTGTGAAAGTAAAGAAATCAAAAAGCATGAATAATTAAATATGTGTGACAAATAAATTAAATAAATAAAAGAAGAAATGTATGGAGAATCTAGATGTTTTCATGTTGCCTTGCAAAAGCATTCTGAGAAAGAGAGCAGGTAAGCCAATGACGTAGTGAGGACTAGACAACAAAATGAACCAAACAAATAAGCACATCAGATATTAAAAGTTGAAGAAAATTGTACATTTTAACCATTCAAATAAAATCATACACATTATCAAATCTGAAAGAACTGAAGAATTAAAAAGCTGCCAGCTCATCTTCAAGTAGAAGCAACAAAATCCAGCACTTATTTATTAAATTTAATTCAGTAAGAGAAAAAAATTTTACCATGCATTTTTAAAATTGGAAACATATGAGTAGATGATGAAATGGAAAGGCTGAAACGCTGATGGAGGAAAAAAAGAAAGCATAATCAATGGAGGGAGTGTGATTAATACAGAATTTAAAAAATGCATCCCAACTCGCAGAAGGGAACATTTTTGTTAATGTTGAAAATAAGTAGTGAAGAATCTGATTTCAAACACCATATACATTTTTCTTTGGTGGATAGTTATATCCTCAGCAATAAACAATCAAATTTTCTGAAAAAAATGGGCACAATATTAGTTATTCCTATAAATTTATTCTTTTAACATTATACCCTGTTTGGTCAATAAAAAGGCAAAAATAAATTTGCTATTCTATCGTGCACTCTAAGTCTATCTTACTCAGAATCTAGGGCAGGTATACCCTTTGCCACCTGGCCTGGATGGAAACAAAGCAAGAACCTCAACTGTACAAAAATTAGAAGATAAAAGGAAAGCAAGAACGAGAGAAAAAGAGGAGACAGAGATGGAGAAAGGAAATAAAATAACAGCTAAGATCAACAAAATTGAGATCAATATAATAGTCTCAGTGCTGAGGATGGGTGAAAATGAAACCCAAGTACACGTGCGTGCACATACACACGCACAAACACACACACACACAATAGACAGAGACAGAGACAGAAAAAGACAGAGACAACAGTCAGACTGGCTGACAGAAAGACACACATAAACATAGACAGAAACACAGAGACAGACAGAGGATACTGGAAACCTTTGGGCATACAATACACAACAGTTACTTGGAATTGAAAGTAAGGAGGAGAAGGAAATCCTGAATAACTCAGATTTTGGCTCGATTGTGTTAGGCATATTGTCATGGTATTTAGAATGTCACTTAAGAAAAATCTACACGTACATTATTTACTGAATAATAGAAAATTGAGAGTTAGAGCTAGGAAAACAAATGTGATTGCTGAAGGAATAATGTGAATATTAGAAAAATATGTATTCAAGTATTTCTGGAGAATTAGTACTGTGTATACAACCTATGTAACAAATGTGGGGATATGGAGATATATTAACCACATCTTTATACAATAAGGAAATATTATCTTATTATCAGAAGTCTTGCCAATGTATAAATTATTTTGGAATGTTAATGAGAAACAACAAATAATCTCTTTCAAAACCATGAATGTTTTTTATTAGATATTTTCTTTATTTACATTTTAAATGTTATCCCCATTCCTAGTTTCCCCTCTAAAAATCCCCTATAACCCTCCACCCTCCTCCTGTTCCCCAATCCACCCACTCCCATTCCTGGCCCTGGCATTTCCCTATTCTGGGGCATAGAACCTTCACAGGACCTAGGGCCTCTCCTCCAATTGATGACCAAGTAGGCCATCCATCCTCTGCTACATATGCAGCTAGAGCCACACATCCCACCTTGTGTTTTCTTTGATTGGTGGTTTAGTCCCAAGGATCTCTGGGGGTACTGGTTAATTCATATTGATGTTCCTCCTACGGAGCTGCAAACCTCTTCAGCTCCTTGGGTACCTTCTACCATGAATCTTTTTGACCATGAGAAAATACTAATCATTTATCAAGAAGAATAATTTCTGCCCTCTGAGGATATATTGATTGTTTGACAAGGAAGAGGTGGTAAGAAGGTTTTGAGGAGGGCTCAGAATGAAGTTGCTTTTTCCACGTTTGACCTTTTAAATGGCTGTCCTACAGTTAGAAAGTACATATGCTTCTGAGATATATTTCTTTAAGCATAACTGAAAAAAAAAGCATAATAAACGTTTGTATATAAATACATTGGATCTTTATTTTATTTTCTTCTAGCAACTATACATTTACACTTATACATGTAAACATGTATCTGAATTTGTATGCACATATGTATCACATTAAAAATAAAGATTGCATATATAATTTTAAAAATAAGGAAAAATATGTATTCACATACAGAAGCCATGTCTTACAAAAAAAAGTAAATTTATATAAATAAAACCTACTGGATGATGTGAAACTTTAATAAAGCTTTTTTTTACATAAAAAAGCACATGGTACAGTATTTAATACAGAATACATATATACTATAAAGTATATTTATTGACAGATACCTCTTATTGACCAGGAAATCACAATATTTATAATGATTTTTGGAAGACTATTTAAGATTTTAAATTAAGTTGATTATTGTAAGAAAGCTGAAAGATATTTTGTAAGAGCATAAAAGTAAAAGTTTCAGGAAGAAGTCAAAGTATCACTATTTGTGGATGATATGATACATAAGCAACCCTCAATATTCTTGCAGAGAATTCCTACAGGTATAAACAATTTCAACAAAGTGGCTGGATGTAAAATTAACTCAAAAAAATCAGTAGCCTACTTTTATACAAGTGATAAACAGACTGGAAAAGAAATTAGGGAAATGCCACCCTTCACAATAGGAATAAATAATATGAAATGTCTTTGTATAACTCTGACCAAGCAAGTGAAAGATCTGTATGACAAAACTTAAAAATCTCTGAAGTAAAAAAATCAAAGACCTCAGAAGATGGAAATATCTCCTATGCTCATGGATTGGTAGATTTAACCTAGTGAAAATAGCCACCTGACCAAAAGCAATCTACAGATGCAATGCAATCCATCAAAATTCCAACACAATTCTTCACAGACATGAAAAGAGAACTTCTCAACTTCTGATGGAAAACCAAAAACCTACGAAAGCAGAACAATTCTCAACAGTAAAAGAACTTCTAGGGGAATCACCATCCCTGACCTCAAGCTATACTACAGAGCATTTGTGATAAAGATTACATCGTACTAGAACAGAAACACACAGGTCAATCAGTAGAATAGAATTGAAACCCATAAATAAACCCACACACCTATGGACACTTGATCTTTATCAAAGAAGCCAAAACATACAGTAAAAAAAAAAAAAAAAAAAAAAAAAAAAAGTGTCATAGTAAATGGAGCTGGTCTAACTGGTGGTTTACAAATAGATGAATGATAATAGAACCATATTTATCTTCTTGCACAAAGCTCAAGCCCAAGTGGAACAAGCACCTCAACATAAAACCAGATACACTAAATCTAATAGAAGAACAAGTAGGAAAGAGCATAGAACTCATTGGAATAAGGGTTTTTTCCTAAACAAAACATCAATGGCTTTGGCTCTAAGATCAACAATTGTTAAGAGACCACATGCAACTGAAAAGCATCTGTAAGACAAAGGACACCATCAATAAGACATATTGGCAAGCTACAGATTGGGCAAAAATCTTCACTAACCCTACACCTCACAGAGAGCTAATATTCAAAATATATAAAGTATTTAAGAAGTTGCCTTCCAGAAAACCCAATAACCCAATTTAAAAATGGAGTACAGAGCTAAACAGAATTTTCAACAGAGCAATCTCGAAAGGCCTAGAAGTACTTAAGGAAATGTTCAAAATCCATACTTATCTGAGAAGTGCAAATTAAAACAACAGTGAGTGGGATAGGGGAGGGGGAAAGGCAGACAGTTTCAGGTACGGGAGGGTATGTAGGGGAATAGGAGAAAAGCCCAGAGGGCCAAAATAATGAATGGAAATATCTACCTTCTGGGAATGGGAGATGGGGTGACCCTCTAGATAGTCTCAAAGACCTGGGATGCAAGAGCCTATCAGGACTCAATGAGGGTAACCTTAGTCAAAATGCCCAACAGTAGGGAGAGGGAACTCAAAGAGTCCACCTCCAGTAGATAGTCAGGGCCCCAAGTGAAGGTATGAGGTCACCAACTCACAGTAAAAATTTCTGACACAGAACTGTTTTTGTCCAAAAGAAATGAAGGGACAAAAATTTAGAAGAGCCTGAAAAAAAGACTGACCAGTGACAAGTCTAACTTGAGATCCCTCTTACTGGGGTTGGGGTGGCACTAAGGCCTGAAATTATTACTGATGCTATTATATGCTTACAGACAGGAGCCTAGCATATCTGTCCTCTGAGAGTCATTACCAGCAGTTGACTGAGACAAATACAGATACTTACATCTGATCATATGACTGAAATAGGACTCCTCTGGGGGAATTAGGGGAAGGATTAAAGGAGCTGAAGGGGAGGGCAACCCCATAGGAAGACCAGAAGTCTCAAATAACCTGGAACCCTGAGAACTCCTAAAGACCGAGTCACCAACCAGAGATTGGTCCAAGGCCCAGGCACATATATAGCAGAGGACTGCCGGGTTTGTCTTCAATGGGAAAAGATGAGTCTAAACCTGGGATGGGGAGGGGAAGAGGACCTTCTTTGAAGCAAGGAGGAGATGAAACTCAATGAGAAACTGTGGGAGCAGGGACCATGAGGGTGGCAATATCTGGAATGTAGACAAATAAAATAATTAATTAATAGAAAAAATATTACTGATGAAGCCACAGTTCATGTTTGACTACAGATGTTTTATCAGGGTCAAAATTTACAGCCTCCTAATAAAGAATATATGGTTGTTTTTTTAGTTTAGTTAAGATAAAATATCATCCTAAGTCCAAAATAGCAACCCATTTATGTGAAGCACATACTCATATGCTGTAGATAGAATATATCACAAAGCAATGTTTAGTGAGATGCCTGAGTAGTCCATAAAGCTAAGCCACATGGAATGGTAAAAATAGATCTTTACAATTATAGCCATAGTGATTTCCCTTTCAGAAGATACAAAGGAGGATCTATGAATACTAATAAAAAGTTTCAACAGTGTAAGAAAAAAATGGATACATATATATATTTATATATATAATGGTATATGTGTATATACACATATGTAATAAATTTCACCTCCATCTGCTTCCAGTTAGATTTCCCATGTATTACCTCCCCTCCCTCTCAAATTTAAGGGTTTTTTAAATAAACCATTATTTTTATATATACATATATATATATATATACATATAAAAATAATTAGCTGAATACATTTGATGTTGCCCACATGTACCTGTTTCTACACATAATCACCTGGTATTAGATCACTAGTCTGCTGGCTCATCTAGAGTTGAACCCCCCAAAATTTCCATCTAATCTTCTTGTTTACTCTGTTTAAATAGTTCAAGTCTTCTTTCAGCAGTCATGTCCTTGAGGTTTCCTAACTGTAGCTTACTCTGCATCATCAGCACTCTCACTGCACACCTTCCCAACCCCTGGCTCTTACAGCTTTTCTGACACCACTTAATAGACGGTCCCTGAGTTTTGGTACTGAAGTTGTGTTATAGTAATGCTAATTGGATTTGACCTCCCCACAATCAATTTTTCCTCTGTGTTTTAACAGTTATGTTTTGTATGAAAGCAACTGCTACAAAAAGAACGTTCTTGGATGACAGGAAAGATTTATGCTTACCTGTGATACCCACAGATGTGTATTTAGATTAACCTATTCACAAAACATAATTCAAAATGGATTCTATATATAAATGTGTATACTTCATCTGTGACATCTTTTTGCACAAAAAAAGGGTTTATTGAGATGAATTTGCATGAGATGATGGTTATTCAAATTATGTCCCAAAGATTCTAACATATATAAAAATGTGTAGCTTGGAATTCGAAGAAAATCAAAAGTCAGTAAATAAACTCTAATGTACAGTGTGAATCTCTACAGCATCAGTATACATTATTTAAACTGTGTAGATGTTCATTGAAATAAATTGCCTTTGTATCACGTTTATTTTGTTGTGATATTTTGTAATATTTTAATCCAATAAAGTAATATTTGAAACATAGCTAAAAGTATCCAAAAAAATAGCAAATACAACATTTTTCTCATGGGTGAAAAGTAGAAAAGAAACTAAAGAAACAGGCTACAAAGTAAAAACCACATTTAAAAATTCTAAATTGAAGAAATAAAATTCAATCACCAAGAGCCCTTAGAGTTTCACAAGGATTAACAAATTTGAAAATGTGAAAACAAAACTTAAACTTTTCTGCATGAAAAATTATGAATACATAAATGTCCAGTAAATTCCTGCATAGATGTCAGCATCACTAGTTACTAAATGCATGGAAATCGATATCAGGAAACATGAATTTAAATGTGTTGGCATAAATCAACCACAGAAACTAACAAGGTATGTAAACATCAGGAACTTTTGCTAAGCTAAAATTTAAAATGAAATATTCATTTTGAAAAATGTTTAATAACTTCTCTATTCTTAAGCATGCAGGTAGCTAACATCTGAGCAACAATTTCAGTTTCTAGTTATAGTCCTAATATAAAGGAAAAGGTCCAGGGCTGGAGGAATGGCTCAGTGGTTAAGAGAACCAACTGCTTTTCCAGAGGTCCCGAGTTTAATTCCCAGCAACCACATGGTGGCTCACAACCATCAGTAATAGGTTCTAATGTCCTCTTCTGCTTTGTCAGAAGACGCCTCCAATAAAGAAAATAAATAAATCTTTTAAAAGAAAAATGAAAAGGTTCACTGACACTAAACCTGTATAGTGAAAATTTTTGTGTTATAAAGGAAAAGAAAAATTCACATCAATATTTTCCTTTATAACACAAAAATTTTCACTATATATATTGAGACAGTGTTTCTCTGTATAGCCCTGGCTGTCCTGGAATTCACTTTGTAGACCAGGCTGGCCTCAAACTCAGAAATCTGCCTGCCTCTGCCACACGAGTGCTGGGATTAAAGGCGTACTGCAAAATGTTTTGGCTAGCATTGCACATTATGAATGTTTAAAATTTTCTGACAGATTTGTACACTTTCAATGACAAAATTATATGACCTATAAGTATGTTCAAGTGAAATAATAGAAATATTTTGTCACTAACTTTTATAAACATTAATAATATACTTTAAGTTTAGATGAACTGTTCTACTCATCAATATTCATTTACCTACTCTTTTGTGCATTCAGTAAGACTATACAGAAATTGGAAGACAAAAATATAAAATCAAAACCAGCCTCGATAAGTTTTATAACTTTTCTGAAATTCTTTATCATCTTAGCCCTCATAGCCTAGAAGTTCAGCAGGCAGCCCATCTTTATTGTGCTCCAAAACTGATTTCACAAAGAGAAATGGCTCTCAGAGTCATCTTGAGAATTTGTTGAAGTAGAAGCAAGTTAGTATTGAAAAGATTTTGGCAGATTTTTATGTAATATATCACATATAACATATATTAAATAGAAAGATAATATAGCATATACGCCAGTTCTATTTAGCAGTGTGAAGTGATTCTAATTGTTTTAAAATTCTATTTTAAAGCTAGAATATTTCATGGATAATCTGGAGTTAGAGCACACCAGTATTTCTGTCAGTATAAAAGACATTTCTAAAAGCAATTTAGTAAAATACTCTGTTACTTTGCTATTTAGCAATTTTATAGGATAACACAATAGACTGAAGAGAAGAGCTAGACTTGACTTATTCCTGTCCCATTTGTTTCCTCTTGGTTATTTTCTTTCCTTCAATTTCCCTCCACTTTCTCAGATAGTCTTTTCCGATTCTTTTTACTCAATTTAGGTTGTCTAGCATTTAGAGTCTAGACATAATTTATAACCTTTCCAAAGTAGCCATCTTACAATCATAGGGTAGCAATTAATCAGCAGATTATTAATGACCCTGGATGCATATAAACCTTAATTAAAATTGTTCTGTGGCATAGAGAAATGAGAGTAATAAGAAACAGTAGAATTTCAATGAAGTTTTAAAAATGAGTATTTTGGGCCAGTTTGCCATTGCTTCTTCATTAAGTGGAAGAATAGGAGGCAAGCTGAAGAATAAGAATATAATGTGCATTGTAGTCTGATTCTTTTCACTGATGTTTTCTAAACACATGTGCATCCTTGTAATTTAAATGTTATACTGTTCTTATTTACTCTGTACAATAAATATATGATGAGAAAGGACTATACATGTTTCTCATTAGCTTATATATGCTGAGTTTATGAGCTATAATACTTTTGAAATTTTTTTTAAAAATAATGTCATTTTCAGATAAATAGATAGATAGATATAGATAGATAGATAGATAGATAGATAGACAGACAGATACATTTTTCTAGTTTATTGGGCTAACATATGATTTTGTATTATATAAATCTCTCAAGCCAGTAAGGATGCAACAGCCAATTACTTACCTATCTTAATTTCCCTCCAAATATCTTAGTGAAAACCCACTTTATTCTCTTGTCACAGAAAGGATACTCCTAACAGTTCATGTTAAATGAACCATGTAACTTTCCTTAAGTCCATTTATAGTAACTCTTTAAACTCTTACAATTTTAGGAATTGCTTATAAGTTCAGATGATCTCACAATAGCAAATCTCCGTTGTGGAATAGAACAGGTTCTAATATAATCACCAAATCCAGGAGAAAACAGAAGTGAACATATGCCTCAAATCATGATTGAAAAATATCCAAAGTGTGCATGCAGTAATTAACCATTTGTGAATAATTGAAAACCATGTTTGTTTTAGAAGTTTACCTTTGTACCCAAAACATTTTATTTCATTATTTTAGTAGTTTCTTTTTTAAATTAACCTTTAAATATATATATATATATATATATATATATATACATATATATATATATATATTGCTTTTCTGCAACTTGGCATTTTCTATGAAAAATAGATTAAAACATATAAAAGCTTCTACTAAAATATATTCATAACATTAATTGTGGGCCTGTGTACCAGAGACATTCCACAGAAATCTGTGCCTGGGCCAGATGGGAGGGTTCCATCAAAGGGGAAAGGGCACAAGATTGGAGGGGGAAATGCCTCAACTACCTCAGCTGTTGCTGCTGCTGCTGGCAGCTTCCACCACTGCTATTGCTTCCAGAGGGCACACTGACTATGCTGAGCTGAGCTGAGCTGTGCGGAGCCAGCAGAAGGCTGACTACCCAAAGAAGAAGGGGAAAGGGGAGCTCCTGGTGGCATTTTGGGAGAGTAGTTCTCTTCCCTGGAGGCGGTGTTACAGCTGTTATGACAAACACTCTAAGAGGACAGAAGAATTCTTAAACACCTTTCTTCCTTCTGCATAGGAAGGATCTATATATACAGTTTGTGGATGGGTTGGAATCTGACAGGAGGTGCTACATATTGGCTTGGTCTGGAGAGGTTAGAGATGCTTCACCTAGGAAAGGCTAGGGGTGTTGCACCTACCTGACTGATGGTCACAAATCTCATTGGGGGTGGGAGGGGGAGCTGCAGTTATGTGAGAGGGTGTAGGGAAAGCTCCTGCCATCCCATTAGATCCGGGGCTTCTAATCTTAGCTTGACCTTACCAGGCTTCCTCTCATGTCCCACTGCCCTTTAAGTAAGATTTAAGTGTCTCAAGCACAGTAGTATTTTTTGTTTGGTTTGGTTTTTTGGTTTTTTGGTTTTTTGAGACAGGGTTTCTCTGTCCTGGAACTCACTCTGTAGACCAGGCTGGCCTCGAACTCAGAAATCTGCCTGCCTCTGCCTCCCGAGTGCTGGGATTAAAGGTGTGTGCCACAGGCTAAGCATGGTAGTATTAAATAGCTTATATGACATAGTAGTAAGGACCAAAATTTTCTTTCTTGAACTTATTTAAAAAAAAAGCAAAACAAAACAAACCCAAGAGATTCTTATGTTTATTTCTTAAATTATACTAAGATATTTTATGTTTTGGAAAACAGGACCCAATATGACATATAACACATTATCTATAATTCCATTCAGAGATACACAGATCTTGTTCAACTGTTGTTCTACTTCTGTATTAATACTGAATAAAACTAGGATACTACACATCACAATATTTTAGATGTCAGTTAAGATCAGCACGATGACATAACCTTCTGAAACTTACATTTAGTCAGTGAAACTCAGAGAGAAACCAGAATAAATAATGAAATGTAGCTTAATTTCAAAGACACTTACTTGTACAAAAATGTTTATTATGTAAGTACTATAATCCTAAGAGAAATAAAAACTAGGTTTAAACTTTAATGTGTTTAGTGGCCTGCCTCATCACCCTTACTACAAGATCTAAGACAAATATTCGTTCTGCAAGTCTGTTCTACTTACTTTTCACAGCAAGATATAAGAATAACTAGAAATTACCAATATTGTCTAGTGAATTTAAGAAGTCAGTTTTGATTAAAGGACCCAATAAAAGCAATATTATCTTATGTAAGTAATTAATTAGTCCTAGTAATGCATCAGTATTCTATTCAAATAATATTTTTTCTTAAGAAAGCATCCTTACATATTTCTTCACTTATGTGTATCAGGTACAGTTAAATTCAGCAGAATATGTCTTGTGACCTCTCTCTCTCTCTCTCTCTCTCTCTCTCTCTCTCTCTCTCTCTCTCTCTCCATCCATCCCTCCATCCCTTCTCCCTCCTTCTTCCTTTTTTAAGAGATAGGATACAATGAAATTTTGCTAATTTCTCATGAAATTCAATTCACTGATCGATCCCATGGTCACAGAAGTCCGTGCAGTTATGATATCAGGTACAACGTTATGAAACAATGAGAGTGAAGGCAGAATGAGGGGAGAACTCAGCTTTATACTCTGGTAATTTCTTCCTATTGTATATAACAACTTAGTATTAAATTTGATCAGACAACAGATCTGTGATTTTATGATGTGATGCAGAAATGGGAATTGGCATAACAATTTCCTTAGAAGTGTTTATCATTTTATTAGATTAAAATAGAAGTACAAACTTCTTTTACCTCTTTATATCATTTAAAATATCTACAGTTATTTCTACCATTAGAATAGATCCACATTGATGTAGTGATTTTCATTCTTGACTCTCTTATTAAAGAAATCCAAAAGAATGTTGATTTTCTATTGTTCATTTTTGAATAATCTAAGATCTGAAGAACAATTATGTTGAGTGGCTTATAAATAACTATCGAAAGAATAACTAGAAATCAGGTCATCTAATCAGGTCTTATATTTTGAAATTATAAATGAGTCTAACTGATTATAGATATATAAAATATGCTAAGAGCCTAGGTAGGAGCTGTACCTTGTGATTTTGTGACATAAATATGTCGGGAAAACATATAAAGACACATATGAAGTTGGGTTGTCATGGTGAATTGTACAGTAAAGCCATGCAGCTGGGTCTGAAGAGAGTCGTTTTGCACATATTATTTTAAAATACACTTTATTTAGATAATATTGTATTTGTTTTCTTAATTTAATAAATAAAATTCATAAATGCATTTTGGTCACATTCACTCCTTTAACCAAGTCGACCCACATCAACTTCACCTCCTTATCCACACATCTTTCTGGGGATATTTGTTTTATTTTTAACCAATATTGTCCACATTTTGTTGTGCAAATATTCTTGGTTAGGAAAGCTGTCCTGGGAAGGGGGTAACTTACTAGGAGTCACACTGTTAAAGATAACTAGTTTTCCCACAAACTATCAAAAGTCTATATCATATTGCCTCACCTGAAAATAAGATTTTATACTCACTTCCATATAACATGCTGTGATTTTTTTTGTCTTGAAGCCAGGCATGTCTTCTTCATGCTATGTCACAACTGCTATGAGTTCACATGTGTCTTTCCTGTACTTTATGGAGAATACTTTCATTGTAATATTTTTAAGGTGTGTGTGTGTGTGTGTGATGTCCATCACATAAAAGTTCTTTGTCTTTTCTTTATTCTTCTTTTGATTAGAACCCTAGATCAACATACCACCATCAATATTTCACTCTTAATTAAAACTAGCACAAACTGTTCTTCAACAGTTTCCATATTTCAATAACTAACCAGGTATGCTAGCATAAACAGGCTAATGCTATATGTCTAGCTTTTATATGAGATCTCTAAATTTGAATTCAGGTCCTTATGATTGACAGACAAATGCTTTCGTACACTGAATCTTCTCCCTAGTTCACAGCTGTATATTTAAATGTCATTTCTAAAGTATATTCTACAATTTCTTAAACATAATAGTTTATTATATCTAGAATTGAATTTTTAAAGAAAAATGTTAATCATTTTAATGATGCATTAATCTATAATTTTGAATATTAGATGAATTAAACACAATGCACACTTGAGCAGAATTACATAACGGTTCCATTAAACAAGGAAGTGTTACATAAATAGATGAAACACATACTAAAGTGAAATAAACTTAATACAGGTGGCCCAGTTTAATAGTTTCTCATCTGAAATCTTTGCCAATATTGTCATTATCTTTGTTTTCTAATCTGCATTATTTTGATACTGTAATAACATTGGCCTCTTGGGAGGTGAATTTCATTAAAATTTTACAAGGTTTTATTTAGGAGTTTAAAATTGTTTCTTAGGATTGACTCTTCATTAATTATTAAAGGAAAAGGCACAGAATGAGCATGCCATTTCAGTAGGAAAAGAGTAGTTTAATAAAAAGAGAGAAGATGTTGAATTAATCAAAAGGAAAGATGGAAAACTGGAAAAGATGGAAATGGGAAATTCAAAGACGTTAGTGTGAAATGACAGTGATAAGATGCTGTTTGTATCTGTGAAGTATTATGAAGTCAGGAATAAACTACATTTGATCACATGGCTTACTTTCAATCTATGGGAATCCTAGCATGGGCTCATTTAGTGCTTCTGAAGCAGCATTGAGTGCCTGGAAGAATGCAATGAACTTGAGTAGCAGGAGTTAGATCGCACCAGTCAAAACATGTTATCGCTGGTACAGGGCCCATCTCAACACCACTGTACTCCTCTGACACATGAGATCCATGATGGTGAGAGACCAGACCTTTTAGATGCAGACTCTATCTTAGAGAGCCTGACCTAAGGTTTAACTCAAGTCAACTAACAGGCCAATGCCTATCATCAGTTTCCAGGTTATCCCTCAACAAGACCCGTGTCTAGCATCACTTTCCAGGTTATTCCCCAACAAATCTGCACCCTCAGACTACAACCAGCCCCTGACACATCACTTGGTAATAACAAACAATAAGGAGGAAAGCAGAAGTTAAGGTTGTGGTTTGGCTCCTAGCACCAGCCAATTAAGTTAAAGGCAATAATGACCCCCTAATCTAATGTGGCTAGATACCCCCTTTAGCCTCTATAAATGACTGCCTAAAACTAGGCTCAGGGCTCCACCTTCCTGCTGTGTCAGGGTTGTGAGATTGCATGGCATTCTGCTCCTTGGTGTCTTTTAGAGTTCACAAATGTTTCCTGGCCCAAAAATCGGTGAAGGAAACACTCTAGATATAGACTCCCTTATTTTTCTACACCCTTTGTTTCCTCTTTTGGTTTGCAGAGAATTTAAGCTTATAGGGAATGTAGAGTATTACATATTCTTTTAAGCACATATTAATGAACAAATGCAATGAAGTAAGCTTTGCTTTGATGATAAAAAGAAATAATGAAAGATTAAGATAATGGCCTGGACTAAAAGTATGCCACAAAAGCAGATATATAGAAAAAAAATGTTTATAATATAGAGGGATGCTACATCCACTCCAGTAGTGACAGGCATTATAAGGCCTAAAAGCCTGGAAGCAGTCATGAGGAAAAGAGTTTCATGGAAACAGCATCCTGGAACCTTGGCATTCCCATAGCCTGTATACTCAAAACCTGTCCCCGCGTTAGTCTGGTGTATGGATCTGTGTGCTCTCTTTCAGTATTGTTTTATTTTAAGTGCCTTTTAGGATTGATTTTGACATATAGATAAGCCTCCACCTAGAAAATCATTGAAGCGGACCCTGAGCTTGGAATTCAGTAAGAATGTTACCTATTCAGTAATGTTCAAGTCCACATCAAGTAGAGACAGTGAAAATAATCAGGCATACTATTTACTTGAATAGAAAAACTCAGTGAAATGTAATTGAGGAAAAGATGTAATTAAAAAAAAAAAAGAAAAGCTCAGGGCTAGTCTGCACAGAATTACTTAGGACAATAACTGAGTCACACCCAAACACAGGAATACACAATGGCCTAGTAAATAGGTGGGCCCTTTCGCATTAAAGGGTTAGAAAGGAATTCCATGTTTTTCACTAGGCCCAGAGGAATAGCATAATCAGATATTTACTAAAGAACCCTGAGTGGTTGGTTTAACAATAGACTAGGGTTGCATCAGAGCATTCACCTGGCCTCTTTGTTTAGCTGATCTTTTTAATTAAGGGTTGTTCCTATTCTCAGTGGTAAAAACTACCTGGCTCCCGCCATCTTTTTATGTATGTATTCTTTTTGTTTTGTGTCAATGTAATTTGGTGGATGTGTTTGCCTGGCTTTCTTGTTTTTCTCCTGTATTAAAAGTCTGGTGTTAGTTTAGACAAAATACATTCAGATTCCACATTGTCTCATCTGTTTGTGAATTCTTGCCAACCCTTGCTCACCTGCAACCAGAAACCCATTTCCCACAGATAGGAAACCCAATAGAGGTTAATCTGTGGCAGTGGGAAAATTCTCTCAGCAAGTACAGTCCTTTTACTCTACTCCAAGTTTTGGGAACACAGTGGTAGACATCTAATCTAACCATGACACAAGGGAAGTATTACCAATTTATAAAAATTGAAACTTGCAGTAGGATGCTCTTTTCTGTTTTAAAAAAAGAAATAAAGGATGGAAGAAAAAAGGAAAAAGCATGAGAAAGAGCAATAGAAAAAAGATAAGACTAATTAATACAGGATGTGTTGTAGGTAAGATTTTATGGACGATGTTGAGACTTTGCTTGTTGTACATTCAGAATGACTGTTGCCTTAGCTTTTCATTATCTGAGAAAGAAAAGAGGGACTTGTAATATACATACAAAGGAGATATTTTCTTAGTTAATAATTCCTGAAATTTCCATTCATGGCCACTCAGAGTACTGCCTAAGATATATGCTGTGCCTGACAGAGGAGGCAATTTATACATCATATAGGAAGTAAAGTAAAACATGCCAAAATGTTTGCATCCATATATATACATATAGCCTGGGAGATATATATATAGATATAGATATATATCTCCCAGGCTGCCATGTAACTCATTATGTCAACCAGGCTAGCCTGAAACTTAGAGATTCCCCTGCCTCTGACTTCAGATTGCTATGATTAAAGGTGTGCTTGATCTTTAATTTTGTCTTTAATTAAAATATGTGTACCTAATTTCAGCATATTTTGTCACCCTTTTAGGGAACATCCCAAAGAACCTAACTTCTCTTCAGTAGGTTGGTGTTAAATTTTCTGCCCCCTTTCTTTATTAATTTTAATCAAATAATTTTTATAAAACTCAATCTACTTCACTTAAAGGAAGACCATCTACTATTCAATTATTGCATTTTTAAGAGTGATTTACCAGAAAAAAACTTAAAGACAGACTGGCCTGTGTGTGTGTATGTGTGTGTGTGTGTGTTTGTGTGTGTCCATAATAAGTCACTGTTATAAAAGGTGAGTGCCATACGAGCATCCCACTGTTAAGGAAAGGAGGATATTTTCACAGAATCAGTGCTTTTCCTAGCACCTTCTTCATTTTGTGCCAACCAAATCATAGCACTAGTTTCAGGTGAAAAAAAGTATGCTTTTTCTTTCAACCAAATATATTATCTGCAGTAAATTAATGGAGAAAATGAAAGAATAGAATGTACTACTCTGTCATAGTTAGGATGTGGTAGAACCAAATTTCATCTTCCTAAGTGAGAATGTACTTTTGGTCTATAATAATTGTGAATGGAAGAAAGAAGCAGGCTTCCTTTGTAGTAGAGGCCTTCTGCCTGTGGAGAAAATAAAGCAGTTGCAATTTTCTCCTCCATTCCTGACTTTGCAAGTGAGTATGTGTTTCATGGATTGATTATCTATCCAATCAGTTAATAAAACCTTTTACTCATAGTAAGCTTTTGTTGGTTTGCTAAGAGTTATATACCCCTTCTTCTTAAACTGTACTACAGACTCTCCTTCCACACCACCTTCAAATTAATAGGATCATATCTGCAGTCTTGACTTCTTAGGTTTCTACCGCCCATAGCAATCAGTGGGGTTTTACCAGATGCTACTCCACAAACAGATATTTGGTCTGTACCTTAGAGCACTCAGAGAGCCACAGAGACAGAAATTGCCCATGTCATTCCCATAAGGACCTCAAAAGAAAGTAAAAGTACAAAATATAGGATTTAATAAGAGGTCAAGAACACATACTGTGCAAATAAAATACAAGAACAGTAGATCATTAAGACTGTCAAAAATATGTAGGTAATGTCAAACTATAGTGTTCTCTAGGGAAAAGTAAACAGCAGAGAGAGTGCAACAATCAGTATGGCTAGAGATGTTCTCCAGGAAACATTATCCTCTCTTGCCAGACCTTGGAATGACCTTTGTTTTATTTGTTTGGTTTATTATTATTATTATTATTATTATTGTTGTTGTTGTTATTTTACTTGTTCACTTTACAGCCCTCTCCCTGCCCCCTCTCAGTCATTCCCTCCCACAGTTCTTTTCCCATTCCCACTCCTCTTCTCCTCTGACCAGGTGGGGCCATGCTGGTTATTCCCCAACCCTGGCACATCAAATATATGCAGATCCTCTTCCACTGACACCAGAAAATGCAGCCCAGATAGAAGAATATAATCCACATGCAGACAATAGCTTTTGGGATATCCCACAAGAAGAACAAGCTGCATATCTGCTACATATTCAGGGATGCCTAGGTCTAGCCCATGTATGTCCATTGGTTGGTGGTTCAGTTTGTGAGAGGCACAAGAGTCCATGTTAGTTGACTCTGTTGGAATTCTTATGGAAGACCCCTATCTCTTAGGGGCCACAATCCTTCTTGTTCTTGCATAAGAGTCTTTAAGCACTATGCACAGTTCGGCTATGAGGTGTCTCTATCTGTCTGAGTCAGCTGCTGGGTGGAGTCACTCAGAGGACCGCCATGTTAGACTCCTGTCTGCAAGCTTAACAGAATGTCTTTAATAGTGTCAGGGATTGGTGCTTGCCCATGGGATGGGTGTCAAGTTGGGTCAGTTATTGTTTGGCCATTCCCTCAGTGTCTGCTCCATCCCCTGTCCCTACATTTCTTGTAAACAAGATTAATTATAAACTTGACTTCTTGTAAACTTGATTAATTTGGGATTGGAAGTTTTGAGGGTGGGTTGGTGTCCCTTTTGCTCCACTGGGGAATGACCTGTTAATGAGGCATGTTCACCTGATTGTGCTTGCTAGACTATGACCTGACCAAATTCTAGATCATAATGATAGAAACCTTCATAAAGTTAGGTGAAGACATGCAGGATGCAAGCAGTGAATATGTGATATTGGACAGAACTTAAGAATCTCTGTGTTAAATATTTATCAGGTAGTGCTCATGGGGAACATTCCAGGAATCATTCTTAAACCCTACAAGACCAACCAGGAGCCAATTCCAATGCATTCCCCATAAAGTCTTTATTTTCCTGCTTGAGCTTGGACTTATTCACTGCAGTAGTTCTGAACTCTCATTGGGACAAGGATTTGTAGGAAATGTCAGGCAAGGAGGGAGTGTTTCTATCCTGGCAAGCATCTAATTGGTGGGTATTGTGGCCTTTAACATAACTGGCTGGTTCTGGGAGCACCATAAGCTTAACTTCTGTTTTCCTTCTGATTGGAGGTTGTTAGGAACTGAGATGTCAGGGGCAGGGTTGTAACCTAGAGGTGCAGATTTATTAGGGAATAGCCTGAAAATTGGTACTAGACTCAGGTTCTGTTGAGGCATAACCTGAAATCTATGTACTGGCCTATTAGTATACTCGAGTTCAACCTTAGGTCAGGTTCTCTAAGATGGAATCTTGTCTTTCAGTAAAAAGGTTCAGTAACCCTGCTCTATAATCAAGAGCTACTCATATTTGAGTAGTTTGAACCCCCAAGTCCTCAGTGCTGTCGTTCATAGAACTCTGTTTGCTTGCTGTGATCCTGCTTTGTAGTACTGCTTTGACTAGTTTGCATGTTTCCATCATGAAGCAGAGGATAATTGTACTAGTGACAGAATCTCTGCAGTTCATCATCTGGTTTAGAGTCAACTCCTTTAGCACTGAGCCAGTCTTTACTGGTTAACTATAGGCCTGACTAGAGTATTCATGGGACAGGTATTCCTTTGGGCCTCTATTGTCTGATCAATGCATACTAAGTAGGTTTTGGGAGATGGTAGATGGTATTCTTTGTTCTGGTGAGATTATTACAGAATTGGAAACTATAGTAGCAGAAATATATTGTATGTACTAAAACACGATCTTATATTTTATGCATAACATTTGCCTATTGGTATCTATTACAGCCTGAAAAAAAAAAATAAAAGATTAGGGAAAATACATGAGAGTCCAGAATTAAATTTGTTTATGTTATCTACTAAGGTAAAAGTATATTAAATTCTTAATTATCTAGCTTGAGCATGCACTTGGAAATCATATTTTTTCTAACCACTGGCAATATCCATGTAAATATATTCAAATTTTGGTCAAGTACTCAATAAAACATAGAATTTGCAATTTTCTTTTGAATTAAGTTTTAAAAGAATTGCTTCAAAAAGAAACAGTACATTGTTAAAACTAAAGCAATTTTTAAAGTCTAATTTATTTTTCATATTTCTAGCAAAGCTCATTGTGAGCCAAAAAATAATGATGGAATAATAGGCCATATTTTTTCAAATCGCTTTTATTACTTCACGCTATGACTAAACTAGGTTAGCTAAGTAATGCCTAGCAGAGGCAAACTGCTTTAATGATCAAGTAAGGAAGTATTGTAATTAGCTCTGAAAAACCTTTACATTATTAATTTGCTTAGCAAACAATTATCTTCCTAGGGAAAAAGAGAATGCCATTTAAATCTTTCACATTCTTTATCCTTTCAATTAGGCATTCCAGATATTCTACCAGTTCAGTTAAGCCTGATACAGTAATAGGTTAGATAAAGAAATCTCTATAAACTAAGTATCAATTAGTTGCATCTATGACTAAGTGACTGATAATTTTCTTGTATCTTGATTTGGACCCCTCTTGGAGTAAAATAATATACAAAATATATCACATGCCTTTATTGCAGGTGGGTGAGAGTAGCTCCTGAATAATATGGGAAACCAAAGTCTTCCTATAGACTGAGCCAAGATACAGAGATCACTATTGAAGGCAGAAACTGCTGAGGCCAGCTTTCCAGAGAATGAGGAAGAAAAAATAACTGTCCATACATCAGAGGGCAGGAAAAGCAAAGCCAAGGAATGCGGGGCATTGTTGTTTTTGGCTACATCTCCATTGTAGCTGCTAGCATTGAAAAATCTCTTTGCCAGTGCTAAGAGTTCAGGAAATATGCAGAAAAATGACTGGAGGTTTCAGTTATAACATTGAATGACTACAGGATACTTGTGCAGCCATAGGTACAAGGATTTACATATACAGGAATAAACTCTGATTACAACAGAGAATGAGGTCTACTTTTTTATGGGATATTTACATGTATTTACATTTCAAATGTTATTCCCTTTCCCATCCTGTTTCTATGAGGGTTTGGCCCCACCCATCCACCCACTCCTGCCTCCCTGCCCTCGAATTCCCCTACACTGGGGCATTGAGCCATCACAGGACCAAGGGCCTCTTTTCCGACTGATGACTGACAAAGTCATCCTCTGCTATATATATGGCTTGAGCCATGGGTCCCTCCACGTGTACTACTTGGTTGTTGGTTTAGATCCTGGAAGCTCTTGTGGATTGATATTGTTGTCCTTCCTATGGGGTTGTAAAGTCCTTCAGCTCCTTCAGTACTTTAACTCCTCCATTGGGGACCCTGTGATCTGTGCAGTGGTTGGCTGTGAGCATCCACCTCTGTCTATGTCAGGAGCTGGCAGAGCCTCTCAGGAGACAACCAAGTCAGGTTCCTGACAGCATGCATTTCTTGGCATCCACAATAGTGTCTGCATTATTGACTGTATATGAGATGGATCCCCAGGTGGGGCAGTCTCTGGATGGCGTTTCCTTCAGTCTACTCCACACTTTGTCTCCGTATTTGCTCCCATGAGTATTTTGTTGCCCCTTTTAAGAAGGACCGAAGCATCCACACTTTGGTTTTCCTTCTTCTTGAGCTTCTATTTGAAATATGTCAATGTTTCTTTTACTGAAAATAATCAAACAGTATAACTATGTATTGTTGCAGATACTGTTTATTAGCTGGGTTGTGCTATATGTATATGTTTGTCAAATCATTGTTTATAAACTGTTGATTTTGTCAGTGTGTAAAGTCCTAAAGATCTTTATTCAACATCCAAGACTTGTATGGTTGTGGAGAGAACTGCCTCATCCAGTTTGGCCTCTGGCCTCCAAATCTGTGCCGTGTATTCACCTGTTCCCATTGACATACTAAACTGACACATGGAATAAATACTTTAAGGCGTATTTTAGTATCTTAGACACACAAAATTTTGTTCCTCATTTGTATCATATTATAGTTGAATACACACTACAGAAAAGTTTAGTGTAGGCCATATCTCTAGACTTAATTGTTTTTATGTATTGTTTGAGTATTTCCTGAATGGGTGTAGTATCTTTTGAACATATTCAGTCCAGTTTCTACCATTCCTATCACACCAAAACTTATCACTTTCATTTTCCCCTCCCTACCTTTTGTATTCTTTGTTAAAACCCTGCACTGTGTAAATCTACATATGTTTATTCACTGGGTGTTAACCTATAAAGGATGCTATCTGAAGAAAAATTACTTTCTCTTCAGTGGAACCCAAAACTTGCTAATAACTCCTCACCACAAATATGACATTGTGAGCCCTTCAGCTGTTCATTTTGTTATTTTGGCTGGTTTGATCTTATGCATGTTTTGTGTATATGCTCTCATCTACAATGAGCTCTTATATGCAATATCCCTATTACAGGGAGACAATGTTATCTTGAAACCTTCTTCCATGACTCATGGCTCTAACATTAATTCTCCTTTTCCTTCATAACCTCTGCATTTTACCTGAGAAGGACATGGTACAAATGTTCCATTTAAAATTAACCACTTAATGGTCTCTTTTTCTATGCACTTTGAGCAATTGTAAATCTCATTATCTGTAGCCATCCACTAAAAGTGAAGATGCTAAGATGATGGTTGGGAACTGCACTAATCTATTGGTATAGTTATGAATATTTAGGATGCAATTTAATTTAATGCATTAATCAGAGTTCTCTAGAGTTCCAGAAATTATGGAACGTCTCTCTATATTAAGGGAATGTATAGTAATTACTTACAGTGTGTAATCAACTAACCCAACAATGCGAAGATGTGAATGGGAAGTCAAAAAGTCTACTAGTTGCTCAATCCACAAGGCCACTTGTTTCACCTGTTCTTCTCTATAAGCTAGAATTTTGAAGAGGTAGGTTCCAATGGATGTGCTGGCAAATAATTGCAAGCAGTCACAGAGTGAATTCTCATCCTTCCAGTGTCCTGTAGGCCTACAGCAGAAGGTGTGGCTCAGATAAAAAGTGTGTATGTCTATGCCTGGATCTGGAACTTGCTTTGTTTCAGAACGAATTTGAACTCAGAAATATGCTTGCTTCAGTCCCCTGGGATTAAAAGTGTATATTCCTTGCCTAAACCTAAACTTTTCACAGCAATTATGCCTCAAGATCTCCATACCAAGATCCAGGTCAGAAGTCTGTACCTTCCAGCCTCAACATCTGGATTACAGGTATGCCCTCCAGTTTGGGATTGAAATTCATTACAGGTGTAATTCAGTTGACTATAGGAATAGCCATCACAAAAATGATGTTCATAGGGCAGAATAATAACAATATGCTCTCTGTTAGGGCCTATCCCCTAATCTGCAATTGGTTCTTGACCTAGAGTCAAGAATGAGTACCAGGAATGAGTTCAATCTTTTACAATAGCATAAAATCTTTACAGAAAGTTGTTAGTTATTCCAAGAACATAGGTGCCACCATTACACACTGGGAATATTTTTCTCCTGACAGTTTTTGCAGGTTTAAGGATTTTTAGCTAGCTAATATTTTTGATTATTTTTCATCCCTAGAAGAGTATATTGCACAATCTAGTAACAAGGATCCTAGCCAGCAGCAAACACAAATCTCTGCCTGGTTTCAAGACACTGCACTATTAAACACATACACAGGAATACACACATGCACAAAAATATATCCATAACACAAAGATGTACACATATATACTCACAAATATACAAACACACACAAATACACAAATATGCACACACATGCACATCAAATTAACAAATATCTTAAAACAGAAATTTATTTCTTTAACAGTACGTGTGGGGGTCTGGAGAGATGTCTCAGTGGTTAAGAGTACTGGCTGCTCTTGCAGAGGTCCTGAGTTCAATTCCCAGCAACCACATGGTGGCTCACAACCATCTATAATGAGATCTGCTGCCCTCTTCTGGTGTGTAGGAATACATGTAAGCTGAACACTGAATACATAGTAAATAAATCTTGAAATAAAATTTAAAAGTATGTGTGGAATCCAGTGAAAATGTAGGCAAACACACTACAACTGAGTGATATCATCAGTAGTTTATGGATATTTTATGTTGAGGGAGAATCTCTTGCAGAGCCTATCCTGAACCTTGCATTGGGTTTTTAAGGTAGATGGCATAGCAAGTATATACCATGACACCAGGCTTTAACTATGTATTTCTCAATAACCCTATAGACAAGTAAAAATACATCAGGTCTCAGAGATACATTTTATTTAGCATTGTACACAATAAAACATTTTAAACTCAACATGAACAAAGTGTTAATAAACTAGCTGGATGATCACAAAGAAAGAAATTAGTAAAAAAGTATTTCCTGGCAGTTATGTATTGTTTGTGGGTAATTCTATTAAAATTTACTATTTAGACAACTTCTAAGAAAAAACAAAAATTAGATCCAAATTTCCTGCTGAAATGTTACTAATTAGTACATTAATTAGCTGATAAAATTATCTGAAATTCTCTACATTAGTAAGTTCTGTTATTAATTAATCAAACTATTTATTTAATTTACAGTTTGTTGTTGCACTTTAAAGTTTTATTTAAAGAAAGGGTATCATTCTATGTGAAAAGAAATACCTTTCAACCTCTCCTTTTGCCCCATATAAATTTATTTTCATTGAATCATTTTTAATTTCTAGACATAATATCCTATTATATTTAAAATTGCTGGTATCATTGGGTGATGAATATAACACATTAATATTTCTTTTTGAATGTGATGAGACTATTGAAAGCATTCAAATTATTTTGGCAAGCAGGCAAATTAGCATTCTTGTAACCATTTTACTCTAAAGAATTTATCAATATAAAGTATATTTGTGTGTAAATATCACAGATTATACTTACACATAAATTTCTCCTCCTCAGAAATCTGTACTTAATTTCAACAGGGATATTCAAAATAGGACATTGATACATGAGGGTTACCTAGAAAAAACTGACCAAAAGGAAAATGAACTGCAAGCTTCTTTCCTGCTGTTTCTTTCAGACATTGTCAGGGTACATGGTGTATTATTTCAGCAGTGGTTAATTTGTCTCAAGGTTTAACTACAAACCAGAGAAAGTATCTGCTAGGAGATATGATGGATTTTTTTTTCTTGTGTCCAGTAAGATAAGAATGGGCCACATAAAATATAGCTGCTAAGGTGATTGCACCTTAGCAATCACATGGCAGATACCCACTCTTCTTTTTCAATTACTTTTCTTTTTCTTTATATTCAAAGGATTGTTTTGAATTTGTGTGAGAAGAGAGAGAATGAGGGGGAGGGAGAGGTTGATTGATTTCTTAGTATCAGCTGTATTACTGAATTAGTGAATCAGAATCTCTGGAGAGTGAGCTGTGCAATCCTGCAATTTGCATTTTAAATAAGATTCACAATTGATTCTTATGTGCCTTAATGTTTGAGAGCCTCTAGTTACAGAGAATATTCCGGGGCATCATTCAGCTGCTTTTTTTCTGCAGGTCCAGAGAGAGGCCTTAACTTAAGTAGGCAGCTATAATTTGCAGAACACATTTGAGTTAACAGAGACTAATAATTGATTCTGTACTTAACAGTATTACTTGCATAATCAAAGACTAAAGACTTGAACGGTGCTACTACATAGAATTTTCCCAAGAGAATCCCTAAAGCCTTAAGGTAAGAGGATAGCCTAGAATAATGTATTTTTATTTTATTTTTAATTCTCCCATGCTACAACTCGTAAAATTGCCAGCAACCTGAATGAAGATTTCAATTCAGAAAGGGAAGTTGTGCCTACTCAATACCTAGTTATCAGCATTTCTTCCTCTGGAAGAATGCAGGGGACTCCAATGCTTTGTTACAAACTCATCCACTAATATCTATTGCATGTAGATTTTAAAAACATCTTATGTAACATTGACATATATATTACTCATTGAGGCACTGAACTGTCTTTCTTTCTTTCTTTCTTTCTTTCTTTTTCTTTCTTTCTTTCTTTCTTTCTTTCTTTCTTTCTTTCTTTCTTTCTTTCTTTCTTTCTCTCTCTCTCTCTTTCCTCCTTTCTTTCTTTCTTTCTTTCTTTCTTTCTTTCTTTCTTTCTTTCTTTCTTCTTTCTTTCTTTCTCTTGCTCTTTCCTTGCTTCCTTCCTTCCATCCATTTCTCTCTCTCTCTTTCTCTCTTTCTCCCTTCCCTCCCTCCCTCCCTCCCTCCCTCTCTCTCTCTCTTTCTCTTTCTTTCTTTCTTTCTTTCTTTCTTTCTTTCTTTCTTTCTTTCTTTCTTTCTTTCTTTCCATAATGAATACTCTATTAAACCCTATGTCTACATTTCCATAATAAGCTTCAAACATTACTGGAGAGTATTTTGGTGTCTTGCTTACTTTACTTAAAATTTCATATATTTTAGTTTCAACAAAGAATTACGCAACAGTATATAGAGATACACAATGTAAAAAAAAATCTAGAAGGATTTAATAATGAGACTATGCCGGGTCTAAACAGTACCCCCCCCCCCCCCGAGCTCGTGTCTCTAGCTGCATATGTATCAAAAGATGGCCTAGTCGGCCATCATTGGAAAGAGAGACCCATTGGACTTGCAAACTTTATATGCCCCAGTACAGGGGAACCCCAGGGCCAAGAAGGGGGAGTGGGTAGGTGGGTGAGTGCGTGGGGGAGTGTGTGGGGGACTTTTGGGATAGCATTGGAAGTGTAAATGAAATAAATACCTAGTTAAAAAAAAGTAAATCTGGCATGATTTTTTTCCATAATTTGTTCACAGTAGCAACAACTTTGAAGAATTTCAGATTTGATTTTATTTTTGCTACATATTCATTTTAAAATAATTTGTTTTTTCCTTATTTTAAACATGGAAAAATAATGATTCAATGTTCTTTTACAACTCTTAATCTGCTGCAATTTTTATTCAACACATACTTCTATTCTCCAAATCTCCTATACATAACTTGTGCCCTAGTTTATTTTGTTTTTATTATTCTTCTCTGTCTTAAGTGAAAGTTCTCAAGCATGTGAAAACTCGTAAATAAATAGGATTCTTAGCTCTTATCAATGGTACCAATGAAAATGTAAGACTAATCCCTGGGACACATTCCTGCATACATTATGTGGAAGGGTGGCAATGATTAGAAATCATTCTTTGGAAAGAGATGAGAACTTTGTTATAAAGCTGAAGATCTGTATTCCAATTTTACTGCAGATGAGAAGGGTATAAGATGCAACCAGGAAGCTTTAGGGTAAATGATCTTTCTCTAAAGACAAGTTGAAGTTTGTGCTTTCCTGGGATACCGGAGTGTTAAAGTTTGAAAATTGAGCATGGAAGTCAGTACACTAGAGTAATGACAGGAGTTACAGCTTGCATTATTTCTTGCTAATAAAAATGTCATGTATCCACTTTTTAATCTCTCCTTTCTCTATCATTTCATCATCCCAGTTCACTTAACAGATGTGTCTTCTGCTGGAACAATGTTTACTTGTTCACAGAAGTGTTACAGCAACCTTGTAGGAATTGAATAATTAATTATGCACATATTAATTTTATATAAAATAATTAAAAATAAAAATAATTATCAACTTACAGTCATGGAGACGAAACTGGTTTCTCTATACTTGCTTCACAAATCTGAGTTTGTGTTTGCTGATCTTTGTACTTTCAATATGATTCCATAACCTGTATGGTTTCTTTTGATGTTGCCATTTCTTGGGCATAATTCCTCTTTCCTATCTGCAAATAAGAATATATTTTGAGTCTTTATGTGTTAAATGTCTTCACTTTTCTCCATATACACAGCTTAAGCATATATGCTACTATCAGTCATTTTGCCTATTAAATACTGAGCCATTGTGTTTCTTCTCAAATCTTTCTATTAAGATGAATTCTCTAGGATTTAGATTTTCTTCCCTTCCCATACAAAATCTCTATAATTTATTATTTCTAGGAAATAGGTTGTGAGAATAAAATAGTAGGGAAATTAATACCTATTTCCACAGTACTTATTTCTTCTTATTTCTTCTTCTTCAGACAAAAGTTCATCTACTGATCCAGCAGATATAGGTTTTCTATTAGCTGTTTTATTGTTTTTATTTAATTCTTTCTTGGCAAGCTGTAGCCTTTTCTGATTATATAATATTTTTCTTCACTGTAAACACTGAGCAGAGTAGAGTATTTTTGAATACCATGAAAATATGCATTGTTAGCAAGATACACAGTAATGTGAAATGTAATATAAAATAATAAAGGAGAAAAAACTGAACACTGCTTTATAAAAAAGAGTCAAAGGAAAAACAAAAATTAATAGACAATGATAATGTCTGTATTCCAATATGTCTAGCTAACTAGTAAATTTCTTATATGGAAAGAGCCTTACTAAATCCAAAATTCAGTAATCAGCTTCCTAATATTTATTCATTAACATCTCAGCTAAAATTCTACCAAATACTAAGACCTTTTTCAGAGGAAACTGGAGATATGAATGCAGAATCATGAGCACCTACTAAAATATTAAAATAATTTTCATGTAATATTTTACATTAAAAGATTTTTTTTTCGAGCCAGGTGTGGTGGCGCACACCTTTATTCCTAGCACTCAGGCAAGCAAATTTCTGAGTTCGAGGCCAGCCTGGTCTGCAAAGTAAGTTCCAGGACAGCCAGGGCTATACAGAGTAACCCTGTCTCGAAAAACATAACAACAGTAACAACAACAACAACAAGAATTTGTTTCTACCCTTTTAGAA
The DNA here is from genome assembly GCF_978045245.1 of Mus caroli. Lineage (NCBI taxonomy): Eukaryota > Metazoa > Chordata > Mammalia > Rodentia > Muridae > Mus > Mus caroli. Next base: position 63,536,438 of record NW_028227259.1, on the reverse strand, counting down.
CCCATTGCTTCTGAGACTCTTTTGATGTACTCCAAAATACATGGATGTTTATGTATCTGTGAGGACACAATTCTGCTGGTATTACTTGTGAAGAAAAATTATAAAACGTAAACTGTATTTCCCAAATCCATTTTGGTAATGGTTTCTCATGAGAAGAGGCTGGGGTGAGAAACTACCTTAGTCCTTGTGTATGAACTAACAACTTTATCTAGGTTAGGCTAACAATCACTATATTTATAACAAGAATGTTCCTCCTTCTCATTCTTTCTCTCTCACCAGGTCTCATATGACTCAACTCTTCACCACACACAGGGACCCTTTCCTTGTTACAAAAAAAAAAAAAAAAAAAAGGAAAAGAGAGAGTAGCATCATATTATATTGTAAAATAAGATTTAATATTTATTCACAATGAATTTCTCTAAAAATTGCTTTCATCAAGATAGACATCTTTTTGTAATTTCATTGTTATCAATAGTCATTTTTTATTTATAAGAATTGTTATGTCTTTTTGTTACTATTACTAAATGTTTATATTGATTTATCATATGTACATATGATATTGATCTTGCTATGATCAATCACCACCTTAATTAAACCATCCCCAATCCCTTCCTCTCACTACATATATTTAAATTACTTAGAAAATCCAATGAATTGTACTAACAGTATTACACTAGACAGGAGTTTTTGAATTGTACTAACAGTATTACACTAGACAGGAGTTTTATATTTTTTGAAAATTGCTTAGCATTGTGTTATTCACTTTCTGTACCTTAAGCCAAAAACCTGAGTCAACTAAGATTATTGTAAATATTAATATAGAGCAGTAGAGTGACAGGAAGCTAGCAAATTCAAAGGTATTCAACAATTATCTGTGTCACTAAACGTGTGTCATTGCAGGAAGAGACACAAGATGGTACACCAATACAATAACATCAGTGATTGATATGGAAAGTGTTATAAGCTAAAGCAAGCTCTTAAGTTTTTTTTCAGTTTAATACTCAGGTTCAGTTCATTTACTTTTCTAAACCAACTTTCAATTACATATAATGGGTTGTGTCTTATCAGTCATTTCGGGTCTTTGGGAAATTATCTTCTATGGAAGTAAATGAATTCAATGAAAGACAAAAGTAAAAATGTGTGATGACTTTGAATGATCAGGGAGAGATTATGCATGAGAGAAAGGGATGGAAGGTGGCAATGCTGGAAGTGACAGCTGGTATTTGGGTGGGGGGATGGCATACTGGCTGGTTTTGTGTCAACTTGACACAAGCTGGAGTTTTCACAGAGAAAGGAGCTTCAGTTGAGAAAATGTCTCCGTGAGATCCAGCTGTAAGGCATTTTCTCAATTAGTGATCAAGAGCCGAGGACCCCTTGTGGGTGGTATCATCCCTGGGCTAGTAGTCCGGGGTTTTATAAGAAAACAAGCTGAGCAAGCCAGGGGAAGCAAGCCAGAGAGAAACATCCCTCCGTGGCCTCTTGTATTTTGACCTGCTTGAGTTCCAGTCCTGACCTCCTTTGGTAATGAATACCAATGTGGAAGTGTAAGCTGAATAAACCATTTCCTCTCCAACTTGCATCTTGGTCATGTTTTTTGCAGGAATAGAAACCCTGACTAAGGCCGGAGGACAGAGACCTGCCCTGCAGAGAGTGCCATCTTGGCTCCGGGACTCCGCTGAACTTAGTCTACAGGTTAGAGTGAGGACCACAGAGGCAGACAGCTTCTGGGACAGGCGGGAGCCACAGAGCCGCTGAGGCAGCACCCTTTTGGGGCCGCAGACATCCGGCACCCTCCCAGTCGGAGGACAGTGACCTGCCCTGCAGGGAACGCCATCTTGGCTCCAGGACTCCGCCGAGCTTAGTATCTACAGGTCAGAGTGGGGACCACGGGGGCAGACGGCTTCTGGGACAGGCGGGAGCCACAGAGCTGCTGAGGCAGCACCCTTTAGGGGCCGCAGACATCCGGCACCCTCCCAGTCGGAGGACAGTGACCTGCCTTGCAGGGAGCGCCATCTTGGCTCCGGGACTCCGCCGAACTTAGTCTACAGGTTAGAGTGAGGACCACAGAGGCAGACAGCTTCTGGGACAGGCGGGAGCCACAGAGCCGCTGAGGCAGCACCCTTTTGGGGCCGCAGACATACGGCACCCTCCCAGTCGGAGGACAGTGACCTGCCCTGCAGGGAGCGCCATCTTGGCTCCGGGACTCCGCCGAACTTAGTCTGTACAGGTCTGCTGACAGAGGATACTCAGAATCCCCAGAAGAACAACCTCTGAACAGAGAAAACTATAACAACTCCAGAGATTACCAGATGGCGAGAGGTAAAGGTAAGAATCTTACTAACAGAAACCAAGACCACTCACCATCATCAGGACCCAGCACTCCCACTTCGCCCAGTCCAGGGCACCCCAACACACCTGAAAAACTAGACCTGGATTTAAAAGCATATCTCATGATGATGGTAGAGGACATCAAGAAGGACTTTAAAGAACTACAGGAGAACATGGCTAAAGAGTTACAAGTCCTTAAAGAAAAACAGGAAAACACAACCAAACTGGTAGAAGTCCTTAAAGAGAAACAGGAAAACACATCCAATCAGATGATGGAAATGAACAAAACCATACTAGACCTAAAAAGGGAAGTAGACACAATAAAGAAAACCCAAAATGAGGCAACACTGGAGATAGAAACCCTAGGAAAGAAATCTGGAACCATAGATGCAAGCATCAGCAACAGAATACAAGAGATGGAAGAGAGAATCTCAGGTGCAGAAGATTCCATAGAGAACATGGGCACAACAATCAAGGAAAATGGAAAATGCAAAAAGATCCTAACTCAAAACATCCAGGAAATACAGGACACAATGAGAAGACCAAACCTACGGATAATAGGAGTGGATGAGAATGAAGATTTTCAACTCAAAGGACCAGCAAACATCTTCAACAAAATTATAGAAGAAAACTTCCCAAATCTAAAGAAAGAGATGCCCATGAACATACAAGAAGCCTACAGAACTCCAAATAGGCTGGACCAGAAAAGAAATACCTCCCGACACATAATAATCAGAACAACAAATGCACTAAATAAAGATAGAATACTAAAAGCAGTAAGAGAAAAAGGCCAAGTAACATATAAAGGCAAGCCTATCAGAATTACACCAGATTTTTCACCAGAGACTATGAAAGCTAGAAGATCCTGGACAGATGTTTTACAGACACTAAAAGAACACAAATTCCAGCCCAAGCTACTATACCCAGCCAAACTCTCAATTAACATAGATGGAGAAACCAAAGTATTCCACGACAAAGCCAAATTCACACATTATCTCTCCACGAATCCAGCCCTTCAAAGGATAATAACAGAAAAAAGCCAATACAAGGACAGGAACCACGCCCTAGAAACAACAAGAAGGTAATCCCTCAACAAACCTAAAAGAAGACAGCCACAAGAACAGAATGCCAACTTTAACAACAAAAATAACAGGAAACAACAATTACTTTTCCTTAATATCTCTTAATATCAATGGACTCAACTCCCCGATAAAAAGACATAGACTAACAAACTGGCTACACAAACAAGACCCAACATTTTGCTGCTTACAAGAAACTCATCTCAGAGAAAAAGATAGACACTACCTCAGAATGAAAGGCTGGAAAACAATTTTCCAAGCAAATGGTCTGAAGAAACAAGCTGGAGTAGCCATTCTAATATCAGATAAGATTGACTTCCAACCCAAAGTCATCAAAAAAGACAGGGAGGGGCACTTCATACTCATCAAAGGTAAAATCCTCCAAGAGGAACTATCAATCCTGAATATCTATGCTCCAAATACAAAGGCAGCCTCATTCATTAAAGAAACTTTAGTAAATCTCAAAGCACACATTGCACCTCATACAATAATAGTGGGAGACTTCAACACACCACTTTCACCAATGGACAGATCATGGAAACAGAAACTAAACAGGGACACAGTGAAACTAACAGAAGTTATGGATCAAATGGATCTGGCAGATATCTACAGAACATTTTACCCTAAAACAAAAGGATACACCTTCTTCTCAGCACCTCATGGTACCTTCTCCAAAATTGACCACGTAATTGGGCACAAAACAGGACTCAACAGATACAAAAACATTGAAATTGTCCCATGCATCCTATCAGATCACCATGGACTAAGGCTGATCTTCAATAACAAAATAAATAATAGAAAGCCAACCTTCACGTGGAAACAGAACAACACTCTTCTCAATGATACCTTGGTCAAGGAAGGAATAAAGAAAGAAATTAAGGACTTTTTAGAGTTCAATGAAAATGAAGCCACAACATACCCAAACTTATGGGACGCAATGAAAGCATTTCTAAGAGGAAAACTCATAGCTCTGAGTGCCTCCAAAAGGAAACTAGAAAGAGCACACATTAGCAGCTTGACAACACACCTAAAAGCACTAGAACAAAAGGAAGCAAATTCACCCAAGAGGAGTAGACGGCAGGAAATAATCAAACTCAGGGGTGAAATCAACCAAGTGGAAACAAGAAAAACTATTCAAAGAATCAACCAATCAAGGAGCTGGTTCTTTGAGAAAATCAACAAGATAGATAAACCCTTAGCCAGACTCACTAGAGGGCACAGGGAAAGCATCCTAATTAACAAAATCAGAAATGAAAAAGGAGACATAACAACAGATCCTGAAGACATCGAAAACACCATCAGATCCTTCTACCAAAGGCTATACTCAACAAAACTGGAGAACCTGGATGAAATGGAGAAGTTCCTAGACAGATACCAGGTACCAAAGTTGAATCAAGATCAGGTTAATGATCTAAACAGCCCTATATCCCCCAAAGAAATAGAAGCAGTCATTAATAGTCTCCCAACCAAAAAAAGCCCAGGACCAGATGGGTTTAGTGCAGAGTTCTATCAGACCTTCAAAGAAGATCTAATCCCAGTTCTTCACAAACTATTCCACAAAATAGAAACAGAAGGTACTCTACCCAACTCATTCTATGAAGCCACAATTACTCTGATACCTAAACCACAAAAAGACCCAACAAAGATAGAAAACTTCAGACCAATATCCCTTATGAATATTGATGCAAAAATCCTCAATAAAATTCTTGCTAACCGAATCCAAGAACACATCAAAACAATCATCCATCCTGACCAAGTAGGTTTCATCCCAGGGATGCAGGGAAGGTTCAATATACGGAAATTCATCAACGTAATCCAGTATATAAACAAACTCAAAGACAAAAACCACATGGTCATCTCGTTAGATGCGGAAAAAGCATTTGACAAGATCCAACACCCATTCATGATAAAAGTCTTGGAAAGATCAGGAATTCAAGGCCCATACCTAAACATGATAAAAGCAATCTACAGCAAACCAGTAGCCAACATCAAAGTAAATGGTGAGAAGCTTGAAGCAATCCCTCTAAAATCAGGGACTAGACAAGGCTGTCCACTTTCTCCATACCTATTCAACATTGTACTTGAAGTCCTAGCCAGAGCAATTCGACAACAAAAGGAGATCAAAGGGATACAAATTGGAAAAGATGAAGTCAAAATATCACTTTTTGCAGATGATATGATAGTATATATAAGTGACCCTAAAAATTCCACCAGAGAACTCCTAAGCCTGATAAACAGCTTCGGTGAAGTAGCTGGATATAAAATTAACACAAACAAATCAATGGCCTTTCTCTACACAAAGAATAAACAGGCTGAGAAAGAAATTAGGGAAACAACACCCTTCTCAATAGTCACAAATAATATAAAATATCTTGGCGTGACTCTAACTAAGGAAGTGAAAGATCTGTATAATAAAAACTTCAAGTCTCTGAAGAAAGAAATTATAGAAGATCTCAGAAGATGGAAAGATCTCCCATGCTCATGGTTTGGCAGGATCAACATTGTAAAAATGGCTATCTTGCCAAAAGCAATCTACAGATTCAATGCAATCCCCATCAAAATTCCAACTCAATTCTTCAACGAATTAGAAAGTGCAATCTGCAAATTCATCTGGAATAACAAAAAAACTAGGATAGCAAAACTCTTCTCAAGGATAAAAGAACCTCTGGTGGAATCACCATGCCAGACCTAAAGCTCTACTACAGAGCAATTGTGATAAAAACTGCATGGTACTGGTATAGTGACAGACAAATAGACCAATGGAATAGAATTGAAGACCCAGAAATGAACACACACACCTACGGTCACTTGATCTTCGACAAGGGAGCTAAAAACATCCAGTGGAAGAAAGACAGCATTTTCAACAAATGGTGCTGGCACAACTGGTTGTTAACATGTAGAAGAATGCGAATCGATCCATTCCTATCTCCTTGTACTAAGGTCAAGTCTAAGTGGATCAAGGAACTTCACATAAAACCAGAGACACTGAAACTTATAGAGGAGAAAGTGGGAAAAAGCCTTGAAGATATGGGCACAGGGGAAAAATTCCTGAATAGAACAGTAATGGCTTGTGCTGTAAGATCGAGAATTGACAAGTGGGACCTCATGAAACTACAAAGCTTCTGCAAGGCTAAAGACACCATCAATAAGACAAAAAAACCACCAACAGATTGGGAAAGGATCTTCACCTATCCTAAATCAGATAAGGGACTAATATCCAATATATATAAAGAACTCAAGAAGGTGGACTCCAGAAAGTCAAATAACCCCATTAAAAAATGGGGCTCAGAACTGAACAAAGAATTCTCGCCTGAGGAATACCGAATGGCAGAGAAACACCTGAAAAAATGTTCAACATCCTTAATCATCAGGGAAATCCAAATCAAAACAACCCTGAGATTCCACCTCACACCAGTCAGAATGGCTAAGATCAAAAATTCAGGTGACAGCAGTTGCTGGCGAGGATGTGGAGAAAGAGGAACACTCCTCCATTGTTGGTGGGATTGCAAGCTTGTACAACCACTCTGGAAATCAGTCTGGCGGTTCCTCAGAAAACTGGACATAGTACTACCGGAGGATCCAGCAATACCTCTCCTGGGCATATATCCAGAAGATGTCCCAACCGGTAAAAAGGACACATGTTCCACTATGTTCATAGCAGCCCTATTTATAATAGCCAGAAGCTGGAAAGAACCCAGATGTCCCTCAACAGAGGAATGGATATAGAAATTATGGTACATTTACACAATGGAGTACTACTCAGCTATTAAAAAGAATGAATTTATGAAATTCCTAGCCAAATGGATGGACCTGGAGGGCATCATCTTGAGTGAAGTAACACAATCACAAAAGAACTCACACAATATGTATTCACTGATAAGTGGATATTAGCCCAAAACTTAGGATACCCAAGATTTAAGATACAATTTGCTAAACGCATGAAACTCAAGAAGAATGAAGACCAAAGTGTGGACACTGTGCACCTTCTCAGAATTGGGAACAAAACACGCAGGGAAGGAGTTACAGAGACAAAGTTCGTAGCGGTGATGAAAGGATGGACCATTTAGAGACTGCTGTACCCAGGGATCCATCCCATAATCAACTTCTAAACGCTGACACCATTGCATACACTAGCAATATTTTGCTGAAAGGACCCAAATATAGCTGTCTCTTGTGAGACGATGCTGGGGCCTAGCAAACACAGGAGTGGATGTTCACAGTCAGCTATTGGATGTATCACAGGGCTCCCAATGGAGAAGCTAGAGTAAGTACCCAAGGAGCTAAAGGGATCTGCAACCCTATTGTTGGAACAACATGATGTACTAACTAGAACCCCAGAGCTCTTGTCTCTAGCTGCATATGTATCGAAAGATGGCCTAGTCAGCCATCAATGGAAAGAGAGGCCCATTGGACTTGCAAACTTTATATGCCCCAATATAGGGGAATGCCAGGGCCAAAAGAATGGGAATGGGTGGATAGGGAAGTGGGGGGGCGCTATGGGGGACTTTTGGGATAGCATTGGAAACGTAATTGAGGAAAATAAGTAATAAAAATATTAAAAAAAAAAAAAAAGAAAATCAAAAAAAAAAAAAAAAAAAAAAAAAAAAAAGAAACCCTGACTAAGACAAGTGGAAACTTCCTGGAATCTATGAGGTGAGCCTAGTAAGGACTCTCAGTAATGGAGGATATGGAGCCTGATCTGGCCATCCTTTGTAGCCAGACAAGGCTTCCAGAGATGAGATTGGGTTGCAATCTCTCGAGTTGTTGGCAGCAGGGTACCATGCAGAGACCTGGAAGAAAGAAAGAAAGAAAGAAAGAAAGAAAGAAAGAAAGAAAGAAAGAAAGAAAGAAAGAAAGAAAGAAAGAAAGAAAGAAGGAAGGAAGGAAGGAAGAAAGAAAGAAAGAAAGAAAGAAAGAAAGAAAGAAAGAAAGAAAGAAAGAAAGAAAGAAAGAGAGAGAGAAAGAGAGAGAGAGAAAGAAAGAGAGAAATAAAGAAAGAAAGAGAGAAACAAAGAAAGAGAAAGAGAGAAAGAAGAGAAGAGAAGAGAAAAGAAAAAAGAAAAGAAAAGAAAAGAAAAGAAAAGAAAAGAAAAGAAAAGAAAAGAAAAGAAAAGAAAAGAAAGAACAGGCTGATGCTAGGAGAGAAGGTCACTCTCACACTCTCAGAAAACTGACAGCAGTGTTTCATTACCAAAAGCAACATCTCATTGAATTCAGAGAGATCAAGCTACTGCCTGAATGGAGCCTTCATCCCTAAGTTCTAATATCTTTGGTACAGAAATATACTTTGTTAGCTACAGAAAGAGAATCCTGGATACCAGCTGAGCCACAAAACAATCACAATTTTCAATCTGTCCCTCTTGCAAGATGTGCTGGAAGAATGGTGGCTCAGAAATGGTGTAAAAAAAATGGCCAACCAAAGTCTAGTTTAACTTGAAGACCATGCCACAAGAAGAAGTCAATGCCCTATGCTTGTGTTTTGTTGAACTTTTAACAGTGGAAGCAGATATGTCATGACTCTTTACCTGTTCTTTGAACTCTTTTCTTTATATGGTGTTGCCCTACCCAGCATCAATATGAGGGCTTTTGCCTTGTCTTGTTGTATGTTGTTTTGTCACATTTGGTCTCTTGGGAAGCCAACACATTTCTGAAGGTAAAGGAATGAATAGTTGACCTTGAGAAGAGAGGAGGTGGAGGTAGCTCAGAGGAGTGGAAGGAGGTAAAACTGGAAGAGATATACTATATGGGAGGAAAATCTATATTTAATAAAATGAGCTTTTCAAAAATCTGAGAAAAAAAGTATATGAATGACCAGGACACAAGTTCAATATATTTTTAAATATATATAAATTAAAATCTAAGAATGAGAAAAGTAATAAATGTCAATCAAATAGAAATAAATTCTATATAATTCTGCATTCTGTATAATTATTCCTAACCTGGTTAAATCCTATTCATTGTAATTTCTAACTTTGTAACGAATACAATACATGATTTATGCTAAATGCATTCTTTGTGTACTGGCTATCACTACAACTTATATTGCCTAAGGCTACACTTTCTACTTCTTTGCCATGTTTAGTGAGAAAGAGCACTCATGGAAGAACTTTCACAAAGTAAGCAAATTATTTACAGATAGTCAGCAATAATCAAGAGCAGCCTGGAGTTTGTGGCTTCTCTGAGGCTCAGAAAACTTACAGGAGTTTCAGAAGAATGATAAAAGAGATCAATGGGGGAATATATATATATATATATATATATATATATATATATATATATATATATATATGCTATCATAAGCTAAGACTGGACACAATGGGCAAAAGACTGGACAAAAGGATGGTCAGCTATCCTGAAAGCTATATAGTTTTGACCAGTACATCCTGTTTTCAAGTTGGAAGTTTTTGTTGAAAAATAGCAATTCAAGTGTGATAGTGGATAAAGTGAGCCATATATACAGTGGGTCATTTAGAAAATTAAGTTTTATAATTTATGAGTCTATACAACGTGCCTGTTGCTCTCAACAAATCACACTCCATGTTTAAAGACAACAAATGGAATGATGGATTTCATCTTTTTATTAATTTAACCAAATATATCATTAATGTTTCAGCTGGAAAACTTTATAAGTGAACAATTATAGATAATTTTATGTCCCAGAAATGTAATGCCATTATACTGTATTCTCACATTCCCCTGCTGTATTAAGACTGTATAATTCTACACAGTAATTAATTAATTTCAATTAAAATAAATTTTCTTCACATCTTCCCTTCTTTTCCCTTCCTCTATTCCACTCCATGTATTGTCATTTCAACCTTTCCAATAGTATCAAAATCAGTCTTTCTCTATTTTATTCTACTGATGTTATAAGACTTCATTACCAAGGAAACTTAGAAGCAACAGTTTATTTGTGTTGATAACCCACCACCATTGTGATGGGAAATCTTAGCATCAGAGAAACAGAAAATCTGGAGCAACTAGAGAAGAAATGCATCTTAAGTCACAAGGAGGAAGCAGAGAAAGCAAAACTGAGGATGGTGTAGACTATGAGACATAAAGTTCAGCTCCATAGATGTACTTCCTCTAACACAGCCATAACTCCTAAATAGCTCCCACTGTCATCAATGGAAATCAAAATATTCTAATGCTTGACACTCTGGGGGGGGCATCTCATACCAACCACATGTGTAGAAGAGGACTGCCTTGTATGTCCTCAATGGATGCCCTTAGTCCTCTGTAAATTTGATTCCCCAGGGAAGAACAATGCTGGTGGGAGTGAGGTGGTGGTGGTTGAGTGGGTAGGTCGGGGAACACTCTCTCAGAAGTATGTGGGGAGAGGAAGGATGGGAGGAATAACGGGAGGGGAGACAACTTTTGGAATGTGAATAAATAAAAAAAATAATTTAATAGAAATTGGAAAAAACTAAAATCAACATGAAGTAAAAATAAGTAAACTGTTAATAGTAAACACAGTTACTCTTAATTTTATAGCTGATGTAAATAAATTAGCTGTATTTTAATATAAAAAATGATACCAGGGTCATCTCTATTATTATGGAAAAAAGTGAGGAGTTAAAATAACAGGCAGTCCATAGATACAAAGGGTTTAGAAAAGACATAGACTCCTGAACGCAGTATGCCAATGCACTTCAGCTCTGACTGGGAAAAGTTATACCCAGCACAGGTACCCTTTAAGTCATTAACCAAAAAACGATACAGATGTAACCTATTTAGATTTTATAGTTGATTTTATTCGTAAACATATCACACCCATCTAACTCTCAAGACATAGATTTGAGAAATTTTATTTCTGTCACTTCTTTGGAAGCAAAATAATAAACAGAGAAATGATCTGAATGTAATTTATTGACATAACAAAGACAGAAAAATCATAAATTTTTCTGTCATGCATGAAAGCTTTGTAGTTATATGTGTATGTATATGTATATTTGTATGTGTGGGTATGAGTATAACAAGAAAGGAAACTGGAAAATATGTCTATCAAAGAAGGAAAAATAATTTTCAAGGAAGTAGAGAGGAGAGTAGTAGATATCTGAGACATGAAGTTAGAAAATGTAGTCTAAGAGTTAAGTGATAATGTAGGAAGTTGGATGAGTAGAAAAATAGTGAAGAAAAGTCAAAGAAAGAATGTATAAAAAATACCATCCTTAAACTGCTTACCTCCTATGTTTTCTTTTAAAGTTTTATTTTACTTTTATTTTTATTCTGAGTACGTATGCTCACATGAGTATTGGTACCCTGGGAAACGAGACTAGGGTAATTAATATTTTGAAGCTGGACTCCAGTTTTTTGTGAGTTACTTGATTTGGTTGGTGAGATTCAAATTCCAGACATTTATAATGGGCTCAAGCTCTGTTAACCAGAGACCCTTCTGTCTAGCAGCAACACTGTATACTGTGTATACTGTTCTTCTTCTTCTTTTTTTTTTAAGAAAAACAAATCCATACTTTTTTATTACAGTTGTCATTTTTCTTGATCAATAATGTATTGTTTCTTCGCAGTAAATATTTATTTGTTTCTTATCTTTTGTGGAAGTTTCTGGGAAAATTGGATGTCTTGCCTGAAAATATAGTCAAATTACTGCAGAATTATAAAATCAATAACAAGATTTTAGACATTCCATGAAGAGATGTGAGTGAATTCTGGGAAAGTATAGGCTTAATTATAAACATCTAGAAAGTCACATTCAAACACATAAAAATCTGTTATCTTCATTTTAAATAACACTTGAATTTCTTGTAAGAATAGAATATTTCAGAGAGTCTATGTTGCTGATATGGCACAGGAAACCTGGCTTCTCAATGTCTCTGCTCTTCCTTACAAAGAGTGTCTCAGTGTATAAAGCTCTTGTTGTGAGAATCTGACAACCAAAATTTAGATTCCCACAACCTTGTAAAAAATTAGCCACTCACAGTGGCTTCCCTTCATCCCAGCACTTAGAAAAAAGAAAAAGGGATCTTCTAGGCAAGCATGCTTGCTAAAATAACTTTCTCTGTAAGCACCTGATTCTTAAGAGAAGCTGCCTGGCCAAATAGAGTGTAAAACAACTCTAAGCAAAGGATCTCATATACTAATTTGGTCATTCACAGGCACATAAGCACACATATAAACATGTACCAATAATCAAGAATATATACACACACAGAGTGAAGAACATGTATATATACAGGATATACAAGCATTCACACACACACACACACACACACACACACACACACACACACATACACACACACACACACACACACACACACACACACGGAAACCCACAAATACAAGAATAGAAAATTTTACTTGTTATGTATCTATATCTATATATTGGGTGAATGGAAGCAAGTTGATCAAGTGATATTCTTGAGATAATATTGCAAGAAATATGTATTTATTCATGCAAAATTGTTCATAATAACTACATGAGATTCTCTAAAGCACACAAAAAAATTATCATTGTAATTTTACCGATGGTAAGATATGTTAAATGTGACTTTCAACAAGTGAAGGGTTAGGAAAAGATACAGTGATTTATGAAAGCTAACTCCAAATTTTGTCATTTATACTGTAGATTTGTAAGAAAGATTCTTAAAACATAAAATGTTTGAAGATATATTTTCACATGAATTGAATTTTTTTTCTAAGAGTGGATGACAAGATCAATAAGTGGTCCAAGGCTTCTAGCACCATTGTGTAGAAAAAGAAAATGCTGCCACTTTATTTAGTGGGGAAAGCAGAGAACACATGCATGAAGTTGGATGTGATAACCTGAGAGGAAAATAGATGAAATCCAAATCTCACATTCTACAGAGCAGATCGAAGCAATCAAAATTACATGGCTAAACTTACAGATAAGCACATTTGCTACTCATTATTTCACTTATTTGCCAGATTTCATTTTGACTGGCTTGTTTTATTTAGGTTTTGTGGTGTTAACGACAGCTGCTAAGAGTTCATGTGTACAATGATCATGTGCAGTCCTGACATCCTATGGAGCGATTCTCATTGCAGATCTCTAGGAGTCAGACCTTTCATCTCACTGGTTCTTTTTCATTATCTATAAGAGTTTTAACCAATTTTTCATTTTGTTAATACAGGCCGATTTCAGCAGTAATTTCAAAAACTGTTTCAGCTTCTAAGAGTCCAGCCAGGTCCTGAGCTGCTTCAACAGTTTAGTTGTTCATATGTATAGTTTCACTTTTGTGTACCATTATGGTTTAATTATTTTCACTAGGTCTACTAAACAATATAGGGTGAGGGATTTACCTCTGAACACAGGTGTCCTGACCCAGGTGTAAACTGATAATGTCAGGAAAACGCCTGTTATTTAATGGCATTATGTTTTTAGAAATGGGAACTGCCAGCAAGGAGGAACCTGACTTCAAGAGAGACATTATAGTAATATTGGCACAACTTAAAACCACTGAAGCAGAAATCATCATCCACAGGTTAACTAAAGCCATATCTCTCTTCAGTGGAGCTCTGTAAACACTGAAGTTACCTGGATTAGTGTTTTCTTTTTCTTTCTTTTTAAAAAAATTATTATATATTTTCTTCATTTACATTTCAAATGCTATTCAAGTCCCCTATACCCCCCCCCCGACGCCCTGCTCCCCAACCCACCCACTCCTGCTTCCTGACCCTGGCATTCCTCTGTACTGGGGCATATAATATTCAAAAGACCAAGGGCCTCTCCTCCCAATGATGGCCGACTAGGCCATCTTCTGCTACATATGCAGCTAGAGACACAAGCTCTGGGGGTACTGGTTAGTTCATATTGTTGTTCCTCCTATAGGGTTGCAGACCCCTTAAGCTCCTTGGGTACTTTCTCCAGTTCCACCATTGGGGTCCCTGTGTTCCATCCAATAGATGACTGTGAGTATTCACTTCTGTTTTTGCCAGGCACTGGCATAGCCACACAAGATACAGATATATCAAGCTCCTGTCAGCAGTCTCTTGTTGGCATCTGCCTAGTGTCTGGGTTTGATGATTGTTCATGGGATAGATCTCCAAGTGGGGTAGTCTCTGGATGGCTGTTCCTTCAGGCTCTGCTCTGAACTTTGTCTCTGTAACTCCCTCCATGGGTATTTTGTTCCCCATTCTAAGGAGGAATGAAGTATCTACACTTTGGTCTTCCTTCTTCTTGAGTTTCATGTGTTTTGCAAATTGTATCTTGGGTATTCTAAGTTTCTGGGCTAATATGCAGTTATCAGTGAGTGCATATCAAGTGACTTATTTTGTGATTGGGTTACCCCACTTAGGATGATATCCTCCAGATACATCCATTTGCCCAAGAATTTCATAAATTTATTGTTTTTAATAGCTGAGTAGTACTCCATTGGGTAAATGTATCACATTTTCTGTATCTATTCCTCTGTTGAGGGACATCTGGGTTCTTTCCAGCTACTGGCTATATAAATAAGGCTGCTATGAACATAGTGGAGCTTATGTCCTTAACCATATTTTAAAAATATTACAACATAATGGTGAGGGACTTCCAAGAACACAAACCAAGTTTTGGATCTATTGGTATTTGATAATTGATGATGAAAATATGTTCATTTTTTTCTTTGGAAGTATCTAGGCATTGATTATGTACTAATGAATGACACACATATATATATATATATATACACAGCACTGATTTTACTCTTTATATTTTTACTTAATGAAATAAAACTGGTCAGTTAGTTGGGAGAGAATTATTGGAAGTTCCCAAACAAAGGCAGAAAGTTATAGGGGGTGTACATATGACCCTGATATATTTCGTACATGGATAAAAATGTCAAAAAATTAGCAAATTTATTCTGAAAAATAAAAGTAACAATTCATATATATATATATATATATATATATATATATACATATATGAAAATGCTGCCATCTGTCATCTGTGACAATATATTCTAGGATAGTAAAAAGAATCTTTTGTCTATCAGTATTAATTTTGGTGGATCAAAATCTTGTATCTAATATCTGAAAAAATCCTATACTTAGCACTGATAAACTCTCTAATTGCAAATGCCTGACTTAGGAATTGCTGACTCTGTTTTTTCAACTTCCTGAATATAGAAGAATATTTTCTAACAGCTTGAGTACTTTAATGTGGGTTTCCAGAAGTCAATATTAGGATTTTTTTGGAATCAGTGAAAAGCATGCTTTATTTTCTCTAAGCGTTTGGAAATATTTTAAAAATATAAATAACCTACCAATAGTAATATACATACATAAATGTATTTATGTATGTACATATATGCATACATATACATACATAGATGTGTGTATGTATTTATGTAGGCATGATGAACTTTGAATGAAAGAGCCCAGACTTGCTGTATGTCTAGATTAAATCTCACAATGACTCCAAAAAACATGACTTATCATGGCTATTCGTAGAAGGAACAGTTGGGTGAATCTGTAATTTATTTTGTTCAAAATATAGATTATCTCCAGTCAATAGAAAACTGATAATCAATCAATAAAAAATCGCTGACTTTTTCTCCCCTTTTAAGATGATAAATTCACTTCCAAGTAGAGATAATTCTCCAGAAATGTGGCACAGTGCATAAAGCTTGATCCTAGGGACCCAAATCCTAGGGAAGAAAGAATCACAGATTCCCTCCAGCAAACTGGCATGTGAGTGTACATACATACTAAATAAATTAACAGATGTTTTAAAAATAGGACAATATTGTCCATCTTTGAAGTACTTCTTTGAAGTACTTATATGAGAGTCCCTTTGAAGTTAGGGGATGTTTATGATAAACTGATTCTGCCTTTCTTTTCTGTTTCTTCATTATAGATTATTTTCCCCAGCTCAAGTAAATTAAGCTAGAATTTAAATATTTTATTACATATTATATGTTCTGAACCATACACACTTAGTCAGCTGAGCAGATAGACAAATGGGATGGTGAGATAGACTACCAATAATATCAACATTTATTGCAAACCAAGTATTAGCAGTGTATGATTGCTTCCTCAAGAAGGTCCATACAATAATTTGGAGCTCTTTAAATAGACACTAGTGAGTTTAATGTGTAATGAAGGGAACTTATTCCTCACAGAGTTGCAGTGTGAAGTCCACCACAACTGAATTAAAAATGTTACATACTAAATAACTGCCAAGTCACTTAGAATGGAAGAGGAGTTGGGGGGAGGAATGAAGGAAGGGGGAGGAAAAGACAGAGACAGGAGAATGAGAAAAGAAAGAAAAGAAAAGGAGAGGAGAGGAGATGAGGCGAGGGGAGGCAAGGGGAGGGAAGGGGAGAGGAGGAGGGGAGGGGAGGGGAGAGGAAAGGAATGGAAATGAATGTTCCAGCAGGTGATCCAAGTCTTCCATCTTAATTTGAGAAGAGTTAGTTTTTTGCTATGAGTATAGAGAAAGCTATGCCTTAATATGTGACTGGGGAGGGACAATGCTTATTTTGATGAAAATACAGATACTTGGAGTGGTCAGAAATATGTTTGATGACCTGAGAAAGAATCCACAATAGTGAAAAATAAGCCAAGGTTTTATGCCTCTACAATACAAAAAATTGTTTTTTTTTTTTAATTCTTGCTCTCTATT
The DNA here is from genome assembly GCF_978045245.1 of Mus caroli. Classification (NCBI taxonomy): domain Eukaryota; kingdom Metazoa; phylum Chordata; class Mammalia; order Rodentia; family Muridae; genus Mus; species Mus caroli. Next base: position 63,519,446 of record NW_028227259.1, on the reverse strand, counting down.
GATCATTCTGGAAATATTAATATCCGATTCTTAGATTTTGCACAATTCAGAATAGCAATTATTTTAGTTCTTACTTTATAGATTTGTTTGAGAATCAAATGAGATATGACACTGTAAGTATTATCAAGGCCTGAACTTAATTATGTGTATGTTAAAGAAGCAGTGTAATATTGACTAATGTAGGCAAATACACAAAAAATATCATCTATATTTCATCGGAAAAATGAGAATTACAAGAATCAGACATTTAAATACCAATACAAGTCTTCTTCAGAAAATATTTGAGTATCTTGGACAGTACCTCAAAAAGAAAAAAAAATCATTATGGAATGTGTCTTTTCCTACAGATAAGTAGGATACAATAAAGAATAATGATCTTCTAGACTAGTTTGTCATGTAATGAAAAACCTTGAAATGATCCAGAAAACATACATTCTCAAATACCCTATTGGACCAACTACGTTACAGAATCTGCTTACCTGCATGACAAATTATGAGCACAGTTATGACCGCTTGTGTATGTGTCAGTTAAAAATCAAGGAGAGAATAAGATGTCCTTTGGGGAAAAGGGGCATTTACAGAAATTTAGTCTGTGTCATGTGACAGTTCCCAGCATATCAGATTCTCTGGATAAAGGCTCATAACATGTATAAATTCTCCACTCACAGCTTCCTGAAGTAGTAGGTATTAATTTCAAATACTTCAAACATTAAGTTACATATACGAATAAAGAGGATTTAGCTTCTACCTTCATCAATAAGCATATATTACAGTTTTAAAATACAATACACTTTAAGAGTAGATTCTATTAAAGGAGTAAATGGATATTCATTTAATGGAACTCCATATCTTTTCAAAAGTAAGTCTCTGTAATGGAAAGTTTCTAGGAGAATGAAGTTAAATATACTAAATCTGATGCTTCAAGGATACCATCACAAACAGAACTTTAGAATAAGGATCTAGATAATCATTATTTCAGAAAATTGAGTTTAGAATAATAGTACATTAAAATAGAGAGTGATTTCCCCTGGTGTATGTACCCTGATGTCTCTTTTGTCAGTGACAGTGTCTCTATCCTAAAAATAATATAATATACTTTTACCTGGGTGCTATTCTTTTCACAAGAACTCGATAATCACATTTTATTACCCAGAATACTTTGGCCTTTATATTTCACAATGTGGATTCAAATGACTGCCCCTCACTTCATGAGTCTGTATTATTCTTACCTACTGCAGAGGAGGACAGGAAGAGGAAGTGTGTGATTAATGTTCCAGTCAATGAACTGCCTCAGAGCAGAGGAGAGGCAAGGTGATTGTATAGGAAACTGTTATTCTCATCTCAGGCTTTCTATTCAGTACTGCTATAAGGTATTATTATTCAGCAGTGTTGTTATTACTTACAATATTATGTATTATGAATACTGATATAAAATAAAGCCAAGCTGTGATGTAGTCTTGTGCATTACTTAAGGCATAGATGTCTTGTACATATACTGTGAAAAAGAAGAACCAAAGTCTGAGAAGGTGCACAGTGTCCACACTTTGGTCTTCATTCTTCTTGAGTTTCATGCGTTTAGCAAATTGTATCTTAAATCTTGGGTATCCTAAGTTTTGGGCTAATATCCACTTATCAGTGAATACATATTGTGTGAGTTCTTTTGTGATTGTGTTACTTCACTCAAGATGATGCCCTCCAGGTCCATCCATTTGGCTAGGAATTTCATAAATTCATTCTTTTTAATAGCTGAGTAGTACTCCATTGTGTAAATGTACCATAATTTCTGTATCCATTCCTCTGTTGAGGGACATCTGGGTTCTTTCCAGCTTCTGGCTATTATAAATAGGGCTGCTATGAACATAGTGGAACATGTGTCCTTTTTACCGGTTGGGACATCTTCTGGATATATGCCCAGGAGAGGTATTGCTGGATCCTCCGGTAGTACTATGTCCAATTTTCTGAGGAACCGCCAGACTGATTTCCAGAGTGGTTGTACAAGCTTGCAATCCCACCAACAATGGAGGAGTGTTCCTCTTTCTCCACATCCTCGCCAGCAACTGCTGTCACCTGAATTTTTGATCTTAGCCATTCTGACTGGTGTGAGGTGGAATCTCAGGGTTGTTTTGATTTGCATTTCCCTGATGATTAAGGATGTTGAACATTTTTTCAGGTGTTTCTCTGCCATTCTGTATTCCTCAGGCGAGAATTCTTTGTTCAGTTCTGAGCCCCATTTTTTAATGGGGTTATTTGACTTTCTGGAGTCCACCTTCTTGAGTTCTTTATATATATTGGATATTAGTCCCTTATCTGATTTAGGATAGGTGAAGATCCTTTCCCAATCTGTTGGTGGTTTTTTTGTCTTATTGATGGTGTCTTTAGCCTTGCAGAAGCTTTGTAGTTTCATGAGGCATCCAGGGAAGGAGTTACAGAGACAAAGTTCGTAGCGGTGATGAAAGGATGGACCATTTAGAGACTGCCGTACCCAGGGATCCATCCCATAATCAACTTCTAAACGCTGACACCATTGCATACACTAGCAAGATTTTGCTGAAAGGACCCAGATATAGCTGTCTCTTGTGAGACGATGCTGGGGCCTAGCAAACACAGGAGTGGATGTTCACAGTCAGCTATTGGATGTATCACAGGGCTCCCAATGGAGAAGCTAGAGTAAGTACCCAAGGAGCTAAAGGGATCTGCAACCCTATTGTTGGAACAACATGATGTACTAACTAGAACCCCGGAGCTCTTGTCTCTAGCTGCATATGTATCGAAAGATGGCCTAGTCAGCCATCAATGGAAAGAGAGGCCCATTGGACTTGCAAACTTTATATGCCCCAATATAGGGGAATGCCAGGGCCAAAAGAATGGGAATGGGTGGGTAGGGAAGTGGGGGGCGCTATGGGGGACTTGTGGGATAGCATTGGAAATGTAATTGAGGAAAATATGTAATAAAAATATTAAAAAAAAAAATAAAAAAAAAAAAGAAGAACCAAAGTGCTTTGGAATTTGAAAGGAGTTGATCAGTAGGACTAATTTTTCAAAATTCATATTTTGAAATTCAAGTGCTTTTTCTTCAACACAATTAGCAACAAGTCATTTGCTGCTAGAGAAAGAAAGAGCAGAAGCATCTCTAAAACTTGATCACACTGAATTAGAGGTTCTGTACAGAAAAAATTAAAAGAAGTGACAGATTTCTGCATCTCAACATAGTACCATTTAAACTTATGAGCAGACATTTTGGGGGGAAAGCTGTTTCCTTAATTAAGGACAGAAAGAACATAAGAATAAATGCTAACACTTTCAAACCATAGACAGAGTTAACCAGCTGTGTTTAACCTAGTCTCAAAAGGACAAAGAAAAGCACCTGCAAGCACATCAGATGAGTCTGCTTTGCTTAAGAAAGTGAACTAGATAGACAGAATTCAAGATGACTAACACAAAACAATATTTAAAATTAAGATGCCTGTGTGTACTCTAAAGTAATCCAAATTACTGGTCATATTTTTTCCTGCAACCAAATGTTTTTCAAAAGCAAAAAGAAGAGAGAAGCAATGGTACGTTCACTTCTAACATATATTTTTCTCAAAGTAAAATGTTTCAATACAATTATAACCATCAACACTATTCTAAATGCAAAGGTCTTCTTAAATAATGTTTGAAATGTGGATTTCATGCTGTTCATGTGTTAACTCAAAGAATTTTGTTTGAAATGGAGAGGAATGGAGAAAGACACCTGAAGTCAATTTTGCATCTACTTGAGTAAAAATCAGATGTGTATATACCCCTCTTTAACATAAATGCGCATACAGACATGTGCAGAAGCACAATAAACCACATAAAACAAAGAAAGAGAGAATGAGAAGTACAAGGATAGAGAAAGGAAGGATGGAAAGAAGGAAGGAAGGGAGGAAGGAAGGAAGGAAGGAAGGAAGGAAGGAAGGAAGGAAGGAAGGAAGGAAGGGAGGAAGGAAGGAACGAAGGAAGGAAGAAAGGAAGGGACGGAGGGAGGGAGAAGAGGGAGGGAGAGAGAAGAGGAAGGAAGAAGGAAGGAAGGAGGAAGGAAGGAAGGAGGAAGGAAGGAAGGAGGAAGGAAGGAAGGAAGGAAGGAAAGAAGGAAGGAAGGAAGGAAGGAAGGAAGGAAGGAAGGAAGGAAGGAAGGAAGGAAGGAAGGAAGGAAGGAAGGAAGGAAGGAAAGGAGTGCTCCCTCACTCAGGTAAGACAAAAGGTCTCATTCATTAGAGCATAGAACTACATTGGTCTTAATAAAATTATGCTCATTTAAAATCTGAAAGTATTTTTGGTATGTACTATATAATATATAGCATAGTCTCCTGTCATTTGGTATTACAGAACTTAATTGCATTTTTACTTTTCATTACAAATTCCCACCAGGAATGTTATATTTATATTGGGAAAGACTACTATAAACAGTATTACATAACACACCATACCAAATCTCAACAGCTTTCTAAAATTAACCTTTACTGTTTGTTCATTCAAATTTGTTTCATAAGCAAGTCGGCTGGGAATGGTTGTAGGACTCAGATCAGTCTACATTTCTGTCTACCTACACACATTAGAACAGGAACTGGACTCTTTCACACACTTAAAAAACAACAAATTTCTCCATATCTCCAGAGAAAACAAATACACAAAAATAGTTTGGCTGTGTCCACTACTTAAAAGACTAAAGTCTTTCTCTTTCTCTGTCTTTCTGTCTGTTTCTCTTTCTCTCTGTCTCTCTGTCTCTGTCTTTCTCTCTGTCTATCTTTTCTGCAATTTCTATTTTGTGTGTGTCATTGAATCTGCACCTGTTTCTCTACGTGGCCTAGCAAAAAATTATTTTCAGATGTTTTTTCCATAAGACTTCTACACTCGTTCTTTCAATCCTAAAATCATGTCCAGATGTTCAAAGATTTCTCTCTTTACATTCACATGCTACATAGCTGTGAATTGGTACCCAGGGTCCAAGTATGATACTATGTTAGGGGACAGAAAAGATAGAATCTTATTGCAGACTTGTTCCTTTTAATGTACATAATATATAGTTAAGAAAACAATTGCATTGAAATAAAGCAAAAAAAATTAACTTAAATAAAATCTCTATGAAAAATACGAAGAAATGCTAAATGTGAATGCTTTCTATGAACATGAAATGAATAAATTTCCATTCATTAATTCATCTAAGAAATAGTTACCGCTTATATGTTCCATGATTGGCTCTGTTTGTAGCCATAACCACATCATACAAATTGTAATCCTCATTAAGATTATATTTTATGGCCAGTGAATTGGTTCAGCAAGTAAAGGAATTTGCTGCCAAGCTAGTTTACCTGACAATCTGAATTCAATCACTAGTAGCCACCAAACAGGGAGAACTGCCTTGCTCAAGCCTATCACCTCCATCTACAGCCCCATGTCCCTCTGCACACCAAATTGATATGAAAGTGTTTTATTTTAGTGATAAAATACATGAAAAAACTAAGCTTTTCATAATGCAGTTTTCATAAACGTCATTATAATGAAATGAAAGGGAAGGCAATAGTGTAGTTTGGTACGGTGGTAGATCAATTGTAGATCACAGCCTGAGATCTGGGACCACTGTGAGTAGTTGACCAGACAGAAGACTGGAAGGAGAGCAGAAGATGCCATGAAAACAGGAAGTAAAGGTTGGAGGCAGTATAATTACCCATGATGACCTGGTCCACTAATGTATCAAACTGTCCCATTTGGATTCACAGAAACATCAAAAACATCTTTGAAATGACTGTGATTACCCTTAGAATCAATTCACAAGTGTGACTTGATTATACGTAGATAAATAACATGTATATTTGAATTTTTGAATATGTTTTTATTTAAAACATTAAACTTTCTTTGAATGACCATCAGTGTGCTCATGCACGTGTGTGTATGTGTTTGTGTGTGTGTGTGTGTTGGTTAGTTGTTCTAACACAGGCCTTATGTCCATGCAGTGAACTACACCTTCAGCTTAAACCCATTTTGATGTCACAACTTTGCTTCATGTAGAGATCAGTTTTAACATTTACTTATTTTTTTAAATTTATTCTGAATAGATGATATCATTTCCTTTGATAAGCACACAGATAATTAATAGTTCTTAAATTTGCCACACCTTAAAATTCCTAGTCCTGTTATTTATTAGTTGCTCAGTGTGGACGATATATTTAGTTATAATACCATAAAATTATTTGAGCAACAGAAACCATGGCAATATCATACATGTTGTTTATATTTAAGAAAAAATAAAAAAATGATGTTGAATAGGAGCATATTTTATATGAACCTGGGTATCTGTAAGCACTGATGGATACTGGCTCATAATTACACTATAATCCCTAAGGACAATAAGGTATCAATCATGTTTATGTGCCCAGTTTTCTATATATTTTTACCTTATATTTACAACAAATACTTTCTGGTATTTAGCTGTCATTATGAAAACTCTGACTTATCGAACATGCTTTAAAAGATCAATACGGATTTCATATTTGTTATAAAACATTCCGAGTTTATTTCATGTTAAAATTGGTAATGGAGAACCTTTCAAAACAATAAGCTTATACTATATAACATCCAATATTTTATTTCTATTTCTCACATGTAAATTTTTTAACTAGTAAGTACAATGATATGAATAAGTAAAATTATAATGCTAAAAATTTTATTTTGCAATTTATTTACTTTTAGTTGTTATACTAAAATATGTTAAGTATGAGTAAATTGGTATATTTCTGAATGGAAAAAATTTGCCGTGTTTTTAAATAATTTAATTGTATGGTGATATCTTTTAAGTAGGCTTTCTGAAAAGTAAAGTCAACTACAACTTCTGAAAATAATGTGTTGACCAATAAATTAGTAGTTTAAGCAGAAATTACTGAGTAAAATTAAATCAATTCATTACCCTTATTTTAAGCTCAATACAGAACCCAAACACATTATTAGCATTTTTCATTAATAGGTTTATTAATCGTTTTTGCAAATATTCTGTAATTCTGATTTTTCAACATTTTAGCAGTAGTTTCTGATTCTTTCCCTGTTCTGCACTTTCTTAGAGGCATTGCCGCATCCTTACAGTAAATAAATGTGGTAATGTCTATTTTGGACTTTGGGGATGTAATCAGCACAGCTGTGTTTTATTTCGGGGAGGGCTTCATTTCTCAGCTTATGAAATTGTAGGGAAGATGATGAGATAAGTAGGAAGTAAGTAAAAGCGAAGAGTCAAGGATGGGAAACATTTGCCTCATTCTCCCCAACGATGGTGATGAAGAAAATTTGTTTTACCCCAATGGAATGTAGTCTTAAAATGGAAATAGTAACAAGGTAGCAAATCAGACCTCTCTTCCTGTGGGTCTTTGGAGTATTTGAAATTATTCATAATTTTAAGGATATTGAAATAACTCTTTCTGGACCAACATATTTGGAATACATGGTTCTCTATAGAGGTGAAATGTTTTTAGAATTTTATGTATTTTGTTCAAATAAATGATTGCATACCTGCAACTCTAAAGTATGAAGAACCAGTGGCATGGAGTATATATCTTTGGTAAATTAACATACAGAACTTAAAAGTTCTGTATTTTCCAAGATGAAACAAAATAGTTGTTAGAAAACACATTTATTAAAAAAAAAAAGAAATGTCCCTCTATCACTGTGATTTTAAATTTAGGTTTGTTTTAGCAATTATTTTAGTCTTTAAAGTATATAATTAAAAATAGTCACAATAATATATCAAGGGAAATTAGAGAGTTCTTTGGAAAATTATTTGGTTCGTGTTTTGCTGGGCAAACATATGAAGGAATGTTTCATTAAAGTGCACACAAGTGTGAAAGGCTAAAGCAGACTTATGAAGGGTCATTTTGCTGAAGCAGACACAGGAGGGTGGAGGTTCTGGTAAAGCAAGCACATGAAAGGACGTGTGATGAAGGATACTTTGCTAACAATGAGCATGTATTTGTTTGTCTTACATTTCATAGTTGAGCAGCATTTGTCAGGACTCCACAGACTCGAGCTGATTGGATGCATGGTGAGTCAATACTTGATGTTTGCAGGGTGTAGATAGGACTAAATGGAGTGACAGAGACAGAGCTTGGCTAGCTGGTACAAAGCTTGTGGTGGTTTCTTGTCTTCACTGATCTTTGCTTTCCTGAGTCACAGCTGAGAACTTCTCCTGGTCTTCCTACTGGTCCCTTTTGCTAACTCTAGCCAAGGCTGAGGCATAGCTGCCTCTGCTAGGTTGTGTAACAGCTCTTGCTAACCAGACTCTATCAAACTGGACTGTCACTATGTCTGGGAAGTGTTTGCAAGTGGATCGAGCTGCTGGTGCCTGCAAATGTGTGAACAGAACTACTGATTTCCAGGCAACGAAGATGGGAGTTGCTCCAAAGAACCTTTCTAAACAGGTCCACTTCCCTGTATACTTTGCTTTCCACTACCTCTAGTAGGTAGAAGGCTAAATGGGAGGTTAAAACATTTAAGAAACATCATTAAAACCAAGGTTTGAAAAAAATTAAACTTACAAATATTACTTATTGAGTGTGGATATTTTGTACATGGTTCAAGTGGTCCCTGTGTATCATACTCCTTGATAATAAGCAAGGAATGATCCCTGTGATGTTTTGCTGTTTGATACTAAGTCAACTTCTGGTGAAAGTAAAATTATATATAGTTTTCCATACTAAATTATTAGAGATAAAGAAAAATGTTATCAACTAGCTTACACTTGCTTGGTGTCATGGCTTTCAGAACACAGCTACAATACTCAAAGTTTACTTGAATGAACAGCCAAGCTACAGCGAGCAGATCCACAGCCTCGTATTTTAAGACTAATTTGAAGTCATGCCTCATAATTAGTACTAATCTTTCATGCCCTGAGTAGGGTAATGGTAGAGTTATCAGAGAAGTTGCATCCCCAGACAGTGGAACAGACAGATCTCCCCATGATGGCTACATTTACAAACAAAAGAGTTACATTGAGCTACATGACACTGAAATATTTTCTATTCACCAAGAAATACAACTAAATATAACTGAAGAATATCACTGAAAAAACCTGAGGATTTTATGACTCCTTCAACAAGATATGCAAAATCAAGTCATAGAAATAAACTCAAATATTGTTCAGAAACTCCCTCCCCCACAACTGTCTTTACATTCAGTAATATACTCCTCTCTCAACCTTTTTCTGAACATTTCACCTCGTATTGAGCTGGTATAAAAATCGTGAAGTATTTGGGGTGCTTTATAGCAACTTGAACAATCAAACTCCATCGAGCAGCAAAAGCTGCTTTCCAAATATGGAGTTGATCCTGATCACCAAAAGCCTGTGTTCTAGGAAAAAAAAAAAAAAAAAAAAAACCTAAGCAAACACAAAGCAATCACCTTTAGCTCCACCACCCATTTCTCTAAAGGAACTACTACACACTCGTGGTTATTATGTCATGCTGCTTCGTGTTGTGGCTCAGAGGCATCAGAGTTGTGTAGGACTGTCCATTGCTTCTCTCCATAGGAAGCTTGCATGTCAGTTTCTGGAACCATGAAAGCTAGTCCTCAGCAAGGATTCAAGTCAATTTCAGCTCAGAGGCCTCTGGGTTCTACAACTTGGATACATGGTGTTCAGCAATAGCTACTTACGTTACTCCTCTAAATGGCAACAAGGATAATATCAATAACATATACAATTTTTAGTATCTCTTAAAGAACCCCAACCAACAACTCTAAGGAAGGATTCTCATACCTATATTTAGATTTTTTGTTGGAAGGCCTTTGGCTTTTGGAGGAAGCATTATCAGCCCACTTGATTTAATTTCATTTAAACTGTATATTAATATTTAGAGGTAAGGCTCTGTTAATATAGATGGAAATGAGATGGAAATAGTTTAAAAGCCAGAAATTCAAGGAGTTTGATGTGATATTGTGTCTTCTCAGAGTGTTAGAAACTACATTTGTAAACTCAAAGAAAAACTTAGAGATTGGTTATCCAATACCAAATGGTCAATCCTGAAAACATGCATATGAGTAACATTATACAAACTGCTCTGGGTGTATTTCTGAATATAAGTGTATGCATGGGACAATCATTAATGAAAAAAAGCAAGGTGTGTATATGGTAGGGTTTGGATAAAAATAAGGGAAAAGAATAATCTTGTCATATTATCATAATATAAAAAGGGTTTGAAAAAGTACAGTATTAAGGTAGAATGAGAAAATAATCCAAGGGTTTGGGGGGTTAGATATACTCATAATTCACTGTAAAGATATATGAAATTATGAAAGAAAAATATTAAAATATTATTTTACTTAAAAAATAAGATGAATTGATGCCCAAATATAAGGAAAAGTTTGGGTGGTGAGGAAGGTCAGTGGACATGTGGGGGAACATGCTCATAGAAGCAGGAGGAATGGGGATAGGGGGGTTGTATAGAGGAAACAAGGAAGGGGACTAACATTTGAAATGTAAATAAAATAACCAATAAAAAATGCCTTCCTATTAGTCAGTGTTCCCTTGAGGCTTGTAAATCCTTCTCTAGAACATCAACATGAACATCCATTGATACTCTGAGATGCTGAAAAAGAAAGAAAGAAAGAAAGAAAGAGAGAGAGAGAGAAGGGGGAGGGAGGGAGGGAGAGAGAGAGAGAGAGAGAGAGAGAGAGAGAGAGAGAGAGAGAGAGAGAGAGAGAGATGATATGAAGAAACACACACAAACTTCTGTGAGTAGCTATTTATCCAATTCATTGCCTCACGTGACATTCTTTCTAGCCTTGCTTACTCTTTATTATAAAATAAATGTCTTTATTTGTATTACCTATGTTACTAATAGAGATCATTGGCTAAACAATATACTGTTCTCAGTATTGCAAAAGATTTTGTTTTCACCTTATAATCATTTCTCTAAGTGCTGTACTACTTAGATTAATCTTTCAATTTAACACATCCCAGTGTCCTTTGAGAGGAAGCCTCAGTTGAGGAGTTTCCTCCATTAGATTTGCTCATGTAAAAATATCTGTGGAGTATTCTCTTGCTCATGGATATAGGAAAGTCCAGCTTTGCAGGCAGCAATATCCCAAGTCAAGTGGTTCTGAGCTGTACAAGAAAGTTAACTAAGCATGAACCTGTGACAAAGCAAGCTGTTCTGCTAAGTCTCCCTTTGGTAGTAGACTGTGTCCTGAAAGTATCCAACAGCTACAGTTTTTCCTAAGTTACAACAACATAAAAAAGAAAAAAGAAAAAAAAATCAATCATAAGTTGGTTTTTATGGTGGTGTTTTTCTCAGAACAGAAAGAGGAGAACAAGGTTGAAGTTCACTCTTTTTTACTTAACTATGCATTGTTCTCATGTGATAGAACTAACCATGGTATTGATTTGAAAGCCTCCAAAAACTATCCAGAAACTTCAAGTAAATCGACAATTCTACTTTCACATTCTATCTGACACTATATGGTAACTATACCTGAGAGCGATTGTGAGTTTCTTAAAAAGCATAAAGTTCTTTGATCTGCTAGAAGATTGTGTAATCTATCATTTAGAACTGAAGTGTTCTTAAAGGAGTTAACAAAAAATAAGTTGAAAAGAAAAGTAAGACAGTTGAGCCTTCTTCTGCATCAGTGATCTCAAAGAGTCTGCTCATAGTTAGAACTGCTTGACTCAAATTCATTGACTACTGTAATTACTTCCTGATAAACTTTAAGCAGAAAGAAAAAAATCAACCATTGAAAACATGACACACACACACACACACAAACAAAACAAAACAAAACAAAACAAAACAAAACAAAACAAAACAAAACAAAACAAAACAAAACAAAACATCCCATGGGTATATGACGAGTACCTTCCATGTAAGTACACCAAGCATAAAATGAGAGCTTCTCTCTTAAATACTTCTGTATCATTTGAAATTTGTAAAGGATATAACTATGTCTTCGTAAAGAAGATTAATACAATAACAAGATCCCCTAATGTGTGGGTAAGAGAACCCTGTTACTATATAATATGGCACAGATCCATGTTACTATATAATGGGACACAGTTGTGTTATATGTTACACATTGAACATAAGACTTTAGTATGACCCGTGAGGTCAAGTTTTAATACAAATCAAGCAAATACCCTTGTTGTTTCAGAATCTTAGATTTCATGATTATATATATATATATATATATATATATATATATATATATACCCATATGTATACACATGTATATACACACATATATAATTATATATATTAAAACTTATATTGCTAATTTTTACTACTAACTGAAGAAAAGATGGTTTCTGCATCTTAGCCATCACATATATTGATTTTCACACATATTTGTGTATTCATGTATATGTATACATATATACACTTACATAATAATATGTAGATAAGCTTCTGTATCATTTACTTATCTCCTACATATAATGCATAACATAAATTTCTATTATGTTTTCATATTCTATATCAACCTAGAAGTCATTGAAGGTCCAGCCACGAGAGTAATATAGTGATTGAGCTTTACTGTTTTCTTTCTTTTTCCTTTTTTAAAAATTTCTTTCTTTTTATTTTAAACTCCAGATTTTATTCCCCTCTGACAGTTCCAAATCCAGTACCTCCTCCCTTCACCCCTGTCCACATGAGGATGTCCCCACCCCCACCCCCACCCCACCTAACCTCTAAACTCCCTGGGGCTTCCAGTCTCCTGAGGGTTAGGTGAATCTTCTCTGACTGAACCCAGACCCCGCAGTTCTCTGCTGTGTAAGTGTTGTGCCCTCATATCAGCTTATGTATGTTGCCTGGTTGGTGTTCCAGTATCAGAGAGATCTTGTGGGGTCCAGATTAATTGAGTCTGGTCCTCCTACAGGGCTACCCTTCTCCTCGGCTTCCAGGTTTCCCATAATTCAACCACAGGGGTCAGAAGCTTCTGTCCATTGGTTGAGTGCAAATATCTGCATCTGACTCTTTCAGCTGCTTGTTGGATCTTTTAGAGGGCAGTCATGATAGGTCCCTTTTAGTGAGCACTCAATAGCATCAGTAATAGTGTCATGTCTTGGGAAATCCATTTCAGTTGGATCCCACTTTGGGCCTATTGCTGGATCTTTTCCTCAGACTCTTTTCCATTTCCATCCCTGCTATTATTTCAGACAGGAACAATTATGGGTCATAGTTATAACTGTGGGATGGATGGCAACCCCATCCTTCATTTGATGCCCTGTCTTTCTGCTGGATGTGGGTTCTAAAAGTTCCCTCTCCCCAAATTAGGGCATTTCATCTAAGGTCCCTCTCTTTGAGTCCTGAGAGTCTCCCACTTCCCAGGTCTCTAGTGCATTCTGGAGGGCCTTCCATACATCTTTCCTCTCAATGAATGTTTCCATTCTTTCTGCTGGCCCCCAGAGATTTCAGTCCTTTTCCCCCACCAAGTACCTGATCATGTTCCCCTCTCTGCCCAAACGCCTCCCCCGCCAGCCAATTGCCTTTCCCTCCCACATCCCTCCACCCCTGCTGTGATTTCTTTCTTCTCCCTCCCAAGAGGGACTGAGGCATCCTTACTTGGGCCCTTCAGTTTGTTGACCTTTTTGAATTCTGTGGGCTATATCTTGGGTATTCAACTTTTTTTTTCTGGCTAATACCCACTTATTAGTGAGTACATACCATGCATATGCTTTTTGGTCTGAGAGACCTTCTTAGGATGGCATTTCCATCAATTTGCCTGTAAACTCAGGATGTCCTCATTCTTAGTAGCTGAGTAGTATTCCATTATGTAAATGAACCACATTTTCTGTATTCATTATTCTGTTACAGGACATCTAGGCTGTTTCCAGCTTCTGGCTATTACAAATAAGGCTGCTATGAATATGGTAGAACATGTGCCCCTGTGGCATGGTAGGGCATCTTTTGGGTATATTCCCAAGAGTGGTATTGCTGGGTGTTCAGGTAGATCTATTTCCAATTTTTTGAGGAACTTCCACATTGATTTCCAGAGTGGTTTTATCAGTTTGCTATCCTACCAACAATGGAGGAATGTTCCTCTTTCTCTATGTGCTCTCCAACATGTGCTGTCTTCTGAGGTTTTGATCTTAGCAATTCTGATTGGTGTAAGGCATTTCTGTGATTCCTAGGAACTTTGAACATTTCTTTATGTTTTTCTTAGCCATATGAGATTCCTATGTTGAAAATTCTTAGTTTAGTTCTACATCCCACTTTTTTTGATTGGGTTGTTTATTTTTTTGGTGGTTAACTTCTTGAGTTCTCTATATATTTTGAATATTAACCCTCTATGGGATGTGTGGTTACTGAAGATTTTTTTCCCAGTCTGTAGGTTGACGGTTTGTTTTATTGGCTATGTCTTTCACTTTACAGAAGCTTTCCAGTTTCATGAGGTCCCATTTACCAATTCTTCTTTAGAGCATGAGCCATTGGAGTTCTGTTTTTTTTTTTTTATTTTTTCAGTTTTTATTGAGAAATAGCTCATAGATATAAAAGTATATAAATTACAGCCATATAATATATTTCTTTTACACACTATATGATTGTGAAAAGATAATCAGAATAAAACAAATGAACACATGCATCTTTTCTGCTATTTACTATAGTCAGAGTTTCTCTGTGACCTAATTTTAAATGTTATAGACAAATGTTATAGACATTTAAATGTGCCTATGGGCATGTGTAAATGTCTGTAATAGTACTAAGAATGATGCTGTACATTACAATTCCAGAATCCATTTAGCATGTAACTATACACTGTTCTTCATAATCCCCAGTCCCTCTTTTCTCTCCTCTCTTGCTCCTGGTAATGAGCATTCTATTTGGTACTTCATAGCACTAGGCTTAGTTAGCTTGCATATCTATGTTGGATCATGCACTATTTACTTTTTAATGCCTGGCTTATTTTTCTCATTATAACATTTTCCTTGTTCATCCATGGCTAGTTTTATTTCCTAAGTACATACAACAGGGTTACTGCTGCATCAAAAATCAGGATTATGCAACTATATTTTAGTTTAGCAATCTCCAAGGGTGTTTTCTCCTACAATAACTTTTCCATTTTATATTTCCATCAACAGTACAGGACCTTCCTTTGGTTCTTCAATCTTTCTAGCTTTCCTTACGTTTATATTAGCTCTATATACAAACATTTCAGGATATATCGGTCTGTAAATTAATTAATGCAGAAAGTGTTCTTAATACATTTTATAGTTATTTAAATATATTTCATAGTTCTTTAAACATATTTCATAGATATTTAAATATATGTCCTATTTATTTATTTATTTATGGGGTTTTTTTTGTTTGTTTGTTTTTTTTAGTTTTTTTTTTTTTTTTAGGTTTTTTGAAACAGAGTTTGTATAGTCCTGGCTGTCCTGGAACTCACTCTGTAGACCACGCTGGCCTCAAACTCAGAAATCTGCCTGCCTTGACCTCCCCAGTGCTGGGATTAAAGACATGTGCCACCACTGCCTGGCATATTTATTTTTCTAAATACCTGAAAAACTTTTCTCTTCTGCTAAAATGCATAACAAATTTTATGGGTTTTTCATAAATATATTAGTGTTCTTTTGTTTCCTGAAAAATCTATAGTTAATTTACCCACTATAATGGTAAAATAATTAGACAATAATAAATCCTATTTGGATTTGCTTTCCAGACAAATACATGAAGTGGTTAATCAAAGAGCAGCAGTCTATATTCAGCAGAACTTCTGTGCATGGATTCACAGTAGTGTTGCCAAGTACTTTGGGAACTGGAGGTAAAGAATTATGTGTTCTGGCTACTGTTTGATTTGTGGGATTTTTGTTTGGTTTGGTTTGTGTGTGTTTGTGTGTGCGTGTGTGTGTGTGTGTGTGTGTGTTTTGCTTGCTTTCTCTTTCTCTCTCTCTCTGTTTATCACTGGAGATGAGATAGGTGGTCCATGTATGTCATGCCTATGTTGTAGAATGTGGACTCTCAGATTCTACACCACTGTCGTTAGGCCCAAGGGCCTCTTCCATCCTTGTCAAGGGGAGTGCTAACCTTCTCTCCTTTCATACAACACTCTACACCACTGTCAATGCTTGTCACTTACCATTATTATTCATCCATGCTTTGATAATCTCCTATATCCATGGAACTGTGAGGCAAATTTTCCTTCTAAAAGTGGCCATGGTCATGGTATTTTTATGTCACTGTCAAGTACCCAATATAGTTAGTACACATGTTCATGTGCTTACCTTAAGAGAACATATCATTTGTTTTCAGTATGAAACTGGGATGAACATTAATACTCAAGATTTTTTGGATGTTTTTCATATCTCTCTGACAAATGTTTAAAAGAATTTTTGAATCCTAAGGTTGGTTTTTTATTAAAACTTGCCATAAATGTTCAATATAAAAAATACAAATCTTAGTGACAAAGGTATGAAGAAAGTTTCAAACAAACATATGTGAATTCACTGTAGTTTAGTACAGGACAACAATATTTTTCTTAAAATACAACAAAGATCATTAAATTTTGACTCCCTGAAGTGAGAAAACCAGTTAAACAAACTAGTCAGATTGTACATTACATTATACTATCTCTACATATAATTATATCTCTAGGCACCAGACTTACAGATACAGGGGGTAAATTCTATTACCAAATTTTCTAATTTCAGACCAGAGAAGATGCCCATTAAATTCAGTATCCTAATATCCAAAATTATACAATCATGCAGTGGTGTTCTTTTGATTCACTTAGCTTATGTAATTTTACATGACATTTCTAGTCCCAACATTTTTCAAATACTGTGTTTCACTATGTTTATGACCAAATAGTATTCTATTGTATAAACCACATGTTTCCTGACCTTTTAGTCATGATAAATTATTCTTTGTAAAGTGTGACACTTCTTTTAATTTTCTCCTCTCAGGAATCTTATCACAGCGATGATAAAAAATTTTAAAATAAATAAATAAATAAATAAATAAATAAATAAATAAAAATTTATGCCTATATGTGGATATTCTTACTCATCTACTTCTGTCATCAAATAGTATCGCATTGTACATTTTAGCAAATATCATCAATTTATGGAAAATTACTCATTTCTTTTATTGAAATGGGATATTCTATTCTCTTTTCAATACTTTATGGCTAGCATCTAGGAATTACAAAATATAACTTTTTGTCTATTTTTGTGTAGCCAATGATTATACTAATGAACAAATTGTAACTTATGATTTAAAAATTGAGTAATAGACAGAAAAATTGAGCATTGAAATTGTTATTTTTGTGTTTTAATAGGTGTTTTTCCTGCAGTATAATATTTTATCTCCTTTAATGCACATGATTATAATTATATTTTTGGTTCTAATAAATTGTACTTTGTATTGTTATTTTTATATTTCTTAAAATATTTTTTAGATATTAAGGATTTGGATATTTTGTATGTTTTATTTATCAGGCAGAATATTTATAAGGTTTTACTTTATGGATCATGGTACTTGGAACTTTTGGTTATTTACAGATTTGTGGCTCTTAATTATCACACCAAGCATTCACAAATGCCCTCTTAGTTTGTCCATTTATCTTTCTTTTACTAGTTCAACCTTATTAATATTTGTCTTTTTCTAGTTTGTATTTTCCTATCTCCATATGCATGTAATTATGTTCACTCCAACTCCTCATTTACTGATATTACAGTTACACCAAGTGAGGTTATTTTTAAAAAGACCTACCTCTTTCACGCTAAAAATTCAAAAATTTTAAATTGTTCATTTCTATCTTGTAATTTAAAGTTTCTTATAAATTTCATTTAAAAATAATTTCTAGCATGTTTATTGATGGCAAATATTCTCAAACAAGAACTTCTACTTATTGTAGAATATATGCTTGGTTATTATTAAATAAATTTGGAAATCTAGAATAAACTTGATTATTTCATATAAAATTAATTAACATTTCTCTACTCAGTCTTTTCTATTGACTAAATATGACTTGTAAAATGGGACAAAAAGATTTTAAGAGCCTAAAGTAGTAAATAATATCAAAAAATAGTGCTCAGCTGCCACACAGTGCAGTTGAACGTATGAGCTCATAATTCTGACAGCATGGATTAAGAGCCCTGTAAGCTATGGCCAGACAACATTCTAGTACAGAGGTTGAAGTGTGGGCACATATTCCTCCCATTAACTAGGAGCTTTTGGCATTCAGTAACTGCTAAGAGGGAAAAATCAGTTTTCCTTAATGATGTGAACCTATTAAATTAACCCCACACCAGAAAGACCTGTCTTGACAAAAGAATAGCTGAAAATAAAAATTTGGTTTGAAAACAAAAACAAACAAACCCACCTCTCTCTACCCCAGAAACATTCTCCATTTCTTGTTCAGAAAATAGTATATCCTGACTTCCACCCCCAGAAAGAACAGTCAAATTATTTAAAATTTTAATCCCTTATATGCATGTATAGCAGGAGACATGATTTTGCAGGCTCACTGTCCAATGGCGAGAGGAAAAGATCCCACAGAACTGAATTATGCTTTGTCCTGAACTACATGACATGGGTGCTGGTAACTGAACTTTCCTCCTTGTACTCTTAACTACTGAGCGAGCTTTCTATCCCCTGAGATTTAATATTCTAAAAAGGAACATAGGAATAAGATGAGGACAAATGAAGAATGAGCATCACACCATAGAACAAGTCAGTATCAGAATTATTAAATAATATCATAGTCTTTTGCAGAGTTAAGTTTATCCAACACTACTGAAATAAAATTTAACTTTCCACTTTGTATCTTATTTCAATGATGTCACTTGCTTCTCATTTTTGAATAACACTTTTTTTGTATGCAACATATTGTTTCCTTTTAGGTGAACACATTTTTATTTGGAAATAAATCTTATCATTAAAAGAACTTAAGTAAAAGGATCATTCTTTATTTGCTGTTTTATTGACAAATGAATATTTGGGTATAAACTGATGTAATGTAAATGATATATTTGGACTGCCCAGATGAAAATGATTAGCTACTTCACTACAATATAGTTAGCAATATTCTGTAATATAAATGCACGTTAAAATTTTATTTCTGACACTATAAAGATCATAGATAGAATACAAAGTACTGAAATTCAGTATTAACCTCAGTATATGACATTAGATAACATTACTGTATACTTTATAAATAGAATTTAAATATTGCCCCATCTATATATCTGGCAAAGTATATATCTTTATATACTTTGTCTGTTCTGGTATAATATTTCCTACTTTTTATCATTAATATAATTTACTATTTTAGGAGGCTCTTAATAGAGAAGGAAGGGCCATATGCAAGCCCCAGTTTCAATATTTTTAAACTGCCTATATATCAAAAGTGCATTAGCTACACTGAAACTCGTTCTTTCTCATGTACTTCACTAATACTGAAAATTACAATAATTTATAAAACTAACCAAATCTGGAATTATGGAAGAATGAGAATATTCAAAAGAATAAACACTTGCAAGACAAATAACACAGTACTGTATCATCAAATACCCTTACTTTAAATCATGAATAAAACATCATTCTATAATATTTAGTAGTTTCCTAATGTAGAAGATTTAGAAATGCACTTAATTATATTTTAAAAGAAATCCAAAGCCTCAGTTTTTCCTTTTTTCTTTTTCCTTTTTTTCCCCTAAAAATGTGATTAAATATTTTTATCCACTTTAGAATGAAAGTTCTCAGATGATTCCTTGAAAGTCATTCTTCTGGTTACATGACCAATGAACACCTCTTATTACATAAGATATTCACAGACATGGTTGTTGTTATCTCATGTCATTGCTGGTCATTAAAGTATTGATGTTTACTGAGAAGTTCTAAGACAAGGAACAAGCAATCAACACATGTTTATTCATACATCAGAATACTTATGCTAACTTTCAAAATGTAGATGTGATAGACAAATCGGTTCTTTGAAAATACTGTCTTTATTGAAATGCCATCAAACGATGACTGATTTATTCTACGAAGGATTAAGAAGACTTGAAATCTTCGGCACATAAATACACTGATCTTGAAAAGCAAGTTTCAGAATATTCATATATTTCTGTAACTTTAAACATTTAATCCCCAAATTTATCACCTTTATCTGCATATTAAGTTGGAAATTCTACCATAATAAAATCTATAAATAAATTATGGGCCAATAATATGACTCAGTGTTTGAAAAGCATGCAATGTTTACTTTCTGAGTTTGGTATTAGAGTACATAATAGGAAGAAAGAACTGACTATTTTTTCTCTCATCTGCATGAGCATGATATGGCACATGGTCTAAAATCTCTCCAACCAATGACCATGGTGATGATCACAACAATAATAATGTCTTACAATCGTGATCAGGATTTACTCTGATGTGGTGTTGCACAGTGCTATTTCCAGCATTAGTAAGGATAAAAAAGAAAATTGTTGCATTGTAAGCTAACCTGAACTACATAAGAGATCCAACCACAGAAATAAATGATTAAAGAAATTATATCTTAATTATCAAGGACGTTAATCTTGTTTTCACACTTGGATTTAACTAAAAGTTAAGCTACTGAGCATAGCTAAGAGATTTTTCTTTTTGATCAGTTTATTTGAAGGGAAAAAAAAAGATTCAAACTGTCATTAGTACCTTCTAGTAACAGCCAAACTAAATGGAGGTCAATGAAAGATTTTGTTTACCTGTCTGCCATTACTCCTGCAGTGACTATCTTTCAAACACTTGTTAGTATTATTGTTGCTGTGTTTCTTCACTGACATGAGTAATCTAGTTTATTCAGCTTTCCTTCATGAACTGGATATGAGCAGTTCTCTAGGAACCCAAGACTTTCAATACAACACTTGTATTGATGAGGACCCAGCCTTGGTTACTGAACAAAGACTATGTTCTGTATCTCCCTAGTATGACACAGCCATTGTTTAACTATTCAGATATTAATATATAGACAATTTAATAAATCTTTTTAAATGTATATTCAATTAGTTCTGTATCTATAGTAAACCCTGACTGATATAGATGAATATTTTCCCATGGAATAAGATCCCCTGATAAAAGCAACTTAAAGGAGAGACAGTTCATTTTGACTGACAATTTGAGGGAACAGTCCATTATGGTGGGAAAAAAAAGTACTCACACCAAGAGCACAAGGAAGCTGGTCATCTTCAATTAACAGTAAATTCTCTGTAAGTATTGAATGTAAAATAAAGCATCCATCCTGGAAGTTACAGAGCATTACTTTGTCATTAGTTTATTACACTTATTGGAAAACCCTTAAATATATTTAGTCTTCTGGAAATTATGAATATGATATTATTATTTTTTTTATTATAAGAAAGTAAATAGTCCTCTTTTCAGTCCACTTTCTAAACTTCTAAGGCTGCAACATCCATTAGCATTAACTTTAAATGCATTGTAACAACTCATAAAACATAGCATTTTTTAAAGCATCTATTTAGTTCTATGTCTCTTTTTTGTACCCTTCTTTTACATATTTCCTCTGTCATAGTTGACATGAGGTTTCCTCGAGTCTACTCCCTGATATCACTCTGCTGCCTAGACTAGTTTTCCTCTTCTATTAAAGATAGTCAAGTACTTCTTAGATTGTGCTAACATCCTGGTACAGTTAATGTCTATTTTCCAGTTGATGGAATTTAGAATTGCCTGAGAAATGTGGTATTGGAGATGCTTCGGGTGATTATCTTGATTAAATTATTTAATGTGTGGATGCACATCTTAACTGTGTGCTAGATAACTTCTTGTACCTGGCATCGTGGCCTGTAAATATGGAGAAAGTGTTCTGAGTACTAACATGTATTCCTCTCTAAGCTTCTAATTACAGATGTGAGCAGCTCCTATATGCATTTGCTATATTGAGTCCCCACTGTGAAGGAATGTAATCTGTAACCACAAGTGAAAACAATTCTTTCTTCAAAAAAAACCTCCAAGAAACAAAAATAATAACAAGATCATGAAATGTGGGAATTGCCAGAAGTTCATGTTGTGTCACTCTGTCAGTATCACGTAACAACCCTGCCATCACTTTCAACTGAGAAGTTTTAATCACTGCAGACAATGTAATTACACATACTCTCTCTCTCTCTCTCTCTCTCTCTCTCTCTCTCTCTCTCTCTCTCTCTCTCTCTCTCTCTTTCCACACACACACATACACACACACACACACACACACACACACACTCACGGACACAGGGACACATGGGTGTGTGTGTGTGTGTGCACACTGTGCTCCCAACAAACTTGACAAAATGCAGTAGTTCTTTGTGACTACTAGAGCTAAATTCTGCTTTCACTCTCAGTGAGCCATTTGAATTCAGAGACTAAAGATAGGAAAACAAAACTATACAATTCTCAAGGCCATCTCACCTTGAATAGTTTTGAATATCCCTTACTAGGCATACAACCTGTTCTTTCTGAAATTCCTGACTTTTGGCTAGTGAGGCTCTGAGACCTCACTCTTATTTGTATCTATGATATGCCTCATACATTTAAGTCTTCAATTCTGTCTGCCTTATAAATGGAAAAAGGAAAGTAGTATATCCAATTGCTGTCAAAGGATCTACCTGTTCTATTGGGAGAAATAGTTTTGTTTATTTATAAAATGGTAGCAAAAATTTGCCACACAGTATATCAAACTCAACTACATTATACATGGCTACCAACTTTGGAAGTCAACCTGATCACCTTAAGAACTTGACCTCTATATCCAAAAGCAAGGACAGCATTCTGATTACCACTGGTGATTGGGAGTTCTTGAAAGAAATGACCTGTTGAGAATTTTTTTCAAAAATTTCTAGAAATATAGAATTCCAAGGAATGATAAGTGCAAATTAGTTGAGCTAGGTACTAATTACTTTTAACTTAGTCTCCAAGGACACTCTTTTACACAAAGTATAAATTGAGTCTATTCCATTGAAGATGGGATGTCCGTTAACAAAGGACAGAAAAAGTAAATGTGATTCATTTATACAATGAAGTTTACTTAGCTGTTAAATATGACATCATGGCACGTGCAGACATATAGATGAAACTAAAAAGTATTATCTTCAATGAGGTAACCTAACCTCATAAAGATAAATACTTTATACATTCATAGATATGTGGATATAGGCTATTAAGTAAATGAAAACCAAGCTAAAGTCTGTAGATCCATGGAGGATAGGTATAGGAGGGCTCTAGAGTAAACACATGCATATTCCTAAGGGGGAAATAGAATAGATTTTTATGGATAGAATCATGGTGGGTGGCGATGCAAATGGGAGGATTATGTGGGGAGGAGGAAAGGAAATACAATAACGTAAAGAATATGGGACAATACATCTGGAATTCGTGTGTAGTTAGTGGATGATATGGAAACCTAGTCCAGTAGAAACTTCCTAAAATATATGAAGTCACTCTTAGTGAGATTTACAAATAATAGGAGATACAGTTTCAACTGGCTATCTTTTAATATCAAACAGGATTTTCAGTAATAGGATTGGGATGTCTGCAACTGAGTGGATGGCCAAGAGGGTCCCATATAAATATGTAAATAACCCAGGCCATTGGTAAGGAAAAGATTTCTATTTACAAAATGACAGTGGACATAAATGGCTGAAGGCAATACCCACACAACTCATTGAACATGGAAAAGTAAAGTTGGTGCTTACATGGGACCCTCAGACCTGTAGTCTAGTCTCTTTGGTGAGAGAAGAAATAGTTAGCTCTACCAAAAGAGAAACATAAATGCAAACTCAGACATAAAATATCTATAATCTGTCCTGCTTGCAAGCTATGGCACAGCAATGATAGCATACAACTTGTAGGAGTAGCAAACTAATATGCTTACTTCCATGAGATGCAATCTGTACCTGACACTGCTTGTGTGACCAAGAACCAACTTCTATATGATAGCTTTTCTTCATCTGACTAATTTTATTTTATCATGTTTTGTTATTATCTCTTAGAAGCCTGTTCTTTCTTGGTGAGAGATAGAAATGGATTGAGAGGGGAAGGAAGGGGAGTAGGAGGAATCTGTATTAGAGGGAAGGAAAATATAACCAGATTATATTGTAAATAAAATTAAATATAATAAGAAAATAAATAAATATGTGCAAATATATGCATAGATAAATAGATAGATGGATAGGCAGATGATACAGAGACTAATGAAAGGTTTCTTTAAATTTATTTTCAGGGTCTTTCCCAATGAAGTGTCAATAGGAAACTGATTTAATTTCAGATTTTTCATTACTAAAATATATAATGAAACAAATAAAAATGAATAAACAAGTTGAATATGGGAGAATGGAGCTTTCTAACTATTCTGAAATAGAAATTCCTGGTTTCTTTAGAAACTCAGTTGCGTCATGTGATGTTTTTCTGGAAGCTGTCTTGTGAGAGGGCATGTGATATTCGCTGCAGTTGATGCTGAAGGGATATTTGGAAAGAGTATAAATGGAACCCTACAATGAATACAAAGGCTCTTTCATTGCAGCACCATTCAATGCTTCACTAGTCTTCCTTCTTCACTGGTTGTCATTGGTCTTCACAGGTCTTTGCTGGTCTTCACTTAAAAGAGAGAGAGGTACCAAAGAACTTTACAGGGTATTCTGGTTGCTTCGTGATACTTCTGTTGACTCCTGTTGAATCAGACAAGCCTTGTGGTTTCTGCTGTTATCTCTTCTGCTACTAATTCCTGTTTGGTGTTTGCTATTGAACTGGACTCCTGGTATCCTGACAATGAAAACTAGAATCCTGCCAAAGAACTACTAAATAGACCCAACCATCCTGGTCCTATTAACTTTCTCCCCAAGAGATTGAAGCATTTAAGAACCCTAAGTAGAGTAGGTTTAGAAAACAGTCAAGTCGGCCATCACTGGAAAGAGAGGCCCACTGGACTTGCAAACTTTATATGCCCCAGTACAGGGGAACGCCAGGGCCAAAAACTGGGAGTGGGTGGGTAGGGGAGTCGGGTGGAGGGTATGGGAGACTTTTGGGATAGCATTGGAAATGTAAATGAGGAAAATACCTAATAAAAAATATTTAATAAAAAAAAAACAGTCTAAGGCTATACCATTCACTTCAGTTTGGAGAGTGTGTCCAGAGAAAGAGTAATCTACATTCCCTATTGGTGCAGCTTCTACTGTGTCACTTCCCCAGGAAAGATGGTTGGTGCTTGTGGTCACTTGTTTACAAACTTTCTTAATAAATGGCTGCTTGCTGCATCTGCCAGGATACTAAAAATTGTTCAGACAGGACACTGACATAATACCAATGCTCAACCAGATATGGACAACAGAAATGTGTTTGCAATGACAAATACTTTTAATGATATGGTTGCAAACAATACAAAACAGTACAAAAGATACTAAAATGTCAAAGGTATGGAGAGGGTTAAAGCTATGAATAAAACAGAATTGGAATAGAAGCACAAAGCATCATGACAGAAACAATCAGTTAGGTTGAAAGGCCTTACAAAGATATGGAAGCAAGTGTAGGGATTTTCTAAAATGACATCTATAAAAGAAAAACTGTGATTTGGTAATAGGACTCAGGGGGAATAGGCATTTGTGTGAAGCCAGATGATCTGATTTTGATGCCAGCATCCATGATGAAAGTGAAGAACTAATCCCCAAATTTGTTCTCTGACCACCATACCCATGCTATGGTGTGTGCAGACACACACACATACACACACACACACGAATATATTCAAAATAAAATTGCTAAACACTAAAACTCTGGAAAATTAAGGATTGTCTAAGGAATTTAATATAAGGGAAATACCAATAAATCAATATAAATTCATGTTATTGATATGTCATATAAATTATTATCTTCATTATGATGCCAATAATGTTTATAAAGTTTATGTACTTTATAAACACTGTGTAAAAAAGAAACATATCTTATTTTTTAACGAATGAATAAGCAGTGTTAAAATCAATAAAACCTATATCTTTATTGATCTTTTAATATGTTCATGAAGCTAGGCTTGAATCAGTATGCTTTGAAAATCAAAGATTCTGGACAATCATGTTGCCAGGATGACATTTATATTTTCTATGATGAGTTGCACATAAGCAACTTCTATGGAATAATAGTGTTTCTAATGGTTGCAGATTCCATCCCTTTGATATTGCTTATTTCAATGTATGATTTTTTTCACAATGTATGTTTTACACTGACTTTATTTGTCTGTGTTTATAACTGTACTATACAATATTGTATAAAAAAAACAGTCGAGTTCCCTTAGATCTTTCGCACATATTAAATAACTAAGGGAAAAACCTTTAAATGTATAGAAATTAGGGGTTTGTAGTTTCTTAGTATAGTATGGTTGGTTTTGTACTGTAGTTATAATTCTTTTGCTGTTATGACTTACATATATCTAAGTTTTGCTTCCCAGATGTAATTGTCATTTCAGAGGCTTACTGCTGAATAAGCTCACCCTTTCTAGTATTTTCTGAACTCTGGATGATTGGTTGAACTCAGAAATTCTGGCTCATTCTGACTGATTCAATCTGGCTTTTCACTGAAATGCTCTGCTTGACCTTAAACTAACTCAGTCAAGTTGTTCTAATCTCCTGCCTTCTTTTTATTCTCTGGCTTCAACTGTCTCTGCAGATCGGCACTGCATGATGAAATGCACAAACTGAACAGAATGCAGGAACAAGCTCACCTGGACTCAACGGCACTCAACTGAACTGCATCTAAACTGACTGTCTGACATTCTCTTCCCTCAGGCTCTTAAATATACTCTTTCCTGGCTGTTCTCCTGAGAGTTAGGTGCAACCTATCTCTGACTCATTCTGTCAAAATTTTTTCTGAATAGACACTTTGTCTGCCCCTCAATACAATGACAGTCTTTGGGATTAAAGCTGTATACTAAAGGCTTGTCTGTATTTCTGCCAGAGATTCAATGTGTGTGGGCTGTGTGCTTTCCAGTCAGATAATGTCTTTTGAATGTGATCTCTTGCCAGAGCAGCCGTGATGCTGGATAAAAGTTCCTATACAACTTTAAAAAGCATATTCTAATGAAATAATTTCAAATGCTTGAAAGCAAAAGGAAAAGCAGTGAAATAATTTTAAAACTAACTTTGTTCTACAGAAATACATAAACACAATTTGTTTTGCCAAAAAATTTACAAAATATATGGAGAAATATAGCACTCAAAAAAAAAAAAAAACAAATGAAAGAAAACATTTATGTTCTCCAAGATTTGCAGTGTAACAGAAGTACATAAGTACTCTTTTAATGACAAACAAGTTACTGCTTTAATGGACAAACATTTCTGATGATTTTAGAATTAATTTTTGCACTTAAATCTCCAAGGAGACAACTCATTACTACTATTTTCACATTATGAGAAGTTAAATATATGGTACCTGAAAAGCCAGGATTTGTTATAAAATGATCCATCAAAACATTTTTTTCAGCCTTTACGTTATTAGGATCAATTTATTTTCCTCTTGATGTTCAAAGGATGAATGTTAACTGTTTATTCCTTCATTCTTTCACTATCTTCAAAATCATAAATGTTAAGTAGCAAAGCATGGACAACATCTAAAATAGAGAACAATAAAACTAACATTTCTAAAATATTTCAATTAAGAAAAATTTTACAAAACAATTATATTGGTATATGGTGGTTTTACTCCATGAGTATGAGCCTTCAAATATTGTTTCTACTGTCAAGGTAAATTTTACCGTATAACGTATTTATTAATACAGATGTGTGTCTTCATCTATGTCTAAGGCGAGAGAAGATATTTTCTTTCTTAATTCTATCAATAGTTGATTATATTACTCAATGCCAAAAACAAAAAAAAAAAAAAAAAACGAAAAAACAAAAACAAACAAAAAAAAAACCAACCAAACAAACAAACAAAAAAATAAAACAGGTAAAACCCACAGAAAACCAAACCAAACCAAACACATTTTAATGGGATTTGAAACCTGGGAAAGGCTTAATTATAGAGGTAATAGTATGATATTTTATATCCATTAAAAACAAATTGTTTAGCCTCACCTTATTTAACTTGCTTCCTATAAAAAACGTATCTTAATTTTTTTTAAACAATTGTAAATTTTGAGTAACAGTGAGAAGGTTTATCTGACACCCACTCTTAACTTTTTGACATGGCAAAGTCATAAAGTAAGGTGGAAAAGAAAATATAATAGCTCACCATTCTTCCTAATGTTTTATTTTATTTGGCATTTTTTCATAAATCTACTCACTATTTTGGAACATGGATGCTTTAATAGTGCTACTATAAATTTTGGTATAAAGTTCAAAGAAACAGTTACAAATATTGACCAATTTTCTCATATAAGAAAGTTCTATATATTAATTGTGAGAAGTAAAATTAACCTAAATAAAACCATAAAGAAACCTCTTAAGTGGTAACTGTAAACATGAGGTTAAAACTTGCATATTAAAACGTTTAGCTATGTATAATACTCAAATTTCACTGTTTTGAAGATATTATAGGACAAATTTATATAATCAACTAATTTTCCAACAAAATACATTTTAAGAGAATTGCTCTTTATATATATTTTATTAGGTATTTTCCTCATTTACATTTCCTATTTTATCCCCAAAGTCTCCCATACCGCCCCCCCCCCACTCACCTACTTACCCACTCCCACTTTTTGGCCCTGGGGTTCCCCTGTACTGGGGCATATAAAGTTTGCAAGTCCAATGGGCCTCACTTTCCAGTGATGGCCGATTAGACAATGTTTTGATACATATGCTGCTAGAGGCAAGAGCTCCGGGGTACTGGTTAGTTCATAATGTTGTTCCACCTATAGGGTTGCAGATCCCTTTAACTCCTTGGGTACTTTCTCTAGCTCCTCCATTGGGGGCCCTGTGATCCATCCAATAGCTGACTGTGAGCATTCACTTCTGTGTTTGCTAGGCCCCGGCATAGTCTCACAAGAGACAGCTATATCTGGGTCCTTTCAGCAAAATCTTGCTAGTGTATGCAATGGTGTCAGCGGTTGGAAGCTGATTATGGGATGGATCCCCGGATATGGCAGTCTCTAGATAGTCTATGCTTTCATCACAGCTCCAAACTTTGTCTCTGTAACTCCTTCCATGGGTGTTTTGTTCCCAATTCTAAGAAGGGGCAAAGTGTCCACACTTCGGTCTTTGTTCTTCTTGAGTTTCATGCATTTAGCAAATTGTATCTTATATCATGGGTATCCTAAGTTTCTGGGCTAATATCCACTTATCAGTGAGTACATATTGTGTGAGTTCCTTTGTGATTGGGTTACCTCACTCAGGATGATGCCCTCCAGGTCCATCCATTTGCCTAGGAATTTCATAAATTCATTCTTTTTAATAGCTGAGTAGTACTCCATTGTGTAAATGTACCACATTTTCTGTATCCATTCCTCTGTTGAGGGGCATCTGGGTTCTTACCAGCTTCTGGCTATTAAAAATAAGGCTGCTATGAACATAGTGGAGCATGTGTGCTTCTTTCCGGTTGGGACATCTTCTGGATATATGCCCAGGAGAGGTATTGTGGGATCCTCCGGTAGTACTATGTCCAATTTTCTGAGGAACCACCAGACTGATTTCCAGAGTGGTTGTACAAGCTTGCAATCCCACCAACAATGGAGGAGTGTTCCTCTTTCTACACATCCTCGCCAGCGTCTGCTGTCACCTGAATTTTTGATCTTAGCCATTCTGACTGGTGTGAGGTGGAATCTCAGGGTTGTTTTGATTTGCATTTTCCTGATGATTAAGGATGTTGAACATTTTTTCAGGTGCTTCTCTGCCATTTGATATTCCTCAAGTGTGAATTCTTTGTTCAGCTCTGAGCCCCATTTTTAAATGGGGTTATTTGATTTTCTGGAGTCCACCTCCTTGAGTTCTTTATATATATTGGATATTAGTCCCCTATCTGATTTAGGATAGGTAAAGATCCTTTCCGATCTGTTGGTGGTCTTTTTGTCTTATTGACGGTGTCTTTTGCCTTGCAGAAGCTTTAATTGCTAGCTTTAAATGGCCAAATGATAACTATGTTAAGCCTACAGATCCAAAAGCTTTGGCCAATCTTCCCACTTCTAAAATCTTCTTGTGGGTCAGTGGACTATGCTACCAGACAGAAAAACTGGTAAAGTTGAGCAGATTAAAGAACCCCAGCAATTTTCATAATTAAGAATAGTCGGTGCTTAAATCTATTCATGACCAAGTTCCTGTCCTGGAGCACAGGACCCTGGCAACTCACTAAGAAGACCATAATAACTGGTTCCATAGCATAAAACCACAGAGATATACATGGTAATGAGGTATCTAGATGGCTTCTGAAGTTCTTGTAATACAGGTCGTTGACTTGCTTGGTAAGAGGTACATCAAGATATATTATTTGTGTATATTTTAAAGGTATTGTTTCTCTAATTTCTTTCTCAGCCTGTTTAATATTTGTATAAAGGAGAACTAATTTTCTTTTAGTTAAAATTTTATCCAGTTACTTTGCTGAAGGTATTTATCACCTGCAAGAGTTTCTCAGGTATAAACGTTTGGTTCACTTATATATTCTAGCCTATCATCTGTAAATAGAGATACTTGTACCTCTTCCTTTCCAATTTGGATTCCCTTCATCTTCTTTAATGGTCTTCTCTGAGTAGAACTTCAGGTACTACACTGAATAGATAATAACAGAGTGGACAACCCTGTCTTGTCCCTGATTACAAGTTTTAACTTGCTTTAAGTTTCTCTATATTTATGTTGGCTATTGGCTTGATGTGTATTGCTTTTATTGTGTTTAGGCATGTACTTTGTATCCATGATATCTCAAGAATTTTAATATGAAGGGGTGTTGGATATTGTCAAAGGCTTTATTAGCATCTAATGAAATGATACTGTGGGATTTTTCTTTGGTTGTTGTTTAGTTTAGTTGCGTGGTAGATTAAGTTGATTGATTTTCTTATATTGAACTACCCCTATATCCCTAAAATGAAGCTGACTTCATCTTGGTAGACAATGTTAGTGATTTGGTCTTGGATTCAGTTTGAAAATATTTTATTCAATATTTTTGCATCAATGTTCATAAGAGAAATTACACCTATATTTCCTTTCTTTGTTGAGTCATTGTGTAGTTTAGGTTTCACATGACTGTGGCCTTATACAATGAGTTTGTCAGTGTCCCTTCTGTTTCTATTGTGTGGAATAACTTGAGAACAAAGGGCATTAGCTCTTCTTGGAATATCTGGCAGAATTCTGTGCTAGGACCATCTGGCCCTGGGCTTTTTAGAACAGGAATGTTTTAAAAACAGCTCCTATCTTCACCAAACCTACATTTAACAGAGAATTTATCAATTATTAATTAATTGATAAATGTGCAAGACACACAAGACCACATCTCTCACCTTGTGCAAGGTCAAGGCATATCAGTTGATAAAGAAATTTTGCCTGCACAACGGTCTCATCTCAGTGTCCTCACTTTTTTGCAACAAAAGAAAAAAGAAAGTAAAAGTAAATAAATAAATACTTTCCCTGCCTCCCAATCTGACAAATTAAAATCAAACCAACCTAAAACAAAACAAAACAAAACAAAAAATAAACAAAACCTGAAACTATGGTTTTTGTTAAGTTCTTCTCTTCTATCAAAGAATTAGACACCACTAACAAACCTAACTCATGTCTCACATATTCATATAGAATTCCATTTCTATCTCCTCAGGCGATCCATGGTTTTGTCAGTACTGTTCAATATATCTTCAGTTTTTGATTACCTTGCATCTGTCTCTATTTTCAACATTTTTCTTACCCCAATCTCTATATAGAACCCACCTTCTGGATTTAAGGCCAGTCTACATGTGTATCAAGACTTATAACAAACTTTCAACAGAGAAAGTTAACTGATACCAACTGACCGCTAAGACTGACTTTTGAGTTATTGCCTATAACAAATGGTTCTTAATACCTAAGCTTGCAGGTTAGATTGAATTATATCACTTCCATCAATAGAGATGACTTACTAATTGAAACTTAGTTAAAAGACATCTTATGATTCTTAGCATTTTGACTGTGGTGATTTGTTTCCCCTAAAATTGCAGTGACAAGATCAGGCTGTCTTTTGTTCTTTCACACACTAAGATATTATCTTTAAAAAAAAAAGAGTTCTCAAATTTCAAATTGAAAATTGGAGAAATGTTTGTTCTAGGCAATATTTTGTGCCAGGAATATCTTATTTTGCACAGAGAATGCAGAAACTAATCTCACAAGATTGATTTCCTCAACCACTTATACAACAAGGAAGTGAACACACACAGGATCCCACAGGTCATTAACTGAGTCATAGTTTGGCATCTCAGCAACCTCAGAACATATTTCTTAGAACTTGAACCTCTTGATCTTATTTTCTAGGACTAATATACACTACTCATCTTGACAATACGCAAAGGGATGTAGAATGAAGAAAAGAAGGTTAAAAAGACAAACAAAAAAGCAAGTAAACAGAGACTTAAATAAATTGGAGACACTGGAGAAATGAAATAGCACAAGGCAAAGTAAGAAAAAATGAAGGCTCCACACCTCCTAAGGGGGAAATACATATATTTCAGTTTTGCACTGAAGTTGAATTCAGTGATTCTTCTTTCATAATATGTTTTGTCTTTACCTCACAATTTTCACATAAAATATTTCAAGGTGACAAAATATTCCTTTGGGCAATATTTTATACAGGTGAATGACTCTAATATGTAGGCAAGGTGTATCCTCTAAAACATAAGTTGAAATAAATGTTTTGAGAACTAAATATACCCTTCATGCATTTTCCAACTGCATGTTTTCATTACATCTTGACCTAACAGCCATTTTTCTACCTTGGACTCAAATCATAAGAAGATCCTTAGGTAGGTATGCATCCAGATTCCTTGAAATTAAATACAATATATGAAAATACTTACTATGCATATGACAGTGTGTGTTTTGAAACATCTATGCAGTCTGGTACATTACTAAAGGTTCCAGTGTCGGCATAACAACTGCATTCTCATTTAGATGATGATTTCCTCAACTTTCCCTGTGCCAGCAAATGAGCAAAACTCAGATATTTAAGCATACTCACAACAATAAAAAGTAAATATTTTTACATATGTGTCTGTGGGGCTCGTGGTTATATGAGTGTGTAATTGCAAAATTGGTACCTCAGAGATAGCTACCAATTTCTAGCCAGTATGCCAAGACTAGTTGATGAGATCCAGGCCAGTGTGTGACTTTATCACAGAAAGAAAATGTGGCTGGCATCCTACTTAGGTTTATAAGTAACTGTGATGAAAAACAAAACAACACAAAGCAAAAACAAAACATAGACTGGATGTCCTAGGGAAGTTTGGTAAAGAGTCAATTTTATCTTATAAGTTGTGGTTCACCATGAAGAGGAGCCACAGCAGGGATTCAATACAGGGATCAGGAGGAAGAAGCTGAAGTGAAGTCCAGGGCAGTATGAAGCTTATTTGTTTGTTCCTCATGGCTTGCTCAGCCTGCTTTCTTTTACAACCTACAAATAAGAGCTGTGATATGAACATTCACAATGAACTGAGCCCCTCCATATCATTCAGTATCATTCAGTCATCAAGAAAATGTCCTACACACTTGCCAGCAGTCAATCTCATAGAGGCATTTTTTGTAATTGAGATTCCTCTTCTCAAATACCTATAGCTTGTTTCAAGGTGACAAAAACAAAACAAACAATAAAATTGCAA
Organism: Mus caroli; assembly: GCF_978045245.1. Classification (NCBI taxonomy): domain Eukaryota; kingdom Metazoa; phylum Chordata; class Mammalia; order Rodentia; family Muridae; genus Mus; species Mus caroli. Next base: position 63,485,729 of record NW_028227259.1, on the reverse strand, counting down.
CTAATCATGAAATATGGTTGCTGAGCAATACAACTGAATGTTGTCCTATGACAGGATGCATATTTGAGCACATACATACACACTCATGTGTCCCTAGCTCTCCCCCAATACATACTACACACATACACACAAAGGTGTGTGTGCTCCCCCCCCCACACACACATAAATGAAACATTGAATCTTTTCATGGGTCACCCTTTCAGCAAATCAAAAGCATTTTTCTGTTCAAAATTTTAAACTATGTTAAGTTATAGAACATGAAAAATAGTTACGATAATAATTCAAAGGCAACATTTCACAATATTTGTGAGAACATTGAACATACAGTTTAAGAATGTTATCATTAACTTTGTACAAGGTGACAAATATGGGTGTATTTTCATTTTTCTACATATCAACAGCCAGTTAGAACAGCATCATTTGTTGCAGATGCTTTGTTTTTCTACTGTATGTTTGGCTTGTCAAAGATCAAGTGACCAAAAGTGGTTTTATTTCTGGGTCTTGGATTCCATTCCATTGATCAACATGTCTGTCTCTGTACCAATACCATGCAGTCACCTTGCACAAAATTCAAATCCAAGTGAATCAAGACCTTCAACATAAAACCAGATACACTGAATGTAATAGAAGAGAAAGTGGAAAAGAGACTTGAACTCATTGGCACAAGGGAAATTTCCTAAGTAGAACTTCAATGGCTCACTCTCTAAGGTCAAGAATTGATAAATGCGACCTCATGAAATTGGAAAGGTTCTGTAAGGCAAAAGACATAGCCAATAAGACAAATTGGCAACCTACAGATTTGGAAAAATTCTTCACTAACCCCACATACAATAGAGGACTATTATCCAAAATATATAAAGAACTCAAGAAGCTAACCACCAAGAAACCAAACAACTCAATCAAAAAAATGGGGTATAGAACTAAACCTATACTTTACAACAGAGGAGTCTTGAATGGCTGAGAAGAACCTAAAGAAATATTCACAGTTCTTAGTGATCAGAGAAATGCAAATTGAAATAACTCTGAGATTCCAACTTATACCAATCAGAATGGCTAAGATTGTTGGGACCGGCCTTCGGCTCTCATGTCCAGGTTCAAGCCTGGGAGGCAGTCTGGAGCTGAAAAAGAAGAGGGAAACTAGGCAGATGAGAGAGAGATGGAACCAAGACAGTATTCTGATCAAGGCTGAAATTTTTAATGGTGGACACACTTTATAAAGGAGAGGGGAGGCCCATTCCCACCAAAGCATCCTTGGAGCCCAGCTGCAGGTGACCACATGTATTCTCCAGAATAGCTAGGCTGACTCCCAGCAGGTAGCAGCAGCAGCAGTGGCTAAACAATCCAGGGAGGCAGGCTCCACCCTAAGTACTCTCCTTAGGGCAACAAAGTCAAGGTCTGGCTCAGTGTGCTTCAGGCTTGTTGGAGGCTACATAAGATCAAAATTTTAGGTGGCAACACATGTTGACAAGGGTGTGAAGAAGACAAACACTTCTCCATTGCTGGTGGGATTGCAAACTGGTACAACCACTCTGGAAATCAATCTGGAGGTTCTTCAGAAAATTGAATGTAGATCTACCTGAATACCCAGCAATACCACTCTTGGGAACATACCCAAACTATGTCCCACCATGACTCAGTGGCACATGTTCCACTATGTTCATAGCAGCCTTATTTGTGGTAGCCAGAAGCTGGAAACAGCTTGTTTTTATTGGGGCAGCCAGATGCCCCAAAACAAACAAACAAACAAAAAAAAATGGATACAGACAATGTGGTTCACTTACACAATGGAAAAAAAAAAAAAAAGAATGAGGACATACTGAGTTTTGTAAGCAAATGGATGGGATTAGAAAATATCCTTAGTGAGGTAACTCAAACCCCAAAGGACATGCATGGTATGTAGTCACTAATAAGTGAATATTAGCCAAAAAAAAAAAAAACGTACCTAATACACACGATACAGTCCACAGAACTCAAAAAGTTCAACAAGCTGAAGGGCCCAAGGGATTATACCTCAGTCTCACTTGTGACAGAGAAGAAAGCAACCACAAAGGAAAAGAGAAGGAATTAGGTGGGAAAGGGGATGGGTGAGTGAGGAGAGGGGAGCATGACCTGGGTATTGGGTGGAAAAAAGAACTGACATCCTTGAGGCCCAGTAGAAACAATGGAAACATGTACCTTAGAAGGTAGGTAGTTGGGGAGACCCTCCTGAATGTACCAGAGACCTGGGAGGTAAAAGACTCCCAGGACTCAAAGAGTGGAACCTTAGAAAAAAAATAATCTACATTGGGGAGAGGGAACTTGTAAAGCTCACCTCCAAAGAAAGACAGGGCATCATCAAGTGAGTTGCCATGCCACAGTCAAACTCTGACCCATAATTTCTCCTGTCTGAAAGAACTGCAGGGATGGAAATGGAGAGGAGCCTGAGGAAAAGAAGGTCCAGCGAAGGGCCAAAGTGGGATTTAACTCTAGAGGAGGTCCCAAGACATTACACTGTGAGGCTATGGAACACTCACAAAAAGGAACCTATCATGCCTGCCCTCTAGCAGATATTAGTATCCAACCAGTGAACAGACCCTACTGATCCCTAATGGTTAAATTAGGGGAAAGCTGGAAGAAGATGAGGAGGAGGGTGACCCTGTAGGAGGATCAGCAGTCTCAATTTACCTGGACCCAGGAGATCTTTCAGATACTGGAACACCAACCAGGCACCATACACCATCTGATATGAGTCCCCCAACACATATACAGCGGAGAACTGCTGTGTTTAATCAGAGAAGATGCACCTAACTCTCAAGAGACTGGAGGCTCCAGAGAGTTTAGAGGTCTGGTGGGGTGAGGGTGGGGGGTGGGGACATCCTCGTGGAGCAAGGGGGTTGGGAAGGAGGTATGGGATCTGAAGTTCAAAAATAAAAAATAAAAAGAATGTTGTCATTAACTTAAAAACGTTTTGAATTCTTTGTGAGTGTCATACAATGTGTTTCAAACTCGTTCACCTATATGTTCCGAAATCTTCTCAGATCCACCCTATTTCCATATATATTCAATAATTGCCCTCATACTTTGAAAGTCCAAATGACTAATTTATGGACTCATGTGATGTTTGATGTGGCGTTATTTATTGAAGCATGTTTGATCAATCAGGGCCCACATTTTCAATCCTGAGTCTCTCTTCCTAAGCAGCCATCAATAATCTCTAGGAATAAAGCTTTGTGATTTTCTCCAACCTCCATGCTGGGATTTAATCTGGTATTAACTTAAAGAAGTCCTGTGAATGCTTTGACAATTGGTGTGAGTTCACAATGCAGTTATATATTATTTCTGGCTCTTCGAATTTATGTGCCAGTTAATCAAAAATTTATCATTGAGTCTTGGATGAGGAGGCTGTAATATATATGGTACATTTAAGGCTGAGAATTTCATTTATTCTGTACCTTAATCAACTGTGAGCCAATGTTAATCACAATGTGCTGCAAAATAAGCCTTCTCAGATGTAGGTTGAGATATGCAAGTATCCATGGGTATAGTGATAAGTCCTTAAAAGGTTATGTCCAGTAAGAAGAGTAATGCTTTTTGGTTTTTCCACTGGGTCCTGTTATGGGATCTTGGCCCTAATAATGGTATCAGGTATGTGTTCCATCATCTTATGGAGTGAATGGCCCTAAATCCAAAAATAAGGTGTTTGTTACTCCTACAATATTTGTGTCAACAGTGCACAAATGCATGACTAACCAGCAATCATTACAGCAAATTTCAACACTCCCATCTGAAGAAGGAAGATGTTTACTTTTTCTCTTGAGTCGTGTACATAACAACTTTCAATACTACAAAAGCAAGTGTAAATATTGAATATAGGTCACTACCAGATTGATTTCTCTGTGTTCTGTGACCCAAATATTAGCTGTGTTAAGCAATATAGTCTTAACATCAAGTTCTTGGTGGTAACTAAGGACAATGACAATAATCTGTAATACTCAGAGGGGGTGTTTATGGAACCTCATTAGCCTAGCACTTCCTAAGGGCTAACCCATTCCTAGCACAATAGATTTTAGTAGTGTATGGAGAATACCCATAAATATGGGAAAGTGATATGATTCATGGGTGGCTGGCTTTTTTATAAGAAGGGTGATAGAACACAGTGGGTAAATCAGGGTAGAGGGGGATAATGGAATATAGAATATTAATGCCAAAATAGGGTGGGATAGAGGTCAGTAAGGAAAGAATCATTTCATTAAAGACTTTTTAGAAAAATCAAGTGGAAACTGACTACTGTTGAGATGTGTTTGTTTGTTTTAGATAGAATCACTCTATTTACATTAACTTTATACAGCACAGTTTTAAACAATGTAATCTGAGTTGTAATCTAAGAATATGTGTTTTTCAATTCTCTGTTAAAATCTTTGGAAAACTTAAGGGATTAATTTAGTATGTCCAATCTTTTATGTTTAATATTTTCACAATATACAGCTTTGTTTATTTAGTGTTATTACTGTGTTTTAACAATACAAATTTTAAAATTTTCTACTACTAAGAATAATGAAAGCAGCAAAGATAAAAATTTACATAAGCATTGAGGCATATTTTTGTAAGAAGTTTAAATCATAATTATTTTTTAATAATCCAGGACCTAGTATGTAGTATGACTTAAAATTATTAAAGATGACTTATTACTTCATTTCCTATATTTCAAAAGTTTCAATTTCTCTATGACAAAAATCTCTGAAATTCTCTGAAAACACAATAATTTTGCTTAGCCAGTGTTAGTTTGTGTCGTGTGTAGGCCATGATGCTTTTTAATTCAGTATAACTGTAAGTTATATGCATATATATAATTATACAGAAATTGACACCAATGTTGTTACTGTGATTCTCCAAGATTGATGATCCTTCCTAAGCAGAGGGACATCATTATTAGTTCAGTTAGTCATCCAAGTAAGTTAGTTATCCAAGAGCAATTCACCAAACTGTCAAAATTATCACACAGAAAAAAGTCACATGACTTTTCATCTCTAGAGAGATATTAGCTATATTTTAGTCTCTTTTCTAGTATGTAAAATATAGTGAATACTTTATAATGTAATAGCTTAATACTGTCAACAGAGTAGTTCTACCTAAAACAAACACACAAACACAGAAATATCAACAGTAGTAAGTTTCCACTTGTTTTTTCTAAAAAAAAAAACCAAAACATTTTATGTTACTTGTTCTTCCCCTACTGACCTATATCCTACTCTCCCATCTTCCAACCCATTTTCCATTAGTATTCTATATTTTACTATCCCACTTTACCCTGCTTTACTCCTGTTCTATCTCCCTTCTTAAATGGAAGTAATCTCACTGTGACTCTTACAAGTCACAAAACTTTTTTCTCTTATATGTTTGTGTTTGCATATTTGTATCAAAATTAATACATTATATAAAATTCAGACATTTACATTTCAGTTGAGAAATATAAAAAATTCAAAGTCAAATGTTAGCTGTATAAATAATATTCATAAAATATATTATGAATAGCATGCCAAGTAAATCTGTACTTGTATATTAATATTGGACTGAGTTACTAAATTTGTAAAATAAACAATTCAGAGATACTTTTATGCATATTTTTTCAGGGTAAGAGTGGTCCTTAGACTTGGATACTGACAATTTTTAAATATGATTATGGGCAACATGTAAGATGTGTTTATTCAGACTTACTACCCAGGGAAGAATCCTTGGTGGGAGTTCCTAATCTTCCAAGCCATCTGCTAGTTACTCTTTTCATGAAGTCAAGCACTCAACAACTTTGAAATGAAGAGTTTTATTTTGTAACTTCTCTTGTCAGTGGTATCACAAGCTGGTTTTGCTCCCATGTAGACTCAGAATTCCAAGGAAAACTACCTTCTTCCTCTAGGCAGGAGAGCAACTACCCTCTAAACAGCAATACTTGACCTCGTAGTTTACAATACTCTTCAGAGAGTCCTCATCAAGACATTTGCCAGGAAGCAACCCAGCACCAGGTACTGGGGAAAGTAGCAATGGGTAGAGTCCACAGATTTCAGGGGCAAAACTTAGTTTTATAAAAAATAAAATTGCTTTTTACTTCTCTTAACTCTTTGCTATTCTAACACCCCTGTTTTCTTGTAATTAACTCCTTTTCAGCCACAAGGAATTAAGCAAAGGATTAATTAGTGTCCTTTACTCTCTTGCCTGGGAACCTTTAAATGGCCAGGTAAGAAGCTTAGAGCTTATTAACTCTTTGTTAAGCAGAAAGGGAAAGGAAAGGAAAAGGGTTATTTACAGATACCACCAGATTTAGCAGAAATGACTACAGCAAATTTTACTCATGCTTTCAGTCTTTTATGGCTTTTAGACAAAAGGTTCTCCCTGTAAAAAAAAAAAAAAAAAAAAAAAAAAAAGAATTACCTCATAGATAAAATATTACAAAAAAGGGAATAGAAGTATTGCAATATTAAGTTCAAAGCAGAAATTTATTCTATAAGCTCATTATATGTTCAAAGCAACAGTTTTACATGGTGTCAGTTTATCATAATGCACACCTATGGCTTCATCCTTACACCTGACTTAAAATAAATGACTTTTTTTCCCTTGATGACAAATTTACTCCCAAACCCATTTCTCTTTTTAGTGTAATTATGAAAGCTCATTGTATTTCTTATTGTACAACCTTCAGTTACTATTGTATGAGTAGTAGATATATTCTATTCTTGATTCTAAACTTTATTACATCTTTCTGGCAAAACAACTAAAACCATTTCCTAAGACTTTCCTAAAATGATCTGAATCAGTTCAGGAATTCTATAAAGTCACTAACTCATTTAAACAGCAAGAATTCATAAAAGTTCATCATCATGTTAATCTTCAGGGAATTTGTCCAATAGGGTGAGCTAATGCCAGAAATCATTAGACTATATAATAGTTACAAGAAAGGCATAGCAGCAGCATGAATCAATCCTGGGATGAAGGCTCTAAGGACCCTGCATTCTTAGAGCTCACCCATTACAGGTCATATAAAATGGTGGTCCATCTCTAGAAAACTCACCGGTATACCTTTATTCTTTCCTAGATGGCTTTTTGTGGACATTGCATTCTATAATTTGCTTGAGTAGAAACAGAGAAAGGAAAGGGAATATTTCAGTCTATAGTTTCTTTTTCTTGGGAACTCTATATTTTTTGTATGGAGACAGTGTTTAAAAGAATTTGAAACGGATGTCAAATTGTATCTTGCCATGATAATTATAAATTTTAAAAGGGTATACACACACACACACACACACACATATGTATATCAGTTGTCAATAGCCAATAGCTTCATGATTTGCAGTGGGACTATTGCCCAATTCCTCTTTTCATGATGAGATTTAGATAGAGTTAGGATGGTAAAGGATTTGTACATGAGATCTTTAGTGATGTATGTTTCTATGTACAGTTTCTCTATAGGATGCCCCCTTTTTTTGACCAACATTGATCTGGGGTGGGTGATCACTTTCATTGTCCCCTGATTTTTCAATTAGCACTAGGCATTGGTAGTTTTTAATTGCTCTGTCGTATAATATGCTTCCTTTAAGGATAAGCATTCATTGTTCTCTTATTCTCTTCACCGTGCTTAGTTATATGTCTCTATCATGCTTGGTTATGTGCCTCTATGTTAATCAGTATTAATCATGTACACTGTAAAATAAGTTTCTAAGATGAAACTTGATAGACATTTTGTTCTGTGAGTATAATATAAGGAATCGGGAGTAGGTGCCATACTACATCCATTTAAAAATGTAATGGTGCTATGTTCTCCTCTAGGGTCTATGAACTGTTTACTCATAGTTTCTCAGCCCAGCAGTAGTGTCAAGTATGAGTTTTATCTTGGGGAGTGGGACAAACCTTGATTACTTTAAGAAATGTTCATGCCACTATTGTGTCAATGGTATGTCTTCTCTTGCCATGCATCATTGCAACTTCAAGGGTCAGAGCTAAGTATGATAGGTGATCACTTTCTCTTTTGGTAACTTGCAATGCATCTTCCAGTGCTATGAAAGATGGACAGTTAAGATGATGCTTCTAGGTTAGTACTAGGTGGATTTCTTCATGTCTAAAACTCCAGCTTGTGAAGCTGTCAACAATGTGATCTTGTAATCAATTTTTAGGGAATAACTTGAGGAATGAGAATACTTTGAATTATTTCAAATGTATAGATTATCCCTGGCTAAGAACTACAAACTCAGGAAATCATTCCCATCACTGAGATTTTCATTTGTTAGCTTCTGATGTCTAGTGTGAGTGTTGTTGTTCTCTTATAAGATAATTCAACTTGAACTCATTTTTATATCAGTCATGGTGCAATGAATTCATGACAATAGACCTGTTTATCATTGTCCCAAAAATTGACTCAGAGTTTTTAATTTTCTCATATTCTTGCTATTATTTTTTGTTCTTTTCTCTCTGTTTTCTCTAACATCAATGGCAATAGTATATACAGTTTTGAATTATATGCCATAATGCACAATTATTATTTCAGTATTTATAAAACAAAAGATTTATATATGCCCCTTATAACTAAGTCTCATTTATTAAAATTTAGTTTCAAAGACACTCAAAGTACAGGTCTGCATATGTAGCAGAAGATGGCCTTGTTTGGCATCAGTGAGAGGGGAGGTCCTAGTTTCTCACAGCCTAGGGGAATGCTAGGGTGGTGAGGCAGGAGAGGGTGTGTAGCTAGGGGAGCATCTTCATAGAAACAGGGTTCAGGGGTTGGAATAGGGGTTTTCAGAAAAGAAACTAGGAAGTAGAATGACATTTGAAATGTAAATAAAGTAAAATAACCAATAATATTTTTTATAAAAGAAACTTATTATACTGGTGTTTTTTTAAAAAAATAGAAGTCTAATTTTTAATTTTTTATCATTCCAATGCATAGCCTTACAACCTATTCATCATAAGTTATATTGAGGAGAAGAAGTGATTTTTTTATCAAAATTTGAATTCAAATAACATTTAAATAACTTTAAATACCTTGTTTATGTATCAGTGTCACCTGTTGATAAAGGCAAATATCACATAAATACTTGTGTCATGGCTCTTCTCCAACATTTATGATGATATTTAGTTCTTTTGAAAAATGGTGCTTAATTACAAATCCCAGTTGAAAAACTCAATTTATTTTCATTGTTTCTTTCTATATTATGTACATGGGTATTGTTCCTACATATGTATCCTTATACCACATTGATTCAATGCTTGTATAAGTCAGAAGAGTGCATTGGGAATTCCTGAACTTGGAGGTTCAGACTGTGTTGTACTTCTATGTGGATATTAGGAAGATAGCCTGGATTATTTATATGACCCAATATTAAGTATCCATTACAACTGAGGTATCTCCATAGTTCATTGGTGTGTGTGTGTGTGTGTGTGTGTGTGTGTTAAATAAATAAGGAAAACATTTTTAAGTTAACAGAACTAGGACACAACTCTCACATGAGAGATATTATAAATACAGATAAATAAAAATTTGGGTTAATGACATTAGCACATTTTACATTACATTGTTCTGAACTTAATGCTATTTATTTTTGTCCATTTGTATAAGGAATATTAACGCTACCTGGAATCTATCAGGTGACTTGCTGCTGATTTCATTTCTCTGCTTTCCAGAGCATTACCATAAGGTTAGAAGTATATCAGGACTTAAAAAAAAACAAAAAAGGCACAGTATTGTATCCTTTCTGTGGTTGACTCAGTACAGGTCTGCAGTCTGCCAAGGACCAAGAAGCACATTTTCTCTATGTCTTAAGCCCACAGCACAGCAAATTTGAAATGCAAGTAAAATCACTGCAAATCAAGAGAACTGGCTGCCTTCCAAGTCTTCAAATTCACTCCTCTGGCTGTATCATTTATGGAAATTGATTCTCTTTTTCATGTCAGGGAGGGGCTAGGAATGAATCCATGGGAATAGCACAGGAGAACTCAAGAAAGGCAGAACAATTTCATTTACTTGGAAAAGTTCAAGGTCAGCAGTATTTTTTCTATCCAAATGTCAAATAATTCATTAATTCGATTCAATACTTCACATATTGCCAGTATCAGACCACGGTTTTGGAACTCGAATACAATTCTTTTCAAACTTGTCACAATATTCTCATATCAAAGTTACTTTGTTTACCATTTTATTTCAATTGTTTTGGTCTGATCCTTGTTGAGAATCTCTCATTCTCTCTCTCTCTCTCTCTCTCTCTCTCTCTCTCTCTCTCTCTCTCTCTCTCTCAGTCTCTCTCTCTCTCTCTCTCTCTCTCTCTCTGTCTCTCTCTCTCTCTCTCCACTCTGGTTTTCTAATACACACAGTTTTATTTTGTAGCCTCTATGATAAAAACTAAGGTTAATGCTGAGCACACATCCAGTGTTCAGTGAGTTCACCTAATTCCTGATCCTAAATATCTTCTCTGTTTCTTTGTCTATTTTTGATGGTGAACCTGCTCAGCTAGGTGGATCTGCTCAGCTGCTTGCAGTTCTTATCATTAGTTGTCACATGTTCATCCTATTTGTAGAAATAATAGGATGTGTGACCCATCCAGGGAAGTGAAGTTAGAGTTCTCAAACTATCCGGACTCAAGGAACATAGATAATTCTTATAAATTCCGGCTTTTGAGATCAGAGGACTCAAAATCATTCCACCTACTATAGACCTAAAATCAACTTCAATCCATACCAGCTTCAACAGTGAGTTTTTTGTACAACCAAATATTAGTCAACACTTAAAGTAACAAAGGGAAATAACAAAGCAAAGAAAGAATCAAGAGAAAAAAAAAGTTCCACCTGAGGGTCTATCCTATATACAGAGACCAAATCCTGTGGGTGCCAGGAAGTGCTTGCTGATAGAAACCTGATAGCCTGATATGGCTAGTCTTCTACTAGCAGATTTCAGATGAAGATATAAAACTTTCAATTCTGCCTATATCATGCCTGCCTAGACGCTGCCCTGCTTCCACCTTGATGATGATGGACTGAACCTCTGAACCTCTATGCCAGTCCATTTAAATGTTGTCCTTTACAAGAAAATAAATCATATTAGATAAAATAAACCCTATATAAAATATGGTAGTCTCGCCGTACAGTGGTGGTGCATGCCTTTAAACTCAGCACTTGGGAGACAGAGGCAGGTGGATTTCTGAGTTCAAGGCCAGCCAGGACTACACAGAGAAACCCTATCTGATAGTCTCTCTCTTTCTTAACTATTAAAATGTTGAGGCTCTTATTTGTCTTTAAGACTTAAGTTAAACTGCAAATTTTCTAAATATAGTTTCTTCTAGAGAACTGAATAAATTCCTTATATCTATACTACAAAATATTACTTATTCATCATGTTCATGTCTGAAAGCTTCATGCAATGATAACTGTAGATGGACAAATTCAAATTTAAAAATACTATTAGAAAAAACCCTCTATTAAGTTTAATTCTTTAAAAATCACCAATTCTATCATATTGACTACCAATAAAGTAGTCCAAGTTCTAGAAAAATAATTTAAAATGGTGATAAATATATTCAAATTTCTCAGAGGAAAAATGCATATAGTAGCCAAAACCATAAAAAGGCAAAAATAAATATATAAAATAAAAATAAAATACCAAGAAACTGTATTGAAAGTATCCAAAGAGGACAAGGTGACATACATTGTCAGGCAATTCAGAATAACAGGCCTTCAATGGGAATTTTTTTAAACCAGAAGGTTACACACACATAAAAATGCATCTGAATTTCTGAAAGATCACAGCTGACAACCCAAGCTACAAAACTCAGAAAAACTTCCTGTCATAATGGAAGGAAAAAGTGAAACTTTCAGTGACATTACCTGGCCAAACAATCCTGGTCCACTAAGCCTTCAGAATATCCTGAAGGAAATCCTTTGAACTGAAAAGAATAGTAAAGATATTCAAGAAGCAGTAGGGAGGTGGTGCAGAGGTAGATGCTAAATTCATAACTGCAACTTTATCAGTCAGTCTAATGGTACCTATATGTATATTTTTAGGGTTGATGTTTTTGCTATGGGTGTATTACTTACTGGAAAAAAATTATGTCTCTCATGTGCAGCATTCCTAGTTTCTTCTATGTATTTTTAGTAGGGTTGAGGTGTCCAGGGCTTTCATTATTCATTTTAGCATTTCCAATATTGTTTTCCATTTGACTTATTGTGCAGCAACTATGTATGTAAAACATTATGGGTGTAGCTTATGGTAATATATAAACATATGGGATTAGAGCAAAAATACTGAAAAAAGAAAATGAATTTCAAAAACTGGGCAAGGATGTATATATAGGAGAGTTTGCAGGAAAAAAAAGGAGAGAAAAAAGTCATTCTGATTATAATTACAAAAATTAGAAGAAATAATTACAAAAATAAGATATTCATTTAAACAGATGAAGAGTAAGAAAATGCAAAGCACTACAAATACAACCCAATTAAAGAAGTTGTTACATGTCTTATATTAATACTAATAATGATGAATATCAGTGGATTCAATTCCCTAATCAAAAGATAAAGACAAGTAGATTATATCAAAAACCAGTAACCCTATTTTTGGTGCCTTAGAGAAACATTCCAACAGTCAACGACAAACATGGAATAATGAGTATGTCAATAAATCAATTAAAGGACAAGTATAGTGGGAGTGGGTGGGTAGGGGAGCAAGGCAAGGGGGGTACTGGGAATTTTTGGAATAACATTTGAAATGTAAATAAAGAAAATATCTAATAAAATAAAAGAAAAAAACCACAAAACAAAAAAGAAAACGCATAAATCTCTAGACTTAAACATCACCATAATCTATGGGATAAAATAAAGATAGTCATATGACTATTTATACCCAAAAAGTTCATATATGTTCACAATTAGAACTATCTAAAATGAATAACTTAATGCTTTGTCAAGATCTTGGATAAATAAGAACAAATCAAAATTAAACAATTGTTTTCTATATCATGGTGATGAATATTTAGAAAGCATTGAAATATTTCTATTCAGAGTAGCTTGAAAATATGAAAATGTCTTGCAATACATCTATCCAAGAAGTGAAAATCCTAGAGAATGGAAAACTAAATCACAGAAGAAAATTTAATGGCATTAAAAAAGAAAATACTATACATGTTCATGTAAAGAAAAATTAACAGTAAAAATAGTTATCCAGTGTAAAGCAAATTACATGTTCATAGAAATCTCAATCAAAACTGCAACTTCATTCTTCAAAGAAAGAAAAACAAAAAAATAAACACCAACAACATCCACTTGTGTTTACTCATAATATCATACATAGCTGAAGTAAACCAAAATAACAAGAATGCTATTACAATTATCACCAAACTGGGTTTCAAGTTATATTACAAAGTTATACTAATAAAAACATGGTGCTGGTACAAAATTAAACACAGTAATCAATGAAAAGGAATAGAGGACACAGATATAAACTCACAGAACTACACTTTTTATTTTCTGTGCTACAAAATTCCTATTAAAGAAAAAGTATTTTTATTAAATAGTGTTTAAAACAACAACAACAAACTGGATATCCACAGGTAGAAGAGGGAAACTAACCCCATCTTTTTCATCTTGCAAACAGCCCACTTGAAAGTGATGAAGGACCTCAAATTAAAACCTGAAGTTCAGAATCTTCCAGATAAAAGAAAATAAGGATTACAATGCAAGATGCAGACATTGTTAAACAATTTATAATATATAATCTGCTTGCTCAAGAAATAAGGATCTCAATTGATAAATACACTTTAAAAACTTAACAAGTTTCTATAAAGCAAAAAGGTTCTCAATTTAATGAAGCATTGTACAAAATAGAAGAATATTTTTAAAAATTATACTACCAAAAGAAAATTATATGTAGGATATATAAAAATCAAAAGATGGCCTAGTCGCCATCACTGGAAAGAGAGGCCCATTGGACATACAAACTTTATATGCCCCAGCACAGGGGAACGCCAGGGCTAAAAAAATGGGAATGGGTGTGTAGGGGAGTCGGGGAGAGGGTATGGGGGACTTTTGGGATAGCACTGGAAATGTAATTGAGGAAAATATGTAATAAAAAATATAAAAAACAAACAAACAAATACAAAAAACATAAAACAAAAAAAGTGTTTAAAAAAATGTGTAAACCACAAAAAAATTAAACAAACCAATAGTAATGGCTTTGGTGACAAACAGTTACCAAAGAAAATATTAATGGCTCATAAAGGTTTGAAAACACATTTTGGGTCCCAGCAAGACCACCTGCCAATAGGTCTGCCCTGTTGCCTCTGCATTCCATCGTTCGGTCCACACCTCTCTCCACAATCTCAGATGCCTTTAGCCATAAGCAACTCCTAAGTGAAACCCTTATTCCAATTCTCTGCCCCATTGACCACTCCAGGTAGACCCAGAAGTGGTGAGCTCTGCCCAGATCCTAAAGCATTCCATTTCCCAGTTCACACCTAAGCTTGCATCCCTGGAGGCCTGCTTATAGGGACAATCATAGGCCAGCAACCACCAGCTCTACCTGCATTCCTGGAGGCCTGACCCCAACAAGGACAACTGGAAGCCTGAATCCATAACAGACTACCATCAGGGAAAATAGCGGCCTGCAATAGCAGAGTCCTGATAACATTATGGAGTAGCACCTCTACCTGTAGCCTGAGATGCCTGATCCTAACCAGAGACTAGCAGGCCTGCCAACATTCAACAAACAGATGGCTAAAGGCTAGCATAAAAACACAACAAAAGCCAGGACTGTGTGGTATGACCATAAACAAGCTATTCTACCTCAACAAATCCTGAATATCCTAACACACCTGAATTAAAACAAACAAACAAACAAACAAACAAACACAAAAACCAAGCAAACAGAAAAAGACCATATATGATAGACACCTTTAAAAAGCAAATGAATAGATCCCTTAAAGAAATTAAGGAAAATACAATGAAACAGAAAGAAATGAATAAAAATCTTTAAGACCTGAAAATGGGCATAGAAGCAAACAAACAAACAAACAAACAAAAAAACTGTAGCAATTCCGGAGATGGAAAACCTAGTTAAGAAAACATGAACTACAAATACCAGCATCACCAACAGAATACAAGATATAGACAAGAGAATCCCAGGCATAGAAGATACAGTAGAAGAAATTAACACATTGGTCAAAGAAAATGATAAGAAAAGAAGTTCCTACCACAAAACTTCCAGGAAATTTGGGACACTGTGAATAGACCAAACTTAAGAATAGTAGGAATAGAAGAATGAAGATTCCCAGTACAAAGGACCAGAAAAATATCTCCAACCAAATCATCAAAGAAAATTTTCCTAACCTAAAGTTTGAGATGCCCATAAAATGTGTAAAGAGCTTGTATAGTATCCAAAAGTGGAACAAAAAAGAAACTCCTCCCACTGCATGATGATCAAAACAAAAAGACTTTTAAAAGCTGCAAGGGATAAAAGCCAAGTGCTATATTAAGGCAGACCTATAAGGATTACACCAGATTTTTCATCATGGTGTTTAAAAGCCAGAAGCATCAGGGCAGATATCCTTCACTCTCTAAGAGACCACAGACACTATTCAAAGCAAAATTTACAGTCACTATAGATGGACAAAACAAGACATTCCACGAAAAACCCAAATTTAAACAATATCTTTCCATTAACAGTTCTACAGAGGATATTAGAAGGAAAACTCTACTACAAGGAGGATAACTACATGGCAGAAAACAAAAGAAATACATAATTCCACAACAGCAAAACCTAAAGAAAATAATCACACGCTATTACAACCAATATTAAGAAAATAAATTCTAAAAATCTTTGGTCATTATTATTTCTCAACATCAATGAACTCAGTTGTCCAATGAAAAGATCCAGAGTAATAGTGGAATCATAAACAGGATCCACCATTCTGCTGTATCCAAGAAAATTATCTCATCAGAAAGGTAGGGATTACCTCACAGTAAAGGGCTAAGGAAAAGTTTTCAAAGGAAATGGACCTAAGACATGAGCTGGAATAACCTTTTTAATATTGAATAAAATTAACTTTCAGCCAAAAGTCATCAACAGATACAGGGTAGGACACTTTATACTCATGAAAGAAAAAAAAAAAAAAAACACCAAGATGAGGTCTCAATTCTGAACATGTATGTACCAAATACAAAGGTACCCATATTCTGAAAACAAACATAAACTGTACATCAAATGCCATACTTTAATAGTGGTCGATGTCAACTCCCCATTCTTTCCAATGGAAATGTCATTGATGACAAAAAACAAAAAAACAAAAACAAAAAACAAAAACAAAAACAAAAACAAAGAAATAATGAAACTAAGAGAGATTATGTATCTAATGAACCTAACAGATATCTACAAACACAAACACAAAATATATGACTCTTCAAGACCTCATGGAACCTTCTCCAATGTTGACCATGTAATAAGGCACAAATCAAACTTCAACAGACACAAGAAAACAGAAATAACTCCTTATATCTTATCAGACCATCCAGTATTAAAGCTAGACTTTAACAGCAACAAGAGAAACAACAGAAAGCCTGCATACTCATGGAAACTGAGCAGCTCTCTATTCAATGATCACTGAGTCAGGAAGAAATAAGAAAAAAATATCAAAGATTTTCTAGAATTCAATGAACATGAAGGCACAACATTCCCAAACTTATGACACACAATGAAAGCAGTGCTGAGGAACATTCATAAAATTAAGTGTCTTCATAAAGAAATTTGAGTTCTCACAGTAATGATTTAATAGTACACCTAAAAGCTCTAGAAAATAAAAGAAGATGAACATGAAGAAGGAGAAGAACAAGAAGAAGGAGGAGGAGCAGGAGGTGGAGGAAGAGGAGGAGGAGAAGAAGATGAAGAAAAAAGGAGAAGAAGAAGAAGAAGAAAGAAGAAGAAGAAGAAGAAGAAGAAGAAGAAGAAGAAGAAGAAGAAGAAGAAGAAGAAGAAGAAGAAGAAGAAGAAAGAAGGAGGAGGAGGAGAAGGAGAAAAGGAGAAGGAGGAGAAGGAGAAAAGGAGAAGGAGAAAAGGAGGAGAAGGAGAAGGAGAAGAAGAAGAAGAAAGAAGAAGAAGAAGAAGAAGAAGAAGAAGAAGAAGAAGAAGAAGAAGAAGAAGAAGAAGAAGAAGAAGAAGGAGGAGGAGGAGGAGGAGGAGGAGGAGGAGGAGGAGGAGGAGGAGGAGGAGGAGGAAGAGGAGAAGGAGAGGAAGAGGAAGAGGAAGAGGAAGAGGAAGAGGAAGAGGAAGAGGAAGAGGAAGAAGAAGAAGAAGAAGAAGAAGAAGAAGAAGAAGAAGAAGAAGAAGAAGAAGAAGAAGGGAAGGAAGGAAGGAAGGAAGGAAGGAAGGAAGGAAGGAAGGAAGGAAGGAAGGAAGGAAGGAAGGAGTAACTAAGAGGAGTAGACAGCAGTAAATTATCAAACCAATGGTCAGAAATAGTATTTTAGAAACAAAAGGAACAACATGAAGTATCAACAAAATAAAGAACTGGCTATGCCAGAAAATCAAGAAAATACACAGACTTGCAGTCAAACTAACTTAATGGCAAAGAGACAATATACAAGTCAACAAAATCAGAAATGAAAAGGGAAACATAACAACATACCCTGAGTAAATTCAAACAATTGCTAGGTCTTACTGCAAAATCATGTACTCCACAAAATTGGAAATTCTAAATGAAGTAGATGGTTTGCTAGAAAGTTACCACTTACCAAAGTTTAATCAAGACCAGGTAAATTATCTAAACAGTCCTGTAACCACTTTGGAAATAGAAGCACTCATTAAAAGTCTCTCAAACAAAAATTCCCAGGACCAAATTATAATGGCACAGAATACTACAAGACTTTCAAAGAAGAGCAAATAGCAGTCCTGTTAAACCTAATACACTAAATAGAAACAGAGGGAAAACAGCCAAACTCATTCTATAAGGCCATAGTTACCCTGATATCTAAACTACACAGAGACAAAAATTAAAAAGAATTTAGTTTTCCTATGAACATTAATGCAAAAATACTGAATGAAGCACTTGCAAAATGAATACAAGAACACATCAAATATATTACCCACCATGATCAAATAGGCTTCATCCCAAGGTTTCAGGCATGGTTTAATATACAAAAATCCATCAACATTATCCACCATATAGAAAAATGTGAAAAATAAAAGCCACATGACCATCTCATTAGATGCTAAAAACCCCTTGACCAAATTCTAATACCTCTTCAGGTTAAAAGTCTTGGAGAGACCAGGAGTATACAGCCCTTACATAAACACAGTAAATACAATATACAACCTCAGGCTGATAGGCAACATCAAATTAAATAGAGAAAAATTTAAAGCAATTATACTACAATCAGAAACAAGAGGCTGCCAACTTCCTCCCTATATATGCAATATAGTACTTGATTCCCTAGCTGGAGCATTAAAGTTTTACAAATTGAAAATGTAGAAACAAAAATATCACAATTTGCAGAGTATATGACAGTTTACAGAGGTAACCCCAAAAACTCTACCAAAGAACTCCCACAGCTGATAAGCACTTAAATCAATGTGACTTGATAAAAATTTTAAAACTCAATAGCCCTCCTGCATACAAAAGATAAACAGACTAAGAAACAAATTAGGGAGACAACATCTTTCACATTAGTCACAAATAATATAAAATATCTTGGTGTAACCTTAACCAAGCAATCGAAAGACCTGTATTGCAAGAATTTTAAGTTTATGAAGTGAGAAACTGAAAAATATCAGAAGATAAAAAGATCTTTCTTGGTCATGGATCAGTAGAATTAACATAGAATAATGGACATCTTGCTGAAAGCAATCTACAGATTAAATGTAATTCCCATTAAAATTCGGCCAAAATTCTTTATAGGTCTCAAAAAAAAAAGTTCTCAACTTCATATGTGAAAAACAAACAAACAAACAAACAAACAAAACACAGAATAGCTAAAATGATTCAGTACAATAAAGGAACATCTGGAGTTATCACCATCCTTGAATTTAAGTTGTACTACAGAGCAATAATGATAATAATTTCATGTTATTTGTATACAAACAGACAGGATGATCAATGGAATCAAATGGAAGAGCCAGAGTAAAAGAAACACACACACACACACACACACACACACACACACACACACACACACACACACACACAGACAGACACCTTGGCTTTTTGACAGAAGTCAAAACCATCCAATGGAAAAGGAAGAGCATCTCCTAGCAATTATGCTAGCTTAACTGGATGTCTGTATGTAGAAGAATGCAAATAGATCTATATTTACCACCTTGCCCAAAACTCAAAACCAAGTGGATCAAAGACCTCAACCTGCTACACTAAATCTAATAGAACAAAAAGGGGTGAATATCCTTGAACTCCTTGGTATAAGAGACAACTTCCTGAAGAGAACTTCCATAACTTAGTCACTATGATCAACAATTAATAAATGGAAAACAATTCATGAAACTAAAGAGGTTCTGTAAGGGAAACTACAGCCTACAGAGTTGGGAAAATATCTTCAACCACCCTAGCTCTGACAAAGGGCTAATATCCAAAATATTTATAACAAAAAACAAAAAAAAACTGAAGAATTTAGAAAAAAGACCCAATTAATCCATTTTAAAATGGGGTACAGAGCTAAACAGAAAAATCTAAACAGAAGAATCTCTAGTAGTCAAAACACAAAGAAATGTCCAACACCCTTAGTTACCAAAGAGTTGAAAATCAAAATGACTTTGAGATTCCACTTTACATTCATCAGAATGTCTAAGGTAAACAACAACAACAACAACAACAACAACACAGGGACAGAACATCCTGGTGAGGATGTGGAGCAAGGGTAAAATCTCACTCATTGAGGCTGGGAGTTCAAACAAGTACAACCCCTTGGAAATCAGTTTGAAGAATTTTCAGAAAGATGAGAATAGTTCTACCTGAAGACACAGATATACCACGTTGGAGCACATACCCAATAGGTGCTGCACCATCCCACAGGAATAGTTGCTCAACTATGTTCATAGCATCTGTATTTATAATTGTGAGAAACTTCGAAATAAACAAGATTTCCCTCAACTGATGAATGAATAAAGAAAATGTGGTTCAACAAGATACCCCAAAACTCCCAGGGACTAAACCACCTACCAAAGAGTACACATTGGGGGACCAATGGCTCTAGCTGGATTGTAGCAGAGGGTTGCCTTATATGTCATAACTGAGAGGGGAGCCCCTTGGTCTTGTAGAGGCTTGATGAACCAGGATAGTGGAATGCTAGTGTGCAGAGGCATGAATGGGTGTGTTGTTGGGGAATTACCCTCATATAGGCAGGGGTAGGGAGAAGAAGGGATAGGAAGCTTATGGACGGGATACTAGGAAGGGTGATAACATTTGAAATGTAAGTAAATAAAATAACCAATAAAAAAATTGTCAGAAATGAATGAAATAAAGATTTTATTATCCAAAAAAGAAAAAAAAAGAAAAAGAAAAAAGAAAATGTGGTTCATTTACACAATGATTTACTACTCCCTATTAATCACAAGGACATCATGAATTTTTCAAGCAAATGGATTGAACTAGAAAATATCCTTATTGTGATCACCTAGACACTAAAGGACATATATGGTATGTACTCTTATGTAAGTAGGTATTAGCAATAAAGTACTGGATAACCAAGCTGCAATCCACAGACCTAATAGAAGCCATATAACACTGATGGTACAATGGAGGCTGGCTGCTTAAATCTTTCTCAGAAGTGGAAATAAAGTAGATATCAGATGTAGATGGACTGAGGAAAATAGGTGGGAGAGGGAATGGGGAGGGGAACAAGGAGATGAGTATATTAGATGTAGAAAAATACAGGCAGGAGAGAATGGAAATTGGCAATGGACAGAGGGGGCATTCCTAGGATGTCCGAGACTTGGGATGTGGGGAGGCCTCATGAAGTCTATGAGGTAACTCTTGTTGATAGTACTAGCAGGGGAGTGGGTGATGGAGACTGAGGAAGCCTCCTTTTGAAGCTAGGCAGGATTCCTAGTTGGGGGATAAAAAGAGCAACCCATTCCACATAACCTTGGACCCAAAATGTGTCCTCCCTATAAGATCTTCAGGTACAAAGGTGGAGCAGAGATGCGGGGAATGTCCAACCAACGACTGGCCCAAATTGAGTCCCATCCCATAGGTAAGAAACAATTTCTGACATTATTAATGATACTATGTTACACTTACATACAATCCTCTTAGTTGTCCTCTGAGAGGCTCTAGTTAACAGTTAGATGTAAAAAGATTCAAAGACCCACATGATATTATAGTAATGCCAATGAAACTACTTAGACATTTCATCAAAGGAAGTCATGCCATACTACACAGATATATGCACATCCATATTCTTTGTATCTTATATTAACAATAGTTAAAAATGTAACTAGTTTAGATGTTCATAAACAAGTGGTAAACAATGAAATATAGAATGTGCTTAATGGAATTTATTCAATTGAGAAGAAACATGAAATGTTTAAAAAAAAATAAGGGACTCAAAAGATATATTGAGTGAACCAATCAACTTAGGAAGACAATCAGTGTGGGTTGTCTCTCATATAATGATCCTTGTTTTGAGTGGTTACATTTTTGGGGTAAAATTTGAAGGCTCTGTAGAAGCCAGGTAAATAGAAAGGAACATGTAAGAATGGTTTGAGGAAAGGTGAGTGTAAGAAGAAAATTGATGTGAAAGTAGAGTTCAGAATACCAAGTTGAAAATGTCTAAGCTATACCAGAGGACCTCAATTAAGCAGCCACCTCTCCACCCACCTTCAAAAGACCTGACATCTAAGCTTTCCTCCTCATACTTCCCTACTCTCAGGACCCTCTGGGCTAAGCCAAACTATGTTTAGCACCCTGCTAGATTTTCTTGAAACCTCTCCACACACCTTCATTGGCTCTCTAGCTCCTGAACCATACAGACCTGTGTATCTTCAATCATACAGACCTGCAGGTTCAGAACCATACAGCCCATGGATACCCATTAGAGGTCTGCCACACCAGGACCATCGAGGTCAACTTCCCTCCCAATACCTAGTACAAGAACATCTTGGGAATCCAAGGACCAAAACCATGAAAATGGCTAAAGGCCCTGGAAAAACCTCAATCTAATGTACTCTCATTGAGTCCTGAGAGTCACCTCCCAGGTTTCTGGTACTTTCCGAAGTGTCTCCCTACCTCCAACCTTTGAGGCTACATTTTTTTTTTCATTTATTTTGCTGACCTTCTGGGCTTCTCTCCTGTCTTCTCAATGCCTTACCTGATTATATCCTTTTTCCCTCCCCATCTTGTCTCCTGCCAAATCCCTTTCTATGCCTCTTGTGACTATTTTCTTCTCCCTACTAAGTGGAATTGAAGCATCCTTGTTTGTCTTTCTGCTTGTTAAGGTTCTTAAATTCTATAGGTTAAATCCTAGATATTCTGTACTTTTGGGCTAATATCCATTTATTAGTGAGTGCATACCACATATGTCCTTTTCAGTCTGGTATACCTCACTCAGCCCATCAGGAGGGAGAGGGAACTTGAAGAGTCTACCTCCAGTATATAGACAGGGCCTCAAGTGGAGATACAGTATTACCAACCCACAGTCAAAGTTTCTGACCCAGAAGTGTTGCTTAATCAAAAAACTACAGGGGCAAAAGTGGAGAAGAGACTGAGGGAAAGGGGGTCCAGTGACCAGCCCAATTGGGGATACATCTCATGGGGAGACACCAAGACCTTACACTATTACTGATGCTTTGATGTGCTTACAAACAGTAATCTAGCATGGCTGTCCTCTGAGAAGCCCAACCAATAGCTCACTAAAGCAAAAGCAGATAATTACACACAACCATTGGACTGAAGTTGGGAACTCCTATGGTTGAATTGGGAAAAAGATTGAAGAATCTGAAGGAGTGGGTGGTGACCCCATAGGAAGAACAGCAATCTCAACTAACCTGAACCCCAGGAGTCCAGACCACTGAGCCACCAATCAGGCAGCATGTACAAGCTGGTCTGAGGCTCCCGGCAATATATATATATATATATATTGCATCAGAGGACTGCTTGGTTTGACTTCAGTTGGAGAAGACATGCTTAATCTTGGAGATATTTGAAACTTCAGGAAGTGGGGTGGAGACCTAGTGGGCTGAGAGCATCTTCTCAGAGACAGGGTTGAGGACAAATGGGATCAATAACTGGGCAAAGGGGACTAGGAGAGAGGGAAATGACTAGACTGTAAAATACATATGTAAGTAAATCTACAAAAAGAAATATGTGGCTAATACAAGACACATTTTCATTTAATATTAAGTATTAGAAAAAGTGAACTATAATCTCAGTATAAATTTACATATTTTGATAGATCCTTATTACTTCAAGATGATTAGCTTTTAAAAGAAATCAAAGGCATATTCATCTGTAATTACATAGAAACACAGGTTGCAATAGAAAATATACATGGCTGAATAATTCAAATATTCATAATATTTTCATAATAATTGGCTTATCTTTAAATACATACTCTGCTTTAGATTTATTTAGATATATGTTAATTACATCACACATAATCATAAACTGAGACTAGCAATGTTCTTTTAGATGGGTGTAGAATTCTCATGAGTCCAATCTATTATCACCAACAGGATTGGGGGCTGTTTCAAAAGCTGTAACCTGTATGTGTGCTATGTTCTTCCAGCTGGGCTGCCTTGTCTGGCTTCATTGGGAGAGGAAGTGTCTAGCCTAGAAGATACTTGAAATGCCAGAGTGTAAGCACACCCAGAGGGAGGAGGCAATGGCTTAGAGAAGGGGATGGGGGAAGGATTGAGTGGGGGGTTGGCTGAGAGTGGGTCAGTGAGAGTGAGGTAAAGTGAATAAGTAAAAACAAAAATGCCCAAGAAAGGATAGAGAAAAAGAGATTGGAAAAATGAAGGATTGGGAAGAAATACTTTTAAAAAAATGCCACCATTTTTTTAAACAAATGTATAAGGAACACTAATACTTTGTAAGCCAACTAGATTATCGGATTAAAATAAGTAGAAATTGAAGGAAGGTATTCTCCATAAGTGGTTAAAGTATACTAACCAAATGTTTTAATGCCAGCTCTGAAAATTCTTTTCATGAGTTTTTTGTCTTGGTTCATGGAAGCACAAACTAGTATTGTCTCTTGCTATTTCTCATACTTGCTCACAAGAATTATACAATAATTCTTGAAGGCATCATGTACTGTGATTGCAAGATACAAAGCTATGAAGTTGAAATTAAGCAGGACAATTTCTCCCTGTTGACTGCATTTCATACTGCCAGAAGATGCTATGCAGTGTAGAAAAGATGTTTATGTTCTTAATTACCTGTAAACTTTTTAAGTACTATACTATCCTGTTGGGTATGATATACCCACCGATGGAGAAGTGGTGCAAATATAATGGGAGTAACCAACTGCTCTTAGATTAGATTCAACACTTTTTCCCTAAGAAGGAATATATACCTAGTTCTGTAAACTTGACCAAAATTTATAGGTTGTGAGGTCATAAACTCTAGGTGGGAAGCTACTACTGCTATTTACCTAAATACACATGGTGCCTGAGTGCATTATACCTATTTAAGCAATATTTATAGAAATATTTTACCCACAAGCTTAATCAGAGAAGATTCTCCTTATAGTAAATATTGATTCCAAGGACACGTGGCTGCTCTGAGTGCTGAAAATAAGTGACCATTAAATATTGATTTTTAATAATGACCATTTTTTAACCTTCCCACACAAGTTTTAAGAAGAATCACAGAAGAACAGAAATAATATAAGGACTGGAAGACAGAAGGAATGAATGCAAAATATTTTATTAAGAACATGAGCACCCAAGGCAAACATGATATCCTAGCAGCTAGAGTTACTTGCTCTGTAATTGAATTATGCCAGGCTTACCAATTGTCCATTCTGGGTCACAGAGGGAATATTAGACTACATTTTCTTGCTAAACTATTGGATACAGATGAATTTTGAAGAGAAAAAAAATTATCTTCATCTCTGTGTCAAAGAAGGAACCCAAATAGACTCCAGTAGATAGTCTCAAGCCCAAGGCTACATAGACCACTTGTCTTAAAATATGTGCTTCACACACACACACACACACACAAAAAAAAAAAAAACCAAAAAAACCAAAAAACAAAAAACAAAATACAAACAAATAAAAAACAACAACAAAAAAAACCCCAAAACCCAAAATTCATGAATATGGGGAAATTACTTCATGCATTACATTGTAAAAGAACAAATTTAATCCTTAAAACATGTTAGAAATAATTTAAGTGCATAGGTCTAATGAATTTAATAACAATTCTATATTTTTAATGTTATACTCTTTTAAACTTATTGTATATTTGCATGATATATGCATGTTGCATATATTTGTGTGTTTGTATGTGCAGAGTATACACACACACACACACACAAACTTCAATCAGAAAACATTTTAGGTGAAAAAGAGGTAATTTACTATCTATGAAATGAATAATGAGATTCTATTTAAACTACTTTCAACCCATCTTTCCTTCCTTCTTACAGTATTCTCGTTCAACTCATCATCATTTCTACCTGAATTATATAGTAAACCCCTAATCAGTCTGCCCACATTAGCTATTCCATATTCACAATTCATCTGTTCTCTATGCAACTTCCCAAATTATGTTTTAAACATTTATGTGTGATCATAGCACATATTTGCTTTGAACATATGGAAATATTTCTCATAAGCTTAAAGAACAGCTTTATCACAATCTACAAGCTCTTGCATATTTCTGTTCAGCCTTTTAGCTTTAGTTCAGCATTGTGATCCAATTCCAAATATATTTCTTTCCTACTACTCTGGCTTCCTACTTCTCTAGTGTTTAACATTTCTATTCAATGTTGGAAGTGCTAAGTTTCCTAACTAGTAATGTTTGAATTTTACTACTCCAATCATCAAATCTCAAAAAACATTTATTTCTAGATATATTTTTACTTTTTGGAAAAATTTGGGTTGCACACCGAATCAAAGGATTTCACATACTAAATTCATGATATGGTAAGCTACACTCAAACCTCTTTAATACTACTTTCATGACTAAAACTAGCTAAGGCATTTTCTTGTGCATTGTAATTTATCTCCATTAAAGTAATGTCTGATATATTTAAACAGTTATTTTATAATTGCTGTGAAAAAACTAAAAATTCATGAACATGAATCTGTATATCTATACCTAAATGTAGATAGGAAATATAGATTAATCCATCTTTTAATTATTCTATTATCAACATCTCATGTGTTTTTACACATGTAATGAATGAGAAGTATTTGTTGATTAAGAAAGTAATTTTAATTGTATAGAAGTAAATTGTGAAAAGAAGAACAAATGTTACACACAGAAGAATAAAATCTGAACACAAAAATTTACATATACGTTCAGTAGGCTCTGAGATACAATAGGTACATGCTGGCATTTATGTTAATATTCGGTTCTGATATGTTTGAAAGGGGCACAAGGAGGGCCTTTGCTTTTTTTTTTTAAGGATTTTATTATAAAGTCAGTAAGTCAAAACAACAAGTATTTACAATTTAGTAAGTTATATTTTGATACAAAAGTATCTACTGCACTGTAAAGTACTGAGAGCTGAACCTTCCTTGGGAAGAGCAGAGAAGAACACACAGGACGAGATGAGGAAATGCAATGTTATAGATATGCTTTTAACTCAAAGATCTAATTTCCTTCGTAGTTGTTTCCACACTATACACTGATCTCAAATATAGAACAATAAGTACACAATTGAAGCAAATAAATAGGTAAAACCTACAAAATATCAAAATCTATGGCCCTAAATGCATGAATATTTTTCTATTTTCTCTCTGGCAATCAATACTCAATTCATTAGAACATATTTATGTCTTATTTTCAGGCTTTCATACCACAGCTGACTTATAAACCTCTAGGTACAACCAATACAAATTTAGTTGCCAAATTACATTAGCATCAGACTTTAGACATATCAGAATAACATTTTCATTTCTCTAATAAATATATGATTATCGATCTATGTCTGTATTATGGCCATGCATGCACACAAGTGTGAGTGTGTATGTGGGCCTGTAAGTCTGTGTCTTTGTCTATGTAACTGTGTGTGTATAGGTAAATATACCTATATCTACCTCTACCGCAAATAGGGGCTTCTCAGATTACTGTTGTGAGATAAACTGACTTAGAGGTATAACAAAATATCACAGCAGGAAATACTGAGAAAAAGTGTGGAGCAGAGACTGAAGGAAAGGCCATACAGAGAATGCCCCACCTGGGGATCCATGCCATATACAGTCACCAAACCCAGACATAATGGTGGATGCCAAGAAGTGCATGCTGAAAGGAGCCTGATACAGTTGTCTCCTGAGAGACTTTGCCAGAGTCTGACAAATACAGAGGTAGATGCTCTCAGGCAACCATTGGACTGAGCATGGGGTCCCCAGTGAAGGAGTTAGAGAAGGGTCTGAAGGAAGTGAAGCCATTTGCAACCCAATAGGAAGAACAATAATACCAACCTGCCAGACCTCCCATAGCTCCTAGGGACTAAACCACCAACCAGTGACTACACATAGAGGGACACATGGCTCCAGCTACAAATGTAGCAGAAGATGGCCTTGTAGGGCATCAATGGGAGGAGAACGCCTTGGTCTCATAAAGGCCCCATACCCCAGTGTAGGGGAATACCAGGGCGGGGTGGTGGGAGTGAGTGGATGAGTAGGGGAACACTCTCATAGAAGCAAGGTGGGAGCGGGGGTTGGGACAGGGGTTTTCTGCAGGGAAAAGCTGGTTAAGAGGATACCATTTGAAATGTAAATAATGAAAATAGCCAGTAAAAAAAATTACATAAAAATGTCATTATTAGTCATGTTTAAGAGGGTTTCAGTGCATACCCTTTACACTTTTTTTTTCCGATGTATATAATCATGACATCAGCAAGCAGATGTAATTTCATTTATTTTGGTTCATTTTTACTTTATTTTCTTTCCTAATTATCGAAGAGAACAAATATCTGTTTTCTGTCAAATTTTTGTTTCTTGTTTGAGGTGGCTTTTTTTTATTTTTGTTTTTGTTTGTTTGTTTGTTATGGGTTTTCTTTGATTTTTGAGTACGTGTTGCCTACTACAAAGCTGAGTCTGACAGGGATATTACTTTTAGCTACAGCATATACCACCGTTTATTGTGGTGAGAATTATCCCTGCTTTACCTACCTAATTTGTTGAGAGATGATTATTGCTTTTTGTTTTCCCTTACTTCCATGTTTCATTCAAAATTTAGTTTTAAGAAATGAAATGTTTATATATATTGGATATTAGCCCCCTATCAGATTTAGGATTGGTGAAGATCTTTTCCCAATCTCTTGGTTGCATTTTGGTGTTATTGACAGTGTCCTTTTTTTTACAGAAGCTTTGCAATTTTATGAGGTCTCATTTGTCAATTCTTGATCTTACAGCACAAGCCATTGCTCTTCTGTTCAGGAATCTTTCCCCTGTGCTCATATCTTCGAGGCTTTCCCCCCACTTTCTCCTGTATTAATTTCAGTGTCTCTGGTCTTATGTGGAGGTCTTTGATCCACTTAGACTTGAGCTTTGTACAAGGAGATAAAAATGGATCAATTCACATTCTTCTACATGCTAATCACCAGTTGAGACAGCACCATTTGTTGAAAATGCTGTCTTCTTTCCACTGGATGGGTTTAGCTCCTTTGTTGAAGATCAAGTGATCATAGGTGTGTGGGTTAATTTCAGGGTCTTCAATTCTATTCCATTGATCCACCTGTCTGTCTTTGTACCAGTACCATGGAGTTTTTATCACAATTGCTCTGTATTACAGCTTGAGGTCAGGGATGGTGATTCCACCAGAGTTTGTTTTATTGTTGAGAATAATTTTCGCTATCCTAGGTTTTTTGTTATTCCAAATGAGTTTGCAAATTACCTTTTCTAATGCTGTGAGTAATTTAGTTGGATTTTGATTTGGATTGTTTTAAATTTGTAGATTGCTTTTAGCAAGATTGCCATTTTTACTATATTAATCCTGCCAATCCATGACCATGAGAGATCTTTCCATCTTCTGAGATCTTCTTTGATTTCTTTCTTCAAAGACTTGAAGTTGTTTTCATACAGATAAAGAACTTAAGAAGTTGGACTCCAGAAAACCAAATAACCCTAAAAAATGGGGTACAGAGCTAAATAAAGAATTCTCAAGTGAGGAATACTGAATGGCTAAGAAGCACCTGAAAATATATTCAACATCCTTAATCATCAGGGAAATGCAAATCAAAACAACCCTGAGATTCCACCTCACACCATTCAGAATGGCTAAGAATAAGAACTCAGTTGTCAGCAGATGCTGTCGAGGATGTGGAGAAAGAGAAATATTCCTCTATTGCTGGGTGGGACTGAAAGCTGGTACGACCACTCTGCAAATCAGCTTGGTGGTTCCTCAGAAAATTGGATATAGTTCTACTGGAAGATCCAGCAATACCTTTCCTGGGCATATACCCAGAAGATGCTCCAACATGTAACAAGGACACATGCTCCACTATGTTCATAGATGCTTTATTTATAGTAGCCAGAAGCTAGAACGAACCCAGATGTCCCTCAACAGATGAATGGATACAGAAAATATGGTACATTTAAAAAGTAGAGTGCTATTCAGCTATTAAAACAACGAGTTTATGAAATACTTAGATAAATGGGTGGATCTTGAGTGAGGTAACCCAATCATAAAAGGACACACATGATATGCACTCACTGGTCAGTAGATATTAGCCCAGAAACTCAGAACCCATCTGAGAAGGGGGAACAAAATACCCATGGAAGGTGTTACAGAGACAAAGTTCAGAGCAGAGAATGAACGAACAACCATCCTGAGACTGCCCCGCTTGGAGATCCATCCCGTAAACAACTACCAAATCCAGACACTATGGCAGATGACAACAAGTGACTGTGGACAGGAGCCTGATATAACTGTCTTCGGAGGGCCTTTGAAAGTGCCTGGCAAATACAGAAGTGGATGCTCATAATCATCCATTGGACGGAGTACAAGGTCCCCAATGAAGGAGCTAGAGAAAGTATTCAAGGAGCTGAAGGGGTCTGAAGCCCCATAGGAGGAACATCAATTGAACCAACCAGTACCCCCAGAGTTCCTTGAAACTAAACCACCAATCAAACACATGGTGGGACATGTGGCTCTAGGTGCATATGTAGCTGATGATGGTCTAGTTGGTCAACAATGGGAGGAGATACCCTATGTCCTGTGAAAGCTCTATGACCCAGTATAAGAGAAATCAAGTACTGGGAATGGGAGTGGATAAGTTGGGGAGCAGGGGGTGGGGAGAAGGGATAGGGGATTTTCGGAGGGGAAACCAGGAAAGGGGATAACATTTGAAATGTAAATAAAGAAAATATCTAATAAAAACTAGAAATGAAATGTTACCTTCATAATGATCGTGTCAGTTGTTTCATATCTTTGAAATTAGCATAAATATTGAGGTCATAGAAGTATTTTCATGATCCAATTCAATTCTGTTCTTCCTCCATGGATCCAAAGATGAAGTTCAGGTCACCAGGTTCCTGAGGCAGACAATTTTAACAACCCACTAGTCTCCCTTTATCCATTAGGCAATGTTTTAAATGAAGCTGAATGAAAAGTGCAAAATCTTGATGCATAGAATTATGACTCATGTAGGAGATGAGAACAAAATATTCAAAGCATCACACCATTGTGGTTTTGAAGTGATTACAATAGAACCTTATTTGGAATTTACCAATCCAATTTTGGTCAGTGCACACAGTCTATTTTGACTGAGGCTATTTCTGAAGTACTCTTCTCTATATTTATAAAACCCATTGTGTGATAAAATATACACACAAATATTCTGTAATAATTGTTGTATGTATTTTGGTTTTGTAAATTATTTTAGTATAAAAATGCAAACACATGTTATTAAATGTAACTCAATGTTCTTTTAGAATTGTATTGAAAGGCAAATGAGTAGAACACATTTTACACAAAAATGTATTTTTTTATTAAAGTTCACACTGCTTTCTTTAATATTTTAATTAAATGAATATGTCTTAGGTTGCCATTAGAGTATATTAGAGAATAGAAATGTGATAGTATTTTGTATTTTAAACATTCCCATATAGTTTTATTTTGATATAAGGTGATGTGAAATTCTATCATCAGAATATTTTAATTATAAAAGCATGCAATTTTAAGAAGAAAGAAAATACCAGCCATTTACAATACCTTTTAAAAAATACCAAGAATTTTAAGTTCTGTACTGCTAAGGCTACTGTCATAGGATGCTTTTTCTCTGACACCACTTATTACATTTTTGTCAATGTTATAAAATGTCAGTCCATGTGATGATAGTCAATACTATAATTTGAACAGTTTAGTATATAATATTTAGCTAATCTTTTCTTAAGTGGATATATAAAAATGGGTATTATACTTGCCTTAAGATTTATATGGACAATATAAATTATACTGACCAAAGATTATGCTGAAAAGCAATACTTCCCATTAATCCTTAACTATGATTAAATAAGTATTAAATATATTTAGATCAATATTACTTTCAACACATCCTCTCTCTATAATCTCAAATTGGTAGCCATTGCCCAGCATTTAGTCAATAAGTATCTCCTTTTTGTGCTTATTAATATCACACTTTCACTGCTGGAGATGAACTTACAGTCTCTTCCAATCAGCCTTCTATTTACATTTGGCATTCAAAATAATAATAATAATAATAATAATAATAATAATAATAATAATAAATACATCAGTGTCAAGTAGTACCATTGCTGCAAGAAAACAATACATAGCCCTTCAATATTCATTATATTTTCACTAAAAAGTTAATGTCATAAATACACCAATTCTAGAATCAATTAATCAGGGAATTACAATTTTATAGACAAACCTAATTTTGCTCTAAAATCTTAGTACCTTATAGCCAAACATTTTGTCTTTCAGATAAATATTTTTTCAATATACCTTCTTATAATGTAGTGATGGGATTTCTTCCTGTTACCTTGTGCTGATAATAAAGACCACAAGATATTATTATATAGCATTCACATATCTGTATGCAAAATATAATATCCATTATTAAAGATTTTGTTTTATTTTAAGTTATGTGTTTGGGTGTATATAAATATGGGGACATGTCATGTGAGTTCAATTGCTCATGAAGGCAAGAAAAAGGAATTAAATCTAGAGTGAAGATAAGGATGTGTGTAGCCCAGATACGATTTCTGTGATCAAATTTCAGTTTTCTTTAAGAGTAACTGTAGAGGAATTTTAATACAGCAAGATGAGTGTTCTAATCACATACCAAGACACTCAAGGTCTGTGTGATCTGTTTGGAATGCAGACACATTCTTAATACACACCTTTAATCCATCCGGATGGAATTCTTTAGAAAACATTTATGATATCAAACAATAATATCGAATTGAAGGACAGAGGAAGATTTGACAAAATGAGAGATGGGTGTGCCCAGTTCTCAGGAGAAAAGCTATTTTACAGAAGCACAGAAAGAGAGGAGGTATTCAGGTCACTTCAGTCAGTGATTTTGGAGTTGAGACAATGCAGTGACTGCAGTACAAGGGAGTTGAGTTCTTTCCTGAATTCCTGCAGTTCAGTACAGGTCAACAGAGCCAATTGAAGCCAGAGAACAAGAAGAGAAGAGTTAGTGCCAGAGTTAGTATGAAGGTAAGGAGAACAATCCAGTGAGAAAATAAGAGAAGCCAGATTGAATCAGCTCCTTGGAGAGCCAGAACATATGAGTTGAACAAGCCAGCCAGAGTTCAGAAAGAGCTAGAGAGGATGTGCTTATTCAGTTTTAACCCTCCAAGACTGCAATTGCATTTGGTGAATAAAAGATACTTTTACAAGCAATACATTTAATTAACTGCTGATTCATCCTTTTAAGGCTAGACCATCACTTATGTACAATAAAACTAACAAATGTTACAATAAAACAAGCAAAGAAGATAAGGTTGTTGCACTTCTGGAACTCTGTCCCTGAAATAGAGATATATTTCTTCAAATCTGTACTCTGGTACAATTATTAAGTATAGACATCTCATGGTTTTGATTCCCAAGATATATCTAGGATGTATAAGAAAATATAACTATTAATTTAATTTGTTTTATATGCTCTATTCTTATCTAAAGTTAAGTCGCTTAAGCTACAATTTGAAATCTACCAAAAATAACTTCATTTTTAAATTAGCATAACTAGTTTTCTATCTTAGGGGTTTATTTCATGGCTATGGATTCTCAAGTTTTATGATTTATTTAGAAATATAATTTTGTGTTTGTTGGATTGTTTAGTTATTTCTGAGACATGTTCTCAATATGTAATCTTAGCCTTTGTGGCACTTGCTGTGTAGAAAAGGATGGACTTGAATTCCTAGAGATGGGTTAAAGACATCTGTTGCAGTACCTGTATGACATTTTAATTTGCTGTGCCATATTTATTTTCCTGTTAAATTTTTGACATGCTACAACTAAAGCCATATTTAATATTTTTGATATTCCTGTTCTATGCAGTTAATAAAGAAAAGGCCATCTCTGGTTCTTATTGTGTTAATGAGTATTTTTTCAAGATGACTTTTTCTAAAATGTATTTTGTAAATTGTGTTTGATACAAAACCTACAATATGTATATAGTAATGTGTAGATTCTATTTTATTTTTATTTAGTCTTCTAGCTGACTGCTTCAATCCAATTTCTCTTGGCTTCTGACTGAATTGATCTTCTTGGCTTCATAACAACTTTGACAATATGCTTTAATATTCTAGCTCATCTCATTTTGTGGTTTGTTCTGTCTTTACCTTTGACTGGTTTGGTCTCTCTCTTCAACCTGCTCTTTTAAATTTGTACTAGCAAACTCACACATACCACCACCACCATCACCACCACCACCACCACCACCACCATCATCGCCTCTTTCTCACTCTGCCTGCTCATAAGTAGACTGGACTGCCTTGTTGGGCCTGTAGGAAAGGAGGTCCTTAGTCATGCTAGTACTAAGCTAAGCGTTCTAAGTGAAGTGGTACACAAGTTGGTCTTCTCCTTCTCTGAAAAGAGAAGGGTGCAAATGAGGGGAGGATTTGCAGGGCCTGAACAGAGAAGAAAGAATGGAGAGGGAATATGATTGGTATATAATATGAATTTACAACGTTATGAAAAAAATGTGTACAAAGTCCATGTATGTATTCCAGTCAGATCATTCTGCAATCCAGAGTTTGCCTGCATTCCATAAGGATCTTCTGACCTAAAATATCTTTGGATGTGATCTCTTACCAGAGCAGCCATGTTGCTGAATTAAAATTTCTCAATAGCAATGTTTATATTACAAAGATTAAAATTTTAAGTTATGCTGGACATATTGGCACATGCCTTTAATCCTACCTTTGGGACACAGAGGCAAGTTGATCTCTGAAAGTTCAAGGCCAACCTGATCACTATAATGTTACATCCAAACAAATCAGTGCTGTAAATAAAGACTTGTCTCAAACATACCCTATCATATCCCCAGGAAAAAAAAAAAAAAAAGAAAAGAAAGAAAAGGAAAATTCATGGAAAGTGCACATAGCTACTTAGGTACCATTAATTAGCAAGTGTAAACACATTAGACAGAAACAAATAATAATAAACAAATTTGCAGGCAGGAAGTCTGTAACCAGCAAACTACTATTCAGAACATAAAATATATGTCTCAAATGCCACCACCTCTTTCTCCCTAATGAAATAATATAAACATATATGTAAAATCATTCATTACAAGCATTTGACTTATAAGCTATTTTAATGAAGTGCTTCAAATTGAAAAGAAAAGAAATTTAAAATCACTCAAGTCCAAAGAATTAAAAACTATTATAAAGTTCAATTAACGTAAAATAATAACCATTGTTTCTCATGATAGTTTTCTAATCATGACTATCAAGTTTTTGCTACTGAAATGTTATATATTAGTAAATTATTGACTATATCACACACTATTGTACCACACATGAAAATACTAAGACAAAATAAGGGAGATAAATTATTTCAGTGAAAGAATTTATGATCAGGACTGCAGCCTAGAAATTTATTGTTGATGTTTAAGTTGAATTATGGTTGCTCAGAAAGAACAGTTGTGGTCATGACTGCATGAGCACAATTTTGAAAAAAAATCTGAAATATAAATAAGACAAATTTATAAATGAGATCATCACATGACAATGAGATAGGACTATTGGATAGTTAATCATCAAAAAATTGTGCTTAAGGAAAATAATTTCTCTTAAAAGCAAAGAAATATTATTTGACTATTGTAAATATGTAAAAACTGTCCAATTAATTTTATGACTGTGTATGTGTAAATTATTTATAAATTCCAAATGCTGTAAAAAGAATGTTTGAACACTTGTATTTATTTGAAGTTACATACAATGAAGTGAGCCTGTTATGGGTCTGGGGTTGCCCAGATATACACAATCTGACAGTGTTAACACTGTTACTGTTTTAGGAAAAAGAAGCATTCATTCTGATACAGGCCAGAGAAATGATTAGCTTCAGGACTGTACCTGAAAATGTTCTCAATAGGCAGTCTCTAGTCATATCAGCCCAGGGTTTATAAAGGCAGATCACACAAGATTGTATTTATTCTGTGTATTGCAGGCAGGGGCTTATCCCAACACATATGGCTTGTAATTGTCCTGATCATCTCTTTAAATGGAGTTAGCAAGGTTGGTTATAAAATCAGAAATAGAGGTTATTCTTATGTCCTACTACCCTGCACAAACAGCACATTTTACCAGATAGTATCGAACATTGGGTGGAAGAGGGAAGTGGGGTGACAGGGTACAGCTTTAAAGAGCTGGAGGATTATATGCGTTTAATTTTCACTTCTCATGCAAGCTTAAAGTTTAAGTATAATGTTAATTTTCACAAGAAAATAATCTACGGAGACTTCGGAGTTATGTGACTTTTTATACTTTTGGAGCATCTAGAAGCTAATGCTTCTAATTGCTAATACCTCCCAGAGATGTGTAGTTAAAAAATTGACTGTATTTGGATTTATTTTTTCATTTTGTACACTTTTAATATTTTTGCTATTCATATTGTCAAAACTTTACTACCAGTGTTAGTATGGATTTAAGAAAAATTAGCATGGTGTCTTGAACATGCATTTATAGCCTATGGTAGCTCCATTTAATTTTAATCCTCCATGCCTCACTGTACCTAGAGTCAGGATTATAGATATTTATCCTAATGAATATCCCTTTATACTTTTAAATGCAAATTTTAAACCCAGAGAATTCATAATATTAAATCATATAAAAATAATGAACAAAATAAAATTAACTAAGTTTGTTGGAATCTACATCTATTGTCATCCCTTGTGTAGCATTTCATTTGTTCCTACAAACTAGTTCTTTAGAGATTATGGAGATCAAAAGAAATAATCTAGTTTTTAAGCTGATATATATTAGCATGGCTTAAACATCATACAATGTAACACAAACAACATTTTGCAACATGAATGGGTATAAGTTTTGCATTTTATATCTCATAGATCAGTTAAAGCAAGTAGTTATAAAATACTTGACAAAAGAAGAAAACAGCCTAACAATTAAAGCAGCCTCTGCAATTTCAATTAAAACATCAAGACATCCACAATTAAAGAAGAACAAGAGACACTGTCAAACATTTGAACTTAAGAAGAAAACCCTCTGACACAGACTCAGCTGAACAGCACACAGTCATTTTCCAGTTATAATTAATTCCTCAGAGACACACACTCTATCAAATGCAGCACTCCACTCTAAAATTATTTTGAATGGGGGGCTATTAAACCTTCTCATGATGAAATAACTTACAGTTTTAATGTAATAAATATATATAAAGAAATAGGTAAAATAAAGTATAAAACATAAATAGCTGCAGGAATAAGAAATAGAGTTCCAACTAAATAATCATGTACCTTATGATAAAAAAATTAAAAGTTAAATTATACATTGAAGTC
The DNA here is from genome assembly GCF_978045245.1 of Mus caroli. Taxonomy (NCBI): domain Eukaryota; kingdom Metazoa; phylum Chordata; class Mammalia; order Rodentia; family Muridae; genus Mus; species Mus caroli. The sequence goes on along the minus strand of NW_028227259.1, from coordinate 63,448,619 downwards.
AGAATATTGTTAAATAGGTCTCTTCCTGTGAGGCTCAGGGGTATAAGGGAAGAGGGAGAGGGAAAGAGTCTTCGACTGGCCAGAGTTTCTGTGCTTTGGGCAGGTGGACATGGGAGGACTGCTGGCTGCTTTCCACTCAGCCCCGGGTGGGCATCTGGCTGTGTGAAGCTATTGATCCCACTCAGCAGGGTGGTGGACAAGAGGAAGCCCCCAATACCAGGGGCCCCGTGGAGACACCCTTGGCCCCAGAGATATGGGAGGGAGAGAGGTGCCCACGCAGGCAAGAGTCCTTAGTCTGGTCCGTGGCTGGAGCACAGGAAGGCCTTCTGAACAGGAGATTAGGCACGGCTCCTTAGGAGAAATATCCTGTCCTTTTGTCCAAGCACAGCCGGCCTTGATGAACAGAGACAGTCTATGGTTTTAGAGCTTTATTGTAGAAAGGCAGGGGGAAAGAGAGAAAGTAAGTGAGAGACCGGCCATGGCCAAGAGGAGAGAAGGGGGAAAAAGAGAGAAAGAGGAAAGGCTAGAGAGTAAGAAGTTAGAGAGAGAGAGTGAGGAGAGAGAGTAAGAGAGCAAGGAAAGAGAGAGTAAGAGAGTGAGGAGAGAGAGTAAGAGCAAGGAAAGAGAGAGTAAGAGCTAGGAGAAAGTGAGCTAGGTAGAGCCAAGCAGACCCTCTTTTGGTGGGCTTGTTATCTTGTTGTTACTAGGTAACTGGGAGGAGTCTAGACTGAAGGTCAGAAGCTTGGGACATTGTCTACATGACTACTAGGCACATGCTTCTCTTGTGGGGGCTGTGGGGGAAGTAACTTCGACAGGAGCCAGGGTTCCAGGAGACACCGTGGTCCCATGTCACTGTCCCATGTAAGTGAATTATCACCACCAGGTTCTACCAGGGTTCAGACCTCAGCTCGACTGGAGACTAGGCTGTTTGCGCATAGCCCATTGCTCCAAATCTTCCTGTATTATCTTGCAGTTCCTTTGATTTCAGCCAATATCACAAATAGTCACATGCCATCATTTCTGGCAAACTTTTCTTTTTCATTTCAACTTAGGAAAATGAAATGATTATCTTTTACTCAAGGACTTTAATTTACTCGAAATTTCTGCAAATCCTGGGAGGTGAAGTTTCTCTGCTCACTGCTGTGGAAATTGTACTGTAGTGCATTCTCCTTCAGGCTTCAGAAGAAACTGTTTACAAAAGTCTAATTGCTCTCTTCCAGACATCTATCTATTCTCCCAACCCATCCTGAATGCAAGTCCTTAGATGCTACTTTTACATTGGTTCACAAGCATTCATGGGGCCAGAGATGTAAAATCTGCCTACTTCACTGTTTTTAGTATTTATTGTGTTCTTTTATTTAAAGGTATAATTTCTCTAAATATTTTGTTTCCTCTAAAGAAGACTTGGATGTTAATTTTTCTTCCAAAATAAAGTCTTCTAATGCCTAGAATTTCAAAATGGATGAAAAATAAGTCATTTCAGGATGTCTTAATCTTAAAAAAATTAAGCACCACAGAACAATAAAAATATTCTTTCAGGCCAAAAACCACTTCTGATCTGCATAATTACATTTCTTTGCCTGGATTTCAAAATACTATTCATTGATAGGATATTTCATAATCAGACAATACCCTTTTTCACCTGAAAAAATAATTTAATGATTTTTTAAAGTGATAGAAGGTATATAAATATTGACTCTTTTATAAATTGGTAATTATAGGTGGGCAGTGGTGGCCCATGCCTTTAATCCCAACACTTGGAAGGCAGAGACAGATGAATTTCTGTGTTCAAGGCTAGCCTGGTCTACAGAGTGAGTTCCAGGGCAGCCAGGGCTATACAAAGAAACTCTGTCTTGAAAAAAAAAAAATAAAAAAATAAATAAATAAATAAATAAATAAATAAAATTTAAAATTACATAAAATAAAATTGGAAATTGTTACTATATAAAGAACACACTGGCAGATGATAACACATGCAGGAGATCTATAGGCCTAGTTACTGCTGGAATGAATGCCAATAGGGAAAACTAAACATCACCATATGATAAAAGAACAATGGGAGAGAAAATTAGTGTCTGTATCGTTTCTTCTATTAACTATGGTTTCCCAACATAATATGCAAATAACATAAGGAGTTATGCTGATTGTGAAGCTAATGCCTAGGACTTTTCTTAAGCCCTTTCAAAAGCTTAGTCAGCATCTCTTCCTGCTCTTCCTTTATGAAGGGTGCTGTTCATGCATGGGATAGAGCCCAAGTTTGGTTGGCGACTGAGTGGCCTTTCTTTCAGTATTTTGCTACATTGTTGTCCCTGCATTTCCTTTGGACATGAACAATTCTGAGTTAAAGATTTTGAAGATGAGTTGCTGGTCCCATGCCTCAACTGGGGGCCATGTCTATCTACTGGAGGTGATCTCTTCCATTTGCATTTCCCCACTGTTGGGCATTCCTGCTAATGTCATCTCTATAATCCTGACACTCTTCCTGAGGCCATATTGCAGAGAACTGCCTTGTATGGCCTCAGTGGGAGCCTATGCACTTAATCCTATTGAAACTTGATGTTCTGAGGAAGAAGGATGCTGGTGGGGGTGAGATGGCAATGGATGGACAGGTGGGAGAGCACTCTGTCAGAGGAAGGGGTAGGTGTGACAAACTGGGGTGAGGGGCATGAAAGGTGACAACTTTTGGAATATAAATAAATAAAATAATGTAATTTTTAAAATGTGTGGTCTAATGAAAAGATATTGTTGGACATGGTGTGGTTTTTATAGGACACATTGGGATCCTTGGCCAATTTTATTTTTCCTTTGTTCCAGGTTGCCATGAAGTACACAGTTCTCATGCACAGTCCACTGCTGACATAATTTCAACATAATGCCCTGACTCACATCGGCCCACAAGCAACAGAACCAGATGACCCAGGAATGAAATCATGGATTGTATAAAATAATCTTTTCACTATATAAGATTTTACCTTGGGTATTTGGTCATGGTCATGGAAATGCAGCATTGTGATATGTATCCCCGGCAACAGATACTGATTTCCTTAAAGAATTTTTCAAGTCTAATTGATAATATGTTCTGGGAACATAATACAGAAGATTTATTGACAGCTTGACTGTATACCACAAGATTAGGGAGAAGATATAGGCAGATTAGGAACATAGTAAAGAAATGTCCAGAGTGTAATTCACTGAGTAGAAGCTTTTTAAAGACTTGCAGTTTTCTTGACCAATAGGATATTTTAAAGAGAAAACAAGTGGGCAGGAGTTGTTGGAAATTGTTAATAGAATGCTTCAGAACTGACAAAGTGTTAGAAATGTCTACTTTTACAGGTATTTCTTTTGTAAAAATCTATTTCTGCTGGAGTGACTATTTTGTGATCTGTGGGATTCGTTGGCATCCGCAGTCAGTTGAACAGAAGGGACACACGATTTTAATCAGGTTATGCAGAAGAAAGGTTTTAAAGTTTCACTGAAGCACAAATTCAAATGACACAGCACAACTGTGTGCTCCTGAGGAGCAGCAGCTGCAACCTGTCATCATGGCTGTTACTTATGGCTCCTGTCAAACAAGGCTATCAGACAAATTTGATTTGTTGCAGTTAAATGATGTTGTCAGAAAGAAAGCAGAGGTGACTCCAGTAGCTAGCCAGGCTAAAGGCATACTTCATTCCCAGGCAAAGCCTATTCTTCCTCTCTCCAAAACTATTCTCATGTTTACTCTTTTATTAGATATGTTCTTTATTACATTTCAAATGTTATCCCCTTTCCTAGTTTCCTCTCCAAAAACCTCCTATCTCCTCCCCCTCCCCCTGCTCACCAACCCACCTACTCCTGCTTCCTGGCCTTGGCATTCCCCTATACTAGAGCATATAACCGTCACAGCACCAAGGTCCTCTCCTCCCATTGATGTCTGACTAGGCCATCCTCTGCTACATATTCAGCATGAGTCCCACCATGTATACTCTTTGGTCGGTGGTTTAATCCTGGGAGATCCGGGGGTACTGGCTAGTTCATATTGTTGTTCCTCCTATGGGGCTGCAAAGCCCTTCAGCTCCTTGGGTACTTTTCTCTAGCTCCTGCATTTGGGTACCCTCTGCTCTGTCCAATTGTTGGCTGTGAGAGTCCACTTCTGTATTTCTCAGGCACTGGCAGAGTCTCTCAGGAGACAGCTATATCAGGCTCCTGTCAGCAAGAACTTGTTAACATCCACAATAGTGTCTAGTTTTAGTGGTTGTCTAGGGGATGGGTCTGAAGGTGGTCTCTGGATGGTCATTCCTTCAGTCTCCTTCACATTTTGTCTCTGTAACTCCTTCCATGAGTATTTTCACACTGTCTCTGCAACTCCTTCTTTGGGTAATTTTTTATAATTTTCTTTAAGTATTTGATCCGTGACATATTTGTTATCTATTAATATTTGTTTCTCAAAACGTTAAGTTTTTGTTATGATCAAATCCAGAAAACTGAAGAATTTCTTTTTTAAAACTGAATACTCTCTTTGCAATGCCCCATGTATTCTTTTATTTCTCTTCTGACATTATTAGTTCAGATGTCACTTCATTTTTTTACTGGTTATTTTATTTATTTACATTTTAAATGTTATTCCCTCACTGGTTCCCCCCCTAATTCCCCCTGCTTCTATGAGGGAGCTCACCCACCCACCCACCCATTTCTGCCTTACCACCCTAAAATTCCCCTATGCTGGCCTCCCTCCAATTGATGCCAGATAAGGCAACCCTGTGCTATATATGCAGCTGGAGCCATGGATCCCTCCAAGTTTACTCTTTTTGGTTGGTGGTTTAGTTCATGGGAGCTCTGTGGGTATTGGTAGGTTGATATTGTTGTTCTTCCTATGAGGTTGCAAACCTATTCAGCAACTTCAGTCCTTCCCCTAACTCCTCCATTTGGGCTCTCTGTGCTCAGTCGGATGGCTGCAAGCATCTGCATCTGTACTGGTCAAGCTATGGCAGATCCTCTCAGGGGACAGCTATGTCAGATTCCTGTCAGCAAGTTCTTCTTGGCATCAGCAATAGTGTCTGGGTTTGGTGTCTGCAGATGGGATGGATCCCTAGGTGGGACAGTTTCTGGATAGTCTTTCCTTCAGTCTCTGTTCAAATCTTTGTCCCTACATTTCCTTTAGACAGGAGACATTCTGGGTTAAAATTTTGGAGAGGCCCCATCCCTCAACTGAGGGTAACGCCTAACTTTGGATACAGTCCCTACAGGTTCTATCTCACTTTTGTTTGGTATTTGGTACATCCACTCCAGTAGTGACTCACATTACAGGTTTAGAAACCTGGAATCAATCAGGAGGCAAAGAGTTTCACAGAAACTTAGCCTCCTGGAACCTTGGCATTCCAATAGCACATATACTCAAAAGCTGTCCCCACATTAGTCTGGTGTAAGGATCCGTGTGCTCTCTTTCAGTATTGTTTTATTATAAGTGTCTTTAAGGATTAATTGTGACATATAGCTAAGCCTTTGTCAGTGTTCCAATGTCCTAGAAAGTCCTTTGAAGCCGACCCTGAGCTTAGAATTCAGTAAGAATGTTACATATTCAAATTCACTTCTAGTAGAGACTGTAAAATTAATTAGGCATTGCAATTTACTTGAATAGAGCTAGAAAGCTCAGGGCTAGTCTACATAGTAATTACTTAGGACAATAGCCGAATCACACCCAAACACAGGAATACATGATGGCCTAGGAAATAGGTGATTGTAGTATTATTCATGAAAGGGTTAGTAGAACAGAAATCCCCTGCTGCAGGTTTTTTTACTAGGCCCAGAGGAATAGCATAATCAGGTATTTACAACAGGACCCCTGGTGGTAGGCCTAACAATAGACTAGCATTGTATCAGAACATTCACCTGGCTCCTGTGTTTGGCTGTTCTTATTTAGGGTTATTCCTATTTTCAGTTGTTAATAAGGCCTGGCTTCCTTCATCTTTTAATGTATGCATTTTCTTTGTTTTGTGTTAAGAACCAGTGTACCTTGGCAGATGTATTATCCTAGCCTTCTTGTTTTCCTTCTGTGTTAAAAGCCTGGTTTTTGCATAGAGAAATACATCCAGATACAGCACTTCCTTGTGTCTGTGTCCTGTCCGTTTGTTACCCTTTTCTTGCCAACTCCATGCCCACCTGTCAGAATCCCTAATTTCTGTAGATTGTGATAGGTCAACTGAGCCCAGTCCGTGGCAGGTATTTTGACTAATGCCATCCTCATTGGGTCCTAGGAACCTTTGGTTTTCCTGGCGTCTTGGACTTTTTGGTAGCTACCTTTGGTTCTGATCCCCCACTGTTATTCATCTCCATTCAAATTCCTGACCCTCTAATTCTCCCCCCTCCTCCCATTGTCTCCTTCCACACCTGATCCTTCCCTCCTTTTCCTTCCCTTTCTGTCCCTCCCAAGTCCTTCCCTCCCTCAACCTCCTGTATCACTTCTTGATGCATGTATATGTAATTGTATATGTGTGTTTATAAGTACATATATATGTATGCATTTATGTATAGTGTATATCTATATTTATATATGTGTAGATGAATATGCCATGATATAGGATAATAATATACTTCATATTTTATATTTTACCTAGTGTGTAATAGTCATTATCTTCTAAACCAACATTTGTAAATGCAAATTTCTAAAGTGTCTACAAGTGAGTTGATAATAATTGTAAGTTATGCTTCATACTCTATATCTTTTCTACGTATCTATTGAATTGAACTAGAAGTATGTTTCACCTCCTTATAGCTTTATCTCATGTAAGTTGGTGCTTTTTTTCTATGAGGGGGACTTAGAGATATCCAAGCTTCCTTTATAGTAGTGCTTACTTTTTTAAAAGTTCCTTATCAGTACTTAACAATTTAGCCAGAGTAACAGTGTCAAACTTTCAGTAAGAAGTTTTTATTTTTACTCAGAATATAGAAAATGTATTTCTTTTCTGTTTATAACTTGACATTGTCTTACATCTCCAAATTCTCTGAAATCAATTCTCAATCACCCTGTCCCTCTCCCAGTAAAAGCCCCAACTCCTAGGATGCTCCTATAATATGCCATGAGAAATTCTAATCCTTATTGTATCTTGAGTGGTTTATAAGCAGGCATTTCCATGAGTTGTTTCCACACCTCTCATGGAGCACTTTCACAGTACTCTTTCCCTGGATCAGTGTAGTCAAACTTGGTAGCATCATATGCATATTTGACATCTTTATTCCTTAGCGATCTTTCTTACATTGAGTGTACTGACTTCAAGCATATGGAGTAGTAACATACTCATATTTTTCCTTGCCTTGAAAGACCCACAACGTGAGGATTCCCCCACGTTCTGACTCAGGAGAGGTGACACCCCAAAATCACCCACAAGAAACGATCTTGCTGCAAATTGCAAGAGGATTTTTATTCAAGAGCGCTCTCGGGCCCATGGTCATACACCACGCAGGGGTAGAGGACCATGGCGCCTCGAGTAGCTGAGTAAGGGGGTATTTAAAGGAAGAAATCACAACTCAGGGAGGTGGGGACGGCATTGTTGGAAAATACCAAAAATACCAGTTAAGAGTCACAAGGAAGTATAAAGTCACAAGTGTCAGGTTATCTCTCAAGACAGTTTCTAAGAGCCCCTAACAATCTAAGAGCCCCTAACAATAGTACATTTGCATTGCAGGTTCCAGTAATGGTCAGGGTGCCATTCTTTGAATTGAACCCAGGAAGCGGGTGGGTGGAGGAATGAATGTCGCTATCTGTTTTATGATCAGCACCTGGAGCACTAAGCCACAAAGGCTACACTCCCAAACCTAAAAGCCTCGAATTTTGCTATACTTCTTCAGCCTCACTAGTAAAACAATGTGCTTATTCAATATATTTTGAAACCAATGAACAATAATTAAAAATGAATGTTTGCCATGAAACATGTTTTCTTTCAATCTAGAGTGACTTTGTGTATATACATAGACAAGACCAAAGATAACCAGATGATTAGAAATACTTTTATATTTCTGAATTATGCAGTTTTAAAAAGAACAACAGATGGCACACCCTATAAAAATACCTGCAAAGACTGAAACTATTGAATCCCCCTTTATAACATATGCTTCAACATAGGTTTGGAATTTTAAAGAACAGAAAACTAGTCATGTGTTCTCACACATTACTACATTAAATCATTCCAAATTTTGGGAGATTTGAAACCAGGTTTGAGCCATGGGTCATTACTTTTATGTATAGATTAGTTCTTGTTACTAGTGTGAGTATATTATATGTCAACCAGAATTCAGAGGCAGAGTCAGGTAAATCTCTATGAGTTCCAGATTAGCTTGGTCTACATAGTAAGTTCAAGGACAGCAAACACAACATAGTGAAACACTGTCTTAAAAAACAAAAACAAACAAAAAACAAAGTAATTCAAAATAAAGCCTAAGAATACTACGTTAATTTAAAAATTAATTTTAGTAGAAATTATATTTAAAAGTAACTGGATTTGGGGCTTGGTATTAATTTTTAATTTAATAAATTTAGTGATTTATTATTTGATTTGGAAATGAAATTTCAATAATGGTCTATGTTAGGACTGTTTGTGAATACTTAAGAAATCAGTGTTCACTGTCCTATCTGTTTAATTAAAGTGATCATCTCTATCTGATCTTTGATTTTTGCCCAAACTTCTAGCCTAGTGTTGTGCCTTTTTTGTTGAGACAAATAATTGCTGAACTCATACATCCACTGCTATCGACCTTAAGTGGCGACCTTCTTTGGTCTTAGCTCTTTTAATTTTCTATGACCTATGTCAATATTGCTTAAGGTTAGAATTTTATAAACAGGGACTCCTATTAAGAGTCACCATCAAGCCGGGCGGTGGTGGCGCACACCTTTAATCCCAGCACTTGGGAGGCAGAGGCAGGCAGATTTCTGAGTTCGAGGCCAGCCTGGTCTATAAAGTGAGTTCCAGGACAGCCAGGGCTATACAGAGAAACCCTGTCTTGAAAAACCAAAAAAAAAAAAAAAAAAAAAGAGTCACCATCAAATAATTATTTGATCATAACACGTGGTTTAATAGATCAGTGCCCTCAAGCCTGAAGCCATGCTGTCAGCAAGAATCATAACATATAGAGTTTCAGTTGCTCAAACTATTACATTATTAAACCTCACTAGTTGTTGAATATAAGAAGGAAATGTCTGAAATCAACAGCAGGTGAAATTCTGGGCTTAAAAGCTTAGTCTAAAGCCTTCAAAATAGACTAAAGATTTTCTATCAGGAATAGCTGAAGCACAACTGAAATACTTTCTATTATATACAGTATTTCAAATAATAGAAGTTTCAGTTCTTTCAACAGGCCAAAGGATTTAATGGCATGTAACAAACTAGATTGCAGAATCACTGAATCTTGCTATTCCTAAAATACTTCTTAAATATCTAACAAAAACAACTCTTTCCATCTCTAGGACACATATTTATACTATGGTAGGCTCATTACTAGCAACCACATATTCTTAAGCATTGAATTATGTGTATATTTATGTACATATATTCAGCTTGTAACAGTGTACCATTTATAATTCTGTCAGTGACAAATATCTCCTTGGTTCTATACCGCTCTTTGTTTATTTCCTATGGTGTTCTAAGATACAATTGGAGCACACACTCATAAAAGTAGATTTGAAAGGCAACTTATAATTATTCTATGAAATAGACACACAAGTATTTTTCTTTCCCTATAAATAACTACTTTGATCTCCAAATTTTGCATACTGGAAGAAATGTGGAACATGGTAAATAAATGGATCTTAGAATCAACAAAATATGTGATCAAATACTTCCATTTTAAATCTTTGTGATGCTGAGTACGTATCTGACTCTGACTTCATGACTCAACAATAACTCATGGAGTATAACATAATTAATTGCATAATTTGTCCATAAAGCTTATTTCCAAAGAGACCATCCCCCCCCAAATACTATTGTTTTAATGTCTTGAGCATTCAGCATTATGAGGGTGTGAGCTTTTTGAATCACTTTTAGGGGGAGAAGGTTGGAACCAGAGTTTCATATATAAAAATCATAGAAAAATTTAATACGCCATACTAAAATTTTCAACCTCATGTAATGAAACTCTATTCTTTAAATCTTAAAGGCATTCTTCATGAGTTATATAATTTCGTGGACTAAAACATCAGCTCAGTCAATAACATATTGACTTGGAAATATAAGTACTTGAATTTGATCACCGAATCGCCATAGACCATCTGGACACGGGGGAGTCTTCATATGATCCTAAATCTAGACGTTATTAATGTGTTTTCTAGATGAACTGTGCTTCTGATCTAGGGAATGCTGATAATAGGAACACTTCACTGATGATAAGAATTAGATTAGCAGTAATAGAAACACCTAACATCATCTGTCAAAACACCTGTATAAAGCAGTAACTGTGTAAGCATTAGTTTGTATTACTATAGTATCCTCAACAGTGTTGTTCAGCATAATATAATGTACACTGTACTTAGTGTGATGTTACAATATGAAAAGAGAAATTCATAATAAATCAATACCATTGAACAGCTGTGTAAATATTAACAAATTCCAATTAATATTCTATTAAAGAATATTAAAATGTGATGCAGCATAACTGCCTACTCACTCTATTTAGAGAACCACATGTATTGGTATCTGAAAAAGTGTATGTTAACTTTAAATTTTCACCATGTGTCAAGCATTAACATGTTGTAGGCCTTTCTTTCCCACACACACTTTTTCTTAGAGTTATTGTCTGTCTTTAATTTTTGTGTGTTTTATAAAACAATAATACAATTATACTATTATTCTCTTTCATTTTCTCTTTCAAACTGGTTTGTCTGTCTAAATACTTAAACACAGCCTATTTGGTCTCTATAATGTGATTTTTCTGTGTATGTTTTCTTCAAGTCTGGCCATTTAGTATTTGATTAACAATTGATATATTCTTAGAATGTTAGAAGCTACAGCCATAAATGTTCACCAACAAGACTACAAATACAAGAAGTGAACAAGTAAGACACAAATAGACATTCTAACGCAGACTGGGGAAATCTCAAGGGGCCTACGCCCTAAATAACGATTCTTGAGCAACTAAGGAATGCTGGGACCAGAAGGAATGATCTTCCCCAGGGAACAGCACACACAGTGCTTATCTTTCTAATATCTTTTGGCATTTACTTCAATATCAGTTCTAAGGTCTGTTTTCCTACTTTACCCTTGGTTCTGCTACAAACTCCCCCTTACACTTCCACAGCAGCTAGCAGCTGAAAACATATTCACATACTCCCTACCACTCTGTCCTTAAATGTAATTCCTTTTTAATTAGATTTTAAATTCAGGTGATTTTATAGCATTCCTCTTCTAAAGAAGTTCTTGTCTATAGTTCAGAGATAACAAATCTTGTACATACACAATAAAATAAATTGGATGGGTTGGAATTAATGGGAGGTACAGGCAAAAGTATTAAAAAAACAAGCTCTTAGGAAATTCCTAAGACCCAATTTGACTAGTGAAAACTGTTTCCTTTATAAGGAAAATCTGTTCCTTGCAAAAGTAGCAAAATATAAAATCAAAGATAATTTCCCAAAAATTCCATGTAGATTCTTTGCTTCACTGAAGAACTTAGAAAAAGACAAGTAAATATCACACCTGTGTCTATGTGGCATTTTTGTTTTTTGTTTTTTTTGTTTTCTGTTGTTGTTGTTTTGTTTTTGAGCATGCCGTTATCCAAGGTGACTTCAATACTCCACTAAAAATAACATAAAATATTTAAATTAAGGGATAAGAATACCAAGCTTTTTTGCAACAATGTAAACTGCTGCACCAGTGCTGTAGGCAACAAACAGAACTCAGGACAAGTGAAAGCATTGATATTGACTACAGTTCAAAATGTTCTTAGGACCTCCAAAGATAGCTGGACATTTCTAGTTAACAACATACTATTTTTTAAACTGTACTTGCCAGTCTCATTTCATTAATGGCTTTGGCAGACTGAAAGTAAGATATAGATACATGCCAGGTCTTCTAACTATTTGATGATGCAATGATATACTTCTTAGCAATCTAATAAGGTTGCAATCATAGTGAAGATGTATTTTTAAGTAACAGACAACATTGAGCACCTCTGTCTCATAATATCATTTTTACTAGGTTTATGATGGTCTTTTCGAAGGCTCTGTGACATCCACAATTATGCTGACCTTGAATATATTCCAGAACATAAGTTGTTACAGGAAAGCAAGATTTAAAAAGTATCTTCAAAAGGCATTTGTTTCATAATTCATTACTTCTAACTCTCATATTTTTTTGTTTCCTTTGGGGCATTAGGATGCTTGAGCATCAGTCAAATAGAGTTTTACGTACAAGGACTTGGAAATCAGTTTCTTTCAAACCTATAGTAACTTCCCACATTTAATTAAGCTCTTCTAGAAACCAGTGACCTACGCTTTAAAAAAAGTCGCAGCACATGTAAGTGACACCCATGTTTTACTTTTTTTTTTTTTTTTTTGCAGGATGGCAGTGATAATAATTTCATCTCCTCTGACGGCGTTACAGATTGCACTTTCAATTACCTAGGAATGATGGTCTCGTTTCTCCTTATTGCTAAACTTTACTTTGTCTGTTCAAAGCTGCCTAAAATTTTGGGACATTTTGTTGTATATATAATTCATGGACAGGAAAATGGTGAAAAACATTGTCTACAATTGAGTACTGTACTATTATGAGTAGTTTCTATGATGAAAATAAATATGAATAATTGCAAGAAATTTTGGTCGTGATTTTGTAGATTACTTCTTGCATTGCCATATAAATTGATAAGATTCAGAACTCCATGCCATAAATTCTGGGAAGGAGATACTTGAATGTAATTAGCAAGGAGAAATTTGAAATAATTTTATCATATTATTTACATGAAGTGGATGTTTTAAAAATATTTTTATTTATTTATTTATTTATTTATTTATTTATTTAATATATGTGTGTACACTGTCACTGTTTTCAGGCACACTAGAAGAGGGCATAATATCCCAGCACCGATGATTGTGAGCCACTATGGGCTGCTAGGACCTGAACTTTGGTAGAGCAGTCAGTGCTCTTAACCACTGAGCCATTTCTCCAGCTATGGAGTGAGTTATTTTTAATTGTCCTAATTAGAACTATTAACTAAAGTCACAGCCTAGAAAGTCTTCACATTGAATCTTCTTTTACACTAAGCTTCTATGTAGGGTTAAAATGACATAGTTTATAGAAGTGTTTTTCTTTTCTGTGTAGTGATTTTTTTATTTGAATTTACCACCACAGGCACCGGGGCTGCTCCTCCCACTGATGTCCAACAAGGCCATATTCTGCCACATACCCAGCCAGAGCCATGGGTACTGTTTGAACCTCCATGTGTACTCTTTAGTTGGTGGTCCAGTCCCCAGGAACTCTGATTAGTCTGGCCGGTTGACCCTGTTGCTCCTCAAAAGGGCTGCAACCCCCCTCAGCTCCTTCAGTCCCTTCTCCATCTCCTCCATTAGGGACCCCACACTAAGTCCAATTCTTCAGGTTTCCAATGTATGTTATGTATTACTTATCGGTCAGTGACGTTCTTTTGAGTATAAATCAAACAATCCCATATGAAAAGATTTTAATCACACAACTTGTTGAAAAACATTCCTTCAATAGTCATGCAATCCTTTTCACGATGATTTTGTTGCAATATATTTGTGAAATTAGGATTTCCACTGCTCCCTATGGTTTTTTTTTAACTCGATGCTAAGTGTACAGCCTCAGATTCTTACAATCATAGTAAAAAAATGAAATTTTATAATAACTTTAACCCATGTGTTTGCTTCCATTATGCAGTTTGGAAATAGATAGAGAACAACTATAACAACAGTATCAACAGTCAAATACAAACACACACACACAAACACACACACACATCGACGGGGTGTGGGAGGAGACAGAAATTATATTTGGATCTAAAATAATTTCTCTAATCTCTTAAATACAAATACATGTTTTGTTGGTTTGTTTGTTTTTTCCTGATTCTATCTATATTTTGAATAGTTTTGTCTGGAAAGAATGTGAGTCTTAGTTTAAAGGTGTACCTACTAACCACTAGCGAGGACTGATATAAAAAGGAATTTTATTCAAATCAGCAATACTATCACTATCCATCTTATCTAGTTTGATTAATTTTACAGTGAAAGAAATATAATCACTTGGACTTCAACTTTAATATTTCTTGAGTCTTGTTGACTTGTATTGATTTTGACTAGCATAACAACTTGACAATTCTAATAACAGTACTTTTATAATATGAACATGGGAGGAAAAATAGACATAAATCAGGAAGGTAATGAATGCTAAATATTTATACTTAATTCTTGAGTTGACTTATAATGTAAAAGAGGGTGTTCAGGGAACATACATATGTTCTTAGAAACATGTGTATGTCTTATTTATTATTCAAATGTGCCTCTAAAGGCAGTATTTGTAAGTCATATTTACTTATGACTCACTAAATCTCAAATTAATTTTTAAAACATCATCCTATACACAATATTTCAAAATTAGATGAAAACTGTGTGAACAGGTTACCCATACCTCAAATATAGTGAGTCAATTAAAACACAAACTTTGACTAATTAGTGTTGTTCACATGCTTATAACTTGCTCTAAGCTGAGTGAATAGAGTTTCTTCTCAGCTGAGGTATGGGCACTCAAAATTCTGAAAAGTGAAGCTTACTGCTCTTGAACACTTTACCCAATGCTAAACAACCTTGAAAATGGAATGTATTCAATGAATCTGGAGGAGAACTGGCATATGGCTGGAACAGCAAAGTGTTGTCTGTCTCTCTAGATCATTGGATATTATTGAATTTTGACTCTTGTTCAAGGTAAGGGCAATAAAACACAGGATGGTTGTCGAAGCTCAGAAATTTTGTTAGTAACCCTACCACATCATATCTTTCACTATAGTAAGCAAATGTCTCAAACACTGTAACAAACCTGGATTAGAGACATAAAGAAGTTTCTGTTGAATATTCCCAGTTTGACCTCTGCTTGTAAAATTGCTCACCAAGAATGGAACTGCAGAAGGAGTCAAAGACTCAGCAGAATTCATGTGCATCAAGGTTACCTTCATGAGGGATATTCACAGGAAGATGCTCTGGAGGGTTCTACATATATCAAATATTTAAATGAGTAAATCACCCAAAACACCACCGACTATCCAAAAGTAATCTGCAATTTTACTTAAGGAAATGTCTAGTGGAAACTGTCAGAACATATTTTTGGCAACTCTGTTATGTTTAAAATCCAATAATTATTAATGATCAAGTGACTGAAAAGAGATCAAACCTCAAAATTATAGAGAAAAATATGCAAATAAAAGAAATTTCCAAAGACTTAGCTAGGTCTATCACAGGTAGATTTAACTATCTGATTGTAGATTAATGCAATACATATTGAATCTTATTTATACAGCATATTAAAGAAGTGCTCAATAAATAATATTAACTGGCTATTTATATTCTATGATCCATCAGTCTACTTCTTTTAATCATAGTCTGGATGGTCAGAGTTTATTCATCTTTGAATGACACAGGAACAGAATGCTTAGTCCATTAATATTTAATTTCATTCATATTAATCATATTTAACTATTGTTTGTTTTTAACTATTTAACAGAGTTCAAAAGTGAGAAAAGATAATTTTGTTATATAATTACCAAATGACAGATTAAATGCGATGAAAACCTTTGGTTTAGGAGCTAATGATTGCTGAGAGAGAAAGAGAATTAGCCTTTCCTAGGAATAAGCTCCCTAATTAGTCATTCAGTACAAAAGGTCTGACATACTTAGCTTCTTAACCTAACATAATTGACACTATACTTCAATTACAATAAGTATATTATTTATTTTAAAGATTAGTGTGATCAAAGCCACTTCTGTATTTATTATGAACACCATAATGATTTTATTGGTTTTTTTTTTCCCACATGCAGTGTTAAATGCCTGACTAAAGCAAGGAAAAGGAAGAATGATTTATTTTGACTCACTGTAGATTGTACATGGCAGGTATGTCATAGCACATGACTTGAGGAAGCTAGTTATACTGTATTATAATCAGAAAGCTAGTTTACAATGAATTCTCAGCTTGAGATCTTCTTTGCCTCAACGTAGAATCCACAAACCAAAGAATAACACCATGTACCATGAGTAGATATTTGATTTCAATTTAACTAGTCTAGATCATCCCTCACAAACATGCTTAGAATTTTGTCTGGATGGTAATTCTAGACCCTGCCAAAATGATTATTAATAAAAATCTTCACAGTAAGCATCTAGTTCACTTTTTTGTAAACTTTCCCAAACTTTTATAAAGCTCTTATAAAACACATGTCCTCCTGGGCATTGCTACATTTCAAATTGCAATTAAGTTATTTCTCTTAGGTGGACAGTTAAAGAAAGATTTAAAGAATATTATTAGTATCAAATTGCTTTGAGTGCTGAGGAAAAGGAATAAATATGATATCTTGTCAACTAATTACAAATACTAGAGGTTGAAATCTCAGAATATTTGTTCTTGTCATTAGGCAATGATACTATGTATACTCAGGTGACACAACACATTAAGTTAGTTATCATTTGCATTACAGATAGGCAAATGGGCATGCAGGGTGAAAGATTTCAAATTTGGTACTTATCTCAGTTACTCCCTTGTAAATTCTTATGTAAAAAGAGACTATTTTCTGTGATTATTATCCCCAGGGCCATTTTTAGGATCTAAGACTGGATGTGAATTTTCAGAGCACAAGAAATTGAAACTGTCAGGACTTGATGACATTTCATTAATGACTCAAATTCTTTAATAAAGTAAACTACCTGCTGAAATCTGAAGTTCAGCTTCATAAGAATTATATTTTTAAATTAAATTTATATGTATGTGCTATGAGTTTCTTTTGAAGGAAACAAGAAACACCCTTCTTTGCTGTATTTAATTAAATGTCATCAACATTGCCAATGCTTTCCATTGCTTTTTGACAGTTTAAGTGATTATTATTATAATGAACTTCACATTTCTAAATAAGTGAATATTTGAATTTATACATGAGATAAGAATTTAATAAAAATCTAACTAACACAAACTGTGGTTTACAGATTTTCTCTGGATTGAAAGCATTTCAGTTAATATCTTGTACTCTCATGTGATGGTATTTTAAGGAGTGTCAAGCTGTAAGCATAGCAGAGAATCATTTATAGTGTCAGGAGTTAGCTCTCTCCCATGGGATGGGCTTTAGGTGGGGCAGTCACTGGTTGGCTGCTCTTTTAATATCTGCTCCATCTTTATTCATTTGCATTTGTAGACAAGACAAATTCTAGGTTGAAGATTTTGTGGGTGGGTTGATGTCCTCCTCCCTCTAGGAGACTAGCATAACTGCTTCCTCAGAGACTTCATCCAGCAGTGGATGGAAACAGATGCAGAGACCCATAGGGAAACATCAGGCAGAACTTTGGGATTATAATGAAAGGGTGGGGAATAGAGTTGAACAAACCCAGGGGTTGAAAACACTATAAGACCTACAGAATCAACTGGGCCCAAGGGCAAATCAAAGAGAATGAACCATGAAGCAAAGTGCATGCATAGGCTGGACCTCTGCAAATTTATAGCAGATGTACAGATTGGTTTTCCTGTAGTCCCCTAACAATTGGAGCAGGGGCTTTCTTAGATTCTGTTGTCTCCCATTGGATCTCGTTCCCCAGTCAGGACTGCCTGGTGGGATCTCAGCTGAAGAGAATGCACCTAGTCCTGCTAAGACCCACCCAAGTGGGGTAGTACCCAATTAGGGCTTCCAGTTCTCTGAGGAAAAGGGGAAGAAATATGCGGGGAGGGGTTTGTCAGGGGACGAATTTGAGATGTAAACTGAATGAAAAACATATTGAGGAAAATAAAAAGTGGCACAATAAATTTGAACAAAGTAGCTGTGATTCACTTACTGTGGTATGTAAATCATGTAAAATTCCTCTTGCTGAAGGTGGGCTGCCACAGGAAGAGAACAGAACTTTACTGTTGCAATAGCATTGCCTTATACTGTAAATGGACCTTGTATATATAGTTATTTATATCTATCATGAGTTGGTTTAGATTTAAATTGAAAAAGACATTATTCCATATGGACTGAACTAACAGGAAAATGCTTAATAAATAGAAGAAATAGAAGCAGAGGTGTTGTTACATTGACTGTCAGTGGAATTGCCTTGAAAGTAGCCCATAACAATGGACCAAGAGTAACTCCAAGGATATGGGAAAAAATTCTCAGACAACACAATGATACCTCAACAGCAGTTAGGAAATAGTTTATCTGCCAACATAAAGAATTATTCCTATCATGGCTTCCTAGTCAAAATTAAAATATATGACTGGCAGCCATGAAGATTTTTGTTACTTGTAAGATCACAAATACATATCAATATAGTTCTCTTATCAAATATTAATGAGTAAAGTCTAGATGTTCTGAAATTATATATATAGATTTTAGACAAGGGCTTGGCCTTCCCAGAATCAAGGCTGTTTGGGAAAACAAAGAATTTCTAAAGCTGTAGCATTGTGCCCACCATATCTGAAAGCTATGGTTTCAGAAAGCTGAAGACAGGAAAAGCAACAGGGGAAAAAGAAGAGAGAGAAAGAAAATGAGACAAGCAAGTAAGCAAGCAAGCAAACAAACAAACAAACAAAAACAAAAAGAAGCATGAAGGAGTGAGCAAAGCCTCACACAGCTGTAAACACAAGACCTCATCTTTATTTATTTATTTATTTATTTATTTATTTATATTTTAAATCTTATCCACTTTCCTGGTTTCCCCTGTGAAAGCCTCCTCTCCCATACCCCCACCCCACCCCACCCCCAGTGATGCCTACACTAGGGTCTCAAGCCTTCACAGGACCTAGGTTCTCTCTTCCCATTGACAACCAACAAGGCCATCCCCTACTACATAAACAGCTGGAGCCATGGGTCCCTCCATGTTCACTCTTTGGTTGGAGGTTTAGTCCCTAGAAGCTCTGAGGGTACTGGTTGATTCATATTGTTGTTCCTCCTATGGGGTTGCAAACTGCTTCAGATCCAACAGTCCTTTCTCTAACCCCTGGTCCTTTCTCTAGTCCAATGGTTGCCTGAGAGCACCTACCTCTGTATTTGTCAGGCTCTAGCAGAACCTCTCAGGAGACAGCTATAGCAAGCTCCTGTCAGCAAGCACTTGTTGGCATCCACAATAGTGTGTGAGTTTGGTGACTGTATATGGGATGGATTCCCAGGTGGGGCAGTCTCTGGATGGCCTTTCCTTCAGTCTTTGCTGCACACTTTCTCTCTATATCTCCTCCATGGTATTTTCTTCCCCCCTTCTAAGGACCAAAGTATCCACATTTTGGTCTTCCTTCTTCTTGAGCTTCATGTGATCTGTGAATTGTGTCTTGGGTATTTGGAACTTTTGGGCTAATATCCACTTATCAGTGAGTGCATACCATGTATGTTCTTTTGTCATTGGGTTACCTCACTCAGGATGATATTTTCTAGTTCCATTCATTTGCCTAAGAATTTCATAAATTCATTGCTTTTAATAGCTAAGTAGTACTCCATTGTGTAAATGTACCACAATTCCATATTTTATTGAATATCCCCTATCTAGTTGGAAAAAAAAAGTTTTAAGTAGAAAATAACTCCAGCAATCTTCAAAAAGACTTTTTTGTTAAAGATGTAACTTCAGCACAATTTTGTCTCAAAACATCAATGGCTTGAGTTGTCTTGTGCAAGAAGTAAAAATGTGATCTTAACCCTGTGTAGTACTAAGAAATTGTGTATTTTCAAGTTTCTTCTCCTCTTTTTAAAATATTTTCTTTATTTACATTTCAAATGTTATTCCCTTTCCTAGTTTCCCCTCTGAAAACTCCCTATTCCCTCTCGCCACCCCCTGCTCACCAACCCAACCACTCCCACTTCCTGACCCTGGCATTCCCCTGCACTGGGGCATAGAGCCTTCACATGACCAAGGGCCTCTCCTCCCATTGATAACAGACTCTGCTAAAAGGTAGTGTGAAGAATTCTAAGAAATGAAATGAAAGTAGTAGTAAAATGCCCCATATTGCTGTTGAGCCCTACAAGGACAACTCATGCATATATAATTCTTGCATGAGTTTTTCTATAATATACA
Source organism: Mus caroli (assembly GCF_978045245.1). Lineage (NCBI taxonomy): Eukaryota > Metazoa > Chordata > Mammalia > Rodentia > Muridae > Mus > Mus caroli. Next base: position 63,428,413 of record NW_028227259.1, on the reverse strand, counting down.
TGCTATTGAACAGAATCCCCTTTAGATTTCTGAGTCACCGTCTATTTGATATATAAATATCTTAATTTTCTTAACTATCTTACAAATTGATAGACAGAGAAATCTAAGAATAACTTAAGGGCCTAAAGTTCATGAATAGTAAGGTCATAATAAAACGAGATTACTTAGTGAAAAAATATTGGCAGTAAGTTATTAGTAATGTACTTAAATGTTCATAACAAGATTATAAATAACCCAGATGTATTTAAAATATTTTCATTAAAAAATGATCAAACTAGAAATAGTTCACTCAATTTTACCCAGCACACAGTTCGTTTAATAAGATGTTGTCATCCAGTTGGTTACGGTTTGGTAATTGTCTACAACCATTTCCTGGGCTGGAAAGCAGTAATTATACTAATGCCTGACAATCAGCTCATTCCTAGCTATTAACTAGATATTAAGTGTAGAATGAAATTATGATGATTAAAGACTGTTCTTCATGCAAACAAAGTCATGTTGGAGAAGCTACTGAGGACTTCGAAAGAGTGACTCTTGCTTCAGTTAGCAACCTCGAGTTAACATCCTGAAAGAAAACCTAGGTGATGAGTGTTGAAGCAGAAAAGGGGTTGCCAGGAAAATAAGTAGAGCAAATAAATCAAAATAAAATGTCTGATTTGATGATGGGAATGTTTATTTGTGCATATACTAGACCTGAGAGATAATAACTCAAGGTCACATCAAAGAAAGAAGGAAAGTAACCTTTAGGTAATATACAGTCTTATCATATACACTGGAAATGATTTTATTATGAAGTAAAGAGGACTCATGGCAAGTCTGTGAATAGGAAATGGATGGAAATGTAAAGATTATCTTTATTAACTGGTTTGCATTTTTATTGACAAGTTTAATAGCAGAGTATGTATTCAAAATGATTCTTAAAAGTAGTATTGGAACAACATGATGTACTAACCAGAACCCCGGAGCTCTTGTCTCTAGCTGCATATGTATCGAAAGATGGCCTAGTCGGCCATCAATGGAAAGAGAGGCCCATTGGACTTGCAAACTTTATATGCCCCAATATAGGGGAATGCCAGGGCCAAAAGAATGGGAATGGGTGGGTAGGGAAGTGGGGGGCGCTATGGGGGACTCTTGGGATAGCATTGGAAATGTAATTGAGGAAAATATGTAATAAAAATATTAAAAATCAAAAAAAAAAGTAGTATTGGCAATCCAGATGTATAGTGATAAGGATGGTATTTAAAAGATATGCAAAACCGAAATTGCAGAGATCTTTGCTACATCACTTAAATGCATATTCATCTTGACAAAACCGAATATATTTGGTGATATCAAACATAAAATGCTTATAATTGCAAAATTATGTACTAACTATTCCTTTTAAATATATGGTGATATTTATGCCACATGGAAAAAATAGTGTAAAAATGAGAAACATATTTAATTGAGAAAGGAACAAAGCCTTTCCAACTTTTTCCAACATGAACTAGTAATTTGTTGAAGTGTCTGTACCACAGAATACTATTACAACAATATTTATGTTCAAATTTTCTCCTTTGAATTTGCAATCATAAGGCCACTGTGAAGTTACATATGATACTATACCTTGCAGTATATTATGGAGATGAACGGAAAGGTATGTCATCTCATATTTAATCTGTTACCTCTTTATATGTAAAAAAAAAATAATAGCAAACAATAAAAGTACACTTCATCAAATAAAACACTACATAATAACTTGTGCATATTTTACATAAATGTGTTATGTATCAGTGAGTTCTATAATGCTTATAGGAAATGCATTTGTTTTTCTCACCTCTTGATATTTACTATAGTCCATCAAAAATAGACTGAAGCAACAATCATAGAACCTGCATGCGTCTGTGCTAGATTATCTGCATAGATGTTATGGTTATACAGCTTGATGTTCTTGTGGGACTCCCATCAGTGGGAATGGTGGTTTTTGACTCTCTTGCCTTTCCTTGAAACCTCCTGATCCTCCTGCTGGGTTGTCTTGATGAGCATCAATATGACAGTTTATGCCTCCTCTTACTGTAACTTATCAGGCTGTGCCTCAGAGGCATTCTCTCTTGTGGAGTGGATCTTGAGGAGAGAGAAGGGATGTGTTTTCAGTGTGAATCAGAGTACTGGAAGGAGTAGAGGGAAGGGAAACTTTGTTCAGGACTTATTTTATGAGTATAGAATAAATTAAAAATGAATAGTATGATAAGACACCAAAGAATAGGGTAAATATTAGGAGGAGCCAAGGAAGAACTAAATGCAGGCATTTGACATATGTTAAGAAAGAGATTTATAGCTAACTGTTTGACCGGTTGTAATTCTCTCATTATTTCTACAATTTGGGGTGGAGAGGAGCAAAATATACTGGGCACTGCAAGTAAAATTCAGTTTGAATTAACATGACTTTAGAACTTCTATTCAAACTGGGTGGAAGTTGTTTAAGGGATAGGCTTTGTGTATTATTAATTGTGAAGTGTGATTGTTTGCATCCATTTTCCAAGTTGTAAAAATAAAGTTTATGAAGTTAAAAAAATAGTATGGAAATGATAAGTAATTTGCACAGCAAGCAGTATTGCTTTCATGATAAGCATGAATGTTGGCATTTATTTTAAAGTGTTTCTGTAGTGTTTGTCACTTCCAGAAGAGCAGCTGCTTTCTGCAGCTGTGAATGTTCAAGCAGACACGCCTTGTGATCTGACCTGGATCACACAAATAGCAAGAATCACAAATCCAGGATGAAGGCCATCGCAGCCGCGTCCTTAATCCACTACTCTCTATAGAGAAATATGCTGCTTCTGAAAGACAGGATAATTCTATGGGAGCTTAGGTTATGCTGGCTTATGTAACAGAGTCTGCATAAAAGGCAAAATTCTGATGGCTCAGCATTCCACAGATCTGTGGAAACTGTATCCTCCTTGGCAACTGAGTGAGAGAAAAGATAAAGGAACATTTTCTCCTCATTCTTGCTGTTCATTCTATTAAGCATAAAATACAGAATAGAAGGATGCCCTTGTGGTGCTGAGAAGAAGGTATATTCTTTCGTTTTTGGATATAATGTTCTGTAGATATCTGTGAGATCCATTTGTTTCATAATTTCTGTTAGTTTCACCATGTCCCTGTTTTATTTCTGTTTCCACAATCTGTCCATTGAGGAAAGTGGTGTGTTGAAGTCTCTCACTATTATTGTGTGAGGTGCAATGTGTACTTTGAGCTTTACTAAAATTTCTTTCATGAATATGACTGCCCTTGCATTTGGAGCATAGATATTCAGAATTGAGAGTTCCTCTTGGAGGATTTTACCTTTGATGAGTATGAAGTGTCCCTCCTTGTCTTTTTTGATAACTTTGGGATGGAAGTTAATTTTATTTGATATTAGAATGGTTACTCCAGCTTGTTCCTTCCTACCATTTGCTTGGAAAATTATTTTCCAGCCTTTCACTCTGAGGTTGTTTGTCTTTTTCCCTGAGATGGGTTTCCTGTAAGCAGCAAAATGTTGGGTCCTGTTTGTGTAGCCAGTCTGTTAGTCTATGTCTTTTTATTGGGGAATTGAGTCCATTGATATTAAGATATATTAAGGAAAAGTAATTGTTGCCTCCTATTGTTTTTGTTGTTAGAGTTGGCATTCTGTTCTTGTGGATGTCTTCTTTTTGGTTTGTTGAAGAATTACTTTCTTGCTTTTTCTAGGGCATGGTTTCTGTCCTTGTATAGGTTTTCTTCTGTTATTATCCTTTGAAGGTCTGGATTCGTGGAAAGATAATGTGTGAATTTGGTATTGTCATGGAATACTTTGGTTTCTCCATCTATGGCAATTGAGAGTTTGTCTGGGTATAGTAGCCTGGACTGTCATTTGGGTTCTGGTAGGGTCTGTATAACATCTGTGCAGGATCTTCTGGCTTTCATAGTCTCTGGTGAAAAGTCTGGTGTAATTCTGAAAAGCCTGCCTGTATATGTTACTTGACTTTTTTCCCTTACTGCTTTTAATATTCTATCTTTATTTAGTGCATTTGTTGTTATGATTATTATGTTTCGGTAAGAATTTCTTTTCTGGTCCAGTCTATTTGGAGTTCTGTAATCTTCTTGTATGTACATGGCCATCTCTTTCTTTAAGTTTGGGAAGTTTTCTTCTATTATTTTGTTGAAGATATTTGCTGGCCCTTTAAGTTGAAAATCTTCATTCTCATCTACTCCTATTATCTGTAGGTTTGGTCTTCTCATTGTGTCCTGGATTTCCTGGATGTTTTGAGTTAGGATCTTTTTGCATTTTGCATTTTCTTTGATTGTTGTGGCAATGTTCTCTATGGAAGCTTCTGCACCTGAGATTCTCTCTTCCATCTCTTGTATTATGTTGCTGATTCTCACATCTATGGTTCCAGATTTCTTTCCTAGGGTTTCTATCTCCAGTGTTTCCTCACTTTGGGTTTTCTTTATTGTGTCTACTTTCCTTTTTAGGTCTAATATGGTTTTGTTCATTTCCATTCACTGTTTGGATGTGTTTTCCTGTTTTTCTTTAAGGACTTCTACCTGTTTGGTTGTGTTTTTGTGTTTTTTCTTTAAGGACTTGTAACTCTTTAGCAGTGTTCTCCTGTATTCCTTTAAGTGAGTTATTAAAGTCCTTCTTGATGTCCTCTACCATCATGATGAGATATGTTTTTAAATCAGGGTCTAGCTTTTCGGGTGTGTTGGGGTGCCCAGGACTGGGTGAGGCGGGAGTGCTGCCTTCTGATGATGGTGAGTGGTCTTGGTTTCTGTTAGTAAGATTCTTTTATTTATTTATTTATTTATTTATTTATTTATTTATTTATTTATTTATTATGTATTTTCCTTAATTACATTTCCAATGCTCTCCCAAAAGTCCCCCATACCCTCCCCTCACTTCCCTACCCACCCATTCCCATTTTTGGCCCTGGCATTCCCCTGTACTGGGGCATATAAAGTTTGTGTGTCCAATGGGCCTCTCTTTCCAGTGATGGCCGACTAGGCAATCTTTTGAAACATATGCAGCTATAGTCAAGAGCTCCGGGGTACTGGTCAGTTCAGAATGTTGTTCCACCTATAGGGTTGCAGATCCATTTAGATCCTTGGATACTTTCTCTAGCTCCTCCATTGGGGGCCCTGTGATCCATCCACTAGCTGACTGTGAGCATCCACTTCTGTGTTTGCTAGACCCCCGGCATAGTCTCACAAGAGACAGCTATACCTGGGTCCTTTCAGCAAAATCTTGCTAGTGTATGCAATGGTGTCAGCGTTTGGAAGCTGATTATGGGGTGGATCCCTGAATATGGCAGTCTCTAGATGGTCCATTCTTTCATCACAGCTCCAAACTTTGTCTCTGTAACTCCTTCCATGGGTGTTTTGTTCCCAATTCTAAGAAGGGGCACAGTGTCCCCACTTTGGTCTTCATTCTTCATGAGTTTCATGCATTTAGCAAATTGTATCTTATTCTTGGGTATCCTATGTTTTGGGCTAATATCTACTTATCAGTGAGTACGTATTGTGTGAGTTCCTTTGTGATTGTGTTACCTCACTCAGGATGATGGCCTCCAGGTCCATCCATTTGCCTAGGAATTTCATAAATTCAATCTTTTTAATAGCTGAGCAGTACTCAGAGGAATGGATACAGAAAATGTGGTACATTTACACAATGGAGTGTTAGTAAGATTCTTACATTTGCCTTTTGCCATCAGGTAATCTCTGGAATTAGTTGTTATAGTTGTCTCTGGTTAGAGCTTGTTCCTTAGGTGATTATGTTAGCCTCTATCAGTAGACCTGGGAGTCTAGCTTTCTTCTGAGTTTCAGTGGTCAGATCTCTCTCTGCAGGCAAGCTCTCCTCTTGCAGGGAAGGTGCCCAGATATCTGGCGTTCAAACCTGCCTCCTGGCAGAAATTGTGTTTCACTCACCAGAGGTCCTAAGATTGCTTGGGGACTCCTCTAGGGACCTTGGGGGTGTCCGGTGACTCTCTGCCCAAGGTGACCTGGTGCTGGTGCTGATCAGAAGGGACTTGTGACCCTGGTCAGGCTGGGTTTTCTGCTTCCCTAATTAATGCTGTCTCAGGTTCTGCGAGATTGGATTGGAACAGAAGTTGTGTTCCACTCGCCTGAGGTCCTAAGATCCTGTGGGAAGTCCTCTGGGGACCTTGTGGGTGTCCAACAACTCAGCACCCAAGGTGACCCAGTGCTGGTGCTGACCAGAAGGGATTTGTTTACTTGGTCAGGCTGGGTTTTCTGCTTCCCTAATTAATGCTGTCTCAGGTCCTGCGCAATTGTATTGGAACAGAAGTTGTGTTCCACTCACCAGAGGTCCTAAGATCCAGTGGGGAGTCCTTTGGGGACCTTGGGGGTGTCTAATGACTCCGCGCCCAAGGTGACCCAGTGCTGGCGCCTGTTTTGTACAATCTTATAATACTTTAATAATTGTTTATACAAATAAATACAGTGAAGAATTTATAATTGTTGATAATATGATAAAGGGTAGTTATTATAGTATTTCCTTTTAGTATAAATCATGTGAATGTGCTGTATGGAGTTTTATTAAATGACATGTCTTGCATTGTCAAATTTTGCAACCTGAGTTATAACTATTTTTTTTTCTTTACAGACTGGGAGTTTTCATCTAATAAAACTTCACACAGTTCTTAGTTATTGTACATTCCTTTCCAGAAATTCTATTCTTGGACTTAGTATTCTTGATAATTGAAATGTAGATGTCCCCAACAGAAGTACTGTGAAGTTTTAGCAGCCAATTTTTATAACCAAGACAATTATTAAGTTATCAAGTGATGGGAGAAAACAGTTTGGGAAAGCTGGACAAGAGTATCATTTCCATTTTGATCAGGACAGATTAGAGAGGTAAGATTTCATCATGCTACTCAGAACAGTATGCAATCCAAACCTTTGTTTTGGTCTCCTATTTCTTAATTTTGCAGGCAATTCTTTTAGGCTAGAGTTGATTGAAAATATTCTGTAAAAGAGGAGGAGGTCAATGCTAGCATTTTGATATCTTTTACCTGAAGATATTATTTTCTTTAACTGAAACTGAGAGATCTAGGATTAGGAGTAGACATATGGACCTTCATAAAATTAGCATTAATTTAGTTCAGTTGCAGAAGTTTTTGACAGGTTTGTTGGAGCTGTTTTCAACATTTGTCATATAGTTTCAATTTTGTAAGTATAGCTCAAAGGCAGGGAAGTTAACAGAGGATCAAGGAGGAAGTTGTAAAGGAGAGAAGCTGTTGGAGGTAGAGTAAGTAGCTAAATCTGGAGAGAGGCAGGGGATAAGAGGGAAGAGTAAAGGAGAGGAGAGGAGTGGCAAGGATAAGACAGGACAGGATGGGAGAGATGGGAGAGGAGGGGAGATAAGAGGGGGAAACAACTGCTTCTTAAGAAATATGTGTCAATGAGCCTAAATAAACAACAAAGGGAGACAGAACCTCTTGAGACCATATCCAATAGATATACATAGCCCCCTACTGAGGAACAGGGACCACCCACCCACCTCAAAAATATTAATCAAGAATTCCTCCTCTCAAAAGGAAATGCAGAGGCAAAGAGGAGAGGAGAAGCTGAAGGAAAGGTGATACAGAGATTGTCCCACCTAGTGATCCATCCGACCTGCAGGTACCAAACCCATACACTATTGCTGATGTCAAGAAGTGCTTATTGACAAGGACTTGGTGTAGCTGTCTCCTGAGAGGTTTTGCCAGAGCCTGATCAATACAGATGCAGATGTATGCAGCCAAACATCAGACTGTGCACAGAGACCCAAATGGAGAAGTTAGGTCAAGTACTGTAGGATATAAAGGAGTTTGCAACCCCACAGGAAGAAGAACAATATCAACTAACCAGATCCCCCAAAGCTCTCAGGGACTGAACCACCAACCAAAGAGTACAAATAGGGGGATTCATGGCTCCAGCTGGATATGTAGCAGGGGATTGTCTTCTTCATATATATATATATTATACAATATTCTGGTTTCCTTATTCATATACACACACACACACACACACACACACACACACACACACACACACATATATATATATATATATATATATATATATATATATATATGCATATTACTGTTGTAGGAGGCCATTTTTTTCTTTCTCTTTTTTGTTAAACTTTAGTTTTTTTCAACTCCATCCTTCTACTTGATGCCCTGTCTTTCTGCTGGAAGTAAATTCTATAAGTTCCCTCTCCCCACTGTTAGGTATTTTATTTAAGGTCCTTCTCTTTGAGGATGAAATATTTACTCCCAGGTCTATAGTACATTCTATAGGGTCCCCCCACCTTTCATGTCCCAAAGTTATATATTTCCATTCCTTCTACTGGTTCTCAGGGATTCATTCCTGGTCCACCCCCCTCCAATACATGATATTGTTCCCCTTTAACCCTGTCTCTCCTCTTCCCCTCTCCCTCCCAGTTCCTTCCCTCCCTCTGCCCTTTGCTTTCATCTTCCACCCAAGTAGAATTGAAGCAACTTCATTTGGGTCCTTTGTCTTGTTAACCTTCTTGAGTTCTCTGGATTCTGTCCTGAATATTCTGTACATTTTTGTCTAATATCCACTTATTAGTGAGTACATACCATGAGTGTCCTTCTGGGTCTGAGATACCTCAATCAGCATGATCTTTTCTAGTTCCATCCATTTGCCTGCAAAACTAATGATGTCCTCATTGTTAATAGCTGAATTGTATTCCATTGTGTAAATAAACCACATTTTCTATATCCATTTTTCTGTAGTGGGGCACGGGGTTGTTACCAGCTTCAGGCTATTACACAAGAATGAAGCTAATATGAACAGAGTGGAGCACTTATCCTTATGGTATTGTGGAATATGTTTGGGGTATATGCGCAACAGCTGTACATCTGTGTCTTTAGGTAGAATTATTTCCAATTTTCTGAGAAACCACCAGATTGATTTTCAGAGTGGTTGCACAGTTTTGCAATTGCAGCAGTAATGGAGGAGTGTTCGTTCTCTACATTTTCACCAACATGTGCTGTCACCTGAGTTTTTGATCTTAGCCATTCTGGTTGGTGTAAGGTGGAATCTCAGGGTCATTTTGATTTCCATTTCCCTGATTACTAAGGACTTTAATCATTTCTTTAAGTGTTTCTAGGCCATTAGCTATTACTCTGTTTTGAAATATTTGTTTAGTTCTGCAATCATTTTTTTTTTTATTGTATTGTTGGTTTTTTTAGAGATTAGCTTCTTGACTTCTTTGTATATTTTGGATATTAGCCCTCTATTAAACGAAGTTAGTGAAGATTTTCTCCCAATCTGTCAGTTGCCATTTGTTCTATGGACTATATCCTTTGACTCACAGAAACTTTAAAGTTTCATGAGGTTCCATTTATCAATTCTTGATCTTAGAACATGAGCCATTGGAGTTCTGTTTAGGAAAATTTTCCCATGACCATGAGTTTGAGGCTCTTTCCTTCTTTCTTTTCTATTAGATTTGGTGTTCTGGTTTTATGTTGAGGTCCTTGACCCACTTTGACTTGTGCTTTATGGTGGTAATAAATATGAATCTACTATCATGTTTCTACAGCCAGTAAGACCAGCACAATTTATTGAAGATGCTTTCTTTTCTCCATTGTATGTTTTTGGCTTCTTTGTCAAAGATCAAGGGTCTATAAGTGTGTGGGTTTATTTCTGGGTCTTCATTTCAAATCAACCAGTCTGTCTCTCTTTCAATTTCATGCAGTTTTTATCACTATTGTTCTGGAGTATATCTTGAGGTCAGGAATGCTGATTCCTCCAGAAGTTCTTTTGTTGCTAAGAATTGGTTTCCCTGTCCTGGATTTTTGTGTTTTTCCAGTAGAATGCTTTAAATGAGGGCTTAATGAGCCATTCTACTAGGAATATGGAAGACATTGTTGCTGAGAGTAATTTGAACTGTGCAGGCCTGCCCCCAAGAGGAATCAAAGGAAAAAAATTTCAGTATGTGACCTACAGACTCTTTGTGGTATTTTGGTGAAGAATGTGGTTGCTTTTTGCCCTTGTCTGGAATTTCCTTGAGCCTATGGTAAAGAGATTTATATTAATTGCATTGACAAAGAAAGTCTCAAAAAAGCCATCAGAGACTTTCTTCTCTAGTTAGTTCTCATGAAGAGTGTTTTGGAGACTAGCAAGCTTAGAAAGAATATATATATATATATATATATATATATATATATATATATATATATATATATACACACACACACACACACACACACACACACACACACACACACACACATATGGTTCAAGTATTAAAGGGACAACTGGAAATGAAATGGAAGGGAACCCTATGTTCTAAGAGAAAACAGATTAAGGGATTTTGGGGTAAGATCCTAACCAGCTAAATTTAGATGCAGGCATGGTGGTACACACCATTAATCCCAGAGACAAAGCCAAACAGATCTCCAATTTCAAGGCTAGCCTGGGACAAAGCAGGTTCTAGTGAAGAAAATCTAATATCCATGCATGGTGGTAGACTCCTTTAATCCTAGCATTACAGGAAACAAAGCCATGCCTCTTTGAGTTCAAGGTCAATCTATAGGGCAAATTCCAGGGAAGCAAAGCTTAGGCAGAGAGGGAATTGAAATACAGAAAGCTGGTAATAGAATGGGGGGAGGGGAAGGGCATGTTCGAAGCCCCATCAAGCAGCAGAACAAGGTAGCTTTGGCCACATGGCTCTGGTTTTACACAGAATAGAAGAGACTACTGGGACAACTGATACTGGTTAGCTGGAGCTAAGACATCAGTGGTGATTAAGAAGAGACTAGCATCACTGAGGTGAAATCTTGTACCTGTTTTCTGAGAGCACAAAGATGCTGTGTTTCAGAGATAAACAAGGTTGTACCTTGTACTGCAGCTGTACTTAGTAATGTGCAGTGAGTCACCCAGGTGGTAGTGGTTTATCATTTGTATAAAGGAAGGCTACTGATTTATTTGAGTTAATCTTATATCTAGCCACTTTGTATAAGTTACTTTTCAACTGCAGAAGTTCTCTGGTAGAAACTTTTGGGGTTGTTTAGGTATACTATCATATCATTTGCAAATAGTGATACTTTGACTTCTTCTTTGCCAATGTGTGTCCCCTTGATCTCCTTTAGTTGACTTATTGCTCTGGCTAGAACTTTGACTACTATGTTGAATAGATTAGGGGAGAGTCAGAATCCTTTTCTTGTCCCTGTCCCTGAATTTAGTGGGATTGCTTCAAGTATCTCTCCACTTAATTAGATATTGGCTGTTGTTTGCTGAAAAGTGCTTATATTATGTTTAGGTATAGGCCTTGAATTCCTGATCTCTCCAATAATTTTAACATGAAGGGGTGTTGCATTTTGTCAAATGCTTTTTCAGTATCTAATGAGATGATAGTGTGTTTTTTTTTTTCATTTGAGTTTGTTTATAGAGTGGATTACATTAATGGATTGTTATATATTGAAGCAATCTTCCATCTCTAGAATGAAGCCTACTTGATCATGCTTTTGTTGTCTTCTTGGATTTGGTTTGCTAGAATTTTATTGAATATTTTTGCATCAATATTCATAAACAAAATTGTTCTGAAGTTCTTTTTATTTGTTGTGTCTCTGTGTAGTTTAGGTATCAGAGAAATTGTAGCATCATAGAATGAATTAAGTATTGTTACTTCTGTTTCTATTTTATGGAATACTCTGAGGCATGTTAGTAGCAGTTCTTCTTTGAAGGTCTGGTGGAATTCTGTAGTAAAGCAACTTGGCCCTGGGCTTTATTTGGTAGGGAAGTGTTCAATGATGTCTTCTATTTCCTTAGGGGACATGAACTGTTTAGATGGTCTATCTGATTCTTATTTAATTTTGGTACATAGTATCTGTCTAGAAAATATCCATTTAATCTAGATTTTCCAGTTTTGTTTTGTGTAGGCTTTTTGTAGTTGTATCTGCTGATTTTTTTAATTCCCTTAGATTCTGCTATGTCTCCCTTTACTTCTGATTTGTTTATTTGAATACAGTCTCTGTGCCCTCTAGTTAGTTTTGATAAGGGTTTATCTATCTTGTTGATGTTCTCAAAGACTCGGCTTTTGATTTTGTTGATTCTTTGTATTGCTCTTTTTGTTTCCATTGGGTTGCGTTCAGTCCCGAATTTGACTATTTTCTGCCATCTACTCCTCTTGGGTGAATTTGCTTCTTTTTGTTCTAGAGCTCTGAAGTGTACTGTTAAGTTGTTAGTGTAAGATCTCCAGTTTCTTCACCAGGGCACTTAGTGCTATGACTTTTCCTCTTAACACTGCTTCATTGTGTCCTGTAAGTTTGGATATGCTATGTCATATTTTTATTGAATTCCAGGAAGTTTTTAACTTCTTTCTTTCTTTCTTTCTTTCTTTCTTTCTTTCTTTCTTTCTTTCTTTCTTTCTTTCTTTCTTCTATGACCAAGTTATCACTAAGTAGAGAGTTGTTCAGTTTCCATGGTTATGTGGGTTTTCAGTTGTTTTTATTGTTATTGAAGTTTATCCTTATTCTGTGGTGATCATATAGAATGCATAGCATTATTTCAATCTTCTTGTATCTGTTGAGGCTTGTTTTATGACCAATTATATGGTCAATTTGGACAAGGTCCCATACCTAAACGTATCAGAGGCCATCTTTCAACAGTTTCATAATCAGAAAACTGCAGTTTTCCTGTTGGTGTTTAGGAGAGTCTCTGTGAAGCTGAATGGCTGGCATTTTCAGAATAACATAAAGCAATTATAGACAACTAAAATTACATTAAACAGAAAACCATTGTGCGAATAGGACTTCCTATGATTTTTCCCTCTGATCATAGATAATAAAACACAGAAACACATATCTATATCTATGTGTGTGTATATATATATATATATATAAAAATATATATGTACATGACAATTCTATGTATGTATACATATATATGTGTGTGTGTGTGTATATATGAAAAAAATTATGACAAAGAAGTGTTTACCTATGGAACAAGAAATGTTACTGAATAAATGCCTTTTGTAAATATTGAAATTAGCACAACGAGCAAATTCATAAACTAAAATCTGTGAGCATAAAAATTTTAATAAAACTCTTGTTTGATTTGGCATGGCATAAATGTCAAAAGGGGCACCAGCCAAAGACATGTTATTATGAAGGCCTTACAGCAACAATAAATCCACTCAATTTTGGACTTTAAAAAAAAAAAACGAGAGGAAAACAGGGAAAAATAATAAATAAATCACAGCTATACAATGGTCATAGATGATAACAAAATGGCATTGAGTGTTCCTTTACTTGTTGTTTATGATGGGGATATTTGCCTGTCAGTTAGGCAAGAAAAGAAAGTTCTATTAATATGCTGCACAACATTCATTAAACTTAGAGTTAACATTTGCTTACTTTAGAAAACATCACACGCCATGACTAGTTATCAGTTGCTCTTGTCCTGTTTGTTTCTTTTTTAAATATTTTTATTACATATTTTCCTCAATTACGTTTCCAATGCTATCCCAAAAGTCCCCCATAGCGCCCCCCACTTCCCTACCCACCCATTCCCATTCTTTTGGCCCTGGCATTCCCCTATATTGGGGCATATAAAGTTTGCAAGTCCAATGGGCCTCTCTTTCCATTGATGGCTGACTAGGCCATCTTTCGATACATATGCAGCTAGAGACAAGAGCTCCGGGGTTCTGGTTAGTACATCATGTTGTTCCAACAATAGGGTTGCAGATCCCTTTAGCTCCTTGGGTACTTTCTCTAGCTTCTCCATTGGGAGCCCTGTGATACATCCAATAGCTGACTGTGAACATCCACTCCTGTGTTTGCTAGGCCCCAGCATCGTCTCACAAGAGACAGCTATATTTGGGTCCTTTCAGCAAAATCTTGCTAGTGTATGCAATGGTGTCAGCGTTTAGAAGTTGATTATGGGATGGATCCCTGGATACAGCAGTCTCTAAATGGTCCATCCTTTCATCACCGCTACGAACTTTGTCTCTGTAACTCCTTCCCTGGGTGTTTTGTTCCCAATTCTAAGAAGGTGCACAGTGTCCACACTTTGGTCTTCGTTCTTCTTGAGTTTCATGGGTTTAGCAAATTGTATCTTAAATCTTGGGTATCCTAAGTTTTGGGCTAATATCCACTTATCAGTGAATACATATTGTGTGAGTTCTTTTGTGATTGTGTTACTTCACTCAAGATGATGCCCTCCAGGTCCATCCATTTGGCTAGGAATTTCATAAATTCATTCTTTTTAATAGCTGAGTAGTACTCCATTGTGTAAATGTACCATAATTTCTGTATCCATTCCTCTGTTGAGGGACATCTGGGTTCTTTCCAGCTTCTGGCTATTATAAATAGGGCTGCTATGAACATAGTGGAACATGTGTCCTTTTTACCGGTTGGGACATCTTCTGGATATATGCCCAGGAGAGGTATTGCTGGATCCTCCGGTAGTACTATGTCCAATTTTCTGAGGAACCGCCAGACTGATTTCCAGAGTAGTTGTACAAGCTAGCAATCCCACCAACAATGGAGGAGTGTTCCTCTTTCTCCACATCCTCGCCAGCAACTGCTGTCACCTGAATTTTTGATCTTAGCCATTCTGACTGGTGTGAGGTGGAATCTCAGGGTTGTTTTGATTTGCATTTCCCTGATGATTAAGGATGTTGAACATTTTTTCAGGTGTTTCTCTGCCATTCGGTATTCCTCAGGTGAGAATTCTTTGTTCAGTTCTGAGCCCCATTTTTTAATGGGGTTATTTGACTTTCTGGAGTCCACCTTCTTGAGTTCTTTATATATATTGGATATTAGTCCCTTATCTGATTTAGGATAGGTGAAGATCCTTTCCCAATCTGTTGGTGGTTTTTTTGTCTTATTGATGGTGTCTTTAGCCTTGCAGAAGCTTTGTAGTTTCATGAGGTCCCACTTGTCAATTCTCGATCTTACAGCACAAGCCATTACTGTTCTATTCAGGAATTTTTCCCCTGTGCCCATATCTTCAAGGCTTTTCCCCACTTTCTCCTCTATAAGTTTCAGTGTCTCTGGTTTTATGTGAAGTTCCTTGATCCACTTAGACTTGACCTTAGTACAAGGAGATAGGAATGGATCAATTCGCATTCTTCTACATGTTAACAACCAGTTGTGCCAGCACCATTTGTTGAAAATGCTGTCTTTCTTCCACTGGATGTTTTTAGCTCCCTTGTCGAAGATCAAGTGACCGTAGGTGTGTGGGTTCATTTCTGGGTCTTCAATTCTATTCCATTGGTCTATTTGTCTGTCACTATACCAGTACCATGCAGTTTTTATCACAATTGCTCTGTAGTAGAGCTTTAGGTCCTGCATGGTGATTCCAGCAGAGGTTCTTTTATCCTTGAGAAGAGTTTTTGCTATCCTAGGTTTTTTGTTATTCCAGATGAATTTGCAGATTGCACTTTCTAATTCGTTGGAGAATTCATTTGGAATTTTGATGGGGATTGCATTGAATCTGTAGATTGCTTTTGGCAAGATAGCCATTTTTACAATGTTGATCCTGCCAATCCATGAGCATGGGAGATCTTTCCATCTTCTGAGATCTTCTATAATTTCTTTCTTCAGAGACTTGAAGTTTTTATCATACAGATCTTTCACTTCCTTAGTTAGAGTCACGCCAAGATATTTTATATTATTTGTGACTATTGAGAAGGGTGTTGTTTCCCTAATTTCTTTCTCAGCCTGTTTATTCTTTGTGTAGAGAAAGGCCATTGATTTGTTTGAGTTAATTTTATATCCAGCTACTTCACCGAAGCTGTTTATCAGGCTTAGGAGTTCTCTGGTGGAATTTTTAGGGTCACTTATATATACTATCATATCATCTGCAAAAAGTGATATTTTGACTTCATCTTTTCCAATTTGTATCCCTTTGATCTCCTTTTGTTGTCGAATTGCTCTGGCTAGGACTTCAAGTACAATGTTGAATAGGTATGGAGAAAGTGGACAGCCTTGTCTAGTCCCTGATTTTAGAGGGATTGCTTCAATCTTCTCACCATTTACTTTGATGTTGGCTACTGGTTTGCTGTAGATTGCTTTTATCATGTTTAGGTATGGGCCTTGAATTCCTGATCTTTCCAAGACTTTTATCATGAATGGGTGTTGGATCTTGTCAAATGCTTTACCGCATCTAAAGAGATGACCATGTGGTTTTTGTCTTTGAGTTTGTTTATATACTGGATTACGTTGATGGATTTCCGTATATTGAACCATCCCTGCATCCCTGGGATGAAACCTACTTGGTCAGGATGGATGATTGTTTTGATGTGTTCTTGGATTCGGTTAGCAAGAATTTTATTGAGGATTTTTGCATCAATATTCATAAGGGATATTGGTCTGAAGTTTTCTATCTTTGTTGGGTCTTTTTGTGGTTTAGGTATCAGAGTAATTGTGGCTTCATAGAATGAGTTGGGTAGAGTACCTTCTGTTTCTATTTTGTCGACTAGTTTGTGAAGAACTGGGATTAGATCTTCTTTGAAGGTCTGATAGAACTCTGCACTAAACCCATCTGGTCCTGGGCTTTTTTTGGTTGGGAGACTATTAATGACTGCTTCTATTTCTTTGGGGGATATAGGGCTGTTTAGATCATTAACCTGATCTTGATTCAACTTTGGTACCTGGTATCTGTCTAGGAACTTCTCCATTTCATCCAGGTTCTCCAGTTTTGTTGAGTATAGCCTTTGGTAGAAGGATCTGATGGTGTTTTGGATGTCTTCAGGATCTGTTGTTATGTCTCCTTTTTCATTTCTGATTTTGTTAATTAGGATGCTTTCCCTGTGCCCTCTAGTGAGTCTGGCTAAGGGTTTATCTATCTTGTTGATTTTCTCAAAGAACCAGCTCCTTGATTGGTTGATTCTTTGAATAGTTTTTCTTGTTTCCACTTGGTTGATTTCACCCCTGAGTTTGATTATTTCCTGCCGTCTACTCCTCTTGGGTGAATTTGCTTCCTTTTGTTCTAGTGCTTTTAGGTGTGTTGTCAAGCTGCTAATGTGTGCTCTTTCTAGTTTCCTTTTGGAGGCACTCAGAGCTATGAGTTTTCCTCTTAGAAATGCTTTCATTGCGTCCCATAAGTTTGGGTATGTTGTGGCTTCATTTTCATTGAACTCTAAAAAGTCCTTAATTTCTTTCTTTATTCCTTCCTTGACCAAGGTATCATTGAGAAGAGTGTTGTTCAGTTTCCACGTGAAGGTTGGCTTTCTATTATTTATTTTGTTATTGAAGATCAGCTTTAGTCCATGGTGATCTGATAGGATGCATGGGACAATTTCAATGTTTTTGTATCTGTTGAGTCCTGTTTTGTGCCCAATTACGTGGTCAATTTTGGAGAAGGTACCATGAGGTGCTGAGAAGAAGGTGTATCCTTTTGTTTTATGGTAAAATGTTCTGTAGATATCTGCCAGATCCATTTGATCCATAACTTCTGTTAGTTTCACTGTGTCCCTGTTTAGTTTCTGTTTCCATGATCTGTCCATTGGTGAAAGTGGTGTGTTGAAGTCTCCCACTATTATTGTATGAGGTGCAATGTGTGCTTTGAGATTTACTAAAGTTTCTTTAATGAATGAGGCTGCCTTTGTATTTGGAGCATAGATATTCAGGATTGATAGTTCCTCTTGGAGGATTTTACCTTTGATGAGTATGAAGTGCCCCTCCCTGTCTTTTTTGATGACTTTGGGTTGGAAGTCAATCTTATCTGATATTAGAATGGCTACTCCAGCTTGTTTCTTCAGACCATTTGCTTGGAAAATTGTTTTCCAGCCTTTCATTCTGAGGTAGTGTCTATCTTTTTCTCTGAGATGAGTTTCTTGTAAGCAGCAAAATGTTGGGTCTTGTTTGTGTAGCCAGTTTGTTAGTCTATGTCTTTTTATCGGGGAGTTGAGTCCATTGATATTAAGAGATATTAAGGAAAAGTAATTGTTGTTTCCTGTTATTTTTGTTGTTAAAGTTGGCATTCTGTTCTTGTGGCTGTCTTCTTTTAGGTTTGTTGAGGGATTACCTTCTTGTTGTTTCTAGGGCGTGATTCCTGTCCTTGTATTGGTTTTTTTCTGTTATTATCCTTTGAAGGGCTGGATTCGTGGAGAGATAATGTGTGAATTTGGTTTTGTCGTGGAATAATTTGGTTTCTCCATCTATGTTAATTGAGAGTTTGGCTGGGTATAGTAGCCTGGGCTCGAATTTGTGTTCTTTTAGTGTCTGTATAACATCTGTCCAGGATCTTCTGGCTTTCATAGTCTCTGGTGAAAAATCTGGTGTAATTCTGATAGGCTTGCCTTTATATGTTACTTGGCCTTTTTCTCTTACTGCTTTTAGTATTCTATCTTTATTTAGTGCATTTGATGTTCTGATTATTATGTGTCGGGAGGTATTTCTTTTCTGGTCCAGCCTATTTGGAGTTCTGTAGGCTTCTTGTATGTTCATGGGCATCTCTTTCTTTAGATTTGGGAAGTTTTCTTCTATAATTTTGTTGAAGATGTTTGCTGGTCCTTTGAGTTGAAAATCTTCATTCTCATCCACTCCTATTATCCGTAGGTTTGGTCTTCTCATTGTGTCCTGTATTTCCTGGATGTTTTGAGTTAGGATCTTTTTGCATTTTCCATTTTCCTTGATTGTTGTGCCCATGTTCTCTATGGAATCTTCTGCACCTGAGATTCTCTCTTCCATCTCTTGTATTCTGTTGCTGATGCTTGCATCTATGGTTCCAGATTTCTTTCCTAGGGTTTCTATCTCCAGTGTTGCCTCATTTTGGGTTTTCTTTATTGTGTCTACTTCCCTTTTTAGGTCTAGTATGGTTTTGTTCATTTCCATCATCTGATTGGATGTGTTTTCTTGTTTCTCTTTAAGGACTTCTACCAGTTTGGTTGTGTTTTCCTGTTTTTCTTTAAGGACTTGTAACTCTTTAGCCATGTTCTCCTGTAGTTCTTTAAAGTCCTTCTTGATGTCCTCTACCATCATCATGAGATATGCTTTTAAATCCAGGTCTAGTTTTTCAGGTGTGTTGGGGTGCCCTGGACTGGGCGAAGTGGGAGTGCTGGGTCCTGATGATGGTGAGTGGGCTTGGTTTCTGTTAGTAAGATTCTTACCTTTACCTCTCGCCATCTGGTAATCTCTGGAGTTGTTATCGTTGTCTCTGTTCAGAGGTTGTTCTTCTGGGGATTCTGAGTATCCTCTGTCAGCAGACCTGGGAGACAGGCTCTCTCCTCTGAGTTTCAGTGGTTAGAGCACTCCCTGCTGACAAGCTTTCCTCTTAAAGGGAAGGTGTACAGATATCTGGGGTTTGGACCTCCTCCTGGCCGAAGAAGAAGGCGGAAAACAGGATCTTTCCCAGATGCTGTGTTGCTTTGGCAGGTCACAGAAGCTGTAGGCTTCTGTGGTACACACTCTCAGCTGTGCAGACTAAGTTCCTAAGTTCAGTGGAGTCCTGGATCCAAGATGTGCTCCCTGCTCCTGAGGCAGAGGGCTCCTGTGCAGGGCAGACCACTGTCTTCCAGCTAGGAGGGTGCCGGATGTCTGTGGCCCCAAAAGGGTGCTGCCTCAGCGGCTCTGTGGCTCCCGCCTGTCCCAGAAGCTGTCTGCCTCTGTGGTCCTCACTCTAACCTGTAGACTAAGTTCGGTGGAGTGTCCTGTTTGTTTCTATGTGCAAGGAAAATACTCTGTACAAACTGAATGTCCGTGACAATGATCAGCTTGATCTTTTCTCCCCTCTCCCCTTCCTGTTTCTCCTCCATAGAGATTTGTTTTCTTTTTTTATTTTTATTTTTATTTATTTATTTTTTATTAGGTATTTTCCTCAACTACATTACCAATGCTATCCAAAAAGTCCCCAATACACTCCCCCCCCCAAGTCCCCCACCAGCCCACCCCCACCCCTTGGCCCTGGCATTCCCCTGTACTGGGGCATATAAAGTTGGCAAGTCCAATGGGCCTCTCTTTCCAGTGATGGCCGACTAGGCCATCTTTTGATACAAATGCAGCTAGAGTCAAGAGCTCTGGGGTATTGGTTAGTTCATAATAATGTTCCACCTATGGGGTTGCAGTTCCCTTTAGCTTCTTGGGTACTTTCTCTAGCTCCTCCATTGGGGGCCCTGTGATCCATCCAATAGTTGACTGTGAGCATCCACTTCTGTGTTTGCTAGGCCCTGGCATTGTCTCACAAGAGACAGCTATATCTGGGTCCTTTCAGCAAAATCTTGCTAGTGTATGCAATGGTGTCAGCATTTGGAAGCTGATTATGGGATGGATCCCTGGATATGGCAGTCCTTAGATGGTCCATCCTTTCATCACATCTCCAATCTTTATCTCTGTAACTCTTTCCATGGGTGTTTTGTTCCCAATTCCAAGAAGGGGCACAGTGTTCACACTTTGGTCTTCGTTCTTCTTGAGTTTCATGCGTTTAACAAATTGTATCTTATATCTTGGGTATCCTAAGTTTTTGGGCTAATATCCACTTATCAGTGAGTACATATTGTGTGAGTTCCTTTGTGAATACGTTACCTCACTCAGGATGATGCCCTCCAGATCCATCCATTTTCCTAGGAATTTCATAAATTCATTCCTTCTAATAGCTGAGTAGTACTCCATTGTGTAAATGTACCACAATTTCTGTATCCATTCCTCTGTTGAGGGGCATCTGGGTTCTTTCCAGCTTCTGGCTATTATAAATAAGGCTGCTATGAACATAGTTGAGCATGTGTCCTTCTTACCTGTTGGAACATCTTCTGGATATATGCCCAGGAGAGGTATTGCTGGATCCTCTGGTAGTATTATGTCCAATTTTCTGAGGAACCGCCAAACTGATTTCCAGAGTGGTTGTACCAGCTTGCAATCCCACCAATAATGAAGGAGTGTTCCTCTTTCACCACATCCTCGCCAGCATCTGCTGTCACCTGAATTTTTGATCTTAGCCATTCTGACTGGTGTAAGGTGGAATCTCAGGGTTGTTTTGAGTTGCATTTCCCTGATGATAAAGGATGTTGAACATTTTTTCAGGTGCTTCTCTGCGATTCGGTATTCCTCAGGTGAGAATTCTTTGTTCAGTTCTGAGCCCCATTTTTTAACGGGGTTATTTGATTTTCTGGAGTTCACCTTCTTGAGTTCTTTATATATTTTGGATATTAGTCCCCTATCTGATTTAGGATAGGTAAAGATCCTTTCCCAATCTGTTGGTGGTCTTTTTGTCTTATTGACGGTGTCTTTTGCCTTGCAGAAGCTTTGCAACTTTATGAGGTCCCATTTATCAATTCTCGATCTTACAGCATAAGCCTTTGCTGGTCTATTCAGGAATTTTTCCCCTGTACCCATATCTTCGAGGCTTTTCCCTACTTTCTCCTCTATAATTTTCAGTGTCTCTGGTTTTATGTGGAGTTCCTTAATCCACTTAGATTTGACCTTGGTACAAGGAGATAGGAATGGATCAATTCACATTCTTCTACATGATATCCGCCAGTTGTGCCAGCACCATTTGTTGAAAATGCTGTCTTTTTTCCACTGGATGGTTTAAGCTCCCTTGTCAAAGATCAAGTGACCATAGGTGTGTGGGTTCGTCTCTGGGACTTCAATTCTGTTCCATTGGTCTACTTGTCTGTCGCTATACAAGTACCATGCAGTTTTTATCACAATTGCTTTGTAGTACAGCTTTAGGTCAGGCATGGTGATTCCACCAGAGGTTCTTTTATCCTTGAGAAGAGTTTTTGCTATCCTAGGTTTTTTGTTGTTGCAGATGAATTTGCAGATTGCCCTTTCTAATTCATTGAAGAATTGAGTTGGAATTTTGATGGGGATTGCATTGAATCTGTAGATTGCTTTTGGTTAGATAGCCATTTTTAAAATTTTGATCCTGCCAGTCCATGAGCATGGGAAGTTTTTCCATCTTCTGAGATCTTCTTTAATTTCTTTTTTCAGGGACTTGAAGTTCTTGTCATACAGATCTTTCACTTCCTTAGTTAGAGTTACACCAAGGTATTTTATATTGTTTGTGACTATTGAGAAGGGTGTTGTTTCCCTAATTTCCTTCTCTGCCTGTTTATCCTTTGTGTACAGAAAGGCCATTGACTTGCTTGAGTTAATTTTATATCCAGCTACTTCACCGAAGCTATTTATCAGGCTTAGGAGTTCTCTGTTAGAATTTTTAGGGTCACTTATGTATACTATCATATCATCTGCAAAAAGCGATATTTTGACTTCTTCTTTTCCGATTTGTATCCCCTTGATCTCCTTTTGTCTAATTGCTCTGGCTAGGAATTCAAGTACAATGTTGAATAGGTAGGGAGAGAGTGGGCAGCCTTGTCTAGTCCCTGATTTTAGTGGGATTGCTTCCAGCTTCTCACCATTTACTTTGATGTTGGCTACTGGTTTGCTGTATATTGCTTTTATCATGGTTAGGTATGGGCCTTGAATTCCTGATCTTTCTAAGACTTTTATCATGAATGGGTGTTGGATTTTGTCAAATGCTTTTTCAGCATCTAACGAGATGATCATGTGGTTTTTGTCTTTGAGTTTGTTTATATAATGGATTACATTGATGGATTTTCGTATATTGACCCATCCTTGCATCCCTGGGATGAAACCTACTTGGTCAGGATGGATGATTGTTTTGATGTGTTCTTGAATTCGGTTAGCGAGAACTTTATTGAGGATTTTTTCATCTATATTCATGAGGGAAATTGATCTGAAGTTCTCTTTTTTTGTTGGGTCTTTTCGTGGTTTAGGTATCAGAGTAATTGTGGCTTCATAGAATGAGTTGGGTAGAGTACCTTCTGATTGTATTTTGTGGAATAGTTTGTGAAGAACTGGGATTAGATCTTCTTTGAAGGTTTGATAGAACTCTGCACTAAACCCATCTGGTCCTGGGCTTTTCTTGGTTGGGAGACTATTAATGACTGCTTCTATTTCTTTAGGGGATATGGGACTATTTAGATCATTAACCTGATCTTGATTTAACTTTGGTACCTGGTATTTGTCTAGAAACTTGTCCGTTTCATCCAGGTTCTCCAGTTTTGTTGAGTATAGCCTTTTGTAGAAGGATCTGATGGTGATTTGGATTTCTTCAGGGTCTGTTGTTATGTCTCCCTTTTCATTTCTGATTTTGTTAATTAGAATACTTTCCCTATGCCCTCTAGTGAGTCTGGCTAAGGGTTTATCTATCTTGTTGATTTTCTCAAAGAACCAGCTCCTAGATTGGTTGATTCTTTGAATTATTCTTCTTGTTTCCACTTGGTTAATTTCACCCCTGATTTTGATTATTTCTTGCTGTCTACTCCTCTTGGGTGAATTTGCTTCCTTTCGTTCTAGAGTTTTAGGTGTGTTGTCAAGCTGCTAATGTGTGCTCTCTCTAGTTTCTTTTTGGAGGCACTCAAAGCTATGAGTTTTCCTCTTAGAAATGCTTTCAATGTGTCCCATAAGTTTGGGTATGTTGTGGCTTTATTTTCATTAAACTCCAGAAAGTCCTTAATTTCTTTCTTTATTCCTTCCTTGACCAAGGTATCATTGAGAAGAGTGTTGTTTAGTTTCCACGTGTGTGTTGGCTTTCTATTATTTATTTTGTTATTGAAGATCAGTCTTAGACCATGGTGATCTGATAGGGTGCATGGGACAATTTCAATATTTTTTATATGTTGAGGCTTGTTTTGTGACCAATTATGTGGTCAATTTTGGAGAAGGTACCGTGAGGTGCTGAGAAGAAGGTATATCCTTTTGTTTTAGGATAAAATGTTCTGTAGATATCTGTCAGATCCATTTGTTTCATAACCTCTGTTAGTTTCACTGTGTCCCTGTTTAGTTTCTGTTTCCATGATCTGTTCATTGGTGAAAGTGGTGTGTTGCAGTCTCCCACTATTATTGTGTGAGGTGCAATGTGTGCTTTGAGCTTTACTAAAGTATCTTTAATGAATGAGGCTGCCCTTGTATTTGGAGCATAGATATTCAGAATTGAGATAGTTCCTCTTGGAGGATTTTACCTTTGATGAGAATGAAGTACCCTTCCTTGTCTTTTTTGATGACTTTGGGTTGGAAGTCAATCTTATCAGATATTATAATGGCCACTCCAGCTTGTTTCTTCCTACCATTTGCTTGGAAAATTGCTTTCCAGCCTTTCATTCTGAGGTACTGTCTATCTTTTTCTCTGAGATGAGTTTCCTGTAAGCAGCAAAATGTTGGGTCCTGTTTCTGTAGCCAGCCTGTTAGTCTATGTCTTTTTATTGGGGGAGTTGAGTCCATTTATATTAAGAGATATTAGGAAGAAGTAATTGTTGCTTCCTTTTATTTTTGTTGTTAGAGTTGGTGTTCTGTTCTTGTGGCTGTCTTCTTTTATGTTTGTTGAGGGATTACCTTCTTGCTTTTTCTAGGACATGGTTTCCGTCCTTGTATTGTTTTTTTTTTTCTGTTATTATCCTTTGAAGTGCTGGATTCGTGGAAAGATAATGTGTGAATTTGGAATACTTTGGTTTCTCCATCTATGGCAATTGAGAGTTTGGGTGGGTATAGTAGCCTGGGCTGGAAATTGTGTTTTCTTTGTTTCTGTATAACATCTGTCCAGGCCCTTCTGGCTTTCATAGTCTCTGGTGAAAAATCTGGTGTAATTCTGATAGGCTTGCCTTTATATGTTACTTGACCTTTTTCCCTTACTGCTTTTAGTATTCTATCTTTATTTAGTGCATTTGTTGTTCTGATTATTATGTGTCGGAAGGAATTTCTTTTCTGGTCCAGTCTATTTGGAGTTCTGTAAGCTTCTTGTATGTTCATGGGCATCTTTCTTTAGGTTTGGAAAGTTTTCTTCTATAATTTTGTTGAAGATATTTGCTGGTCTTTGAGTTGAAAATCTTCATTCTCATCTACTCCTATTATCCATAGGTTTGGTCTTCCCATTTTGTCCTGGATTTCCTGGATGTTTTGTGTTAGGATCTTTTTGGATTTTGTATTTTCTTTGATTGTCGTGCCAATGTTCTCTATGGAGTCTTCTGCACCTGAGATTCTCTCTTCCATCTCTTGTATTCTGTTGCTGATGCTCGCATCTATGGTTCCAGATTTCTTTCCTAGGGTTTCTATTTCCAGCGTTGCCTCAATTTGGGTTTTCTTCATTGTCTCTACTTCCCTTTTTAGGTCTTGGATGGTTTTATTCAATTCCATCACCTGTTTAATCTGGTTTTCCTGCAATTCTTTAATGGATTTTTGTGCTTCCTCTTTAATGTCTTCTACCTGTTTATCAGTGTTCTCCTGCAATTCTTTAAGGGATTTTTGTGCTTCCTCTTTAATGTCTTCTACCTGTTTAGCAGTGTTCTCCTGCAATTCTTTAAGGGATTTTTGTGCTTCCTTTTTAATGTCTTCTACCTGTTTATCAGTGTTCTCTATTTGTTTGAGTGTATTAAAGTCCTTCTTGATGTCCTCTACCATCATCATGAGATATGCTTTTAGATCTGGGTCTAGCTTCTCCGGTGTTTTGGGGTGCCCTGGACTGGGTGAAGTGGGAGTGCTGGGTTCTGATGATGGTGAGTGGTCTTGGTTTCTGTTAGTAAGTTTATTACATTTACCTTTCGCCATCTGGTAATCTCTGGGGTTAGTTGTTCTCGTTGTCACTGTTTAAATATTGGAGCAGACTCTGTGTTCCACTCACCAGAAGTCTCAAGTTCCTGTGGCAGGTGTCGTGGGTAGCTGGCGTGTGTCAGCAGACCCTGTGCCCTAGCTACCCTGGCGCGGGTCAGACAGGGAGAGGCTTGTGGCCCCACTCAGGCCGGTTTTCTTCTTCCCAACTAATGCAGTCTCAGGTCCCGCGCGCAATTGGATTGGAGAAGAAGCTGTGTTCCACTCACCAGAAGTCCCAAGATCCTGTGGCGGGTGTTGTGGGTAGCTGGCGAGTGTCAGCCAACCCTGCGCCCTAGCTACCCTGGTGCTGGTCCGAGATTTGTTTTCATTGTTTGCAAAATCATGTGTTTCCATTTCTTTTCCATTTTTGTCTCTTGGTCTGAACATTTTTATTTTACCTTCTCCTACCTTTATCTGTATGTTTTAATGTTTCATTCATACTAATCAATTGTGAGATATTTAATGTTTCATGAAAAATTTTCTTTTCAGTGTATGTGGGGCCTTGTTAGGGAATAATTGGCTGTTGTCAGTCACATTGTAGAATCCCATTACTGTAACTTTGATATTTCTGGAGTTCTTCTGAAAACAAAATAAAAACAGTGAGTATAACCACAGAAACTATATAATAATGTGACTTGAATGAATGTGAATAATAATTTCTTGCAGACAGTATGAATTAATATCTACAATTGCTATGGTACTAGTGTGATGCTTAGGACAGGAAAAGCAAGCTTGCACTACCAGCTGCAGTTCCTATAACCACCTTGACAGTGCCACAGAGCCTCTACCTGCTTTATGACTTGCTGCTGAATTTCAAGAGACACAGAGTACAGAGAGGTGAACTGTGTTGTGCAATGGACTTCACTCTCTCCAGGTCAAATGAACTAGCAAATGATCAGGATTATGAAAATTCAAAAGATGGAGTTAGATTATGTAAAATAGCCAAGTCTTGATGGTAAATGTGGGGGCACTTCATATAATAATATATGATGCTATATATATTTTTAAGTGCCTACATCTCTATATTTTAAAGAAGCTTTTGTTTAGCTGCATGGCATGTTCTTCAGTCACAATTTTCTAGCAGTCTGAAGACAAAATTTAAAAACTAAAGAATAAATAGAAAATGGAAAAAAAGGAGTTTTCCAGTATGTAGAGCTATTGTAACATGCTTTCTTCATAAAAAGGAAGTAAATAAATTGATCATAGGAGTAGTAGGTAAATATAAATTACTACAAATTCATGTGCACAAGGACTCAAGAGCTTGATAGCTAGGCCTGCTTGGTGGAAAGTGGAAACTGGCTCCTCTGGGTTATCCTCTAATTTCCACATTTCCAAAAAGGTGGTATAATGAACTCTGGTATTAACACATGCATATGCATTTGACCCCAAACCTAGGACAATAAATAAATAAATAAATACACAAGTTTAAAAAACAATTAGAGAAATTATATGTAAATTCCGGTGAGCTCATGTTTGAAGCTGTTCCTGGGTAAATATGAGCAAGCTTTTACTTACCCTAGATTGGGAACTTAAAACAGGAATGTGGTTAAGGGGTTACTTATTGCCAGGTCATTCATGGCTGTGTAAGGGGAGGTCTGACACAGTTCCTGTCCCTGGAGCATTGCCAGGCTATTGATCCCCATCAGCCCCACATATGCTAGACAAACATGCCATAATAATTGAAACAGATGCAACTTTTAGGAATGAGGAGTGAGGATGGTCACGAGGCTGTGAAGGATGAGGAACAAGAACTCCACTTGAGCTTTAGGGCGATGGGAAAACTGCTAGGCAACATAACTACAAGGGCCATAAAAGCGTACAGGTTCATTTGTAGAAACAGCTTGAATTCCCAAAATACAATTCACAGACCACGTGAAGCTCAAGTAGAAGGGAGACCAAAGTGTGGATGCTTCCGTCCTTCTCAAAAGGGGGACCAAAATACTCACCACGGGATAAAGTGAGGAGCAGAGACTGAAGGAAAGGTCATCCAGAGAGTGCCCCACGTTGGGATCCATATATATATATATATATATATATATATATATATATATATATATATATATGGGTTTGGTGTATATATATATATACACCAAACCCAGACACTATTGCAGTTGCCAGGTAGTTCTTGCTGACAGGAGTCTGATATAGCTGTCTCCTAAGAGGCTCTTTCAGAGCCTGGCAAATACAGAGGCAAATAAATGCTCACAGCTAACCATTGTACTGAGCATGATGTCCCCAATGGAGGAGTTAAAGAAAGGACTGAAGGACCTGAAGAGGTTTGCAACCTATAGGAAGAAAAACAAAATCAACCAACCAGATCCCACGGAGCTCCCAGGAACTAAACCACCGACCAGAATATATATGGAACGTTCCATGGCTCCAGCCACATATGTAGCAGAAGATGACTTTGTCAGACATCAATGGGAGGAGAGGCCATTGGTCTTGGGAAGGCTCCATGCCCCAGTGTAGAGCAATGCCAGAGTGGGGATGTGGGAGTGGGTGGGTGATTGGGTGAGCAACCTCATAGAAACAGGGAGAGGAAGGATGAGATAGGGGGTTTCTAGATGGGAAAGGAGACAACGTTTGAAATTTAAATAAATAAAATATCCAATAAAAATGTTTTTTTAAAAAGGAAATAAATAGTTCATTGCTAGGCTTGACCATGAATTTGGAGTCATGAGGAGACACATATACACTCTGGTCCAAAGGCTGCTTCATTAATTAGCCAGTGTGAACTTGGGGAAATCAAGGATAGATAGTTAAAGTGGTCTCAAGGAGAAAAGGTATGGATAGAGATAATAGGAATTTATGTATGATTTAGGAATGAATAATATTAGAAGGAGAATACTTGAGGGTATGGAATTTCTAAGATAAAGAAACAATGATTAAAAATTAAAAGATGATATAAAATCATATAAAACGTTAGTAATTTGTTCTCCCAGCTATTTGAAGTATTGGAGATGATAATGCCCGAAAAGATATTAGAGAGAGATAACCATTTTACTGTACCAGGAAGCCACAAGAGCTATATCCAGCTACCAGTGAAGAAAAGTCTGTGTAAACATATAAGGAAACACTTTGTGTTTATTTTCTCTTCTAAGGAAATGGGGGCTTGGTCTATTGTTCTGCGACTCAGAGAATTTATGTAAATCTAAGAATTTTTAATGATTATTAACAATGATCAAAGCCTTCATGATGTACCTTTAGTAAATAAAAGACTGGGTTCTGGTTTTCTTTGGTTTTTAAGATGATTAATAATTAAGCTAAAGAATAAAGAATGGTGAGAATTACTAGGGAACAACATGAAATAGCAGCTTGCATCTACTACTGAATCAGCGCCATTCCCATTCCTTCCTTTCACAGGAACCTCCTCACACTGAGGCTGGAACTCAGTAACTTATAGAAACAAAAATTATTCAATTACAGCTGCATCACCAAAGCTGACTCCATCATGACTAAAGGTTCATGAAAGTTAACTTGCTGGAAGAAGGAGACTGTCTCTTTCGGTGAGCTCAGTTGTTTTAATTTGTTTCTATAGCAATTTTCTGTTTCTTTTGGTTGTTTGGTGGGTATCAGACTATTTTGGATGGTTTGACTGCTGAGACTCTTCTTTGAAGTTCAACTTGTCTCAGACTATCTTTCAGATGCCCTTACTGTTTATAGATGTTTGGGAAGTACTTAGGGAACCTGTTCAGTACCAGGAACTTCTTGAAGCTTTTGAGTTCTTTAATTCAAGTATTTGATCTTTCCTGTAGCACGTTTTCCCTCTTTCTTAGAACATCCCATGTATTTCAGAGGTTCCCTTCAAGAAAGAAAGGAATAGCTATAATACAGCACAGACAAAAATCTCAATACAATCTAAGGGTCACATTTTCTCATACAATTGTAATAATGCCCTTGAGTTCTTATATTATGGTTTGAGAAAGACCCTTGACTTTCTGCATGTACTCATATGTGAGTGTGTATTTGTATGTATACTCATCTGTGTTTCTGTGCAACAAATAGGTTCACTTACAAGTATAAATATAGAAGCCACTGGACAACTTTTAGTGTCATCCTTTAGGTACTATCCTTTTTATTTTTACAAATATCTTTAATTCTTCAATAATTTAATAGGATATATTTTGATAATATTCACTCCCAAATCCTCTGTGTCTGCTACTCCTTCCAGGACCACTCCCATCTTCCTAACATACTCCAAATTTCCTGTGAGCTTTTTTCTTTTTTATATATTTAATAAACCATCCAATCTAAATGGTGCAGGTCATATAGAGCATGGTTCACCAATTCTATATCCTTGAAGAAAACTAACTTCCCTTACTCTAGAAGCTATCAATTGTCTATAGTTCTTCAGTTATGAGTAGGAAATAATAAACTCCTTTCTATGCTAGAATGTTGTGAATGATGTTGTCTTGTTATGTGTACAGGTCTTGTGCAAGCAGCCACAGCTTCTCTGAATTTAGGAGTTCAAGATACGACTTAATCCAGTTATCCATTACCTCTCACTCTTATTTGAGTATCTTGTAAAACGTATTAGAAAAATGTATCTTTATACAATCTTTCTGTTTGGCTCCCTACCTAGAGCAGCCATCTTGTTATACCATCTGTCTGTTCGGCTCTATGCCAGGAGCCACAGATATTAATTTTATTGATACCTGTTATAATATCTATCTATTGAGCTCTCTACCTGAAACTACAGACATTATTAATTAATACCTGTTTATATTAGGTAATTATCACTGTCTCTCTCCTTGGAATGAGTGACTAATTTTCCCTATCTTAGTTCCAAACCTTAGGCAAAATTCCCCATGTGATTCGTACCAAATCTATATATAAAACTATCCTCAAAGCAAGTAATCCCAATATTATAAATTCACAGTTAAATCAATATCTACCCTAAAATGTAGACTTTTTCCTCCTCATTCTCCTGACTGAGACCAGCCTGCAATCCCCACAGCAGGGAGCCTCAGAGTCTGCTTTCCTTGTTTCAATTCTGAGCATTAGTTCACATGACTCATCTCAGTGCTACCCAGCTACTCACTTTAAAAAATCTTAAATTCTAGTTGATTCTTGCCTAATAGGTTGGGTTACCACCTGTTGCTGGAAATATGCAGGTCACTATCATTCCTGCCCCATGCTTCAAAACCCCCATGGCCTTGTGGTGCACATCTGGCAAATCCATGCTTTGCTGCCTTAACCTTTCTCTCTAGAACCCAGTTGAACCATCATGTAAAGGAAAACATCTCATAAACTTAGTTCAGAAAATATGTTAACTCAATAGCTGGGCACAACAAGAATCCTAATCCTGTAAGCCTTGTTAAATCTAAATCCTCAATGAGATAAGAACTGGCTGGTGAGAAGGCTGATGCTACTAGTAGCTACATCTTTCCCTCTCACTATCCTTGTCCAAAAGGCCCCTAACTCTCTCCTGCTTTCTCTCTTCCTCTGTCCAATCCAGAAGTACCACCTACTCACCCAGTGATTGGTCCCTTTATTCATTCAGAAGAAGGTACACAAGAAATCACCTGAGTACATGACTCATTCCTTGTTCCAGACAACTCCTCCTGGGAAAACACAATTAACATCAAAATACAGGGAGCACCAGGGACATCCACAACAACTAAAAAATGTGAACATAATACTATAAGAAGTGTTACAAAGGCATAAATACTATGTCCAATTTTCTGAGGAACCGCCAAACTGATTTCCAGAGTGGTTGTACCAGCTTGCATTACCACCAGCAATGTAGGTGTGTTGCTCTTTCTCCATATCCTAATCAGTATCTGCTGTCACCTGTGTTTTTGATCTTAGCCATTCTATCTGGTGTGAGACGTAATATCAGGGTTGCTTTGATGTTCAATTCCCTGAAGATTAAGGATGTTAAATAAGCTGGTACAGCCACTCAGGAAATCAGTTTGGTGGTTCCTCAGAAAATTGGACATAGTACTGACTGCAAACCCAGATATACCACTCCTAGGCATACACCCAGAAGATGCTCCAACATGTTTTACTATGTTCATAGCAGCATTATTTATAATAGCAAGAAGCTGGAAAGAACCCAGAAGACCCTCAACAGAGGAATGGATATAGAATGTATGCTACATTTACACAGTGTCATACTACTCAACCAAATATTAAGAGCAATTTATGAACTTATGAAATCCTCAGTCAAATGGATGGAACTAGAAAATATCATCCTGAGTGAAGTAACCCAATCACAAAAAACACACATGGTATGCATTCACTGGTAAGTGAATGTTAGCCCAAAAGCTTGGAATGCCCAAGACACAATGATCACATGAATCTCAAGAAGAAGGAAGACCAAAGTGTGAATATTTTAGTCCTTCTTAGAAGGAGGAACAAAATAACCTTGGGAGGAGATACAGAGACAAAGTGTGGAACTGAGACTGAAGGAAAGGCAACCCAGAGACTGCCGCACCTGGGGATCCATCCCATATTCAATCACCAAACCCAGATACTATTGTGGATGCCAAGAATTATTTGATGACAGGAAGCTATTATAGCTGTCTCCAGAGGGGCTTTACCAGTGCCTGACAAATAAAGAGTTAGATGCTTTCAGCCAACCTTGAACTGAGCACAGGGTCCCCAGTAGAGGAGCTAGAGAAAGGACCCAAGGACCTGAAAGGGTTTTCAGCATAAATAGACTGATTAAGGAGAGCTCAAGAAAAGGCCCTACTCAGAGGAAATTAAAATAAAATTCACTTGGAATTTTAGGATGAAGTTGAGGTCTACTGTTAGTAATTCAACATTGGAGAAATGACTTATGTTTGTAAAGTATTTTAAATGAACGTCATATGGAAGCACACTCTTCCAACCTTTTCATCCTCTTTCAACTCAGTAATTCCAAGTTCTATTCTTACATTTAATACTCTAAAAATAATTTTAAAGTCTCAGGACAGAATAATAGCCCAAAAGGCATATTTCTCCCTTATTTATCTATAATTTAAAAGAAAGTCACTGAAAAAAATGCTTCTAGAAATTGACCATAAATTGTGAATGTTTCGATGAATTTTACACATTAAGACTATTGTAATGGTATAACCCATTATTACTGACAAATCTATGATTAAGAATGTCTCTAAGATTTCAGGAGTGTTGTGTGTGTGTGTGTTTTAAATTTTTCTGCTTCCATTGCTAACCAAATAAAAATCATTTTAAAGAACCAGAAATTTCATGTGAGACTTTTAGAAATAACTCCTACATGTAAAGTCTGTGTTTCCTTTGTCTACTCTTTGATATGATTTCTCCTTAGAATAGAAAATTGTAAAGCACCATTTGGCTTTGTTTTCATGACTGATCTAAGAGAAAACCTAGATATACTCAACTTACAAAAACAAATGCAATTGATTTTTCTTTCTCAACTGTTTTCTATTTACATAATATAATTGACTTTCTCATTAGTCAGGTTGACCTTAATGTTCTTCTGTGTCATACTGCATTAATAATTTGTAGAAACAGATTACACTAGCAGGGAATTCTATCCTTCCAAACCTAATCTCTTCAGACTTTTACAATAGTGTAAATGGTTTTTAATTACATTGACTACAAACCTTGAAAAGTTTTTTTTAATTTTTTCTTAAAATTTTATTTGTATATAATCTCAAAGAAATGCATGACAAAATTATTGTTCAATATAAATTTGAGTAAAAAGGCATAGAATCAAAACATTTGTTTTTAGAAGTAAATGAAATTAATACACCATAAAGAATTACAGACAAAATTTACAAGAATTTTTTATATTTTTCTTTTTGCCTAGTAAACACAAATATACATATTCATTGTAACATGCTTAGCTGAATGAGCTCCACAAAATCAATATGTCAATGGTAATCCTTGAGTTTCCAAGTATTTCTCAGAACATCTGGGAGAGTGGAAATCTTGTATATGGCAAATTCAATTCATGATCATCCTGGATTAATATCTAAGCCTGGGAATTGGTGAATGCTTAATCTTCACATTTAATTATGTAAACTTGTAATGATTAGGGTTTATCACAACAATTAACAACAGTTGCCCAGAAAATGTAGGGAAGAAAAATGACATAAATTCTCAGATTAGCATTTTTTTTTCATTTTGGAATTAAATTTTGCAAACTATGGGATAGTTCTACCCATAGATAGATAAATTGCACAAGATTTCTTTTTCAAGAAACTTTTCATGGAAATTTAAATTTGACCTACCAGAGATTTTTGAATGTTTTGAAACTCAATTTATTTCATGACTTCATTAATTTAAGTCAAAATAGCCTAGTTCTAAAGAAATGAAAGGCTCATATCTTGACTGATAAAAAATATAGCACAATGTAACAAACAGATAATTGAATGTATTGAGTTTGTCTTAGGCAGGATCTTGTTGTCTTGCTCCTATTTGTGTTTTCATTTGTACCAAAATTTAATAGAAAGAGATTTAATTTTTTATTAGATATTTTCTTTATTTACATTTCAAATGTTATCCCCTTTCCTGGTTTCCCCTGCCAAACCCCCCTATCTCATATTCCCTTCTCCTGATAACCAACCCAGCCACTCCTTCCATGTCTTGGCATTCCCTATACTGCAGCATCTAGACTTCCCAGGACCATGGGCCTTTCCTCCCATTGATGTCCGACAAAGGCATCCTCTGCTACATATGTTGCTGGAGGCATGAGTCCCTCCATGTATCCTCTTAAAGACATTTAATTTATATGTACATGACTATAACCTAACAAAAATTGGAAGATTCTTAGTTTCATAAAAAATTGTTTATCCACATCTTTTATCAATTAGTCAACACATGAGTGAAAGAATAATGGACAGATCTGTACATGTTTGGTCTTGTAGAATGCAATGCAAGTTGTAATTATGAGAAAGCAATTCTATGTATTCTATGGATTTGCAACTCAAAACAGTGATGGTTGCTGAGGAGAGCAACCAGAGAATGAGTCCATAAATTATTATGAACTGGAAGAGAGATAGCAGATAAGGGAGCCTTACCAAAAGCAGAGAACTTTCTGAGTGGATAGAAGCTGAGAGTAGAATGTTGGTTACTGGATGTAAGAGAGATTAGAAACTGGAAGGGATGGTAAAAATCAATGAAAACAGCTACAGAACATGAAAGCTTAGTGTATTGCTATACAGAGGGATGAGTACAGATAACAGCAATATACTGTTTCTTTCAGAAAATTGGCACAGAACCAGCAGGGTGGCTCATAGAGCTCCCAGCCTCAAAAATAAGTTCCATCCCCAAGGCTCCATCCACAGAGAAGACAGATTCTTGCAAGTTGTTCTCTGATCTCCACATGTGTGCTATGGCACATGCATACACACACACACACACACACACACACACAAAACATGTGCACTCATACACACAAAATAATGGAATAAATATATTTTTCTAAAAGATAGAATTAAAGGATTTTAGATTTATTTATCACAAAGACATCATAAAAATTTGAGGGGATATAGATGTTTTATTTGCCTTTAAAACTGTACATTGTGTACATGTGACAAAACAATATATAGTTCTCCATGCATAAATTATCAAAAATTTTGTTTGTTTAGTTTCCTTATTTGTGGTTCTGTCATAATTTTAAAGATCTTCATTTTATTTCAGTGTATTTATATAATGTTTTCTTTGGCAGCTACTTACAAGCAGATATGGATTCTAATTGCTGGCCTTCCTCCTTCTTATCTTTCTTCTCATCCCTATCAAGATTCACCAGCATATATACCAGTTATAGGAGATGCTCTTCCAGATTCATGCCTTGTAGTTTGATGTGGGACCATTTAGTTTGACCAGATCTGTGTGAGCACTCCACTGTAACAGTCTATTGAACCCCTGATGGAGTTACCAGTGGGTACTTAACTGTAGGCAATTAAAATTCTTCCTCATCCCTACCTATTGTCAAATTATTCTTGTGCAGACATGTGTGTATCTGAAGCTGCTATGAGTTTGTGACTGCAATTGGTGCGTTTTAAATTAAAGATAGCATTTTATAGACCCTCTCATTATACTTCCACTCATGTTCTTTCAGATTCATTTTTCTACAATGTTTCCTGATTCTTATAGATAGTGGGATAAGTGATTTGTTTATTACTGGACATCAGTAGTTACCTATCCTAAGCACTTGGTGTGGTCTTGAATCTCTGAAATTACTGCCATTCATTGTAAATTGAAGCTTCTCTGATACTGAAATATGTATATATAATGAAAATATTACTAATGTGGCATACACATTTGGACTAAATTTATTTGATTATGCTTTTAAAGGGTAATCTGAAAGTTAATTACCTTGAACTTTAGTCATCATTTATCTCAAGTTTCTATTTAAATAACTTTATTGTACATTTATGTGCTAAGTTGAAGAGCAGGCTATAAATCTTTTCACTGTTAATATTACAATTTGAGCTTTGGATCATGAAATACTAACATATGCTTCTAAACCACATTTTTGAACTAATTTTATATTTTGCATTTATGTCATTATAAGATTGCATCAAAGCAACAACACACTGCTGAGAGTCAGGGAAGAAAGTCAAGGCAGGAACCTGAGAACAAGTACTGAAACAGAGGCCCTGGATTAATGCTTCTTACTAGCTTATGCCTCATGGCTTGCTTAACCTGTTTTTGTTTGTTTTTAAAAATTACTAATCATTACATGTGTTTTCATCTCAAATGAAATCCCACTTCCCGGTAACCCCTCCACAACACCCCATACCACATCTGCCCTCTCTCCCCTCTGCCCCCTCCCCTTTGCCTCTATGAGGGTGCTCTCCCACCCACCCACTCCCTCCCACCCCATAGCTCCAGCAGCCCTCTTCGTTGGGACATCAACTCCATAGGACCAAGGGCCTCCCCTCCCATTGATGTCTTATAATGCCATCCTCTGCTACATATGTATTTGGAGCCATGGATTCCTCCCTGTATACTCGGTGGTTGGTGATCATGTCCCTGGGAGCACTGGGTGGTCCAGGCAGCCAACATTGTTCTTCCTATGGTGTTGCAATCCCCATCTGCTCCTCCAGTTCTGCCAGCTTCCCCACTGGAGTTCCTGAGCTCACTCTGACAGTTGGTTCCAAGCATCCACATCTGCATTTGTCAGTTGCTAGCTGAACCTAAGAAGGAACAGCCACATCAGGTTCCTGTCAGCAAGCTACAAATAGTATGTATCTGCACGTGGGACAGTCCCTGGATGGCCCTTTCTTCAGTCTCTGCTCCATTTTTGTCTCAGTTCTTCCTTTGGACAGGAACGTTTCTCAGTTAAAAACTTTGAGATTGATGGGTGAGCCCATCCCTCGAC
Source organism: Mus caroli (assembly GCF_978045245.1). NCBI lineage: Eukaryota > Metazoa > Chordata > Mammalia > Rodentia > Muridae > Mus > Mus caroli. The sequence goes on along the minus strand of NW_028227259.1, from coordinate 63,391,534 downwards.
TGGGGGCCATGCCTCTCTACTGGAGTTGGTCTCTACAGGTTCTACCTCCTCTTCTCTGTGCATTTAGGCTAAAGTTAATATCTATCATGTAGCACAAAGTTACCAATAGTGAGAATGTCTCCAAGAGAAGTAGGTCTCCCACGATAACTGCCTTACACACTTCTGTACAGACCAAGAATGTAAAAAATTCTCTCAATTAAGATTTCATCTTCCCAGTCATGTCTAAGTTTGTGTCAAGTTGACAAAAAGCAAGCAAAACAAATCCAATGGCCAGTTTAATACACAAACACATCACTGATTTAACCATTAACTTTCCTTTCTCATTCATCCAAAAGATCTCATATTAATTTCTCAGTCTAAACCTATTATAGCTTTTAAAATCCTGCAGGCTTTATAGTAAATACTTTCAAAAATTGTCTGCTGAAAACAAAGATTACAAATTTCTGAAAATCTCTAAAATGTGTAAAAAAAAAAGTCTCTAAAGTGTCCAAAATCTCTCAACTGTAGACTCATGTTAAATAAACAATCAATCAATCAATCAATCAATCAATAAATATAAAAAGTACTACTCCCTACTCTAAGAAACAACCAGGAAATAGTTACATTCAAATAAAAGCAAACCCGAGGTCTATCATAGTCTTAGTTTTCTAGGATTTAAAATCTTCTGGTGTACAAAGGGACTGACTAGCTCCAGTTCTGTATCTGTGCCAACCACATGTATTTGTTCCATAGGCTCAGGCTACCTACCTCCTTTGATACCTGGTGATCCCTTGTAATCATCCCATTGGATGAATAACTCATTGGAATCTTCACTGCAATTGGACTGTACCTTGATACATAGCCTTTCTTGGGAGCCCTTTAGGGACTTTGACATTACCACATGGTGCCAAATCTAAAATTATCTCACAGCATCCTGCAATCTTATGGCTTCTATTTCAATGGAGTCTGGATTTTAAGCAATAGTTTTTCCTGGTTTCTCATGGTACCAAGCTTCAACATCTCTCCACAAGTCCGTCAGACCTCACAAATAGACTATGTGGGAAAATTTCACATATTCCCAAGTTCAGCAACAACCACAAAGTACAGCCTGGGCCACATCTGAACTATATTTCAATTTGTTGACCCAGAGGAAATATTTTCCCAAAAGATTTTGTTTAAAACATGCTATTTACTTCTGAATCATTGCTGATTCATCAGTCCCAGTGAATCATTATTATAGGTTCCATTAAATGAAAGTTTTCCCTTAATATTTCTGCTCTTTTGTTTATCACAGCAGATTCTTCAATCTCAGCTAACAAGATCCACAGATTATTGATTGAAAATATTCAGTTTTCTGGATAGAATATCTTCCCTCTGAAATTTCAGATGGCAGGATCCATTGTCTCTGCAGCTTTTAGTATAATCTTCCTTATGTTTCCAAAATAGTTCATCCAGGTCTGAACATTAAATGTTTTTTCTAACCTAAATTTACAAACAGTTTTCATTATCTTCCCAAAACATCGTCAGGTCCAGCACACACAGATAAACATTTTCAATAATGTGTTGGGATACAAAAATTAACAGAAAACTATCATTGGACAAATGAGAAAAATACTGAAAAGGAAAACATGCAAATTGTACTATTCGCAATAGCCTCAAAAATATTTTGGGTCTGTTTTTGTTTGTTTGTTTGTTTGTTTGTTTTCAAGCTATTGGGTTTTTGTTGTTGTTGTTTTGTTTGTTTGTTTGTTTGTTTGTTTTGGACAAAGACAGGGGTTCTTTGGGTAGCACTGGCTTTCCTGGGATTCCTCAGTCTATTCAGAGATCCATCTGCCTCTGTTTCCTGAGTGCTGGGGTTAAAAATGTGTACCACCACCCCAACATCGTTTTTAACAGAAATAAAAAAAAGAACAATCTTAAATTCATATGTAAACGTAAAATACTCAGAATCATTATTACAGCAGATCTCAGAAAAAGGCATTACGCTAGAGGTGTACTATACCCGACTTCAAGGTACATGATGGAGAAAGAGTAGTAAAAACAGCATGTTACTCTCACAAAAGCAGACACATAGATAAATGAAGTTGAGTAAAGAATTTTACAGTTATAGCCTGGCCTCTATTTCTAGCCACTATCTACTTTCTTTTTTACTCCCACTGGCACTCAAATTCTCCATACCTTTTCTATCATGATGAACTCCAACATGTAAAATCGTGAACCAAACACATCTTTCCTCCATCAACCTGTTTCTGTTAGACCTTTCAGTCTCAGTCATAGGAGACTAACAGCAGCAATCTATGCAAACAGTTTTTCTTCTGCAGCTCTACGAAGTGAGGTCTATGCTAAATAACAACGATAGGGAATTTTAAAGCAAATAGAAAAGACTGAAAACACGGACAGGAGCTTTATAACTTGAAAAATGCACACTGAACTGCAGAGTCCTGTCAGAGAGAAAGCTTAGCGTGTATGAGGCTCTGTATTTAATTTTCAATACACATACATACAGACACACAGATTAACTGGATATGCATATGTACAATCTCAATCACAAATAATTATTCCCTTCTCTCCATCTTCTACGTAAAAGCTTTACGAAAAATGGTCTTTAGAATATCGCCAACATCTATAACTATCTAGGCAAGGGTGATGTAAACAGGTCTGTTATTACTGGTAGTGAGAATGAGCACACTCATGCAGGGAAATCCACTATTTCTTCATCTCCCTTAAAAAACCTGACCTGTATGTACTCGGTAGTCAGGTGTTTCTCAATTTTTATAAATGGGATGGCCATGTCATTTAGTCCATATCCAGTAAGTTCTTTCTATTTCAGCAGCTTTTAGAGTTTGTGCTTGGGGTTTAATAATAAAAAAAAAAAAAAAAAGAAAAGAAAAGAGGGGGAAAAAGCTGAATAATATAAGGCTGGCGGCCTGTTTGCTGGGGCAGTCTCTCTGCTAGTCCTCCAGACTCAACCCAAATTCCCTGCTACTCCATCCCCACCTGTTCTAACTCCAGACTCTGCTTCTCATTCTCATCCCTTCCTCTGCCCTTGTGAACTTCCCAGTGTTTCTGCCCCAGCTCTAGCTACAAGCTCTTTATCAAAAGCCACATTCCTTTCTCATAGTGGGAGAGCCTCCACAGCTTCCTCACTTGGAACCAATCAGCAGCAGACCTATGCCCATAGTGTTGTTGTTAGGCCACATTGAGAGCTATGTCACCTTCCCCAAGGCAAGTTAATTTTAACATGATAATCTCAGAGAATAATCTTTTGAGGCAAGTGAGGACCCCATAAACTTTTACTGATAGAATGAGGATAATGTGGGCTATAGAAATGATAATTCCACAATTCCACACGTTCTGCTGGCTCCTGCAATTGAATTTAGAGGGACACACCTTCATGGCCAGTTGGTACAGTATGTGTGGGGGTACATTATCCCTACATCTTTGGAGAGTACTTAGACAGGCTGACTCCATGGCAGGCTTTAAATTGGCAGTTCAGGAGTCTAGTCCTAGAGCTCTATTTCCCAGAACTAGGTAAGTCGAGTCTAGTCAGTTACTGGGAAACAAAAACAAACAAACAAACAAACAAACCAAGCAGCCAACAATCAGACAGACACCATCAAAAGCTGACCTGTCCCTCTCAAAGAAACATAGGACAAGACACAAACAACCCAACACAACAAGCACATGTTCCAATGTTCGTTTCAGAAAACAGACACTCAAAACAGAGACACAGGCCGGCACACACACAAGAGGGGATCCCTATAGCTCCAAGTTGGTTCTTGGGTGTGAGGGGTGGTCGCGTTTCCCGGCCAATGCACCAAATGAAAGACCCACAACGTGAGGACTCCCCCACATTCTGACTCAGGAGAGGCGACACCCCAAAATCACCCACAAGAAACAGTCTTGCTGCAAATTGCAAGAGGATTTTTATTCAAGAGCACTCTTGGGCCCACAGTCATACACTACGCAGGGGTAGAAGACCATGGCGCCCCGAGTAGCTGAGTAAGGGGGTATTTAAATGAAGAAACCACAACTCAAGGAGGTGGGGAGGGCATTGTTGGAAAATACCAAAAATACTAGTTAAGAGTCACAAGGAAGTGTAAAGTCACAAATGTCACAAGGAATACCTGGTAATTGTGAGGGTTATTTCTCAAGACAGTTTCTAAGAGCCCCTAACAATCTAAGAGCCCCTAAAGATAGGACATTTGCATTGTAGGTTCCAGTAATGGTCAGGGTGGGTCAGGATGACTTTCTTTGAATGAACACTCTTTGAACCCAGGAAGCGGGTGGGTGGAGGAAGGAATGTCGATATCTGTTTTATGACCAGCACCTGGAGCACTAAGCCACAAAGGCTACACTCCCAAGCCTGGGCCCAAAAGCCTCGAATTTTGTTACTTCTTCAAGAGCATCTTGGCTGCATTATTTGAGTTTTAAAGAGCTCATCCTGTTGTGGATGGCTCCACTGCCTTCCCTGACTAGAATCCTAGACTCATTAAGTGGAGATAGAGACCTGAGCCGCCACATGCATTTATCCCTATCTGTTTTCTGGTTGTAGATGTCCTGGGACCAGCTACTTCAAGATTATGTTGTCTCAGCTCTCTTGCAATGGTTGACACTGATTTGGAAGCTAAAATAAATTTATCCTTCCTTAAATGATTTGTCTAAGCAAATAAGGCTCTTATTTTAAATTTAATTCTGGGAATACAAAAATTGCTATCTTTGTGTGTGTGTGTCTGTTTGATTTAGAATAATTTAAGATATCTTCTACTATGACTCAAATTATTAAAGTTATTTCATTTCTAAATTTCCTCTTTTGGTGTTTGTTTATTTGAGGCAGTTTCTCTCTGCAGCCCCTGTGGTTTTGGAACTTGAAATCTAAGATCTGTCTGCCTCTGCCTCTTGAGTGAGTGCTAAACAACAGTACCTACATATTTTTAAATTTCTCACACGTTAATTTACTATACTAGGGAAACAAAAACATATTTGAGATCTAAGAGATTTAATGATTGCTCTGTCCAGTTTTCATTTCAGCCCCTATGACTAAAGTTACTACATTTGTGTGCCATCAGCCTCAGGTGGACAAAATTTTCTTGTAACTTTGATTCTTTTTAAGGACATGCTGATTTTCTTGTTCTTAGTGTGTAGGTTCTGATGTATAATAATATTACTATTCACTGTAAAACTGACCTGTGTATTTCATTTATTATATATAGTATATAAAATTTTCCACAGGAAAATAAAAGTACAAGAGGGATAACTTTGCTGTAAGAACAAAATGTTAGCCAAGTAGTTTTGCAGAAAATTATGCACATAATGGGTTGGTTTAAAGTTGTATACTCAGCAATTTCTCTCCCTTTTCTTTAGTTAAAATATTAAATGCCTCAATTCTGTTAAGAATGTCACATGTCAAAGACAATGATTGACACATGGGAGTATTTTAAGATTTATAATGATTTTCTCTATTTTTGGAAGTGCTAATACCACTAGGTTATTACCTCACTTTAAGAAAAAAAAAGACATCAGTTAAAGCATGTTGTACTTGTAAAAATATGTACTCCCAGTGTTTCAAGATTATTTTACCTCATTTAGGAATAATCATTTTACTTGTATTGCTACTTAAATCTCTCACTAAGACTTGATTCAACGCAGCCTCTTAGTTTATTCTAGTTCCGATATTTAATAACATGAAAATCTAAAATAGAGTTATTTAACTTTCATACAATTATGCAAAATATAATATGAAATCTATTTAAAAAGAAAATATAAATAAAACTTACATAGTGTCTTTAGATAAGAAATTACATCCCTGATTAGACCAAGTAAGAATGTTACATTGTAAAGTGTTAACATTATGAAATGTAGAACTAGAATTTCACAACTTAACTCCGGAATTTTGACTCCAAAGAAAAAATATAAACAAGCATACACAGAGTTATTAATATATAGAAAGTGACCATGTAGTGTTTCAAATCTATGAATTGAAGTGTATGATAATTTGAGTGATAATGTGTCCCATAGGCTTGTATGTTAGAATCCTTACTTTCAGTTAGTGGCTATTTATGGGGAATTAGGAGGTCTGATCTTGATGGATGAAGCATGGCACTGGAGATAGGTTTTCTGGTTTAAAAAGACTATCCCCATTCTGAGTTAGTTCTCTGCCTCATTCTTGTTGATCAAGAGGGAATGTCTCAGCTGTTCTTGAAACCATCATGGACTCTAATCCTCTTAAAGCAAAGAGCTAAATTAAACCAGTAATTAGGTACTTAGTTTGTGTGCATGTGTGTTTTATAATAACAGTGACTTTTTTTTTGAAATGTGTCAATTGACATAAAAAGACCCAAATTACCAGTTTTATACCACTGTTTATAATTCAATTAAGCACTTCATATAAAGATATTTCTCTGTCAATATGATAAATACAAACAAAATACATGCTGATTATATAGGTAATACAGAATCAGGTATTAATACAAACTCAATAATCTTAGTAGAAGTCTGACTTGGCACTCTCAAAAGGCATTTCATAGTTCCAGTGAAATAATTTATCATGTAAAAGCAATTGCTGAACAAATCTGATGACCTAAGTGCATCACAAAGAAACCTCAGTGGAAAGTAAATTACAATGCCCTATAATTTCTCTCTGCATGATATCATAGCATGCACACAACATGAAATGAACATAACCATATTTAACTATATCACACATACCTACTAAGTGGTAGTCACTAAATTGTAAACATCCTATGAGAAATGTAACTCTAGTGTTAGTCAGATGACTCAGTGGTCAAAGTGGATGATTTGAAATATGAGGGCCTGAAATCTGATCTAAAGCACTCACATAAATGCTAGGCATGGTGGTGCACATTTTCAATTCAGTTCTATGAAGATAAAGACAAGTGGATCTGGAGGAACTACTGACCAGAGTGTCTAGTTAAAATAGTGATCTCAAGTCAACAAAAGACCCTTACTCAAAGAAAATCAGTAGAGAGCAATAAAAGGAAACACCGATGTTCACTTCTTGCCTGAGCATGTGCACATGAAGTACACAACACACATATACACACACACACACAAAGAGAGAGAGAGAGAGAGGGGGGGGGAGAAGGAGAGGGAGAGAGAGGAGAGAGAGAGAGAGAGAGAGAGAGAGAGAGAGAGAGGAGGGGGAGAGAGAGAGGGAGACAGAGAGAGAGAGAGAGAGAGAGGGAGGGAGATGGGGAGAGGGGGGGACGGGGAGAGAGAGAGGTAGAGAGAGGGGGGGGAGAGGGAGAGGGAGAGAGAGAGAGAGAGGGAGAGAGGGAGGGAGAGGGAGAGAGAGAGAGAGAGAGAGAGAGAGAGAGAGAGAGAGAGAGAGAGAGAGAAGGAGAGGGATTGGGAGACTGAGATGGAGACGGAGACAGAGAAAAACAGAGATTCACAAGTCTAAAAGTTACTGATATAATGAATTTATAGTCACTCACCTTTAAGGAATCCGAAAATAAGTAGAATCAATCATTGAAATGATTGTTAATACCAGACACTGGTAATATAAAAAAGACAAAAACGAAAAACAAAAAAACAAAATCTTGCTTATACAACTATTTGTGTTAATGAGGTAAGGTCACCTCATGAATCCAATAAACTTGTTTAGAATGGAGCTTTTACTTGTTGGAAATAAGAAATAGTTTTTCATTTGATCTTATTCAATAGATTATTAACTCCCCAAAGAGGCTTTTAAAGGAGGCACTTTACACAGCTGCCTAACAAGCAAAGATAACAGACTTTCCCAGGAGTGTAAAATTTATACAACTGAATGTTTGTATATATGGAGCACATTAGTCTCTCTTTCTGATAAATGTGGCAGAATATCATCTGAAACTTGATCTTAGTCCATAGCATGCCTCATCAATATGGTTTCTGAAGAAAAGACTTGTATCTTCTGTTTAGTAGAATTCTTAGGAGTCACTAACATTTACTTAAAAAATATCACAAATCAGATTACTTAGATATAGTTTTTGAAATAAATCAGTTGTTTAACACAGTGAGTTAATATCACACTGAATTGTTGGTTTTTCCTGAAATCAGTGTTGTTCTCTCCTCCATAAAACACAGATCTGCAGAAATCTCAACGTGTGCATTGTCCTCCAACAAGAAGAATTTTAAGAGCAACATTAAACTTCTTTTAAAACTGGCCAGTGAGAAATCAGTGAAATGATTAGAATCAAACTGTAGCCAAAGATTGCTAAAGTGTTTGTGAAATTACAGGAAATGTGTTCATGGTCTGATTAGAAATATCTGTAGAGGAGTAAACATTCAAATGTTAACTAAGTCTATAAAATAGTTATGAGATTACAGCTGATTTCATTATTTATCTTCATGACATTTACTGACTGAATTTCCTAGTTAAACAAATAGTCCAGTGTTTGCCACTGACTTAAAATATCCTATGGTCTGTTCAGTCTTCATGCCAGAGTGTTAAACTGTTTAAGGAATAAAGCTAAGGCTCCTAAGCTTCCCAACCCCTTTAGGGATCTTCTCCTAGTTCTCATGAGTGGGCTATTTAAGCGGTCATCTTCTGTTTTCTGTATCCTTACTCCCCCCTCCCCTCTAATATCCTGCCCAGCTTACCATTCTCTCTTCTTGATCAAATTGTTTCATGTAAACCTTTGTGATGAATTTGAGAACATATACGTCTATTATTTCTAGAAAAAGAAGTTGTAAACTTGCCATATGCTTCACATAACTGGAAGTGATGGTACTATAACTATACATGATAGTTAAAAAAATAAAATTTTGTAACTCCACCCCCCCACACCCCATAAATGCCAGCAACATATACTTTCTTTTCAGACAGGGCGTCATTGTAGGTCCAGCCGTCCTTGAACTGCCAGCCATCCGCCAACTACAACCTCCTTAGTACTGCATAAGCAAACTTCCATGCCAAAATTCATATTTAGTTTTTTAAGTTAGTGGAGCCATTTAAGTAACAATTTTGTTTGAGCTGAAATGGGCACAATATTTAATTATATTGGCGCTAGAAGTTAATAGGCTACAATTGTATGACTGACTTGGGTAAACCTTTGAAGCAAAAGTGATTCAGAGAAAAGCCGAGGAAAGTCAATAAAATAGTTTTGGGATTACAGCTGATTTCATTATTTATCTCTATGACATTTACTTACCGATTTTCAGTAATAAAAATAAAAACTGTAATATCAGAAACCATGCCATTTCTCTGGTTCTTATAGATATTTCCAATAAATTATTAAGTCAATATTTATTACTAAGTGTACAAAAACATTTATAAATGAATGTATAGACGTTTCCAAATATGTATAAAAGGTTCATATATATTTAGAATTGAGTAAATTCAAGAACATAGCAGTTAATCGATTTAATTATGTGTCATTTCAATGTTCCTTGTTAATGGTCTCAAAAGTTAAATGTATTTCCAAGCAACACTGTGTTTGTTGCATGCCCCTCTCTCTAATTATGGGCTGAATTAATTAACTACTATTAGTTACACTAGTCATACTTTTATTACAGTTAGTTGTGTGAGTCACCTCAAAATTACATGTCATATATTAAAATGTACCTGAAAGCCTATTTCAGAAAACAGTTTAATATAGAAATAAGAAATGTACCTAAAATAAATTTTTAAATGGGAAAATATTCAAAATAATCAACAGTTAAAGTTACATGTACAATGTATTTGGAGTTGTCTTAACTTCTCTGCTTTGAGTCCCCCCCCCCTTTTTTTTGTTTTAGGAAATTCAGCTTCAGCTTTTGATGCAACTGCTGTAAACTGACAGCTAGCATTGACTGAGCAATTCTTTAAATGGTAGATCAATTAGAATATTAACATTCTTTTGAACTCAAAAAGGCTTACACATACATTTTAGATAAAGATCCTACACTGGGAAGATCATTCTGAACAAAGCCCTTCAGTCAGTGTCTTGCAGGGTATAACACTCACACATTTAAACTGTTTCTTAAAATTTTAGTACTTCCAATAATAGTAGAGCTTCTATTTTTAAAAATCAGGAGAGTTTTTGCACATCAAACAAGGATGAAATGCTTTGGATGCTACTTAGAAAAGTATTAATGATACACAGTAAAGTAATCTCCTTACTAAATGGCCTATATCTTATTAATTACTTGTAGTTACAACAGTCATATTTTTATTCCATTTGCATGAATCACTTCAAAATTACATGTCATAAATGAAAAAGCTGGTAAACCCAGCAATTTTAGCTGTTATATTATCAGCACATACAGAATGGGTATTATTCATTCCAAAATACATTTAATCTGTAAAACAGAAGGCAGTTGGGAAAATAATCTGTCCAATATAATGGTTACATTTATATGTAATTTTCTATTATTATTTTTGACTATTTCTATTATTTTTAAAAATTATAATAGAATTACATAATTTCTCCTTCCTTTCCTTCTTCCAAATCCTCAGATGTATGCCCTCATTGCTCTTTTTCTACAAATTCAAGACTTCTTCTTCCATTAATTTTTATTACTTCCATATCTATCTATCTATCTATCTATCTATCTATCTATCTATCTATCTATCTATCTATCTATCTATCCTGCTCGATCTCTTTAATGTTCCTTTCTTATGTTTTCAAAGATGGCAACTTAGTATTTGATACCCAGTGATATAATTTTAGTTGGGAATGTCTAATTTCTCCTCCTCTAGGAAGTCCATAGTTGCCTTTAGTTTTTTTTTTTTTTTTTTTGTGTGTGTGTGTGTGTAGGGTGAGGGTTCTGGAGACCTATCTAAGTGTCTTTGAACTTTGTCCATTGTTGTCCTTGCTCTGCTCACATATAGGCACTCACACTGGCGAGTGTACAGTTTATATTTAAAAGTTAATATTCTCTTTGTAATTTAGTTTTGATTTTGTATTTATTTCATTAATTATTTATTGTCTGTGGACTCACACCTAGACACATAAACAGACATGTCTGCACATGCAAATGTTATTTTGTGCATGCTGTGGTTTGAGGACAATTTTCAAGCATTTGCTCTAACTTACATCATATAAGTATCAGGGATTGAACTGGGGTCAACTAAAATAGTGACAAACATATTTCCCTGGAGACATATTCTTTCCAAATTCCTGGTCCAATACTTCTTAATTTTAATAGCTTGCATCTAGTATGACTGAAATTGTAGCAAAACAGAATCCAAGCATATTAGTACTAATTTTTACGATGAAAATTGGAGAATTCTCCAAATGTTCTATACAACAAATGAATCTATACATTTATTTATTTATTTATTTATTTATTTATTTATTTATTTATTTATTTATTTACTTTTAACTTTGTAACATTTTATTTTTGGAAAACATTCTTTTGCTATTTTAAAAATTGTAAGCTTTAAATTATGTAGTGTTTCATATATATGTATATATGAAATATATATGAATATGTATATATGGAATATATATTGGAATATATATTTGGAAATATATTGAAATTTATAGTTAGAAATATATTTCAATCTATATGGAAACATTAGCTAAAATACAAATATATGTATGTGAGTGTGTATGAAAGTGTGTGTGTGCATAAATTTTATTTTTTGGATATTTTATTTATTTATGTTTCAAATGTTTTCCCCTTTCCTGGTTTGTCCTCCAGAAACCCCCTATCTCACTCCTCTACCCCTGCTTGTATGAGCGTGCTCCCCAGGTACCCACCCACTCCCACCTCACTACCCTAGCATTCCCATATACTGGGGCATCAAACCTTAACAGGACTAAGGACCTCTGCTCCCACTCATGCCAGATCAGTCCATCCTCTGCTACATATGATGCAGGAGCCAGGAGTCCCTCCATGTGTACTCTTTGGTTGGTGGTTTAGTCCCTAAGATCTCTGGGAGGTCTGCTTGGTTGATATTGTTGTTCTTCCTATGGGGTTGCAAACCTCTTCAGTTCCTTCAGAACTTCCCCTCACTCCTCTATTGGGGTCCTAGTGCTCAGTCCAATGATTGGCTGCCACTATCTGCCTCTGTATTTGTCAGGCTCTATCAGAGCCTCTCAGGAGACAGCTATATCAGGCTCCTTTTAGCAAAGGATTTCTTGGCATCCACAATAGTGTCTGGGTTTGGTGTTTATATATGGGATGGATCCCCAGGTGGGGCAGTCACTGGATGGCCTTTTCGTCAGTTTCTGATTTCCACTTTGTCTCCATATTTCCTCCCATGGATATTTTATTCCCCTTGTAAGAAGGACTGAAGCATCCACACTTAGATCTTCCTTCTTCTTGAGCTCCATTTGGCCTGTGAATTATATCTTGGGCATTCCGATCTTTTTGGCTAATATCTACTTATTGGTGAGTACACACCATGTGTGTTCTTTTGTGACTAGGTTCCCTAACTTAGGATGATATTTTGAAGTTCCATCCATTTGCCTAACAATTTCATGAAGTTACTGTTTTTAATAGCTGAGTACTATTCCACTGCGTAAATGCACCACATTTTCTGTACCCATTCCTTTGTTGAGGGACATCTGGGTTCTTTCCAGCTCTGGCTATTATAAATAAGGGTGATATGAACATAGTGGAGCATGTGTCCTTGTTATATGTTGGATCATCTTTTGGGTATATGCCCAGGAGTGGTATAGCTGGGTCCTCAGGTTGTATACTATGTCTACTTTTCTGAGGAAATGCCAGACTGATTTCCTGAGTGGCTGTAACAGCTTGCAATCCCATTTATACTTTAAGACTAAGAAGTAAGATGAAGGTTAACAACTTCCCTGTGATCCATGTGCTAGCATTGTGCCAGAACATATAATTTAGTTCCAGGGGAAAAAAACTGAGCTAACATTGGGTGAATCCTGTAAGCACATGAAATTAATTAAATTTGAAATGCTAGATAGGCTTTGTAGGTATTATGATACTCAAAGGGTTCAGTGAAGTCAAAATCTTTTATTCAAAGTATTGTGTTATCTTGCCTTACTTTGTTGTGACCCCAATTCTTGGCAAAACTTAAATGGAGCAAAGATTTGTTTTGACTCCTGCTTAGGTTAAATTTATGTTCATATGGCTTCATTGCGCATAGTTCTGAGGAAAGGCCAAATCTTCATGGTAGAGCACACCCAGAGAAATTTCTGGAACCATGAGAAATATAAAGAGATACATAGTGAGGAAAGTATAAAAGTTAGATATAGTTCTTAAAAGCATGGCTGTAGTTTCTCACTTTTCTATGACACTGAATGTTCTAGTACAATTCTCACCTATGAAATAATCAATTGATTAATCCATTCAATAAATCAGTGTATTCATAATCGAGCCTCCACTAAACAGAACCTCCAGCAGATACCTATGACTTCAGTGTAACTGAAGCTTTAGACCCACTTCAAATTAAACCCAAAGCAACCAATAAAACCAATCTAAGACAAATAAGATAAAGGCTTTTTTGACCACAATCCTCACCTATTGAATTTAATCCCCAGATTCTCCAGGATAAAAGCAGAGTTTTCACTCCCTCAAGTGATCTGAACACACACACACACACACACACACACACACACACACTAAAGCATATATATTGTATCATGTAAAGCTCCTCAACACAGCCCAAAATAAAAAAAGTAAATGTAAAAATTATTCAAATAAATCCATCTCTTATTTACAAAGAAAATGATTATAACAATTATAATAATATTGGTGTGAGGAGTCATTATATTTTATGTATTTGTTTAACTTTAATTCTAGATTAATTCTCTGTGTCTGTCCTGCCTCCCCTCCCTCCACTACCCCTCTGTCTCCTCCTCCTCCTCCTCCTCCTCCTCCTCCTCCTTCTTCTTTCTCTCGCTCTGTGCATGGAATTTTGTTTGGAACGTCCACATTTTTGCTCACATAATCTTTCTCTTCATCTTTACATTCACTGTCATTTAATTGATTCACTATCATATTGATCACAGTTGACTTCAAGGTCTCTTTCAGATAATATCACAATTGTGATGTTTCACTTTACAGGCAATATTTATATCAATTTTTCCCTTGTAAACTTGCTTCCCACTTTTTCAGGTATTTTTATTAGATTTTTTTTATTTACATTTCAAGTGTTATCCCCTTTCCTAGTTTTCCCTCCGAAAATTCCCTATCCTCTCCCCCTTCCCCCTGCACCCCAACCCACTAATTCCCATTTCTGGTCCTGGCATTCCGTATACTGGGGCATAGAGCTTTCACAGGTCCAAGGGCCTATCCTCACATTGATGCATGACTAGGCCATCCTCTATATAGCTAGAGCCACAAGTTCCACCATGTGTTTACTTTGATGGTGGTATAGTTCCAAGGAGCTCTGAGGGTATGGGTTAGTTCATACTGATGTTCCTTCTATGGGGCTTCAGTCCCCTTCAGCTCCCTGGGTATTTCACTGGCTCCTTCATTGAGGAACTTGTGCTATGTTCAATGGATAGCTGTGAGCATCCACTTTTGTATTTGCCAGGCACTGACAGAGCCACACAGGAGACAACTATATCAGGTTCCTGTCAGTAGGCTCTTGTTGGCATCTGCCTAGTATCTGGGTTTGTTTTTTGTTTATGGGGTGGATCCCCAAGTGGGTCAGTCTCTGGATAATCATTCCTTCATGCTCTGCTCCTAACTTTATTTCTGTAACTCCTTCCATGGGTATATTGTTCTCCCTTCTAAGAAGGAATGAAGTGTCCACACTTTGGCCTTCCTTCTTCCTGAGTCTCATTTATTTTGCAAATTGTATCTTGGGTAATCTAAATTTCTCGACTAAAATCCACTTATCAGTGAGTGCATATCATGTGTGTTCTTTTGTGATTGGGCTACCTCACTCAGAATGATATGCTCCAAATCCAGACATTTGCCTAAGAATTTCATAAATTCATTCTTTTTAATAGCTGAGTAGTACTCCACTGTGTAAGTGTATCACATTTTCTGTATCCATTCCTCTGTTGAGGGGCATCTGGGTTCTTTCCAGCTTCTGGCTATTACAAATAAGGCTGTTATGAACATAATGGAGCATGTGTCCTTCTTACCAGTTGGAACATTTTCTGGATATATGCCCAGGAGAGGTATTGCAGGATCCTCCGGTAGTACTATGTCCAATTTTCTGAGGAACTGCCAAACTGATTTCCAGAGTGGTTGTACAAGCTTGCAATATTACCAACAATAGAGGAGTGTTCCTCTTTCTCCACATCCTTGCCAGCATCTGGTGTCACCTGAGTTTTTGGTTTTAGCCATTCTGACTGGTATCAATTTCTTATAATGGGAGTTCTTTTATATCTTTTAGTATTTCTTAAAATGATTGGTGAAAGTAGGTTTAATGTATTTTTCTAGAATTTCAAAAGGAAACATGAACATACTGTGATGTTACCTATTACATAGAACAGGAATTACAGTATATCTATCTTTGATGTAACTATAAGGTGCATGTTTCAACTATTCATGGTGTTCTCCTTTAAGCAAATTTCAGATTCATGGTACAAAGCTTCTTTGTCTTGTACCCACCCATTCATGAAGCTGTGGTTAAGGTCTATGGCTTATGATTAAGTTTAGGGATAGGTCAGCAAATTTTGATGTGCTTTCCTAATTTAGGATTATATTGAAAGCCAATGTAGGAATACTATTTCTCAAATTAAATTTGAGTTGTTCTTACTCCTCAGTGTCTCATTATTTAGTACATAGATTGTCTAATGTTGTCTTGCTAGAATATGCTTTCTACAAGCAATGATATAAGTCGTTGGGTAATCTGTCTACGTATAAATTTTCTAGGCTAGATTAATAAATTATTAAATATAATAATAAATTGATTCTTAATAAAATGATTCTTAAGGCAATAGTTTGAATTACCAGGAATAACGGAATAGTCAAAAAAGCAGGGTGGTAATTGCTGGTTGATGATATTTTTTTCAATAAACACTTTTCATTAGATATTTACTTTATTTACATTTTCAAACATTGTCCCTTTTCCTGGTTTCCCCTCCGAAAACCCCTTTCACAGCCATTTACAGCTTTTATACTTTGACTTTGATACTATTTGTATGTTCCACTATGACCAAATTACTTAGTTCGTTTTTCCAAGCTATTCTTTGAATTTTGGGTGTACTTAATATCCTCACCAACCCATTTAATTCCTTTATATTACTAATATTTATTTTTAAATTTATCTATATATGAAAACTTCTGTATAATGTGCAATGATAAATATAATCATATTAACCTTACCATCTATCATAAGTCATTCTATGTTTAATCAAAGGACAGATAGATTCTCTTGAGTGCCAACATTAAAATGAACATACAAGGATACTGATACTTGAAAATGTTTATTTGTATTTTCTTATTAAATTATAAAACTCATTACAAAAATTACAAAAGTAAATATACATTTACTTTTACATTTATAGAATATGAATATCATAATAAAGCAGTCAAAACTAGTATTTCTTGCCTACTTTACAAATTACTGTGATCTAATAGAAGCTAATTTACAACTTAGGTTATTCATTATTCAGTCTGTCTCTAATGAGTATTTTAATGCCAGAAATGAGTATTTAAACTGGCAGTTATTAACATGCACTACTAAAATATTCACTGACAGAACTATTCTGTCAGTGAAATATGAATTTCTAAAATAGAAAAATTGATAGTCAGATTAAACCTATTTTCTGATTGATTACACATACATATAGGCACACAAATTAACTTTTCTATCTATACAATAGATACAATAATTTTGTATTTGGAAGACTTTTAGGAAGTAGATATTTAAGCAGTAATAAGTAATAAAAGGAGAAAACACATATCTAATAAAAAGAATTTATAATCTAGTTCAAGTACAATTATTTTATTAAAACATTTTATTATCTTTATTGAGTTTTCTTTTGGATGTACAGTGTGAATAATTACTTAGTTGTATATTCCTTAAAATAAATACACAACATTCATGAAGTTATATGAAAAGGTGACCTTTTAGAAAAAATTGATCCATAAATACTATTTTATGAATCAGAAAGTGTTAGTTACAATGTTTTACATTATACTGAACTAGCATGTGCCTTAAATCTGAATTATATCATGGGAACTGTGAAGTTTTTTTTTTTTAATTAAAAGTCTTAGAAGACAAAAAGGATGTAAAGAGACCTAGAACAGAAAAAAAAACTTTTCTTAAATATATTCTATGTAACTACAATATTTAAATGTTGATACCTGAATCAGATAAGCTTCCTTGTATAGTAAGTACCCAGTGGTTATTGGAAAGACACTAATTCTCAGCATGTTGACCATTTGGGTAAGCTCCACAGGGAATAGCTCTACAGTTTTTGTCCACTAAAAGGTTTAATAACCATCACAAATGAGTGGGCAGGCAAAATGTAAAGATACAGATAGCTAGGAGGAGTCATATGAAACTTCATCTTTTGACCATCATTAGAGTATAATGTGGTGGTTGTATGTATGGAACCACAGAAGCTCTAATTAACTTTAAAAAATCTATAGATAGTGAACCATGTTATATTTCCAGCATAAGTAGGGAGATGCTTTTGTAGAGCTCACTCTAGCTGAGCTGTCATACAGGTGATGGCTGTGAAGTAGAGATAGTCAGGAGAGCCATTTCCTTAAGGATGAGGCCTGTGCAGGAGCACACATACTCCAATGTTCTGATATACACACTCATGCAGGCTACTCTAATCTTACAACTCTAATAGCACCCAGTTGCTTATGAAACAACTAAAACACACTTAAATTTGTGTAGGAAATTATTTTCTCCTTTCCATTATGCATTGCTTTATGTTGTCAGAATTTAAACTTAATTGCCTATCAACTTATAATATACACATGCTCTAGAAATATACCTGAATGTATATGGTTTTATTTGGAGGCCATAAATCTATTTCAAAGGTATAATTGCTAATATTACTTTGTACCTCAAAAATGATCATATAATACTAGAAATAATGTTTACAAACAAACCCTCAGAAGACAATGAAATATGAGATTACAGATATGCAAATACATTTTAGCACACACATGTATGTGCTAAAATCTTGTTTGAAAAAAGGGATACTCATGTGACAATAGAAGCACATGAAACATGTGAGAGGACTTGTAAGAATGGAATTCTTGATATTAATTAAATCTCACAAGCATTTCAGCAGATATTCAAAATGAATAGGACTACATTATTGTTAAATCCTTCTTAGAATTTATATATGGTCACAGAATATTGAAATCTGTGTTTTAGAAGTAGGTCTTACACAGTTGTTGTAACTACTACAACTGGAAGGTAGACACTTAACAGTGAAAACACCTATTATCCAAAAAAGTTTTATATATGTATAATATATATATATACATATATGAAATCACCTTTTATCTTGTAAAAACACATATATGCCTTAACTTTCATGCTTTCATTTGCTCCCTAATTAATAATCTTTGTTTAAAACAATTGATAAAAATGAAAATAATCACCATTTTAGATTCTTAGTTTCATGCTACTGTTATACCTAGTTTAGTTTGTATTTTCTCTATCTTCCAACATGTTTTCTTATTCAGTATCTTTAAACAACATTAATTTTCAACTTGTTTCCTCCAATCTCATAGTAGTAACCATCTAAAAACTCACTACATCAAAAGGCCAAACCTACAGCAGCCATTTAAACACCCTGAATTCCTTCCAGAGGACCCAGTGAAAGTGTTCTCTCTCTTTGCTCTAACTCCTATACTGTACACTGTTCTTCAAATACTTTTGTATGTAACAGAATGCTCTTTTGCTTAAGGCTTTTTAAATGACTCTAGTTTTGGGCCAAGAAAAAACAATCTTTTGCTGTTATAAACAGACTTCTCAGTCTCAGTCTCCAAAAAAGAAACTTGAAGTAATTTTTATACTTAAAAATCAATTGTGTTTTCTGTTTCTTTTTGTTTACATATGTTAGTTTTTCAATTTCATAGTGAGTCACTGACACCTCTTCTTTGTTCAGAAAAATGAAGAAAGAAATCCCTTTTAAGTGATCTAAAATATCTTTTGTTTCTACTTGAGTGCTTTTATGTATTTTGTCTGTTGTGCATTCTTGATTTTCATACCTCCTCTTGACACTACTTTCACCTTTGTGTTTCCTTATCAGTATTTTTTTCCAAAGTAGTAAAAGAGCCTTTCAAATAAGAACTGACAATTCCATTTCTTTACTAGGTGACCATTCAAAACTAAAGGTCCATGGAGTGGCAAAGCAATAGTTATTAGATTTGTCAATGAAGCAAAGGAAATCTTGACATAAATATTGCTCTTCTTCTTTGTATGGTATTAACATTGCTCTCTTACTTTTCAAAGAATGATACAGGGTTTCCTGTAAGTGCAAGCTATTCTCTGAGCCATCCAAATGTAAATGCATTCATTTCAATTCTGCCAACACTCAGGCTTTATATGAAAACAATTGTTAGGGGAAACAAACAGCTGCAAACTTTCCTAAAGGCAGGGACTTTGTAGAACTTTAAAAATACAATCCGTTATTGACCTGATTGCTTAAAACCCAACAGATTCCTTTTTTCTAGGGCTTAGCTCTCACATTATCTTTTGATGTTCCTGCAGTGGAGGTGAGGTCTTGAAGCACCAGCAGCCTAATTAGGCTGCATGCTGTCACTGGGGATATCTCCAAATATCTTGATGCTCCATCATCATGTCCTGAAATTTACAGGGTGGGGCGATGAATCTTATAAATGCCAATTTATTTAAGTTCTAATCACAGATACTTCATCAACCAACAAAAGAAAAACCTCCGTAGGTACACCACTTGAAAATCTGGGACAACTTACATGTAATTTCAGGAATCAGCAGGGACACACAGCTGGAGAAAAATAAAAAAGCTTGCTGTAATTGAAAATTGCCTGGTGGCTTGTTTGTGATTAAAATGAAGTTTAGTTCCTTGAAATCTTGTTTAGCACTTAGATCTGTTTTACTTAAGCATTGAAATATTGTCCATTGTTTGGGAATGATCAAACTGGCATAGGCATGTCTTTGCATTGAATGCCACATGGAAATGTGCACATGACAAAATCATAGTCAAATCGATCACCACATGTGGAAAGGGAAGGTCATCCTTCCCTTTTGGAGTAATGAGAGGAAAAAAAGAAGCTCAGGCAACTGATTAATCTAATTTGAAAATGCAGAGTTAAATTGAATCCTTTTTATTGGCATTGCGTTAGTAATGATGGAGCAGAGTGTCACACCTACAATTGAACATCCCTGGGACTGTCTAGTCTATACATATAGTGCTTTTTATTCAATCTTTTTCTAGTTCACCAATTTCCCCTGTGTGTCTGGTCTTCGGGTATATGCAAATAAATTTTGGATAATAAAAATCTGTTATCTTCCACTCAGCACCAAATTTCATTGTTTCCCAGCAGCTGTTTCAAATAAATAAAATGAAGGTAGCATTTACAAATGGAAAGACAATTTCCTGTTCTTCTAGGAAGACTTGTTTCACAGCAACCAAATAGCACAATATTATTTATTTGATTCACTTTGTAGGCCTGGGAACCTGTAATCACCTTCTACCCTCATGAGAATATAGTTTTTGACAGCTTTGTTTTTTGGTTTAATATCTCACTGTTGAAAAGGTTTATATACATTTTCTCCTACTTTAATTTGTTATGAATCTCCATGCAAATATTTGCATGTCCTTATCACTCTTGATAGATTGTTTACATTAAATTTGTTGCATACTCTAGATAAATTCACCTCTTTATTAGCACAGCCTATATCTCAATAGTTCTTGCCTTTGAGTTAATTATATGGAATCATTCTTACTCTAAACCTTCATTGCTAAGTGAACATTGACTCTTTGAAGATTAATAAAAGAGTTCACATAAAATGCCTGTCTTATTAGATAAACTGATTCAGGCTTTTTTCTCAGAATCTTTTCTTAATCATTCACTTTTCTCCACAGGAAGGATTTTGTCTGATGCTTGATTGTTCTCTTTGATATGCTTGATTATCAATCATAAGTGGCTAATTCTTAGTCTGAGCCACACCTACTTTGCCTCTGCCCTCTAAAATGTTCACTCAAAAATCATGTCTTAATCTTTCTGTAAAAGAATAATGATACACACACACACACACACACACACATACACACACACATCTCATAAATAATTAAAAATTATAAATGCTCAGAAGATTGTCATTCAGTGTGACTCCTAAATTTCAGAAAGTTCATACAGTGAGAAATTGTGATGTCAAAACTTACTAAATTCCTATCTACTATTTTCTGCGTAACAGAATGACAGGCTGATTACATGTAACTCTTCTTTGGTTAAGGAAATAATACATGAACATTCAAAGACAATATAAGCTTTGGCTTTCAAAATGTCATGTAAAAGCCATGAAATAATTGTTTAGGAAATATATATATATATATATATATATATATATATATATATTACATTACACATTCTAAATGGAAATAAAAATGTTTTTCTATAAGGTAAAATGTTATCCTAAAACTTCATCTATATTATATATTTCTTCAAATTTAAATTTGCTAAACTGTGGAACATTATAACCAATTAGATAAGCAAATTTCTAGCATTTAGTAGACAAATTCATCTAATTTTATATTTGAAAAATGTTCAACTTTATTGTTCATATCCAAGGAACATGCTATTGTATATTCCCATAATAACTTCCCTACTGCATAGATTCCTATAGTTGGGTACTAGATGGATAATGCTTGGAATTCCTGGTGTATATATGTAGTAAAAAACAGACTTAGCTTTCTAATAGATCTCTACTGGATCTGGTGGGCTCACCATTATGTGATTGATCGACCTGTAGGTGTTTTTTCCAGGACAATCTACTATCATCAGAGATTTGAAAACGTATAATTTCTGCCAGCTTTCTTTGTCCTTATGTTATGTTTAAATGCCCATAATTATTACTTTCTCTTGATTCATACCATATTTCGTTCTATTCCAGAGGCTTCAGCCACTAAGGGCTGGTTCAATTCTGACAGCATAATTTTGCTCTATTTTCTATTTTCTTAGACATTTTATACACATACATTCATACTGTAATCAAAACAAATCATTGAAGTTGAATTGCTTATCTGTGGAAAAAAATATCTTGAAATCCTGACCTCAAGCAGGTGAGAAGGTTATATGATTTGAAAACAAAGTCATATGGAACTAATGAAGTTAAAACAAGGTGGACTGTAGTATTTGAGGTGGTTTGAATATGAATGATACACATAGGCTCATGCGTTTGAGTTACTGGTCCACAGGCAGTGACATTATTAAGAGGAACAGCCTTGTAGGAAAAGTGTGTCATTGTGGAAGCACGTTTTGAGGTCTCTATATTCTCAAGCTAGACCTAATGAGACAGTATTTTACTCCTTCATGCTAAACAAGATATAGAACTCTCACCACCTCCTCTAGCACCATGTCTTTCTGCATCCTGACACATTTCTCACCATGATTATAATTGACTAAACCTCTGAACTGTAAATCAGCCTGTCATCGTGGTATCTCTTTACAGAAATAAAACATTAGCAAAGGCTATGTTACAGAGCAATAAGGGAAACATTAAAATAGGACCAAAGGAGATGATTGATAGTAACACAGGTTAGAGGAGGGAATATGGGGATAGAAATTTAACACAAACAGCCTTTTGAAAAGCCACATGAAAACTTGCTACTATAAATGATGTCTAATGCATATACATATAAAAAAATGAATTTAAATAGAATCACCATATAATGGTGGAGATAGTGTTCCATTGATATGCAATATTCTATCAAATAAACCTATCAATACCAGAAGTAGGTTACATCTCTTTAAGTTGTTGGTAAGTAGGGTCCTATGAAACCTCTGAATGTTACAGGCTATTGTCAATGACACTGCTTATCTTCCACAACTGGAGAGTAAGAATATACAATAAAGACACTACAAACACATAATCAATAATGTAGGGAAATATAGTTGATACTAAATTTAAAGCTTAATTCAACTTAAGTCTATACATAATAGCTGGCATCCATAGATTTATAAGGTAATATACACACTGCTGGATACATAAATTACACTTCAGGAACTTCCCCATTCTAAGAAGCAGAGAACAATAAAAACCAGAATCAGTAAATTTTAATTTTGCTTTTGTTTTTCCTTTATTTTTAAGGAAAAAAAAAAGAACTGGATTGTTAGAAAAATGTCAGAGGATTTTGAAAGAGGAAATTTGTATGTGTTGATATACATATAGGATGGGGAACAGTCAGTGGGTGGATCTGGAGGGGAATAAAAATCAGGAGCTTAAAATAAATAAATAAATAAACGATTTTAAAAGATTATATACAAAGAAATAAGCAAAATATGATCATCTATAATTCCCAAATGTGTCTTAGCATATCAGAATCAATGAGCTATTTAAAGGTCAAATTTTCTTCTAATTCCATATGAGGGATCATTCGAAAATTAAGTTCAATTGACTTAATTTTAGACATAGAGCTCTAAATTATGAAGCATAATAAAAAGCAATTCTAAGTCACTCAATTTACAGTACTGTGCACTAAAGCCATGAGAAATACATGCAAGAGAAGTCAGTAAGAACTAACTGCTTCTTAAAAAGTTTAGCCTTTACCTTTAATACCTGGAAGATGATCTCAAAATTCTTAAAACACTTGGCTTTGCAGAAGTAACTGCCTTTGGGTTGTTTAATGTAAATGTAGTTCTTTCCCTCTGAAAACTCATGTTGAAACCTAAAAGCCAATGCTCAGTCATAAGAGTTCGCACCTTTATGTAATAATGGTATTTTAAGATGGAGCATTTAGGATATTTCCAGGCTGAAAGTAAAGAGTACAAAGTAATTCCTTTTACAAATATAGTATGTTTTGAAAATGAATGATGGTAAATAAGCAGAATGCAACAAATACTAGCACTCTTATTTAAAAGTGAGGAAGAATAAACTTATTTTGATTTTGAAAGACAAATATAGTCTCTTTATGATGATTCTTCATTTAACCTTTAACCTCTGAAATATGAACAAATGAGTTTTATAGAAGTAGAAAATATATATTTCCCTGTAATTTGTAAGTAGCAAATACCTGCAAATATATATTATAACAAGATATTTATGAGTTAGTATAAATGACAATTTAAAGTCATATTTGCTTAGTAAGTAGCTCACAAATTTGAACAAGTTATTTAACTCCTATTTCTGAGGTTTAATTTTATCTCTAAAATGTACATGATTATGCTTGTGCCCTTATAGGCTCTAGTCCAGCAAGTGAATGAAACATATGCAGAGACCAATAGCCAAACATTAGATAGAAGTCTTGTGGAAGAATTGGGGAAAGAATTGTGTATCTCAGCGGGGATAGGGTCTCCATAAGAAGATCAAGAGGCAACAAGCCTGGACAGTTGGGGCCTCCCAGAGACTGAACTACCAACCAAAGAGAACACAAGGGCGGGACATAGGCCTCCTATCCATACCACTGCACGCTTGGTTTCAAGCAGGTTCCTCAAAAATTGATGCAGGGAATTTCCTTGATTCTGTTGCTTGCTTATGCATCCTGCTACCCTAACTGGACTGATTTGTCTGGAGTCAGTGGGAGAAAGTATATCAAGTCCTAGAGTTACTTCTAACCTCATGGACTGAAAAAACTCTTGAATTTTTTCATATGTGCAACGATTATTGTGTTAGCCAGACCACAGCCTTTAAGTCATTCTAATAAATCCTCCTTCCTATACATATAAGGAAAATCATTCTATAAGTTCTGTTACCCTAGAAAACCTTGACTAATACACAGCCTATGTAATATGTTCATACACTAGCTGTGTACCTGATATATTCTCTTATATATTATATTTATTTTAAGTAAATTGATTACTAAACTTAAAATGCCACACATCAAATTTCATAGTCTCGTCTTCTCCATTTAAGGAGGCCTTCTAGGATGTCCTGATTTTCCAAAATGAGAATGTCAGACTCTTCAACACCACCCTTCATCTGTTTCTTTCAATTGTTCTTTCTCTTATTCGCTCTATAATTCTCCAACACATTATTATACTGAGAAAGAGTCAAGTAAGATTGTATTATGTTCTGGAAATTTCACATAACCTGCAAGTTTGTTATCTCTCAAAACATTGCCAAGGTATTTCCTCCTATTTTCCAAGTCATTTTTTATCTCCTTTTTGTACCATTTTTAGAATGTACCAAACACTCTTCACACTTTTATGTGAATTTATTGTGTCGTATAAGCTTCCATTTTATGTTTTATTTCCTGTCCATAATGACCTAAACTATTGAGCTCATTCAAGTCCAAGTAAGCTTAGGTGTGTAATAAATACTTATCCATAAAATCTGTCACTAACATCAAGACTTGCAGAGAATAATTTTACAGTGCATTTTTTCTGAGGTGAAATATATCAGCTATGACTATAGTTTAAATATAGGTAATAGATATTTTTAAACCTAGTGCATACATCATAAAGCTAAAAATATTCCTATGGATATCTTAAAGATAGGGGTGATTTTATTTAGCAGTCCAATGCAATGAAGTCAAATATAATTTGAACACAATAAAAAAAATGGTGCGGTGAACTAAAAAAAAAAAAAAAAAAAAGGAGTGGTGAACTAATCAAGTACAGCTATGACTCCCCTGACAATGGTAAAGCATCTCCAAAATGGAAAACTTACTTCTTATTCCATTGGAAATCAATAACCTTTTAATCTATCAAAGAAAAGTGGCTAAAATCCACCAGAAGAATCTGGGATAGTTAACAGTGTCCTGTATCAGAAAACAATTTGCATGTAAGAAGTGGAATTTCATAGTACTCAGTTCAACTTTAACAAACCCAATATGTAAGAAGGATCATTACAACACAAACTTTGCAAGAAATACTTAGAAAACACTATCTATTAGGTGCTGGTTTGTAAAAGTCTTGTGAAACAGAGAGCAAATGGAAAAATAGATTATGATGTCATTACTTCCTCACAATGTCATTAATAATGCATATTAATTGACTTCAAATATTCACATTATCCATAAATGTATAGTGGATTTTTATAAGTACATATTAAGGTAAACATGCTTATGAGATGTTATAACCTTTTGTGTATGCTTATTCATATGGTATAGGTATATGCATCTACATGTCACAGGGAAGCAAAAGGAAAATTATTGTGTCAGTTTTAGGTGTCCCTTACCACTTTTAAAATAGCATCTTTCACAAGCATGGGTCACATCAAGTATGGTTGGTAAGCTGAGCAAGGAGCTCCAGATATCAGCCTGTCTCTACATCACTATAACTTAGACCAACACTCTACCCACCATGTCTACCATTTTTATGTGGGTCTTGTGATCAAACTCAGGCTCTTGAACTTGTAAATGTAAGCATTTTACTGATGGAACCCTGGCTGCAGCACTGGAAATAATTTCTACAATCGTGAAAAGGCCTGTGTCTACCTGGACCCTTATTCCTGATATTCCTTGGTTCAGCTGCCTGAGCAGTTTGTCCAGATCAGCTTTCCAAATCTAGTCCCTGTCTGAAGCCACATTCCTGTGTTATTGATGAAATTAGGGGTTTCAAAATAAATAAATAATCAAACTATACCACAAAATGGTAGACAAAAGGAAATAATAAAAACCAGGCCTGAAAGTAATGATCGAGAAAGAAACAAAGCAATGGAAATGATCAATGGAGTCAGGAGCCTTATTATTTTTTAAATACAAAACTTTACTTGAATTAACCAAAAGAAAGCAGAAACCAAAATTAACAAAATTATAAACAAAGAGGGGGAAATTACAATGGGCAAAAATGGAACCTGAAATACTATTAACCTGTACAATAGTAAGCAAGATAACCTATCATAACATGAGAAATTTTCAAATATATTTGAATCACCAGAAATAAAGTAGCAAGACAGCAAACCACTTAAGCCCAGAAAAAATAATTGTACTAAAGCAAGTAAAGAATGGGGGGGGGGTCATCCATTGACCAACAGAGTCCCTATAATGTATGACTCCTGGGACATCCAGAAGACGGCATAGGCAATGTGTAAGAGCCACAGAACCAAGACTACTACTATGAGATATTTTTCTTTGGGACAAAACAGGGATGTACTAATAATTTCCCAACAACATTGCTGTGTAAGGAACAACTTGACAACACTATAACAGTGAATTTGACAACACAGATGGAGAAAATGCAGAAGGCCCAACCCATAGTTGAAGAGTTAAGATAAATAATGATTGCTTAGAGAAAAAAAAGTCCTTAGAAACAAATGCAAAGATAGCTGTCTAAGTGACAATGCTCACCACTAAACTTTTCACACAGGGAGAACACAAAGTGTTCATTGTACTATTAAGTGTGTGTGTGTGTGTGTGTGTGTGTGTGTGTGTGTGTAAAATTGTAGAACTCATATGCAATTGTTAGGGGAGTCTGGAGGAAGAGCAGAAGGAGTGACAGAAATTTTAATTGTATATATACATACAAAGTAATCATGCTTTAAATTCTCAAAAATAAAAAGTAAGTAAAAATGTTAAATTTTAAAAATATAAAAAATTTTAACTGGTAAAACTGATAGGAAAAACATGTTTTGTTTTCTAAAATTATTATATGATTTTAATAAAACACACTTCTACCTGCAATCCCAAACACCTGCAGTCAACAGGGACCACCAGGTATAGCTACTACCACAATTTCCTGCCTGCCAGCATCCCCAGGCAAACATGGTACCAGCAGGTTCTGCCAGGTTCCCTTTGCCCTCCATTTTTGACAGCTTTGCCTGAGTTCCTGGAGGCCTATAGCCACCTGGGTCAACCCTGTGAGATACTCATGCCCCAGTCTTCTACATACCTGCCTTCTCTACAGAGAATACAGAAGACAGACAGGTCTGGCCAGATGTCTTGGAGACCATAAGTAACCACAGATGCCAGCTCAGACTACTCTACCCAGCAAAACTTTTACTAAGCATAGATGGAAAAACCAACATATTCCATGCTAAAACCAAACTTAAACAATATTTTTCTACTAATCCAACCCTACAGAGGATTCTAGAAGGAAAACTTGAGCTACACCCAAAAAAACACAAGAAATAAATAATTCCATACCACTAAAACTAAAAGAAGAGAATTTCTAACACACACACACACACAAACACACACACACACACACATACACACGAGTGCACATGCACACGCACTACCAGCACAAACACACAAATCAACACAAAAATAACTGGAACTAACAGTCACTGGTCATTACTACCTCTCAACCTCAATGGACTTAATCCCCAAACAAAAAGACACAGGCTAAAAGAGTGGACATATAACACAAAACAGGATTCATCATTCTGATGCATATAAGAAACATACTTCAGTGACATAGATAGACATTACCTCAGAATAAAGAGCTGATAAAACACTTATCAAGCAAATGGACCCAAGAAACAATCTGGAGTAGCCATTCTAATATCTAATAAAATTGACTTTCAACCAAAAGTTAACCAAAATCATAGGAAAAGACGGTTCATACTCTTTAAAGTAAATATATACCAAGGTGTCTCAATTCTGAACATCTATGAACCAAATTCAAGGGCACCCATACTCATTAAGAAACATTACTAAAGCTTAATTCACACATCAAACCCCACTCAATAATGGGAAACTTTACTACCTGACCACAAACGGAAAGGTCATAAAGACAAAAACTAAGCAAAGAAGTAATGATACTAGTAGAGAACGCAAACCAAATGGGCCTACTCAAACAAATACTCCACAAAATTGAAACAGAAGGGATATTGCCAAACTCATCCAATGAGACCATAGTCACCCTGATACCTAAACCATGCAAAAACTCAACAAAGAAAGGGAATTTCAGACCAATTTTCCTTATGAACATTGATGTAAAAAAATCAATAAAATAATCACAAACTGAATCCAAAATTATATCAAAACCATCATTCACCACAATCAGTTTAACTTCATCCCAAGGATGCTAGAGTAGTTCAATATAGGAAGAAGCTGAGGAGGAGGGCAACCTTGCAGTAGGGCCAGTAGTCTCAATTACCCTGGACCCTCAAGCTCTCTACTATACTGGACCACCAACCAGGAAGCATATACAAGCTAGCTAACATGAGGTCCCGAACACATATATAGCAGAGGACTGCCATGTCTGCATTCAGTCAGAGAAGATCCACCTAACCCTCCAGAGACTGGAGGCCCCAGGGAGTGCAGAGCTCTACTAGGATGAGAGGTGGTGGGGAGGACATCCTCATGGAGATGAGGTAGGGAGGAAGTATGGGACATGGTAGTGTCAGAGGGACGACTGGGAGGGGGAAAAAACTGGAGTGTAAAGTAAAGATTAAAGTTAAAAAAAGAAGTCATTGTTTTTAATAGCGGAGTAGTACTCCCTTGTATAAATGCACCATGTTTTCTGTATTTATTCCTCTGTTGAGGGACATCTGGGTTCTTTCCAGCTTCTGGCTATTATAAATAAGGCTGCTTTGAATATAGTGGAGCATGTGTCCTTGTTATATGCTGTCTATTGTTGATCTTAGAGAACAAGCCATTGGTGTTCTGTTCAAGAAATGTTCCCCAGAACAGAACACCCAGGACGGCCTACACTCTTCATATATATTCAGTACAGTACCTACATTTTAAGCATTTAAAAACTTTCCTTAAATTAAATATTTTAATCTAAAATATTTTCTTGTATAAAGTAAGTTAAAACAACAAAGTTAAAAGCAAGCCATCAGAGTTTTCTAATTTGTATACGAATGTTATGCTTGTAGATTCATTTCATTTCAATACTGCAGTGAAACACATACTGCCATGCACACACAATATATGAGTAGATTTTGCTACTGAATTGTTGAAAGATAGTGAGCTTCCACAGGCACCATGTCTGGGTTGCTTTTTGCATACCTTAATCCCATAATATTTAAATTTTTACTACATGATTTTCTGAAAACTCTGCCATTTCTGCCTATATTTAAAAATGCAAAATATCAGGCATTATTTTGTCTACTTGTAAACACTCAATAACATTCATTAAGCTATGAAATACAATTATGAATGCTAATAGATGTAGAATGCATTTTATTGTGTCAAGCTAATACCATTGTTGTAAAAGAACAAGTTACTTTGAGTCCAAGTGCATAAGAAATTCTATGTGGTGTAGAATTCTGAACTTAAAGAATTGAGAGGTCTAATTTTAATATTGCAGAGACTTGCAAAATATAACATTTTGAAATATGTAGGAATACTTAGTAGAATAGCCTTAAACTTACATTCTGTAAAGGACAGGAAGAGAAGCATATTTGCAATTCTAGTTTGCCTGTGTCTATGCCATTCTTGTTGTTTCTGTGGTAGAGCATTCGATTGTAAAAAGAGCGAAATCATTCTTCATACAAGAACTCTCAGTATTCACACTTTGAATTTTATTTTATTTGAAAGGAAAATTATTGAACTTCTTTTTGAATGTTAGCTCTTAGACACTGCCCTAACCCTTGGCAGGAAATAAAGAAACATTAATAAGATGTAATTCTAGTCCCTCCAGGAATGCCCTATCAATTCAAAGAATAAGGCACATAGATAAATGCATTGTCCTCTGCACAATATAACATAATAATAATAAATTAGGATGAAGATCAACTAGTGAGAGCCATTCTTTTCCCAAAGGGGCTATATAATGCTAATAATTATAATTGCAATCATTTTTACAAAGCCAAGCTTCTAAAGAAATATCTCACCTGGTAATGCTCTTTCAGCACATAATTAAACTATTATTATTTATATTCCATAAGATATATTAATGAAAGTGCATATTGACAAAAGGAGCTCTAAAAGACAAGTCTTGGGGAGTTCCGGTAGATCTGTGTAAAAGTGAAAATGTTTCATACTTGAGTTTTGAATTTGAACACTGTGACATTGCAAGAATTATCTCCTCTAAGAAGAATTTTAATGCCTCAGAATTTTTCAGAATTATGATAAAGATATCAGTAGTAAATTTAGATAATCATGATTACTAACTAGTAAAAATAATTTATTTACTGGTCTCATAATATCTT
The DNA here is from genome assembly GCF_978045245.1 of Mus caroli. Taxonomy (NCBI): domain Eukaryota; kingdom Metazoa; phylum Chordata; class Mammalia; order Rodentia; family Muridae; genus Mus; species Mus caroli. The sequence continues at coordinate 63,360,528 of NW_028227259.1, read as the reverse complement.
AGTCCAATTATAAAGATCATATATTGATATATGATATAGTGTGTTTATATTATGATTACATTGTGCAAAGTGCTCTTTCCTATAATACAGACAAAAATGTTGTTATGTCACTTTCAGTATGTGAAAACCAAATTCATCCAAAGAGGTGAAATCTACACTTTCTAGTTTATTACATACTTGCAAATAAAAGTATAAAATCCACAAGTTTAAAAGGATATAGAAACTTTGACTATTCAAAACATACTTATCATAAAGATAGCATAATAAAAATTATTGATATTATGCAATGGTCTCAATGTCAACTTGTGCTTTATTTTTTCTAGTGTTGAATGTTGTGATATAGCAACATCTAATTTAAATAATTTACATTGAGTAGATCCTGTGCTCTTTTTTCCTTTTCCCTAAATAATATTTAAAATATTCTATTTATAAAAAGTATCTGCGCCAGCTCCGGGTCACCTTGAGCGCAAGTCAGCAGACACCCCCATAGTCTCCCACTGGACTCTCCATGTCATCTTTGGATCACTGGTGGGTGAAACACAATATCAGTTCCAATCCCATCGCACAAGACCTGAGTCAGCAGCAGAGGATCAGAAAACCTGCCTGATCTGGGTCATAAGTCCCTTCCAGTTGGCTCCAGCACTAGGTCACTTTTGGCACAAGTTGGCAGACACCCCCACGGTCCCCAGAGGACTCTCCATGAGATCTTAGGATTAGTGGAATACAACATCTGTTTCAAACCAAGTGTGACGGGCCTGTGACAGCAGAAGCAAGGACATGGAAGCCCTGTCTGGCCAGAGGCTCTGATTCCTTCTGATCAGTACTGGTTTATATTGGTTTCAAAGAGACCAGACAGCTCCACAGTCCTCAGAGGAGACACCACTTCCAGACACTGTAACACGCCTAGGATCATAGGATAACAGGGTACCAGGATAACAGGATCTTGATCACACCAGGATTTCAGGATCTCAGAGGAAGCTTGATTGCCAAGAATTCTGACACACCCAGAATTTTAGGTTCCCAGGAGCCTGCAATCAAAGGATCACAGAGAAAGCTCTACTCTGAGGAGTCCTGAATCAACTGGGATTATAGGAAGGATAGGCTCCAATCAGATATATTGAAGGCAGCAAGCCCTTGAAATAATCAGATGGCAGGAGGCAAGCATAAGAACGAAAGCAATAGAAACCGAGGTCACTTGGCATCATCAGAACCAAATTCTCCCACCATAGCAAGTCCTGGATACACCATCACACTCGAAAAGCAAGACATGGATCCAAAACCACTTCTCATGATGATGATGGAGGACTTTAAGAAGGAAATACAGGAAAACACAGGTAAACAGCTAAAGCCCTTAAAGAGGAAACACAAAAATCCCTTAGAGAGTTACAGGAAAACACTACCAAACAGGTGAAAGATTTGAACAAAACCATCCAGGATCTAAAAATGGAAGTAGAAACAATAAAGAAATCACAAAGGGAAACAACTATGGAGATAGAAATCCTAGGAAAGAAATCAGGAACCATAGATACGAGCATCAGCAACAGGATACAAGAAATGGAAGAGAGAGTCTCAGGTGCAGAAGATTCCATAGAAAACATGGACACAACAATCAAAGAAAATGCAAAATGCAAAAAAGATCCTAACTCAAAGCATCCAGGAAATCCAAGACACAATGAGAAGACCAAACTTAAGAATAATAGATATAGATGAGAATGAAGATTTTCAACTTAAAGGACCAGTAAATATCTTCAACAAAATTATAGAATAAACTTCCCATACCTAAAGAAAGAGATGCCCATGCACATACAAGAAGCCTACGGAACTCCAAATAGACTGGACCAGAAAGGAAATTCTTCCTGACACATAATAATCACAACAACAAATGCACTAAATAAAGATAGAATATTAAAAGCAGTAAGGGATTTTTTTTTAAGGGTCAAGAAACATATAAAGGCAGGCCTATTAGAATTACACCGGAATTCTCACCAAAGACTACGAAAGCCAAAAGATCCTAGACAGATGTTATACAGACCCTAAGAAAACACAAATGCTAGCCCAGGCTACTATACCCAGCAAAACTCTCAACCATGGATGTAGAAACCAAGGTATTCCATGACAAAACCAAATTCACACAATATCTTTCCACAAATCCAGCCTTTTAAAGGATAATAAAGGGAAAACACCAACATGAGGACAGAAATTACACCCTAGAAAAAGCAAGAAAGTAATCCTTCAAATAACCTAAAAGAAGACAGCCACAAGAACAGAATCCAACTCTAACAACAAAAATAACAGGAAGCAACAATTACTTATCCTTAATATCTCAATATCAATGGACTAAATTCCCCAATAAAAAGACATAGATTAATAGACTGACTACACAAACAGGACCCAACTTTTTGCTGTTTACAGGAAACCCAACCCAGAGAAAAAGACAGACACTGCCTCAGAGTGAAAGACTGGAAAACAATTTTCCAAGCAAATTGTCTGAAGAAACAAGCTGGAGTAGCCATTCTAATATTGAATAAAATTGACTTCCAACCCAAAGTTGTCAAAAGAGACAAGGAGGGGCACTTTGTACTCATCAAAGGTAATCTTCCAAATGAACTCTCAATTCAGAATATCTATGCTCCAAATGCAAGGGCAGCCACATTCATTAAAGAAACTCTAGTAAAGCTGAAAGCACACATTGTACCTCACACAATAATAGTGAGAGACTTCAATACTCTACTCTCATCAATGGAAAGATCCTGGAAGCAGAAACTAAACAGAGACACATTGAAACTAACAGAAGTTATGAAAGAAATGGATTTAACAGATATCTACAGAAGTTTTTACCATAAAATGTAAGGATATACCTTCTTCTCAGAACCGCATGGTACCTTCTCCAAAATTGTCCATATAATTGGTCACAAAACAGGCCTCAATAGATACAAAAATATTGAAATTGTCCCATGCATCCTTTCAGATCACCACAGACTAAGGCTGTTCTTCAATAACAACATAAATAATACAAAGCCAACATTCACTTGGAAACTGAACAACACTATACTCAATGATATCTTGGTTAAGGAAGAAATAAAGAAAAAATAAATAAAGACATTTTAGAGTTTAATGAAAATGAAGCCACAACATACCCAAACTAATGGGACAAAATGAAAGCATTCCTGAGAGGAAAACTCATAGCTCCAAGTACCTCCAAAAAGAAACGAGAGAGAGCATACACTAGCACACCAAAAAAGCTGTAAAAAAAAAAAAAAAAAAAGGAAGCAAATTCACCAAATAGCAGTAGTAGGCAGGAAATAATCAAAGTCAGGGCTGAAATCAACCAAGTGGAAAAAAAATGAACTGTTCAAAGAATCAACCAAACCAGGAGCTGGTTCTTTCAGAAAATAAACAAGATAGATAAACCCTTAGCCACACTAACTAGAGGCCACAAGGACAGTATCCTAATTAACAAAATCAGAAATGAAAAGAGTGACATAACAACAGAACACAAGGAAATCCAAACCTAACACAAAGGGCTATATACAGCAAAACTGGAAACCATGGATGAATGGACAAATTCCTAGACAGATACTAAGTACCAAAATTAAATCAGGATCAGTTTATGATCTAAACAGTACCATATCCCCTAAAGAAATAGTGGTAGTCATTAATAGTCTGCCAACCAAAAAATGCCCAGGACCAGATGGCAAAAAATGTCCAGGACCAGATGGGTTTAATGCAGAGTTCTATCACACCTTCAAAGAAGACCTAATTCCAATTGTCCTTAAACTATTCAAAAAAAAAAAAATAGAAACAGAAGGTACTCTATGTAATTCATTCTATGAAGGCACAATTACTCTGATACCTAAACCACATAAAAACCCAACAAAGAAAGAGAATTTCAAACTAATTTCCCTTATGAATTTCGATGCAAAAATACTCAATAAAATTCTCACTAACCAAATCCAAGAACACATCAAAACAATCATCCATCATGATCAAGTAGACTTTATTCTAGGGATGCAGGGATGATTTAATATACAGAAATCCACTATATAAACAAACTCAAAGACAAAAACCACATGATCTTCTTGTTAGATGCTGAGAAAACATTTGACAAAATCCAACACCCATTCATGATAAAAGACTTGGAAAGATCAGGAATTCAAGGCCCATATCTAAACATAATAAAAGCAATATACAGCAAACTAGTAGCCAATATCATACTAAATGGAGAGAAACTTGAAGCAATTCCACTAAAATCAGGGACTAGACAAGGCTGCCCACTTTCTCCCTACCTATTCAATATAGTACTCGAAGTCCTAGCTAGAGCAATTAGACAACAAAAGGAGATCAAGGGGATACAAATTGGAAATGAAGAAGTCAAAATATCACTATTTGCAGATGATATGATATTATATGTAAGTGACCCTAAAAATTCCACCAGGGAACCCCTAAACCTGATAAACAGCTTCAGTGAAGTAGCTGGATATAAAATTAACTCAAACAAATCAGTGGCCTTTCTCTACACAGAGGATAAACAGGGTGAGAAAGAAATTGGGAAACAACACACTTCACAATAGTCACAAATAACATAAAATACCTTTGTGTGACTCTAACTAAGGAAGTGAAAGATCTGTATGATAAGAACTTCAAGTCAGTGAACAAAGAAATCGAAGAAAGTCTCAGATGATAGAAAGGGCTCCCATGCTCATGGATTGGCAGGATTAATATAGTAAAAATGGCTATTCTGCCGAAAGCAATCTACAGATTCAATGCAATCCCCATCAAAATCCCAACTCAATTCTTCACTGAATTAAAAAGGGCAATTTGCAAATTCATCTGGAAAGATAAAAAACCTAGGATAGAAGACTATTCTCAACAATAAAAGAACCTCTGGTGGTATCACCACGTGTGACCTCAAGCTGTATTACAGAGCAATTTTGATAATAAACTGCATTGTACTGGTACAGTGACAGAAAAGTAGATCAATGGAGTAGAATTGAAGACCCAGAAATGAACCCACACACCTATGGTCACTTAGTCTTTGACAAAGGAGCTAAAACCATCCAGTGGGGGAAGGTGGGATACAGCATCCTCAATAAATGGTGCTGGGTCAATTGGCAGTAGAATACAGCGAAATGATCCTTTCTTATCTCCTCAAACAATGCTCAAATCTAAGTGGATCAAGGAACTCCATATAAAACCAGAGACTCTGAAACTTATAGTGGAAAAAGTGTGGAAAAGCCTCGAAAATATGGGCATAGGGGAAAAAAAATCCTAAACAGAATAGCAACGGTTTGTACTGTAAGATCAAGAACTGACAAATGGGACCTCATAAAATTGCAAAGCTTCTGTAAGGAAAAAGACACTGTCAATAAGACAAAAAGGCCACCAAAAGATTGGGAAAGCATCTTTACCAATCCTAAATCAGAGAGGGGACTAATATCCAATATATGTATATAGAAGATACAATTTACAAAACACATGAAACTCAAGAAGAAGGAAGACCAAAATGTGGATCCTTCATTCCTTCTTAGAATGGGGAACAAAATGGCCATGGAAAGAGTTACAGAGACAAAGACAGTAGAAAAGACCATCCAGAGACTGCCCCACCTGGGGATCCAACTCATATACAACCACCAAACCCAGACACTATTGCATATGCCAGCAAGATTTTGCTGACATAACCCTGATATAATTCTCCCTTGTGACTTTATGCCAGTGCCTGGAAAATACAGAAGTGGAAGGTCACAGTCATCTATTGGATGAAACAGAGGTCCCCTAAAGAAGGAGCTAGAGAAAGTAAACAAGGAGCTAAAGGAGTTGGCAACCCTATAGGAGAAACAACAATATGAACTATCCAGTATCACACAGAACTGTGTCTCTAGTTGCATATGTAGCAGAGGATGGCCTAGTTGGCCAGCAATAGAAGAAGAGGCCCTTGGTCTTGTGAAGATCATATGCCCCAATGCAGGGGGATGCCAGAGTAAGGAAGCAGGAGTTGGTGGAGTGGGGAGCAGGGTAGGGGGAAGATATAGGGGACTTTGGGGGTAACATTTGAAATGTAAATGAAGAAAATATCTTATAAAAAAGAAGTGAAAAAAGTATCCTTTATCAGTCACTTCTTTTCTATCTGTAGCACTAATATTCTTTAAATAGATTGAAATATTTTTTTCATTGTAGTAAGAGATTGCTACCTAAAATTTAAAATTGTTACTAGTTCCATCAAATATATAAAGCATTTTATCCCTCTAATTGCACATTATGCTTGGTCACAAGTTCATCATAAATATTTCTAGTTAACTGTGATACATATTGATTCATTCTTTGTGTGCAAAGGACTATTACAAATGCAAAAATACTAATAATATATTAATCACATAACCAAATATCATATAATTTACTTTTCTGACCTGATAAATCATTGTTCCCAAAGCAAGTGATTGAAGTATTTTATTTTGGCTTATAGTTCCAAGGAAATAAAACTTACTATACTTATATTTTCATTTATAGATTCCTTAAAAGAGGCTTAATGTTTTAAATTATAATCATACTGGCTAATTTAAAATTAACTGAACTAAACAGATACAACTGCACACCTGAAAGAAATCAAACAAAACCATAATATTAAATAAATTCTAGATTCAACAAAATTTTCCAGTGCAAAATAATATCCTTCATAAGCAAAGAAAAGGAGATGTCTCAAATTTTTTAGGAAAAATAAAGTCTATGGGGGTATAAGAAGTTAGTTACAAACTGTGATACTAAATTAATCTCATTTTATCAGGAAAATCTCATCTTCACTAAAATAAAGTGTTATTATGAATATGAGTAGTGTTAAAATAGGTGTGTGTATTGAGGAATGTGTGTATATGTAAGATTTTCCCAAAGTATATAATTTAAAACTCAATTAATGAAAGTGTTTTGAAAAATTAAAGTCAAAATGAGGAGGAATTTGGAGAAGTTGGCACATGATAAAACATCAGGAATTTGTCTCTCCAACAAACAGTAACTACCTTAGTGGAATCAAGCTGACAGTGGAAAGAGAGGCCCAGTGGTCTTGCAAATTTTATATGACTCAGTACAGGGGAACGCCAGGGCCAAGAAGTGGGAGTGGGTGGGTAGGGGAGTGGGTTGGGGAACTTTTTGGATAGCATTTGGAAATGTAAATGAAGAAAATACCTAATAAAAATAATTTAAAAATATGCTGAAGGTTTGCATATTCTCAGCAAAAAAAATAATCAATATTTATAAATTTCTGAAAATTCTACACTTAGTACTTAACTACAAATTAACAAAAGTCAATTAATGATCACAAATATCCAAGCTCAGCTCAGTCTAAGCCAGTGGCCCTCCTATGAAACATTTTTAGTAGTAATTTCCCAAGAACTGTCTTGTGAATTTCTGACTGTGTTTGACAGTTATTACTCTTGTTAGTTCGTTTGTTATTTCAGTTATCCTCTAGAAAAGCAAATTGACAAATTTGAAGGGGATATGTGTACAATTATTAGCCTCGTTTTCAAGGATATAGCAAAAAATGAAGTTTATGAAACCCCCAGTTTAAAATTAAGTATATCAGATCTATAAAATTTAGGAAATACTTTCATCGATCCTTGTTTTGGGTTTGAAAGAGTTTGGCTGTGAGAGTGTTATATAAAGTTTTATTCATGGTCAGTCACTGTCCTTTCACTGAGTTAGACCTCAAGTCTGTCAAATAGGTTTGAAATGAGGAGATAAAAGCTTCTTGAAATGTAACATTTTCTTCTTTTTATATGCTTTAAATCACCTTGAGCCTTAGTAAAATATTTCCTGTATGATAATTTGAAAACAGGAATGTCCTTTAATTTTTAACACACATATTCTTTTTTCTGTAAATTGCCTCAGTCTAGTGTATGTTTCGTTGGGTAGAACACACCTTCAAAGTCTAACAGGAGAGTTCTAAATCATTCCATAAGAAAGTTTTGGCTGAAGATACAAAAATTGAATGCAAATAATATAAGCATAAAGGACAAAACATGATTGCATCTAATATATGGCCTTTTAAAATAGATTAGATATGGGATATTCCTCAGTGGTTCATTGCTGTGGGTGGGGACCTTAAATGTGATTTAGTAAAGGGTAGTGGCTTTTTAGGTGAAGAGTTGGTTGAAGGTCACTAGATGATGACACAGCTCTTTGCAAAAATTATTAATGCAAATTTGGGATGTAAGTTAGTAACAGTAAGTGGATTGTTACAAAGGAGCTGACTTCCAGAATCTCTGGCTTCTTTTAACACATGACCTATTTTAGACAGAATCAAACCCTGCAATTCCACTAGCTGTGCAACCGTTGACAAGTCAAGCAGATGTAACTACTTGGAATCATGGGTTAAATAAACCTTTTCAATTCACATGGGAAAATTCCAGGGGGCATTTTCTTGTATTTAGTTGTAGTGGGGAAGAAATTAATAAAACCTCATTAAATACCAGAAGTTTTTACATCATTAATCAAGCATGTTTTACAAATGATCCAGATCAAAAAATTATAAATTGAGGTCTAGTACTTTGCTATTGTCTACTTAGGCAACATATAATGATGATATCATTTCGATAACAGGATATGTAAATTGACTTATTTGTATATATTTGTATATTTTATATAGTTTTATATATTTTTAATCCTGCCCACCTTTGGTGTGTACAACTGAACTTGGATTCTGTGGAAGAGCAAAGTTAACCACTGGGTCATCTCTCCAGTCAGTTTTTTTTAAATATTAATTTTCTACATGTGTATTTTCCACTTACTGTAATTATATTATTTTTAGATTGGTGACTATTTCTTTCTTTAGTATACGATTGTATTTCTGTATTAAAGCAAGGACTCAGAATGTAAAGCTCCCTTTCTGGTGTATAGCTCTTTTAATCCTATCATGATCTTTCCAGAACTCACTATGCCAGATATCTATCAACTCTAAAAGCAATTGCAAGCACTAACACTTCTTGAGTAGATGTTTTCTCCACTTGTAAAAGACAAGGAAACTATATTTAGGTGTGAGAACATGATGTTATTTAGGTTTGACCTGTGGTGTGTTCAATATCAGTCTAGCTTCAGAACAACACAACACTGAGGGTCATGGCAGCGGGCAGCTGTGTGATCATTAAATTCTCTTTCTGTATAAAATTTGATCAGTGTTGTTAAACCTTCCTTTTTAGTTCTGATATTGAGTTTGGAAGTAAAGAAGCCTAATTTTAGCAAAGGAAGAGCAATAGTGAGAAGTATTATCAACATTGAAAATCAAATAGCAAAAAAGGGTATTTGAGAATCTGATCTCAGTGGAGAGTTTAAACAGGTTCTTCAAAGCTGTCAGTAGTATCTCTAGTGCAGATCATTTTTTCATCTATTTGTAGCTCCTCTCCCATTTCAGCCTCCCTCATGTAGCACTGATAGATGGGCCTTATTCGTCACATAATTTCCATTAGAAATAAACACTTCACACCTTCTAACTCCTCTAAAAAAATCTGAAGTGCACTTTGATTGACTATGCTCAGGTCATGCTTCTAGGCTTTGATAAAACAGTGCTGCATAAGGAAGCAGATGTCTGTCATTAGCACTTGAATGCTATAGGGAAGAGGGACAGGGTTCTTCTGAGATGTCCCAAATATGAGATTTAATAGGCATACTTGTGAATAGGATAAACAGCTAGCTCCTTCTCTTGAATAGAAACAAGCTCATATACACACACCAAGTCATATGGTGGCTTATGTATGTCTTGTCAGTAAAATTAATCAAAGCATCTTATTTAAGAAAATAGATACATTTATTTTATATAAACTATCTCAACTTGAATAGTCTCATCCTTGAGCTAAAAACTACTGCTCAGAATAAACTGTTCTAATATCCAAAATAAGCCAAAGGAAGAAAAAAACCTAATTACTTATTAGTTATTTCCCCATGTACAATAAATATAAAAACATAGCATAAAATAATATCATCCCTCATGTGCATGTAGCTTCAATAAATTCCAAGGTTTCACAGTAAGAACTTGTGGAAAAGATATAACTGTAAAGAGCTGATCTCACACACATATGCTCTGTAACCATGGCCATCTAAACCACTTTTGTCATGTTTCATGAATGGCCTTTGAAATATTCTATAAACTGTCCTAAAGACATGGTTTCAGGGGAAAAGGAAACAAAGAATCTAGGACTCCAATAAATATATATCCATTAACAAAGGTTAGCTCCAACACTGACTGCAGTTTCAATATTATCAGCACCACACAGACACTGGGGCTTAAAGAGGAGATACTGTTTTACAGCTATCTGTTAAATATACTCCAGAATAATGACACAAATGTTCACTGTAATAATTCTCACATTGAAAGTTGATGCTGTGCATACAAAGGTACACTAAAATAAAGTGTGTTTATATTGCATGAGACCAATCTGATGGAAAGAACACAATCTGAGGTGACAATTTATAATTTCTTCAAAATGTTCATTTTCATTGTGTACATGCTAATTTGTGGACCTTGATTGGAAAAATCATCAGAGAATAAAATAAGATGACAGTATTTTTTAATATTGAATGTTTCCACATAAATAAAATATTTGAATGAGAGCTGAAAGGTTGAGGATCTTGGATAAAATGAATTATGCTTTGCAAAATAGTTCTGAGGATGAAAAGATGTTTCAGTAACATGGTTTGAGTTGATTATTATCAGTGCTATAGGATGAACCTGAAGTCAATTAGATATCACATAATCACATATAAAAGATTATGCTTAAAGATGCCATCTGCTCGCCTCCACAAAGGAGCATACATCCACATTAGCACACACACACACACATACACACAAGAATGATCACATATACACATAGAAAACAGTAAATGAAGAAAATAAAATAAAACTCCGAATGTATATTAAGAGGCACAAAAAGGTATTTCTTTCCTGTTCAAAACTTCAGGATACCTAGACTTTCCCTTATGTAATGATTCATGACCATCCCGTCAAATCTGGCTATGAAAAATTAACATCTGGTAATTGGAATTAGAATTTAAAATATATCTTAGTTAAAGTTGCTATTGCTGTAATACTACAACATGATAAAAAATATTTTGGGAAAGAAAGGGTTTATTTGATTTGTGATTTAACTTCACTGATGATCATTAAAGGAGGTCAGGACAGGGCCAGAATCTGGAGGCAGGAACTGCTTCAGAGGCCATCTTAGAAGAGTGTAGCTTACTGGCTTTTGCTTTATAGCTTGCTCAGCCAGCTTTGTTAAGAACAGTGGACCAGACTAGGTGTGGCCCACACACAATGGGCTGGGCCCTCCCATAACAATCTCTAATTCAGAAAATACCCTTCAGACATTTCTATAGCTCTGTCTTATGGAAATGATTCTTCCAATGGGGATCCACTTCCTTGATGATGCTAGCTGTGTCAAGTAACACATGGTCTGGAATACTGCTGAAGAGTTTGAATGCAATACCTCTCCTGGGCATATATCCAGAAGATGTCCCAACCAGTAAGAAGGACACATGCTCCACTATGTTCATAGCAGCCTTATTTATAATAACCAGAAGCTGGAAAGAACCCAGATGCCCCTCAACAGAGGAATGGATACAAAAATCGTGGTACATTTACACAATGGAGTACTACTCAGCTATTAAAAAGAATGAATTTATGAAATTCCTAGGAAAATGGATGGACCTGGAGGGCATCATCCTGAGTGAGGTAACCCAATCACAAAGGAACTCACACAATATGTACTCACTGATAAGTGAATATTAACCCAGAAACTTAGGATACCCAAGATATAAGATACAATTTGCTAAACGCATGAAACTCAAGAAGAACGAAGACCAAAGTGTGGACACTTTGCCCCTTCTTATAATTGGGAACAAAACACCCATGGAAGGAGTTACAGAGACAAAATTTGGAGCTGTGACGAAAGGATGCACCATCTAGTGATTGCCATATCCAGGGATCCATCCCATGATCAGCCTCCAAACCATTGCATACACTAGCATGATTTTGCTGAAAGGACCCAGATATAGCTGTCTCTTGTGAGACTATGCTGGGGCCTGACAAACACAGAAGTGGATGCTCACGGTCAGCTATTGAATGGATCACAGGGCCCCCAATGGAGGAGCTAGAGAAAGCATTCAAGGAACTAAAGGGAACTGCAACCCTATAGGTGGAATAACAATATGAACTAACCAGTACCTCGGAGCTCTTGTCTCTAGCTGCATATGTATCAAAAGATGGCGTAGTTGGTCATCACTGGAAAGAGAGGCCCATTGGACTTGCAAACATTTTATACCCCAGTACAGGGGAACGCCAGGGCCAAAATGGGGGAGTGGGGGGGTAGGGGAGTGAGGGGGTATGGGGGACTTTTGGGATAGCATTGGAAATGTAAATAAGGAAAATACCTAAAAAAAAAAAAAAAAAAAAAAAAAAAAAGAAAGTAAAGAACTCATTCTCCCTGATGCCTATCCATCAAGACTCAAATTCTTCACAACACATTTAGATGGCTAGAAGTCAAGGAAGTGGCTCAATGTTTAAGGTCAATGGTTTAAATCCAGATCCAGGTTTTCCAATGCCCTTTTCTGGTCTGTGTGGGTTGCAGGCACTCACATGATGCACACAGTATTCTGCCAAAATAAATATATAAGTAAATAAATAAATGCATAAATAAGTAAATAACTAAATTAAATGATGTACAAATGAATAAATCTCTAAAAGCAGGATTTCACAACTTGGTGGCTATGAAAATTAAATTTTAATATTTTATTGAAATCATTTAAAGACATGATATTAACATTTTTTGAAGAATAAAAGTGGTTTCAGTAATTATATATGAGAATATACTTTATTTCCTTCCATAAATAAATATATAACAATTATATCAGTCATTCTCTCCAAACTTACATTTCCTACAACCTGTACCTTTAAATTAATTATAGAATTTAATATTTTTTCTAGAAATTTATTTTACAATATAAGACTAACTACATATTTACTTATTTTCTTTAAAGGCAATTACTTGCTCTATTAGTTTCTATTCTTATTTATGTATCAGAATATATTACCTAAACTGCATAGTTAAAAAAAGATATATTTTGTCTCATGGTTTCTGTCCATTACAATATTGAATCACAACCTGATTGGTCTGTTTTTGGTCACATTATATCTACAGTCAGGAAGCAGAAAACCTGAGCCAGAAGCAGAGCAGGGTTGTAAATATCAGTGTCCCACAATCTGTTATTTTCTTCCTACTATTAAAGTGGAACTCTGATCAAATTATACTAACTTTCAAAACAATACCAAGAGCAAAGGGGAAAAGCATTTAAACATAGGAGCCTGGCAAGGGCATTTCACATTTAGGCAACAACAGAGTCTATTTGCTATTCTCTATTTCTAAGATCATCCTTCTAAGTTAACACTGTAAACAAATTACATTAACAGTTCCAGATGTTTCCTGAAATTTAGAAATAAATAGTGCAAACCTAGAGCAGTATGCTACTTAGTTAATAATAACTTGTACTCAATTTAATTTACTTTCAGTTGATGTGGTGATATATTTTGCTGTATATAATTTCATTTACATAAAGTTAAATATGTGATATTCTGATCAATCATTAATATGATACCTGCCACCTCATCTCAGCCTGTCAGATTTTCTGGTAGCCTTAATATTGTGTCTATGCTCTGGTCACTCTCAACTTCTTTAAGGTAATTTGTGTTGCAGTCCACCAGCAGATGTGTTTGACTAATTATTTCCTGCCTCATAATTTGTTCAAATTCGCTGTGGAGATTTTAGAAATCATCTAGATTGTTTGGTACAGGAAGGAAATCAACCCAGGACTGTCTAATTACTTGCAATCTTCCTGTTCCTCCTTGTATACATTTTCATCCTTACATACATTAGCAATTTTTGTTAACCCTTACTTGAGCAACTCATTTACACTTCCTATAATGACATACTTCATATAGGCAGCTATGTGTATACTGAAACTTTGTAAAGCAAGCCATGCTATTCCAGAAGCTGTACAATTGACTCAATAACTGTCAATAATGCCTACAGCTTTCATACAAGTTAAAAGGAAAAATAAACTAGGAGAGAGGGTTGATTTACTTGGAAAAAATAATGAATTTATATAGAGCTTTGAAATCATTACTACATATAAGTGTATTTGTCTTTAAGACTATGTTGACATCAGCTTTATTTAATTCTCTTGAAAATGCTTACAAAATTAATGCAAAATTTAAAGGCAATCAAACAAGACTTAAACTTATGGTACCTAAGTATACAAATGTACAGAAACAAAATGTGATAAGTAACTCGAAAGTAACAGATATTAACTGTTATATTAAATCCTAATTTGTGATTGTCCTTTGATTTTATCATGACTCAGTTTCTTGGTGTTAAGTAAGGTAAAGAAATGTAAGAACTGATGAGATATGAACTAGATATTTTATAGAGAAAAGCATGTCTACATGTTAACGGAATCGAAAAACAGCAAACCATTAGACCAAAATGAAACGATATACTCACAACACTGCTTAATTTTTTCAAATTTCTTCTTGCTTTGAATTGAACAGCTATATTTTCCACAGAGTCATTTCCTTTTAGTAATGACAAATGCTATCTTCAATTTTGGTGATCCAACCTAACAGTTACCATATAGACAACAAACTTTCTGGGATACTATCATATCCCAGAATGCATGACACGACATCTTTCAGGTCATCTGTAACATTCCAATGTCATAAATATAAGTTGCTAGTAGCTTTCTCTATTGAGACTAAATATTCATTAATCATCTCTATACTCACAGATACTGTTTTTGTCTAACATTCTGATTACATTAAATCTTTAGCAGATCAAGAGGCATGGAATATTTTTAATATCCATAATAAGAATCAATTGTATCTCATAATTAACAAAATGAAATTTTAATAGAAAATGTTTAAGATATAACTTCATGAAAAAAGATAAAACAAATGACCTTTGACTCAAGTTTTTCTATGGTAAATTTCAATTTATACAGCAAAGTGTTTTAGTTGATTTAGTTCTTCCCGTGGACTTAAACTGATAAAACACATCAGACAGTTTGTTATTTTGTATATAATTGTTATTATAGATTTTACTGAAAATTAGTTCTTTTAAAAATTTATGTTAAGAAACTGAAAATAGGGATCAGCACCAGGGGAGCTAGAGCGCGCAGGGTTGGCTGACACCCGCCACAGGATTTTGAGACTGCTGGTGAGTGGAACACAGCTTCTGCTCCAGTCCAATCACGCAGGACTTGAGACTGCTCTGGTTGGGGAGGCAGAAATCCGGCCTACATAGGGCCACAAGCCTCTTCCGGTCAGAAAAGCACCTGGGTAGCTAGGGCGCTACCCACAACACCCGCCACAGGATCTTAAGACTTCTGGTGAGTGGGACACAGCTTCTGCTCCAATCCAATTGCGCACGGGACCTGAGACTGCATTAGTTAGGGAAGCAGAAACCGGCCTGAGTAGGGCCACAGGCCTCATCCGGCCGGATCAGCACCAGGGGAGCTAGAGCTCACAGGGTCGGCCAACACCGGCCAGCTACCCACGACCCCAGCCACAGGATTTTGAGACTGCTGATGAGTGGAACACAGCTTCTGCTCCAATCTTTAAACAGTGACAACTACAACAACTAACCCCAGAGATTACCAGATGGCGAAAGGTAAACGTAATAATCTTACTAACAGAAACCAAGACCACTCACCATCATCAGAACCCAGCACTCCCACTTCGCCCAGTCCAGGGCACCCCAACACACCGAAAAAGCTAGACACGGATCTAAAAGCATATCTCCTGATGATGGTAGAGGACTTCAAGAAGGACTTTAATAACACACTTAAAGAAATACAAAGGAACACTGGTAAACAGGTAGAAGACAGTAAAGAGGAAGCACAAAAATCCCTTAAAGAATTGCAGGAGAACACTGCTAAAGAGTTACAAATCCTTAAAGAAAAACAGGATAACCTAATCAAACAGGTAGAAGTCCTTAATGAAAAACAGGAAAACACATCCAAACAGATGATGGAAATGAACAAAACCATACTAGACCTAAAAAGGGAAGTAGACACAATAAAGAAAACCCAAAATGAGGCAACACTGGAGATAGAAACCCTAGGAAAGAAATCTGGAACCATAGATACGAGCATCAGCAACAGAATACAAGAGATGGAAGAGAGAATCTCAGGTGCAGAAGATTCCCTAGAGAACATCGGCACAACAATCAAGGAAAATGTAAAATGCAAAAAGATCCTAACTCAAAACATCCAAGAAATACAGGACACAATGAGAAGACCAAACCTACGGATAATAGGAGTGGATGAGAATGAAGATTTTCAACTCAAAGGACCAGCAAACATCTTCAACAAAATTATAGAAGAAAACTTCCCAAATCTAAAGAAAGAGATGCCCATGAACATACAAGAAGCCTACAGAACTCCAAATAGACTGGACCAGAAAAGAAATACCTCCCGACACATAATAATCAGAACAACAAATGCTCTAAATAAAGATAGAATACTAAAAGCAGTAAGAGAAAAAGGCCAAGTAACATATAAAGGCAAGCCTATTAGAATTACACCAGATTTTTCACCAGAGACTATGAGAGCCAGAAGATCCTGGACGGATGTTATACAGACACTAAAAGAACACAAATTCCAGCCCAGGCTACTATACCCAGCCAAACTCTCAATTAACATAGATGGAGAAACCAAAGTATTCCACGACAAAAACAAATTCACACATTATCTCTCCACGAATCCAGCCCTTCAAAGGATAATAACAGAAAAAAACCAATACGAGGACAGGAACCACACCCTAGAAACAACAAGAAGGTAATCCCTCAACAAACCTAAAAGAAGACAGCCACAAGAACAGAATGCCAACTTTAACAACAAAAATAACAGGAAACAACAATTACTTTTCCTTAATATCTCTTAATATCAATGGACTCAACTCCCCAATAAAAAGACATAGACTAACAAACTGGCTACACAAACAAGACCCAACATTTTGCTGCTTACAGGAAACTCATCTCAGAGAAAAAGATAGACACTACCTCAGAATGAAAGGCTGGAAAACAATTTTCCAAGCAAATGGTATGAAGAAAAAAGCTGGAGTAGCCATTCTAATATCTGATAAGATTGACTTCCAACCCAAAGTCATTAAAAAAGACAGGGAGGGACACTTCATACTCATCAAAGGTAAAATCCTCCAAGAGGAACTATCAATCCTGAATATCTATGCTCCAAATACAAAGGCAGCCACATTCATTAAAGAAACTTTAGTAAATCTCAAAGCACACATTGCACCTCATACAATAATAGTGGGAGACTTCAACACACCACTTTCACCAATGGACAGATCGTGGAAACAGAAACTAAACAGGGACACAGTGAAACTAACAGAAGTTATGAATCAAATGGGTCTGGCAGATATCTACAGAACATTCTATTCTAAAACAAAAGGATATACCTTCTTCTCAGCACCTCATGGTACCTTCTCCAAAATTGACCACATAATTGGTCACAAAACAGGCCTCAACAGATACAAAAATATTGAAATTGTCCCATGCACCCTATCAGATCACCATGGACTAAGGCTGATCTTCAATAACAAAATAAATAATAGAAAGCCAACCTTCACGTGGAAACTGAACAACATTCTTCTCAATGATACCTTGGTCAAGGAAGGAATAAAGAAAGAAATTAAGGACTTTTTAGAGTTCAATGAAAATGAAGCCACAACATACCCAAACTTATGGGACGCAATGAAAGCATTTCTAAGAGGAAAACTCATAGCTCTGAGTGCCTCCAAAAGGAAACTAGAGAGGGCACACATTAGCAGCTTGACAACATACCTAAAAGCACTAGAACAAAAGGAAGCAAATTCGCCCAAGAGGAGTAGACTGCAGGAAATAATCAAACTCAGGGGCGAAATCAACCAAGGGGAAACAAGAAAAAATATTCAAAGAATCAACCAATCAAGGAGCTGGTTCTTTGAGAAAATCAATAAGATAGATAAACCCTTAGCCAGACTCACTAGAGGGCACAGGGAAAGAATCCTAATTAACAAAATCAGAAATGAAAAAGGAGACATAACAACAGATCCTGAAGACATCCAAAACACCATCAGATCCTTCTACCAAAGGCTATACTCAACAAAACTGGAGAACCTGGATGAAATGGAGAAGTTCCTAGACAGATACCAGGTACCAAAGTTGAATCAAGATCAGGTTAATGATCTAAACAGCCCTATATCCCCCAAAGAAATAGAAGCAGTCATTAATAGTCTCCCAACTAAAAAAAGCCCAGGACCAGATGGGTTTAGTGCAGAGTTCTATCAGACCTTCAAAGAAGATCTAATCCCAGTTCTTCACAAACTATTCCACAAAATAGAAACAGAAGGTACTCTACCCAACTCATTCTATGAAGCCACAATTACTCTGATACCTAAACCACAAAAAGACCCAACAAAGATAGAAAACTTCAGACCAATATCCCTTATGAATATTGATGCAAAAATCCTCAATAAAGTTCTTGTTAACCTAATCCAAGAACACATCAAAACAATCATCCCTCCTGACCAAGTAGGTTTCATCCCAGGGATGCAGGGATGGTTCAATATATGGAAATCCATCAACGTAATCCAGTATATAAACAAACTCAAAGACAAAAACCACATGATCATCTCGTTAGATGCGGAAAAGCATTTGACAAGATCCAACACCCATTCATGATAAAAGTCTTGGAAAGATCAGGAATTCAAGGCCCATACCTAAACATGATAAAAGCAATCTACAGCAAACCAGTAGCCAACATCAAAGTAAATGGTGAGAAGCTTGAAGCAATCCCTCTAAAATCAGGGACTAGACAAGGCTGTCCACTTTCTCCATACCTATTCAATATTGTACTTGAAGTCCTAGCCAGAGCAATTCGACAACAAAAGGAGATCAAAGGGATACAAATTGGAAAAGATGAAGTCAAAATATCACTCTTTGCAGATGATATGATAGTATATATAAGTGACCCTAAAAATTCTAACAGAGAACTCCTAAGCCTGATAAACAGCTTCGGTGAAGTAGCTGGATATAAAATTAAATCAAACAAATCAATGGCCTTTCTCTACACAAAGAATAAACAGGCTGAGAAAGAAATTAGGGAAACAACACCCTTCTCAATAGTCACAAATAATATTAAATATCTTGGCGTGACTGTAACTAAGGAAGTGAAAGATCTCTATGATAAGAACTTCAAGTCTCTGATGAAAGAAATTAAAGAAGATCTCAGAAGATGGAAAGATCTCCCATTCTCATGGATTGGCAGGATCAACATTGTAAAAATGGCTATCTTGCCAAAAGCAATCTATGCAATCCCCATCAAAATTCCAAATCAATTCTTCAACGAATTAGAAAATGCAATCTGCAAATTCATCTGGAATAACAAAAAACCTAGGATAGCAAAAACTCTTCTCAAGGATAAAAGAACCTCTGGTGGAATCACCATGCCGGACCTAAAGCTCTACTACAGAGCAATTGTGATAAAAACTGCATGGTACTGGTATAGTGACAGACAAATAGACCAATGGAATAGAATTGAAGACCCAGAAATGAACCCACACATCTACGGTCACTTGATCTTCGACAAGGGAGCTAAAAACATCCAGTGGAAGAAAGACAGCATTTTCAACAAATGGTGCTGGCACAACTGGTTGTTAACATGTAGAAGAATGCGAATCGATCCATTCCTATCTCCTTGTACTAAGGTCAAGTCTAAGTGGATCAAGGAACTTCACATAAAACCAGAGACACTGAAACTTATAGAGGAGAAAGTGGGGAAAAGCCTTGAAGATATGGGCACAGGGGAAAAATTCCTGAATAGAACAGTAATGGCTTGTGCTGTAAGATCGAGAATTGACAAGTGGGACCTCATGAAACTACAAAGCTTCTGCAAGGCTAAAGACACCATCAATAAGACAAAAAAACCACCAACAGATTGGGAAAGGATCTTCACCTATCCTAAATCAGATAAGGGACTAATATCCAATATATATAAAGAACTCAAGAAGGTGGACTCCAGAAAGTCAAATAACCCCATTAAAAAATGGGGCTCAGAACTGAACAAAGAATTCTCACCTGAGGAATACCGAATGGCAGAGAAGCACCTGAAAAAATGTTCAACATCCTTAATCATCAGGGAAATGCAAATCAAAACAACCCTGAGATTCCACCTCACACCAGTCAGAATGGCTAAGATCAAAAATTCAGGTGACAGCAGATGCTGGCGAGGATGTGGAGAAAGAGGAACACTCCTCCATTGTTGGTGGGATTGCAAGCTTGTACAACCACTCTGGAAATCAGTCTGGCGGTTCCTCAGAAAATTGGACATAGTACTACCGGAGGATCCAGCAATACCTCTCCTGGGCATATATCCAGAAGATGTCCCAACCGGTAAAAAGGACACATGCTCCACTATGTTCATAGCAGCCCTATTTATAATAGCCAGAAGCTGGAAAGAACCCCGATGTCCCTCAACAGAGGAATGGATACAGAAATTATGGTACATTTTCACAATGGAGTACTACTCAGCTATTAAAAAGAATGAATTTATGAAATTCCTAGCCAAATGGATGGACCTGGAGGGCATCATCTTGAGTGAAGTAACACAATCACAAAAGAACTCACACAATATGTATTCACTGATAAGTGGATATTAGCCCAAAACTTAGGATACCCAAGATATAAGATACAATGTGCTAAACGCATGAAACTCAAGAAGAATGAAGACCAAAGTGTGGACACTGTGCACCTTCTTAGAATTGGGAACAAAACACCCAGGGAAGGAGTTACAGAGACAAAGTTCGTAGCTGTGATGAAAGGATGGACCATTTAGAGACTGCTGTATCCAGGGATCCATCCCATAATCAGCTTCTAAACGCTGACACCATTGCATACACTAGCAAGATTTTGCTGAAAGGACCCAAATATAGCTGTCTCTTGTGAGACGATGCCGGGTCCTAGCAAACACAGGAGTGGATGTTCACAGTCAGCTATTGGATGTATCACAGGGCTCCCAATGGAGAAGCTAGAGAAAGTACCCAAGGAGCTAAAGGGATCTGCAACCCTATTGTTGGAACAACATGATGTACTAATCAGAACCCCGGAGCTCTTGTCTCTAGCTGCATATGTATCGAAAGATGGCCTAGTAGGCCATCAATGGAAAGAGAGGCCCATTGGACTTGCAAACTTTATATGCCCCAATATAGGGGAATGCCAGAGCCAAAAGAATGGGAATGGGTGGGTAGGGAAGTGGGGGGCGCTATGGGGGACTTTTGGGATAGCATTGGAAATGTAATTGAGGAAAATATGTAATAAAAATATTAAAAATTAAAAAAAAGAAACTGAAAATATTTTATTTTAATATTTCATGTGCATATTAGAGTTTTGTTAAAGACTAGTTTGTATGACTACTAAGCATATTATAGTATTTAAAATTCTAAACATTAAGAAAAGTCTCCCTTGCTTTCATCAACCTCCAATGGAGGGATGGAGCAGAGTGCCACAAGGGCTGGGGAGGTGCTACACACACTCGAGTGAAGTTTACTTGGCAGGCTGAGAGGCCTGGGAGCACTCATGATGCAAAGAGTTTCACAGAAACTCACCTCCTGGAACTTTGGCATTCTCATAACCCGTGTACTCATACCCTATCCCCACGTTAGTCTGGTGTATGGATCCATGTGCTCTCTTTTAGTATTATTTTACTATAAGTGCCTTTTAAGATTGAATTCTGATATAGCTAAGCCTTTGTCAGTGTTCCAAAGTCCCAGAAAATCCTTGAAGCTGACAAACTTGGAACTCAGTAGGAATTAAGTAAGGAGGTTATCTATTCAGTAACATTCAAATTTACTTCTAGTAGAGACAGTGAAACTAATTAGGCATTACAAAGTATGGAGCCAGAATAGCTCAGGGCTGGTCTGCAGAGTATTTACTTGAGACAATAGCCAGTCTTACCCAGACAAGGGAATTCACAATGGCCTAGTGAATAGGTGGGTTTACCTTGAAAGAGTTAGGGAATCCCCCTGAGACAGGTTTCTTCACTAGGCCCAAAGAAACAGCATAAATCAGGCATTTACTAAGAACTCCTGGTGGTGGGCTGGCTCCCTTCTTTTTTTCAGGCAGAGGCCTGATCCCTACCTTCTTTTGATGTATACATTCCTTTTGTATTGTGTCCCTGTAACTCAGTGGATGTATCTCACCTGGTTTCTTGTTATTCTTCTGTATAAAAAGTTCAATTCTCAACTTCAAAAATTACATTCAGATTCTACACAACCTCTTGTGTTGTGTCTGTCTGTCATTCGCCGACTCCTTGCCCATCTGCAACTAGAGACCCATCCTAAGCAGACCAAAGACTGGAGAGGGTCTGCAGCAAGGAGGGAAATTAAAGTGGGGACCAGGTGTGGGGAACAAGAGTCGGGGAAGAGGGCATGGAGAGAGAATGGAAATCCATAGGGAGCATATCTCTTATATGACACAGAGACCAGGGATGGGGAAAGCTCCTGGAAGTCTATGGGGTGACCCTAGATAAGACTCCTAGCAGCAGGTGGGGGACATCAACCTACCACAAAACCTTCAACTAAAATTGTGTTCTGACTACAAGATGTGCAGGGCTAAAAATGTAGCAGAGATCAAACGAATGGACAATTAATATCTGGCCTAATTTGAGACCATTCCCTTGAACAAGAACCAACCCCTAACACTACTGATGATATTCTGTTGTGCTTGCAGACAGGAGCCTAGCATAATTGTTTTCTGAGGAGCTTCATCTAGCAGATGGTGGAAGCAGAGAGAGAGGGCCCCCATGCCAATGGTAGGCAGAGCTCATGGAGTCTTTTGGAAGAGTTTGTGAAAGGACTGGGGGAACCAAAAGGCCCAGGGAAGCTACAATAAGACATACAGCATCAACTAACATGGGCCCACATAGGCTCACAGAGACAGAACCACCAACCAAAGAACAGGCACAGGATGGACTATGGTCCCCTACACATATCTAGCAGATGTGCAGCTTGGTGTTCATATGGATCACCTAGCATTTGGAGCAGGGGCTGTCTCTGACTCAGCTATCTTCCTTTGGATCATTTTCCCCTAGCTGAGATATCTTCTATGGCCTCAGTCCGGGAGGATGCATGCAGTCCTGCTGAGACTTGATGTGCCAGGACAACTCTACACTCATGGTGGAGGCTATCCTTCTCTGAGGCTAAGGGGCATAGGTATAGGGGGGTTGTGAAGGTGAGATAGGGAGGAGAGGAGGGAATGAGGACTTCTATCAGTATGTGAAGTAAAGAAATAAATTACGAATGAAATAAAAGTCCATAAACTTTGAATCAAAGCTTCTGCACATTTTTTAAGGAAATGTTAATCATGACTAAAATATTCAGATACCTTTCCTTTTCCCAAAGCATAGAAACTGCATTAACTCTTAAAAGGAAAATAAAAAGAGAATGACTGTTATTTGTATAGAAAAAAAGTTTATCTAAATTAGTGACTTTTTCTATTTGGTTTATCTGGTTACCTTCACAATATAAATCCAGTTATTATTGAAATATAAATATATTAATTATCAATATATGTGCATAAAATGTATTAAATTTCTTGATATGAATGAAATGTCAAATTGTTCTTGCTCTCAATCATAATTTAAAAGGAATACATATAGGTAGTCCATTGTTAAGTGGCTACAGTAAATATTACTGCTAAATATCAACTAGCATTAATTATACTTACGAAGTAATGTAAGGCAGACAGTGTGGGTAGTCTATGATGTGAAGACATAGAGTAGAAAAGAATTAACAGTCACAGACAGAGGATAAGGAAGTTACCACCACAGAAAGCAAGGCTATAAATTTGAAAATTGCATTAAGATGGATAGAAGTAGCTAACTCCCTAGTCAGATAACTCAGACCATTGTATGCTTTATGTTCAGTCACAGGGGATTTTCGTCACTTATGAATGAAAGTGAGAATCATCTGGTAGAAGATCAATTATGTAGTAAATCAGCACATTGTGCTTGCTTGTAGCTGACTGTATTTCCTTAGTAGATAGTCAACCCTTATCAATGAGGAGACACTGTATGTACTTCTGTGAATTTTACAAAGAACAGTGATAGTGAAGTCCTTAAGTAGAAGCAAACATAGTAACAGGACTATTCTACTGTGTGTCTATGGAAGAATAAGATATGATGTGACTGAAGAACTGTATAATTAAAGAAAAAGAAATTATTTCAGGAAGTGATAAACATATGGGACAATAAAGCTACGGTCAATAGATAATGAGAGAGTAGAGAGAGGTATAGATGACACAGCTTTGACACATACAATTTCCATTGAAGCAATGGTAGCCTAGGATCTGAGCATCATCTCCATAAGGATTCTGAGTATTCACTAGACTACAGTATTTCACAAACTATAAACTTCTTCTATAGACATCAGAGTTTCCAGAGGATAGGCAGTATGATAAATCATTTTGAGCTGAGCGACAGAATCCTGTACTAAAATTAGAATTAAGTATTGCAGAAAGTAGCCTTCCAAATGTACTACTCATAAATTTCACAAATATAATTATTTTGTATTAGTAGAAATGATATTCTGAGTAGATTAAAATGTTTAATGAAAGCTACATCTAGCTAAGGAAAACTGGAGGAAACGATCTGAAAAAGAAACTTTGGGGCTGGAGAGATGGCTTAGCAGTTAAGAGCACTGACTGCTCTTCCAAAGGTCCTGAGTTCAAATCCCAGCAACCACATGGTGACTCACAACCATCCTAACAAGATCTGACACCCTCTTCTGGAGTATCTGAAGACAGCTATAGTGAATGTACATATAATAAATAAATAAATAAATAAATAAATAAATAAATAAATAAATAAATAAATAAAAAATTTTGTTACAGTGATTTGCTAATTTGTCAACAAAGATTTTTGAGATAGAGATTATATTGGTTATATTGCCATGTAATATTACCAATGTGATATTATGAGGGACCTCCAGTAGATAGACCCCAAGTGGAGAGAAAAGGTTACCAACCCACAAAAAAAAAAAAAAAGTTCTGACCCAGAATTGTTCTGTGTAAAAGAACTGCAGGGATAAAAATGAAGTAGAGAGTAAAGGAAAGGCTGTCCAGTGACCTAACAAACTTGGGATCCACCTCACTGGGGAGCACTAAGGCTTGACATTATTACTGATGTTATGATGTACTTGAAGAGGCCCTACCAGCAGCTGATAGAGACAAATGAACACCCAACCACTGGAATCATCAGGGAATCCTATGAAGGAATTAGGGGATGTATTGAAAGAGCTGACAGGGGGGCACCACCCCATAGGAAGGTCAGCAGTTGCAACTAACCCAGATCTCTGGGAGCTCCCAGAGACTGAGCCACCAGCCAGGCTGCATACATGAGCTGGTCTGAGAACCCCAGAACATGTTTAGCAGAGGACTGCATGGTCTGACCTCAGTGAGAGAAGATGGGCCTCTTGAGAGACTTGAGGGAAGGGGGTGCCTGTTGGAGAGGAAGAGAGGGAGAATACCGTCTCAGAGGCAAAGGGGAGGAAGAATGGGATGAGGATCTCTGGGAGTGGGGACTGAGAGGGGGCAACATCTGGAATAAATAAATAAAATAATTTTTTAAATCCAATGAAACAAAAACAAACAAACAACAACATTTCCTAGAGCCAGAGGAAGCTTCTCAATAAATAAAAGCATTTTTGATCAGAATAGAAAACTTGACTTTTGTCCAAGTGACTCAAATGTTTGAAGGAGAGAACTTTTCTCACAAGTTGTCCTCTGATTTCTACATGTACACTATGGCCCATGTATGTCCCTCCATTTTATGCCTTAATAAATAGTATAATTTTTAAAAGTAGATGACAGGAGCAAGAGAGATGACACAACGGTTAAGAACATTTCCTTGCAATATTAAGGTTTGGTTTCCAGCACCACTTGCATCTTCAAACCACCCATGACTACAATTCCAGGACATTCAACAACATTTTCTAGACTCTTGTGCACCAAGCTTATATGTGTGGAACATGCCTACAAGCAAGCAGAACTCCCTTAGAAACAAGATAGAATGAATAGATGAGAAAGAGAGGCACGGAATGAGACAGAAAGAACGGAGGGACTACAAGAGATTGAGAGAGAGGCAGACTCCTAAGGTAGAAAAATAAATTATAAACTAACAAAGAGAAAAGAAGTCCTGGGATACTGATTTGACTGGGTAATCTCTAACATTATGTGGAAGACTTTTCTGCATGTCAAATGTAATTTGTGAAATTTTGAATGTCAATTCTCATTCCAGATGTCATCTAACAGCCAGGAAATCATAAAGACTGACCATCTCTTTCTGTTAACATCTTGGTCCTTTTCAGAGTGTGACATTTTGACACAGAGTGCCAGCTCAGCAACTGAAGAGTTGAACTCTCTCTGCTGAGTTCATGTATTTATTTTTGAGATACTAGGAGTATGGTGTCAAAAAAATTAATGTCCCATATTAAACGATTGTTAATGTCATCACCAAAATTACTTAAATTATAAGATTTCTTATGTAATGTTTTTATTTAATATTCTTTATTTCCACTTAATACTAGGTGAAAGGATATATAATTATTTATTTTGACTAAAGAACTTCTTTGTAATTTATGTAATTTGCTCTAGCTATAGAGCTTACAAAACATATTTTAATTCTGTATTAATTTCTTAGCTTAGGATATTATATATGAGGAATACAAAAACAAACCAAGTAATATAAAAGTTCTTTTTGTCCAGTATCATCTTGCAAACAGGGGGCTGAAGACATACTTAAAGAAAGTTGTTCGCTTTTTCGCTTTCTTTCTTCCTTCCTTCCTTCCTTCCTTCCTTCCTTCCTTCCTTCCTTCCTTCCTATCTTCCTTCCTATCTTCCTCCTTCTCTCTCTGTCTCTCTGTCTCTCTGTCTCTGTCTCTCTCTCTCTCAATCTCTTTCTTTCTTTCTTTCTTTCTTTCTTTCTTTCTTTCTTTCTTTCTTTCTTTCTTCCTATCTTCCTTCCTTCTTATCTTCCTTCCTATCTTCCTTCCTTCCTTCCTTCCTTCCTTCCTTCCTTCCTTCCTTCCTTCCTTCCTTCCTTCCTCCCTTCCTTCCTCCTTCTCTCTCTCTGTCTCTCTCTCAATCTCTTTCTTTCTTTCTTCCTATCTTCCTTCCTGCCTATCTTCCTTCCTTCCTTCCATTCTCTCTTTCTCCCTTTCGTTCTTTCTCTTTTACATTTTTTTTGATAAATAGTGTGTAGCAAGCAGGTGACCTTTGTGTTTAATGTATGCATGCCATAAGCTTATACAGTTTGTATAGGTAGTACAGTTAGGTAAACCAAAACAAACCTAATTGTACATATAATGCCTTGTTCCCAAAAAGTAGCTTAAAGTTATCTTAAAATAACCCCCTAATTTAAGTTACATTTTTGCTGATTTATTTAATTAAAAATGTAAAATTTATAGAATTTATGTGAATTTATGACCACAGAACAAAGGGAAAATACCAACTCACAATGTTACAGTAATGTAAATGTTGCTTTTATTTTCTCAGATGATCTGATATGAATTTCCTCTAATTCAACTTCAGGAGTGAGCAGCTTCTGTACATACCCAACCTGTATGAATACATGAATTATGCTGAGCTCAGAGAATTTCCTTCTCTGCTCTAACTATCCCTAACCATAGGCCTGGAAGTATATAGCCTCTGTATTTTTTTAAATTTATTTCAAACTCCAGATTTTATTCCCCTCCAGGTCCATACTCTGACTCTCCCCACCATATACCTCCTCCACAGACTCCTGTCTCCATAAGGATGGCTCTACCCTCCATCCCCAACCCACCAGACCTACCCTGGGCCTTCCAGTCTCTTAAGGATTAGGTGCATCATCTCTGAATCAACACAGACCTGGCAGTCCTCTGTTGTTTATGTGTTGGGGTACTCATATCAGATGGTGTATTCTGTCTGGTTGGTGGTCTAGTGTCAGAGAAATAACAGGGATCCAGGTTATTTGAGACTGCTAGTCCCCCTACAGGGGTGCCCACCTCCTCAGCTTCATACATTTCCTCTAATTCAACCTCAGGAGTGAGCAGCTTCTGTACATTGTTTGAATGTAAATATCTGCATCTGACTCTTTAAGCTGCTTGTTTGGTCTTTCAGAGGGCAATCATAAGTCCCTTTTTTGTGAGTGCTCCATAGCCTCAGTAATAGTGTCAGGTCTTGAGCCCTAGCCTTGAGCTAGATCCACTTTGGGCCTGTTGCTGGACCTTTTTTTTTTCTCAGGATCTTTTCCATTTATATCCCTGCAGTTCTTTCACTCAGGAACAAATATGGATCAGAGACATGACTGTGGGATGGCAACCCCATCCCTCACTCTATGCCTTGTATTTCTGCTGGAGGTGGGCTCTACAAATTACCTCTCCCCACTGTAGGGAATTTCATCTAAGATCCCTCCCTTTGACTCCTGAGAGTCTCTCAACTCCCAGGTCTCTGGTACATTCTGGAGGGTCCACCCAATCTCCTATCCTCCAAGCTTGTCTGCTTCCATTCTTTCTCCTGGCTCTCAAGACTTCATTTCTTTTTCCCCACCCATTACCGGATCAGGTTTCCCTCTCTCCCCAACCACTTTTCCTTCCAAGTGCTTCCTCCCTCCCTGCTTGTTGTTCCTTTCTTCTCCCTTCCAAGTAAGACTGATGGATTCTTACTTGGGCCCTTGACCTTTTTGAGTTCAACGGGCTATATCTTGGGAATTCTGTCCTTTTTTTTTGGATAATATCTACTTATTAGTGAATACATACCATGCATGTCCTTTTGGGTCTGAGTTACCTCACTCAGCATGATATTTTCTAGTTCTATCAATTTGCCTGCAAAACTCTGGATATTCTCATTCTTAATAGATGAATAGTACTTCATTGTGTAATGAACCACATTTTCAGGATCCATTCTCACCTTGTGGGACATCTGGGCTGTTCCCAGCTGCTGGCTGTAAAAAGTAAGACTGCTGTGAACATAGTGGACCACGTACCTCTGTGCCACAGTGGGGCATCTTTTGGGTATATTTGTATAGCTTTGCCTTCAGGTAGATTATTACCAATTTTCTGAGGAACCTCCAGATTGATTTCCAGTATGGTTTTTCCAATTTGCAATCCCACCAGCAATGGAGTAATGTTTCTTATATCCATATCATCACCAAAATATGGTGTCATCTGATATTTTGGTCTTAGCCATTCTCACTGGTGTAAGGTGGAATCTCAGGGTCATTTAGACTTGCGTTTCTCTGATCACTAAGTACTTTGATCGTTCCTTTAATGCTTCACAGCAACCTGAAATTCTTCAGTTGTGAATTCTTGGTTTCATTCTATACACCATTTTTTGATTGGGTTGCTTGGTTTTTTTTTGGTTATTAACTGCTTGAGTTCTTTCTATATTTTGGATATTAGCTCTCTATTGGATGTGGGTTTAGTTAAGATTTTTTCCCAATCTGTAGGTTGCTGATTTGGTTTATTGAGTATGTCCTTTGTCTTACAGAAGCTTTCCAGTTTCGCAAGGTCCCATTTATCAATTCTTGATCTTAGTGCATGAGCCACTGGAGTTCGGTTTAGGAAATTTCCTCCTGTGCCCGTGAGTTCAAGGCTCTTTCCCATTTTTCTTCTACTAGATTCAGTGTATCTGGTTTTATGTTGAGGTTTTTGATCTACTTAGACTTGAGCTTTGTACAAGGTGACAGCTATGGATCATTTTTTCATTCTTCTACATACAGACAGCCAGTTAGACCAACACCATTTATTGAAGATGCTTTCTTTTTCCATTGTATATCTTTGGCATCTTTGTCAAAGATCAAGTGACTGCAGTGTATGGTTTTATTTCTTGGTCTTCAATTATATTAAATTCACCAACATGTCTGTCTTTGTACCTATATCATGCAGTTTTTTTTTATCACTGTTACTCTGTAGTAGAGCTTGAGGTCAGGGATGGTGATTGCCCCAGCTGTTCTTTTATTGTTAAGAATTGTTTTGGCTATTCTGTTTTTTTGTTTTGTTTTGTTTTGGTTTGGTTTGGTTTTTGTTTGTTTGTTTGTTTTTTGCCTTTCCAGATGAATTTGAGAATTGCTCTTCCCATGTCTTTGAAGAATGGTGTAGGAATTTTGATGGGGATTGCATTGAATTTATAGATTGCCTTTGGTAGTATGGCCATGTTTACTATATTAATTCTGTCAATCCATGAGCATGGGAGATCACTCCATTTTCTGAGAACTTCCTCTATTTCTTTCTTGAGAGACTTGAAGTTATTGCCATACAGGTATTTCACTTGTTTGGTTAGAGTTAACCCAAGATATTTTATACTATTTGTGGCTCTTGTGAAGAGAATTGTTTCCCTTATTTCTTTCTCAGCCTGTTATTCTTTGTATAAAGGAAGTTTACTTATTTATTTGTGTTAATTTTATATCCAGCCACTTTGCTGAAGTTGTTTATCAGCTAGAGAAGTTCTCTGGTAGGATTTTTGGAATCTCTTATGTATACTATTATATCACCTGCAAATAGTTATACCTTTATTTCATCTTTACCAATTTGTATCCTCTTGATCTCTTTTTGTTTTCTTATTGTTCTAGCTAAAAGAGCTTAATTTAAAATGAACTCTACACTAAGAATTAAAATATTCTTCTTTGGGTTGATGAATTTCACAATATTGACCTGACATTCAAACACCTCAAATATTTATATGATACAGCTTTGTTTATTTTCAAAAAGTATCTAATTTTGTGTTGTTTTTAGAAATTATTAAAGAAAATGAAAATTGGAAACAAACTGTCATGTAAGAATATTGTTTTTAATCTTTCAACAAGTATCTAGTGTATTACTGTAAAAAGCAAAACTATAGAAATAAATATAAAATGTTGACGAATCTTTGAGGACAAGAAAAACATGTATTTGCCATAGGAGATAATAAATTTACATCACAATAGTATGATACCTGCGTTTTTCATTACCTGCAGACTTTGAACATTGCCTGATGTCACTTTTTAAAAGTGAGTAACATTCTGCACGCAGGAAGATCACCTTGAGAGTGAATAGCAGCAAAGCCAACTAAATTAACTAAAGGAAATGACAAAAGTATATGAAAAGACAACGGAATGTTTCCCCTTGAGGAGAGATACAACAGAGCATTCACAGAAAAGCAATTACTAAGAAACATGTTGATGTTTGCTGAGAACAAGAAAGTTAATGATTTACAAATAGAGAATGTGAAAGTAGTTATAAGAAAAATAAGTAATTGAAATATTACACTTATAAATAAAAATATATACACAAACAATATTTGTAGATAATCTGAGCTCTTGTTTATTTATTTTTACTTTTTTGTGTGTTTGTTTGTTTGATGTCTTTCAATAAGATTCTCGGCTAGCCCAAATTGGTCTCCACTTCCTTGACCTTGAATCAATACTTGCATGATTGTACCTACCAAGTAGTCAGGTACCAATACATATATTCAAAGCAGCTTCATGTGCAGATTGACTGTAATGTTGTGCTTTTAGATTGGGAGGCCCAAAAGAGTATAGACTTTAATATTCTTTGCATAATTACTACTACCTCCTATTAGAATGTCTTCATTAGAGATAAAAATCACAGAATAAAAAACATTCCTTAGACAAGCAAATTGGCACTGAGAGTGTAGAACCTACCTGTATCTTTACTGCGAGTCAGAATGATAAGAAGAGTTCTCCTGAATTGAGCCTTACTTGTTGTTGAGATGTTTTCTGCAGTTAAGAACCTCTCTGAGAAAACACATAGCATACTTTGTCCTGCTATGCTAAAATATCTGAATTCCAAAACTTTATGTTCTGAGTGAAATGTCCTTCTACAGAAGAATGCCCTAGATAAAGCTGCTATTTCAGAAAGTCAGACAGTTCACTTTACTCTTTCTATAGTGAAAAATATGTATTTGCCATAGGAGATAATAAATTTACAAAATCACTTCTTTGAAAACCTTCACAATGTCAATTTGCCTTCATTCCTTCAAGTATCATATGTGTCATAGCAGTTTTAATCTCCCACATAATTTTTTGAGCCAAAGGGAATGTAGTGGTGGTGGTTAGAATGAGAAATATATGCTATAGGCTCCTATATTTGAATACCTGATTCTAGTTGGTGGCAATGTCATGTAGGTTTCAGGAACATTAAATGATATAGCTCTCGTAGACAAAGTACAGCATGAGGACAGGCTTTGTAGATCTATTTATAGCAATATCCCATCTCATTGTTGCTTTATCTACTTCTTTTGTCTTCCAACATACAAGTCTTACTGACATTATAAACTCTCTACATATCTGAAGCTGAATATCAAAGAACTGTTTTTCTGTAAGTTACTTAGGATTGTAGTATTTTATTACAGCCACAGAACATAAACTAATACATGAAATGAGAGATAATTGTTCTTGGCCTGTGAACATTGATTTAGATTGCACCAAATAGCAATCCTACTACTGATATGGTTGCTCATATAATTATAGAAGAAAAAAGAACAATCATACACAAGTGAATGCATGAAATAATATAATTAGAAGGGATAACTCCAAGTGAGAGAGAAAAAAAAACATGCAATAGGTTCCAGGTGCAATATAATGTCCTTTTAAGATCTTTGGTTGATATTTTCTAGTTCCACCCATTTGCCTAAAAATTTCATGAATTTTTGTTCTTAGTGCTTGAGCAGTATTCCATTGTTTAAATGTATCACATTTTCTGTATTTATCCCTCTGTTGAGGGACATCTGTGTTCTTTCCAGCTTCTGGTTACTATAAATAAGACTTCTATGAACATAGTGGAGCAAATGTCCTTATGACATGTTGGAGAATCTTCTGGGTATATGTGAAGGAGGTATAGCTGGGTCCTCCTGTAATACTATGTCCAATGTTCTGAGGAACTGCCAGACTGATTTCCAGAGCAGTTGTACCAGCTTGCAATCACACCAACAATGGAGGAGTGTTCTTCTTTCTCCACATCCATGCCAGCATCTGCTGTCACCTGAATTTTTGATCTTAACCATTCTGACTGGTTTAAGGTGGAATATCAGGGTTGCTTTGATTTGCATTTCTCTGATGACTAAGGGTGCTGAACATTTCTTTAGGTGCTTCTAAGCCATCTGATATTCCTTTCTGTACCCCATCTCTATACTCTATTATCCTGAGTGAGTTAATCCAATCATAAAAGAAAACACATAGTAACACTGATAAGGTATTAGCCCAGAAGCTCAGAATACCCAACATACAATTCACAGACAAAATGAAGCTCAAGAAGAAGGAAGACCAAAGTATAGATACTTTGGTCCTTCTTAGAAGGGGAAACAAAGAGGGTTACAATTACCAAACCCAGAATTTATTGTAGAAGCCAACAAATGCTTGCTGACAGGAGCCTGATATAGCTGTCTCCTGAGAGGCTCTGCAAATGCCTGACATATTCATAGGTGGATACGCTCAGCCAACTATTGGGCTAAGCACAAGGTCTTCAATGGAGGAGCTAGAAAAAGGACCCAAGGAGTTGAAGGTGTTAACAGTTCCATAGGAGGAACAACAATATGAACCAACCAGTAACCCCAGAGCTCCCAGGGATTAAATAGCAAATTGAAGAGTGGACAGACCCATGGATCCAGCTGCATATGTACCAGAGGATGGCCTTGTTGGTTGTCAATGGGAGGAGAGGACTTAGGTCCTGTGTAGGCTTGATGCCCCAGTGTACTGGAATGCCAGGACCAGAAAGCAGGAGTGGATGGGTTGGTGAGTTAGAGGGTGTGTGATATGGGGTTTTCAGAGGGGAAACCAGGAAATGGGATAAAATTTGAAATCAAAATAAAGAAAATATCTGAGAGAAAAAGAAAAAAAAAGATCAGGAAGACTATTTAAATAGTTCTATAAACATAAAAAAGATCTTTGGTTGATATATGTTTTCTTTGCTTTTTACCTTTAGGTCTAAGAGATATTAGGAAACATATAGAGATAGATGATTATTTGGCAAATACTGAATCTGATGATTAACAGATCAATAGACTTGGTTCTGGACCTGTAACATTTCTTCTATCCATAATTGACAAGTCTTAATCATCCAGTCAGCTTGTCATCTTCAACAGGTTTGGGTTTATCAAGATATTTCACATATTCTGTTACTATAATGATTAAATATGTCCCCCATGAAAAGTGGAGAATGGGGGAATGACACAGGGACAAAAAAAGAGGAAGAGTCTGGATTTTGAGGGTACAGCTTGGAGAAGTAGAAGAAGAGGGTGCGATGGAGCCAGGAAATCATAAAAGCTTACTTTTTTGAATCATGAAAAAATGGTTTATGGAAATTTAAAAGTAAAAGCATATAACAACTGTCCCAGTTTACTAATCTTCAGACACATTTTGTTTTTGTCTTTCTGGCCCCACTGATCTCTTCTTTGTAACACATTGTCATTAAAACACATATTCTCCTAAACTCTTTTATAGCACCTTTGAGTTATAAATGGCTTAGTAGCCACTTTGCCAGTTCAGAATCTATGAATTCTATAATAGAGATTTAAGAGCTATAGCTCTGAAAGGTCAAAGCATGGAAGAGTCTATCCTCCGGTTCTAGTCTGGGTGATGTGATGTATGAGTATGTTACACTCTACAGTGAGTCTAACCTGGGTTGCCAATCAGCAAATATAGCCTAATCTCAGAGAACACTGTAAACTCATAAATGTGATGAAATTTCCCAACATCCTCCAAGACTTTTCAACTTGTTCACTATGTCAAAAAAGCCTCCTAGGCATTGCTGAGGTCAGACTTGGCTCGGCCTTTTCTTGCCTATTTAGAGTTGGAAATGCTTTCTTAGCAATTTAACTTATTCTGGTTCAGTTTCCACTTGACAAAACACTCCATGAAAAATCCTATAATCCTGCAATTTCTCTTCCACGTGTAGCATTCTGAAACATATAATTGTATTCAAGTCATCATTGATGATGTCAATTTTTGCATAGTAAATGACTTATGTTAGTTGATGAATGAATGACTTTTCTCCCCAAGGCAGAACATTATATTGAGTTGATAATAAATTTATAAATATATTGACTTACAGTTTCTGTGAGGATTGTAAATATCTCGTGAGGAGTAAATTTTAATATGTAAAGTGAATTTCCATATACTCTTAATTAGTTTTTCAGTAAAAATGTCATCAAATATATTTTGATCACATTTTTTCCTACCAGTCTAGATACTCCAAAATATTCCCCATCCTTACCCAATGTCATTTTCTTCCACTCTGTCTCAAAAAACAACCTGACCAAAATATTTAAATCAAAACCTATTCTTAGTTTCTGGTGAAGTAATGAGGCACTGATAATTAACATACAGAGAATAATTATAGATGTACAAAATTAGTTTTAAAACTATTCTCAAATATGAAACAGTGCAATAACAAATTATGGCATAATCAGAAGAAAAGCTGCTATAAAATATCAAATAGCAGTAGTGAACTAAATTTACTAAAATTATTTTATATTTTTAGTATTATTTGGGAAGGAAAACAATTTTTACAGCCACAATTTAAGCAAGTTACATAAAATTATCTAAGAAAGAAGTTTGAGTCTTAAGAAGAATGCAGGAAATCCATGATATCAGAGACCTAGAAATTGAGGGTTCAACAATAACTTTGTGAACAAGGTGGCTGCTTTTGTAGGGATCTGTCATTTTAATCATTGTTTATCAATAAAGATGTAGCAAATCAGTGTTATTCCTCAACTAACCAGGAGATCATGACATCTTCATGTAATTTTCTGGCAAAAAAAAATTCCATGATTGAAGAATTGTCAGTTCCCAACAATTAAAAAGTTATTGGAAAATTCATTTTCTCAATCTTCAAAACTAAACATGTTTGAAATTCTTAGAGGAGATGCTCTTATAATGGACCAGGTTGAATTTTCAACTGTTGAAACAAGGACTGATGAAGTATGTTTGTACATCAGTGCTCTGGGTATGCTGAGTGTCTTTGTAATGGTGGACTATTATCTGAACAGATCAGTTAAAAAGATAAATTGATAAGAATAATCATTTCGTTATTCAGATGCTCATCAATCTAACAACCACCAAAGTTTCTTTTCTCACTTAATTGTCCATGATACCCTCATGTTTGTATGAGTGACAGAGATTAATGAGTTATCAAAAGTTATCCCTTAAACATGCAGGTGCAAAGCAGATTTCAAATTATGCGTCATATGCTTTGCTCTGAGGCAAACTGTATCTTCATTATCAATTCTTTGCTCTTCATGACAACTGAGTTTTCTGCTGTTTTCTTGAATGAAAATTGTTCATAGAATATTGAGGTATTGGTTTAAACAAAAAAATAAAGTATTACCTTATTTTATTTATATCTAATTGAAACCCAATCGAACTGAATTAGTTTCATCCATATTAATTTTGATTTTTTATTAATCTTCCAATTCTTTTGCATCTCAATAATTTTGATGTTTAAAGCAATCATTCAACCAGAAGATATATTGGAACTCATATCTTCAGCATATTGATGACATTGGCAGCATTACTTATGTATTAAATTATCTCATTATTTAAGATATATGTATCCAACAAGCAAAATATAATTTAAATAACTTAGTGATAGTTATATCACATTGTTTAGACAAAACAACAAACAAGTTTCAAACCAAATTCTTAAAACACCTGATGGCAGTTGGGTCCAAAAAACTAGAATTTACATTCCTAATAAAATATCTGAAGACAAAGTCTATCTAATTTTACTTAGAAAGCAGAAAAATGTGCCTGTAGGATGGCTTAGCAAGTTTCTGTGCTTGCTATGCAGATCTGTGGAGATTTAACAATTTTAGCTGAACTAAGGGATTCAGTGGAAGGTAATAACCAAGTCCTGAATGTTACCTTCTAAAGTTCATATCTGGCCTGAGTAGGGCCACAAGCCTCTTCTGGTCTGACAAGCACCGGGGTAGCTAGAGCACAGGGTCAGCTGACACCAGCCAGCTACCCACAACACCCGCCACAGGATTTTAAGACTTCTGGTGAGTGGAACACAGAGTCTGCTCCAATCTTTAAACAGTGACAACAATAACAACTAACCCCAGAGATTACCAGATGGCGAAAGGTAAAGGTAATAATCTTACTAACAGAAACCAAGACCACTCACCATCATCAGAACCCAGCACAACAACTTCGCCCAGTCCAGGGCACCCCAACACACCGGAAAAGCTAGACCCGGATCTAAAAGCATATCTCATGTTGATGGTAGAGGACATCAAGAAGGACTTTAATAACAAACTTAAAGAAATACAGGAGAACACTGCTAAACAGGTAGAAGACATTAAAGAGGAAGCACAAAAATCCCTTAAAGAATTGCAGGAGAACACTGCTAAACAGGTAGAAGACATTAAAGAGGAAGCACAAAAATCCCTTAAAGAATTGCAGGAGAACACTGATAAACAGGTAGAAGACATTAAAAAGGAAGCACAAAAATCCATTAAAGAATTGCAGGAAAACCAGAACAAACAGGTGATGGAATTGAATAAAACCATCCAAGACCTAAAAAGGGAAGTAGAGACAATGAAGAAAACCCAAATTGAGGCAACACTGGAGATAGAAACACTAGGAAAGAAATCTGGAACCATAGATGGGAGCATCAGCAACAGAATACAAGACATGGAAGAGAGAACCTCAGGTACAGAAGACTCCATAGAGAACATCGGCACGACAATCAAAGAAAATACAAAATCCAAAAAGATCCTAACTCAAAACATCCAGGAAATCCAGGAAAAAATGAGAAGACCAAACCTACGGATAATAGGAGTAGATGAGAATGAAGATTTTCAACTCAAAGGACCAGCAAATATCTTCAACAAAATTATAGAAGAAAACTTCCCAAACCTAAAGAAAGATGCCCATGAACATACAAGAAGCTTACAGAACTCCAAATAGACTGGACCAGAAAAGAAATTCCTTCCGACACATAATAATCAGAACAACAAATGCACTAAATAAAGATAGAATACTAAAAGCAGTAAGGGAAAAAGGTCAAGTAACATATAAAGGCAAGCCTATCAGAATTACACCGGATTTTTCACCAGAGACTATGAAAGCCAGAAGGGCCTGGACAGATGTTATACAGAAACTAAAAGAACACAATTTCCAGCCCAGGCTACTATACCCAGCCAAACTCTCAATTACCATAGATGGAGAAACCAAAGTATTCCATGATAAAACCAAATTCACACATTATCTTTCCATGAATCCAGCACTTCAAAGGATAATAACAGAAAAAAACCAATACAAGGATGGAAACCACGTCCTAGAAAAAGCAAGAAGGTAATCCCTCAACAAACCTAAAAGAAGACAGCCACAAAAACAGAACACCAATTCTAACGACAAAAATAAAAGGAAGCAACAATTACTTCTCCCTAATATCTCTTAATATCAATGGACTCAACTCCCCAATAAAAAGACATAGACTAACAGGCTGGCTACAGAAACAGGACCCAACATTTTGCTGCTTACAGGAAACTCATCTCAGAGAAAAAGATAGACATTACCTCAGAATGAAAGGCTGGAAAAAAATTTTCCAAGCAAATGGTAGGAAGAAACAAGCTGAAGTAGCCAGTATAATATCTGATAAGATTGACTTCCAACTCAAAGTCATTAAAAAGACAAGGAAGGGCACTTCATTCTCA
Source organism: Mus caroli (assembly GCF_978045245.1). Lineage (NCBI taxonomy): Eukaryota > Metazoa > Chordata > Mammalia > Rodentia > Muridae > Mus > Mus caroli. The sequence goes on along the minus strand of NW_028227259.1, from coordinate 63,321,757 downwards.
TCAAAGGTAAAATCCTCCAAGAGGAACTATCAACTCTTAATATCTATGCTCCAAATACAAGGGCAGCCACATTCATTAATGATACTTTAGTAAAGCTCAAAGCACACATTGCACCTCACACAATAATAGTGGGAGACTTCAACACACCACTTTCACCAATGGACAGATCATGGAAACAGAAACTCAACAGGGACACAGTGAAACTAACAGAGGTTATGAAACAAATGGATCTGACAAATATCTACAGAACATTTTATGCTAAAACAAAAGGATATACCTTCTTCTCAGCACCTCACGTTACCTTCTCCAAAACTGACCACATAATTGGTGACAAAACAAGCCTCAACATATACAAAAATATTGAAATTGTCCCATGCACCCTATCAGATCACCATGGACTAAGACTGATCTTCAATAACAAAATAAATAATAGAAAGCCAACACACACGTGGAAACTAAACAACACTCTTCTCAATGATACCTTGGTCAAGGAAGGAATAAAGAAAGAAATTAAGGACTTTCTGGAGTTTAATGAAAATGAAGCCACAACATACCCAAACTTATGGGACACATTGAAACATTTCTAAGAGGAAAACTCATAGCTCTGAGTGCCTCCAAAAAGAAACTAGAGAGAGCACACATTAGCAGCTTGACAACACACCTAAAAGCTCTAGAACGAAAGGAAGCAAATTAACCCAAGAGGAGTAGAAGGCAAGAAATAATCAAACTCAGGGGTAAATCAACCAAGTGGAAACAAGAAGAACAATTCAAAGAATCAACCAATCGAGGAACTGGTTCTTTGAGAAAATCAACAAGATAGATAAACCCTTAGCCAGACTCACTAGAGGGCATAGGGAAAGTATTCTAATTAACAAAATCAGAAATGAAAAGGGAGACATAACAACAGACCCTGAAGAAATCCAAAACACCATCAGATCCTTCTACCAAAGGCTATACTCAACAAAACTGGAGAACCTGGATGAAATGGACAAGTTTCTAGACAGATACCAGGTACCAAAGTTATATCAAGATCAGGTTAATGATCTAAACAGTCCCATATCCCCTAAAGAAATAGAAGCAGTCATTAATAGTCTCCCAACCAAGAAAAGCCCAGGACCAGATGGGTTTAGTGCAGAGTTTTATCAAACCTTCAAAGAAGAACTAATCCCAGTTCTTCACAAACTATTCCACAAAATAGAATCAGAAGGTACTCTGCCTAACTCATTCTATGAAGCCACAATTACTCTGATACCTAAACCACATAAAGACCCAACAAAAATAGAGAACTTCAGACCAATTTCCCTTATGAATATTGATGCAAAAATCCTCAATAAAGTTCTTGCTAACCGAATTCAAGAACACATCAAAACAATCATCCATCCTGACCAAGTAGGTTTCATCCCAGGGATGCAAGGATGGTTCAATATACGAAAATCCATCAATGTAATCCATTATATAAACAAACTCAAAGACAAAAACCACATGATCATCTCGTTAGATGCTGAAAAAGCATTTGACAAAATCCAACACCCATTCATGATAAAAGTCTTGGAAAGATCAGGAATTCAAGGCCCATACCTAAACATGATAAAAGCAATATACAGCAAAGCAGTAGCCAACATCAAAGTAAATGGTGAGAAGCTGGAAGCAATCCCACTAAAATCAGGGACTAGACAAGGCTGCCCACTCTCTCCCTACCTATTCAACATTGTACTTGAAGTCCTAGCCAGAGCAATTAGACAACAAAAGGAGATCAAGTGGATACAAATCAGAAAAGAAGAAGTCAAAATATCGCTTTTTGCAGATGATATGATAGTATACATAAGTGACCCTAAAAATTCCACCAGAGAACTCCTAAGCCTGATAAATAGCTTCGGTGAAGTAGCTGGATATAAAATTAACTCAAGCAAGTCAATGGCCTTTCTGTACACAAAGGATAAACAGACAGAGAAGGAAATTAGGGAAACAACACCCTTCTCAATAGTCACAAACAATATAAAATACCTTGGCGTGACTGTAACTAAGGAAGTGAAAGATCTGTATGACAAGAACTTCAAGTCCCTGAAGAAAGAAATTAAAGAAGATCTCAGAAGATGGAAAGAACTCCCATTCTCATGGATTGGCAGGATCAACATTGTAAAAATGGCTATCTTACCAAAAGCAATCTACAGATTCAATGCAATCCCCATCAAAATTCCAACTCAATTCTTCAACGAATTAGAAAGGGCAATCTGCAAATTCATCTGGAACAACAAAAAACCTAGGATAGCAAAAACTCTTCTCAAGGATAAAAGAACCTCTGGTGGAATCACCATGCCTGACCTAAAGCTGTACTACAGAGCAATTGTGATAAAAACTTCATGGTATAGGTATAACGACAGACAAGTAGACCAATGGAACAGAATTGAAGACCCTGAGATCAACCCACATACCTATGGTCACTTGATCTTTGACAAGGGATTAAAAACCATCCAGTGGAAAAAAGACAGCATTTTCAACAAATGGTGCTGGTACAACTGGAGGTTATCATGTAGAAGAATGCGAATTGATCCATTCCTATCTCCTTGTACCAAGGTCAAATCTAAGTGGATTAAGGAACTCCACATAAAACCAGAGACACTGAAACTTATAGAGGAGAAAGTAGGGAAAAGCCTCGAAGATATGGGTACAGGGGAACAATTCCTGAATAGAACAGCAAAGGCTTGTGCTGTAAGATCGAGAATTGATAAATGGGACATCATAAAGTTGCAAAGCTTCTGCAAGGCAAAAGACACCGTCAATAAGACAAAAAGACCACCAACAGATTGGGAAAGGATCTTTAACTATCCTAAATCAGATAGGGGACTAATATCCAATATATATACGGAACTCAAGAAGGTGGACTCCAGAAAATCAAATAACCCCGTTAAAATCATCAGGGAAATGCAAATCAAAACAACTCTGAGATTCCACCTCACACCAGTCAGAATGGCTAAGATCAAAAATTCAGGTGACAGCAGATGCTGGCGAGGATGTGGAGAAAGAGGAACACTCCTTCATTGTTGGTGGGATTGCAAGCTGGTACAACCACTCTGGAAATCAGTTTGGAGGTTCCTCAGAAAATTGGACATAATACTACCAGAGGATCCAGCAATACCTCTCCTGGGATATATCCAGAAGATGTTCCAACCGGTAAGAAGGACACATGCTCCACTATGTTCATAGCAGCCTTATTTATAATAGCCAGAAGCTGGAAAGAACCCAGATGCCCCTCAACAGAGGGATGGATACAGAAAATGTGGTACATTTACACAATGGAGTACTACTCAGCTATTAAAAGGAATGAATTTATGAAATTCCTAGGCAAATGAATGGATCTGGAGGGCATCATCCTGAGTGAGGTAACATATTCACAAAGGAACTCACACATTATGTACTCACTAATAAGTGGATATTAGCCCCAAAACTTAGGATACCCAAGATATAAGATACAATTTGTTAAATGCATGAAACTCAAGAAGAATGAAGACCAAAGTGTGGACACTGTGCCCCTTCTTGGAATTGGGAACAAAACACCCATGGAAAGAGTTACAGAGATAAAGTTTGGTTTTGTGAAGAAAGGATGGACCATCTAAAGACTGCCATATCCAGGGATCCATACCATAATCAGCTTCCAAACGCTGACACCATTGCATACACTAGCAAGATTTTGCTGAAAGGACCCAGATATAGCTGTCTCTTGTGAGACAATGCCGGGGCCTAGCAAACACAGAAGTGGATGCTCACAGTCAGCTATTGGATGTATCATAGGGCCCCCAATGGAGGAGCTAGAGAAAGTACCCAAGGAGCTAAAGGGAACTGCAACCCCAAAGGTGAACATTATTATGAACTAACCAGTACCCCAGAGCTCTTGACGCTAGCTGAATTTGTATCAAAAGATGGCCTAGTCGGCCATCACTGGAAAGAGAGGCCCATTGGACTTGCCAACTTTATATGCCCCAGTACAGGGGAATGCCAGGGCCAAGGGGTGGGGGTGAGTGGGTGAGGGATTGGGCGGGGGGAGTGTATTGGGGACTTTTTGGATAGCATTGGAAATATAATTGAGGAAAATACCTAATTAAAAAAAAACATAAAAAAAATAGTAAGTCTTTAAAAAGTATAAGAGAAAAATTGTCATAAGGGTGTTTTGTAGGTCAGTATGACAATATTGGAACCTGGCTTCATAATCTTTTTAAAATCAACATTTGTATTATTCACGTTGATTTCCTGTAAATGTTTCTCTCTCATTCCAAGTGATTTTCGTTTCTTGAATTGCTGTATCTCATCTCAAAGATTTCTGTTTAAGTTCTTCATGGTTGACTCCAAGTGTGTGTCAACATGAGTGTGCTCACATTTCAATTCTTGTAATTACAAGTTGCCCCTCTTCAGACTATTCTGTTTTCTATGGATCACAACAGAAAGCATCAAATTAGAAGAAAAGAGTGGCTCAGGCTGCCCCAGGCAATTAAAGGAATTAACAAAAATTGCTACTGGATGCTTTGTGTACAGCAGGGGCTCTGTGGATGAAGAAATATAACTGCTAGTCACACCTGTGCTGATTCGCAACATGGAACTGAAATTACTATAAGTAAATATAATTACATGTCAAATTTAATAAATGCTGTTTAGGGTTCTAAAAACAGCACTTGGATCTACAAATCACGTAGAAGCAGATGTTGAGTAATTCCTTATAACACAGGAATATTCATAATGTCTTATAGAGTAGCAGGACACATTATGGTTAAATAAGGATGATGAATTGCTGAAAATTATAAAATATGAAATGTCCCACATCGTAGTATTCATGTACTCCTATGTTTCAACTATATGTTGATACAAAAATTAGCTTTTTAATATACTGTGTATTAAATAAGTGTACTAAATTATAAATACATGTTTTTTGTTCTTAGTAAGATGTGAATATTTATGGATGAAGAGGGTTCTGCAGTTAATAGTTGTTGGTATTCTTTCACAGACCCTAAACCAAGGTACCTTCCCTCATGTCCAATCATTTATAAAAACCTGTAACTCAAACTCCAGAAATCCAGTGACTTCTGATCTCGTCAGTACCTGATCAAATGAACTAGACAAACACACATGAAAAAAACACTGACATACTCATATAAATAAATTTGGGGGGGGCGTGAAGAGTAGGTTTATTTCAGCTTATACTTTCATGGAAATTAAAAACAGAGTTCTAGTTTCCTCCATAAGGTCACTTAGTGACTTAGTGACTGAGGTCACTTAGTGGTTTTTCAAAGCCTATAGAATATTTCTGAGGACATTATCTAGATACCTAAATAATTTTTTAGTTTCAAGAAATCAGTTTTTAACAGAGGTTATATTTCTTAAATGATAAGATACTAATTAATCTTTTATTTCTTACATTCTCAAATTTGAAAACTACAAATAGCTATGTTCTATATGACCCAACTTTCTTTGTTAAAGAAAGAGATTAGTATTTCAATTTATAGTAAATACTTATTAAGAGCATTTCATTTTGAGTGTTAACAAACCAATGTTTCTTTTTTAAGTGTAAATCTGATGCCAAAACTGTTTTTGCTTCTTCAGAGTTTATCTTTAAAGATTAGAAGAAAAACAAACTTTTAAGAGATTTATCAAAATCTATATAATGAATATATAAATAAAATAAATTTTTATATATAAATTATACATTAATATGTGTATACTTGTCATTGTCACTAAAGTAAATGATACTTTTATTTTTTGAGAGGAGTGGGTTAAATGGAAACTATACCCAATATAAATTAATATACTGCTTGGGCTTTCCTTCTGTGTTTTAGGTACCATAGACCTGGGTCTGGAACCTTCTAGCCTCCGTACAATCTAGTCTTCCAAGCCGACTGAGTAAATCCAGCTTTGCTGTGTGTAGTTTTATTACTCTACCCACCTTTAGCTCTGTGAGGTAACCACTGTAACTGCCCCAACTCTCAGCTTCACTTGACTCCTCAGACAAAAGACACACACATACATGCACACACACACACACACACACACACACACACACACACACAGAGAGAGAGAGAGAGAGAGAGAGAGAGAGAGAGAGAGAGAGAGAGAGAGAGAGAGAGTTTGTTCCTTTTCAACTTGCCTTAGGAAACAATTGTTGGCTACTGCTATCTCCCACCTGGAGAAATGTGTCCTTGGTAATATTTTTATCTCTGCTCCTCCCACCTACCCTAAACTTCAATTCCTAATCCCACCTAGCCCCTGTCAAACATCTCAGATACCTGCCTGTAGTAGTGGCCTTAGGCCCCAGTTCCTCCTGAGACCTGACGTTATTGCTGTGTTCTCCCTCCAAAACGTGACAAAAACAAAACAAAACAAAACCTTTTGTTCTTCTTCTTTGCATCTGCACTTATTTTTTTCATGGGACCCAATAGTCCTGTGGGTACCTTCCCCAGAAATTTGCCCCTGGCTTTCTTTACTTATAGATCAAGAACTAATTGAGGAACATGACCTTAACATCACAAACTGCCCCTACCAAATTCCCTCAGCTTCTGACTTAATTGCTGTACCTGTTGTAATGTTATAATCTTCTGTCTCATTCTCATTCTTTAATTTGTTGATTCCTTCTGTCTTCACCTGAGTCAAGTTTGTTCTCAGAGTAACCTGTTTCTATAAATTTGTACTGGTAAAATTGCCACTCATAGGTACAAACACAAACACACACACACTACCTGTGTCTATCTCATTCTCTTTTCCTAGCCTGCTCTCAATCTCTCTTTGCTGTGGTGTTCTCATGAGAATTGCATCTCTAAATCATTCTGTCAAATCTTTCTCTGATTCATTACTTTTTTTTTAACCACTTAAATAGATATCACTTTCAAATATGTTTGCTTTTTTCTTCAAACTAACCTTTATTGTTAGGCATTAAACTGTACACTGTGGGCATGTCTTCATTCCAGCCAGATCATACTGTAATCCAAGGTATGTCTGCATCCTGGCCAGGTAATATAGACCTAGAATATCTTTTGATGTGATCCCTTGTCGGAGTAGCCATTTTGTTAGACTAAAATACCTGTACACACTACAATAATGATAAATATGGCTTCATCAATTTCATTTTTATACATATTTGTGGGTTTTTCTGGCTGTTATAGGTGTGTGTGTGTGCACATGTATGAATAGACGCTGAAGCTTAGATACTCAACAAATTCTTATGTGCATATACATTTGTGTTGACTCCATAGATCGTATCATGCTTAATATTAAATCATTATTGAACAGGTGAGCCTTAATAATCTTTGAATGGCATTTTTCTAATAATTAATACCACAATTATTACTTAGGGATATTGCCAAGTTATTAGTTACCATTCATAAGCTGGGCTGCAAGTCCTATTGTATATTATTGAATATGGGAAAATCTAACTAATGCCAACTAGAAACTTGATTTTTTATGATGAGCATTTGTAGTGAGGGAAAGTACTTTGAACAGTATCAGTGGAGAAAAAATAATTATCAATATTATCTACTTAAAAATCCTATGACCTACAACAGTGAACTGCCTGAAAGACACAATGGTATAATAGTGGTACAAATAGTCTTTTTTAAAAAATGTTTTCAATAATATCTTTTTTATTATTATTAGTTCTTTTCTTTATTAACATTTCAAATTTTATCCCCTTTCCTCATTTCCCCTCCAAAAACCACACTATTCCATCCCTCCTCCCCTGCTCACTAATCTACCCACTCCTGATTCCCTGTCTAGGCATTCCACTACACTGGGGCATTGACCAAGGGCGTCTCCTCTCATTGATGTTCCACAAGGCCATCCTCTGCTAAATATGAAGCTCCATTTTGAGTCCCTCCATTATTACTCTTTGGTTGGTAGTTTAGTCCCTGGGAGCTCTGGGGGTACTGGTTGGTTCCTATTGTTGTTCCTCTTATGGGGCTGCAGGCTCCTTCAGCACCTTTGGTCCTTTCTCTAGCTCCTCCATTGGCAACCCTGTGCCCAGTCCAATGGATTGCTGTGAGCATCCACTTTTCTAATTGTCAGGCACTGGCAGAGCCTCTCAGGAGACAGCTATATCAGGCTCTTGTTAGCAAGCACTTGTTGACACCCACAATAGTGTCTGGTTGTTTTTTTGTTTTCTTTTTTTAGTGTAATAGTGATACAAATGTTATGAGAGTAGCCAAACACTTGGATTTAAAGCCTCCCTATGAGATACAATTCATCCCTGAGTGAGATGAAGAGGGCATCAACTTCACACTAGATATGCCAATTTTCCCAAATGAGAGATACTGTTTATTATTATTATTATTGTTGTTATTATTGTTATGTAAAAAGAACATAGCAATAAAATTAATGATATACAGTTATGCTTGTCAATCAGTCCATTACTCAAACCAAATTGCATAAGCTTATTTTTTCTTACAGAAGATGTCAGTTAACAAAGAGATCCATGAATAGACAATGTGCAATATTCTCAGACCTAAATAGAATATATTTACAAATCCCTTCCCTGGAATTCCAGGAATATCTGGAGAAGAAAAGAAGAAAGGAAAATTTTAAGAGGCAGAAGTTGTAGAAGACGCTGTGGACCATGGGAACAGTGTCTTTAAGACACAAGAGAGTTTGTGCACACATCCTCTTACAGAGACTGTAACTGCATGAATATCCTGCACAAATTCAAATGAGAAAAAAAAAATCCCATCACAGAAAAGTGGAAGTACACACAAATCCCCACATCTCATCAAGAAACAAAATTAATATCTGCTGTAAAAAACTAAATCAGTTTTTGTTTTTCTGTTCTTTTGTTTTTTGGGTTGTTTGTTTGTTTTGGGTTTTTTGTTTGGTTGTTTGTTGTTGTTGGTGGTGTTTGTTTTTCTTTTTTTCCCCTGTCATTGAGTATGTCAACAACACTTTAGGGAATGTTCCATGTCCAGGAGCAGTTGATCAAAACTAAAAGTATTTCACATTTTTTTTGTTGCTGTTGTTCGTGTTGTTTGCTTGCTTTTGTGTTTTTGTGTGTATTTACACTTTTCCTTCGATTTTGCTCTTTTTTGTTACATTTTTTGTTTGTTTCTTGGCTTGTCTTGATTTTCACTTTTGAGCTTTGTTTTTTAGAGAAAGTGTGTGTGTCTGTGTGTCTGTATCTGTGTGTCTGTGTGTGTATCTGAGTGTGTGAGAGAAACACACACACAGAGAGAGAGAGAGAGAGAGAGAGTTTAGAGCTGATGAGCACAAATTTGAGTGGCTGTAGAATTATGAATAATGTAAAGTTGATTATTTCCCAGAGGAAAGGTTGGAAGTTTAAAAAGTCCATGTTGTTCTGGCATGCACATCAAACACATGGTAACAGACATTCATATGGTAGATTCAGATGTGGTTATGAGAAAAAAAAACAAATCGATAATTTAGGTAAAAGAACATGAATAGTGTGCTTTTCCCAGCAATCCAGAGAACCAGGCAGATATAGGGGGCATCATGCCTGCAGCCCTGCATGAAAAAATGTACAGTAGAGCAGAAATTTATTCACAGAAGGAAAAGCACAGTACCTTGTTAAAGGAATAATTATTTTCCTTACGTTTTTCAAGGCCTAATGTGAGCGTGCCTTCAGTTAGCCAGGTCATGAACTCTCACAACTTGGTTAAGATTTATGAATTAAATGATGCAGACTTACAAATAACATTTAGAAACAATCAACCTTCATGTGAGCAAAATACACAATAACATATATATGAAAAGGATCTGTTCATTATAATAGAATTCAAGTATGAAATCTCTGCTAACTTCAGAATTTCAATGTAAAAAATATTAGCCTCCCATTGTAAGATTAGGGTGAGAAATCAAATAGTAAAACCAAAAGAAATAAAACACTCTCCTTTCATGTCGAATAATATTCTTCAACTTCTATACAGTGTCCTTCAAGAATTTGATTGTAGATAGATGTTCACAGAGTTATGAAACAGTTGTGTGTGCTTTGTTGCATAAATAGTGAAAATGGAGTGATTTAGTGCTTTCTTCCAAAGTAAGCTGTTTCCTTCCTGGTTCTTCAATATAACTAGATTTAAAGGAATGCAATTGTTAAGCATTAAGATTACTCATATTTACTACAAGACACCAGTAGTACTCTTGCAACTAAAGAATTCCAAGATGTCATATACAACAAAATGAAAATGTTATTCAGAGGAAGCAGTAAGAATTCCTGTTATCAAGAACCTGCAGTGTCATCTGCCTTCCAGACACTTTAGAAACTTTAAAGATTAAACAATAAGTTATTAAGAGTTAAGGCATAGAGATATTTCTTTGTGAGAGAAAGTGCTTGGTTTAGCTGGATCACACTATGTCCAAAGCGAGATGGTTACAAAATAGAATAGACTGTTTGATGTCCAGTAATAATGACTGTTTGACATTAGGGACTTTGAGCGGTCAGTACAAAAAATATAGTGTAGTTAAAGGATACTTGAGTAGATGTAAGTGTTAGAAAGTGTAAAAAGTTAAAAATGGCTCCAATGAGCTGGAGAAGAACAAACCTGTAATTGAACAGATAGGAGAAAAACGTCTTAAGCTTTGTCTAGCTTTACCTTCATAACTGAAAAGTTAGTTGTTGGGAAAATGGTCGTCTGGGCTGCTGGATGGCTTTATTTTACTTTTCCCAGCATGCGTCTTTCTCTTTCTTTTCCATCCTGACCAGCCTTACATACAAACTTTGAAGATTATTTTATTGAGTGAGAGAACAGAAAGACTGTCTCATGAATCAGTCAAAATTGGAATTTAGTGGATCTTGAGATTTTAGCATTTTCTTTTTATATTCTTTAATCACATTTTCATATTATTTATTAATTTACATTGCTAGACATACATTTTCAATAAAGATTTGAAAACCTTTATCTTTGTAGAAATTTATAATCCCTAAATTTTCATTCAATTGCTCTAACTGAATGACTGTGCTTAAATGGTGAGGAAAATTACGTTCGTAACTGCTGGTTATGGTTGTGTTAACATTTTTAATATGATAATTTAAGTAATATGCCCAAGAACTAAATAGATATCATTATCCTAGAAAATATTATTATGACATTGTGTTTTCAGTTTAATAAAAATCATTTAGATGAACTCATTTCTAGAAATCTTGCAAATAAAGCAGACATAAATTGTTGTGATTCATCGTTATGAAATTTTTTTTGCATTTGGATATTTAAACAATTAATACATCACACCACTTGACATATGCTGAAAAGCAGCCTGGTATTCTGTGGGGAACATCCTAAGATGTATTTCTTTATGTTTAAAAATTTCAAAACAACCATAACTATACTAAGGCAAAAAAAAAAAAAAAAAAAAAAAAAACCTAAGTGCACACCACCAGGAATCACCCTTATATTACACAAGAAATAGAAATAAAAGCAATTTTAACATTAAAGAAATTAAACCACACTTCTTACTGTGGAGAAAACATTAGTCAGGTTTATTTAACATAGAGGTGGTATGAAAGAAAACATTTCACTTTAAGTGAAAGTATACATAGGACAAAACTGTATACATATTTAAAAATCATTTGGATATCAGAGGTTATTGTTCTGAATATAAACAATGTATTTTAGTTTTAGGATTTTAACTTTGTAAATGTGCTTTAAACGCAATGCAAATCAAAATGACTCTGAAATTCTACTTTATAACTATTGTAATGGCTAAGTTAAAGAACACAAAGAACAAAACACACTGGCACGAATGTGGGAAAGGTAAACACTCCTCCATTTCTGGTGAAATTGCAAAATTATACAAACACTCTGGAAATCAATCTGGTGGTTTCTCAGAAAATTGGAAATAATTCTACCTGAGTACAAACCTATACAGCTTCTGGACATATATGCAAAACATGATCCACAATATCATAAAGATATGTATTCCACTATGTTCATAGCAGGTTTATTCTTACTTAATAGCCTGAAGCTGGAAACAACCCAGATATTCCTCAACTGAAGAATGGATACAGAAAATGTGGTTCATTTACACAATGGAATACAATTCAGCTATTAAAAAAAAAGGACATTATGAATATTACAGGCAAATGGATAGAACTAGAAAATACCATCCTGAATATGATAACCTAGTCCCAAAAGGATATGCATGGTATTTACTCACTGATAAGTTGATATTAGCCTTAAGAATACCATGATACACCCCATAGACCCAAAAATTTTAAACAAGAAGGAAGACCCAAGCTGGGATGCTTGAATAATACCTAGAAGGCAAAACAAAGGAGTCATAGGAGACAGAGGGAGGAGAGAAATGGGTGGGAGCATGGAGGGGGTAGGGAATGGGGTTATAATCATGTGTGATAAGAGACATGAGAGAGACAGAGCCTCGGGAGAATGAATTCCCAATCTGCAGCTGTCAGGGAAGGGAGAGTTGGTCAAGGATATTTAAAAAGTTCCAGAGACCTGAGATGGGAGAGGATCCCAGGATTCAATGTGGGTGTCCTTAGCTGAGATACTTAACAGTGGAGACATAGAACCTGAAGAGTCTACCTCCTGTAGCCTGGCAAGACTCCCACTAGAAGGATAAAGACACAAAAACCATAAAACATTCCATTCAAAAATTGTCCTGTCCAAAAGAAATACAGGGACAAAGATTGAGCATAAAGTTAAAGAATGGAAAACTAATAAACAACCCAACGTGAAATTCATTTCATGGGCAAACACCAAACCCTGATTTTTACTAATGATACTCTGTTATGCTTATCAACTGGAGACTAGCATAATTCTCCTCTGAGAGGCTCTATCTAGCAACTGACTGAAACAGACACAGATACCCATGGCCAAGAATTGGTCAGGAATCCTTATGGAAGTATTAGAGGCACCAAAGAGGGTGGGAAGCCCACAGGAGGACCAACAGAGTTAACTAACCTGGACCTTGGGAGCTCTCAAATACCAAGACACCAAGCAAAAAGCACACACGAGCTGGAAGAAGACCCCAGGCACAGTTGTTGCAGATGTACAGCCTAGAATCCATATGTGTCCCCCAATAACTTGAGCAGAGGTTTTCTCTAAAGCCGTAGCTTGACTGTAATATCTGTTCCCCAACAAGGCTGCCTTGTCTGGATTCAGTGAGAGAAGATCTGCCTATTCTGGCAGAGACTTGATGCTGCAAGGTGGAATGATAGAGGGTGTGGGGAACAATCTCAGAGGAGAAAGGAACGGGGAAAGGGGGAGGGTCCCTCTGATGGGGGTGGCAGGAAGAGGACAGTATTTGGGATATAAATAAGTAGATAAGTATAAATTAAAAGAAAAGAAAAATGACAGTGCTAAAACTGTATAAAGATTAATGGCACATTGTTAGAGACAGGGTGCTATTTTAACTAGTGGGTTAAACAAAGTAATGATGCTGAACTCTCAACACAACATAGAAAAGATACCTGAAACAACAGTTGTTCAGACAAGGTGTCTTAGTCAGGGTTTCTATTCCTGCACAAACATCATGACCAAGAAGCAAGTTGGGGAGGAAAGGGTTTATTTGGCTTACACTTCCATACTGCTGTTCATCCCCAAAGGAAGTCAGGACTGGAACTCAAGCAGGTCAGAAAGCAGGAGCTGATGCAGAGGCCATGGAGGGATGTTCTTTACTGGCTTGCCTCCCCTGGCTTGCTCAGCCTACTCTCTTATAGAACCCAAGACTACCAGCCCAGGGATGGTCCCACCCACAGGGGTCTTTCCCCCTTGATCACTAATTGAGAAAATGCCTTACAGTTGGATCTCATGGAGGCATTTCCTCAACTGAAGCTCCTTTCTCTGTGATAACTCAGCTGTGTCAAGTTGACACAAAAATAGCCAGTACAATTGACCCCTTGTCAACTTGACACACAAACACATCACTAGTAAGCCTCAACCCTTACATTCTTATTCATCCCCAAGATCTAAATAACTTTAAAAGTCCCACAGTCTTTACATATTCTTAAAATTTTGAATCTCTTTAAAATATCCATCTCTTTTAAAATCCAAAGTCTTTTTACAATTAAAAGTCTCTTAACTGTGGGCTCCACTAAAACAGTTTCTTCCTTCAAGAGGGAAAATATCAGGGCACAGTCACAATCAAAGCAAAAATCAATCTCCAACTGTCCAACGTCTGGGATCCAACTCACGATCTTCTGGGCTCCTCCAAGGGCTTGGGTCACTTCTCCAGCCATGCCCTTTGTAGCACACACGTCGTCCTCTGGGCTCCAGATGCTTGTACTCCACTGCTGCTGCTGCTCTTGGTGGTCATCTCATGGTACTGGCATCTCCAAAACACTGCATGACCCCTTCAGTCCTGGGCCTTCAATTACAACTGAGGCTGTACCTTCACCAATGGCCTTCCATGGCCTCTCACAGTGCTTAACCTCAGCTGCTCTGCATGACCCCTTCATGCCTTCAAAACCAGTACCACCTGGGTGACCCTTACACATTACCAAGTCCCACTGCAGAAGGAGTACAACCTTGCCTATCTCTGTAACACAGCCTCTTTGTGCTTTCAGAAAACACTTCCCAGAAGATGTCACCTCAATGATGCTGGTCTCTTCTTAATCACCGCTAATTTCTTAGCTCCAGCTAACCAGCATCAGTAGTCCCAGTAATGCAAAGTTTTTGCTTTAGTAGTTCTGGTATCTTGTTAATCACAGCTGATTCTTCAGCCCCAGCAAACCAGAACTTCAAAATCTTCACAATCAAAACAGCAACAGCCCTGAAAAGAGTCTTTAATTTTCCCCCTGAAATTTCACAAACCAGGCCTCCATCTTCTGCACTGTTCTCAGCATTATCTTCCAAGCTCCTACACAACATCTGACAGAGCTCTTAACAACAAATGGATCTTCAAGCAGGTCAGAAAGCAGGAGCTGATGCAGAGGCCATGGAGGGATGTTCTTTACTGGCTTGCCTCCCCTGGCTTGCTCAGCCTACTCTCTTATAGAATCCAAGACTACCAGCCCACGGATGGTCCCACCCACAGGGGTCTTTCCCCCTTGATCACTAATTGAGAAAATGCCTTACAGTTGGATCTCATGGAGGCTCAACTGAAGCTCCTTTCTCTGTGATAACTCAGCTGTGTCAAGTTGACACAAAAATAGCCAGTACACAAGGTATCATCAATATTAAATCAAACAAACAAATAAAAACCCGAAGAAGTATCTCAAATATAAGAAGAGCACCAAATGGATTCAGGAACTTAAGACTAGGACACAAAGTAGGGTGTAGGAATATTGGGAAGATTGGGGACTGCTGAATGTGATGAAAGTGTTATGTAACAAATTCTCAGATTTAAAAATATAAATGAGCCAGGCATGGTGGCACACACCTTTAATCCCAGCACTCGGGAGGCAAAGGCAGGCAAATTTCTGAGTTCAAGGCCAGCCTGGTCTACAAAGTGAGTTCCAAGACAGCCAGGGATATATAGAGAAACCCTGTCTCAAAAAAAAAAAAAAAAAAAGAAAGAAAGAAAAATTTAAAAAAAAAGGAAAGATCATGGATGCATTTAAAGTGTAACTTTGTTATACAAAATTATTAATGAAAATACAAATAGAAGATTAAAAAGGTTGATACTTCAAAATCCAAAGGTAGCATAAACTTTCATAAAATATTATAGAAAGAAAAAAAGGAAAGGGGATTACAATGTATATTAATAGTGAAACAGAAGCAAAAAAAATGAGCATAGAGATGAGAGGGGGTGCATTGAGAACTTGAGGAAAGCAGAAGGGGACACTTCCCAGTCAAGAGCTCCCTTAGGAACTGCACACTGCCATGACTTTTTCTTCAACATATTCCAGGGGTCAGCCATACTTCCAGCTTTCCCAAGGACATATCTCCTTCCTCTCTTCTATTTTGTTTCCTGTATTATTGTTTTAAATTAGGGCAATGACCAAATCGACCACTTTAATATTTCTCTCACTCTGGAGGATTTGTATGGATAACATCATTCCAAGTCCTCTCATGAATATCTTCTGAAGTGTGCAATCCAGATTCCTTAACTATAGTCACTGTGTTCCTCTATGGATCAAGAGAAGTCATTTTGCATATCTAACTGTAATTGTGTTCCTTGTTAACAAATCTTCCTTTTAGCCCATTATAGTTTTCCTGACCAGCACTGTATTAGTAACAGACAGTAGTGGCTAATATTATCTCCACTAATCCTAGGATATCAACATTTTCATCTTTCATCAAATAACATATAGTGAATAATAAAAAGAACTCTATTCATTCTCATTCTTAAAAGATATTTCAATATAAAAGAAAAGTTTCCTACTAACAGATACAGAAAACATACTTCTTAAAAAATGGCAGAAGGGATTACAGAGCAAAAGACAGAAATCATGTCAGTAGACACACCGTTCCAAATCTTTTCAGGCTTTAAATCTAACTCTTGATGTATCAAGGATTTTCTGGATAGTTTAGCATAGCAATTTTTTCCAATCATGTTAAACACATCTTTACAATGTTATACAGTTCAAGACAGTGGGCATTTTTTTTGTGCATACAAAAAAATTGCCTTGGCAGAAATTAAGCTTACAAATAGTGTTCCCCACACACCAATTTTAGCAGATGGCTACATTACACATGTTTATCTAGGATTCAACATCTTGTAGTAAATAGGACAAATTAAATTCTCTTTTAACATTAGGATCAATTTTTCCCAAGTGAGAAAAATATATTGTATTTTTCATAAATTAAATACCATTTAAATATGTTCACTTTATGGGTTTGTTAAAACTGTTAAATAATTTCCTTAACACAATAAGTATTTGATTCAAAAAATAAAATAAACCAATTATTTGGTATAGATTTATCTAAATAATTAGAAGGCAATAGGCCCCATATTTAATGGCTTAGTGTAAAATAAATTTGATTTCATTCTTATGATCACATTTTTACTATCTTAAGAATATTCCTAGAAATGAATGAATTAATATAGTAATAATATGAAATGATAATGGATCATATACTATGTTCATGTATTTGTATTATATATGTCTTAAAAGTCTCATGAGTATAATGTGTTAAGCTAGTCAATATGTTTATAACATTAACAGATTAAGAATTAGCGTTGAAGTTTAAAATCTAAAGAAAGACAAATCAGTAAGCAAAATCCACAGTCATTTTAAGTGATGCAGGCTTTCTTGTGCCTATCCAGAAGGCGATGGAAAGGAAGAAATATATTTTAGGAAGGCAACAAAGAAGAGCAGGGTGTTCTTACAAAGTGAAAAAGGTAAGAGTTGTTAAAGTAGCTGTGGAAAATGACAGGAATATCTTAAAAACATATTAGTTTCGGTTGATGATGGAGAGCACATGTGTAAACTAAACAGATTTCAAATCACATTGATCATGTAATATAGGTTAAGAATAACTTATATGTTATATGAATACAAAACCATTGAAGTTGGGAACTGTAGGTTAGGCTGGTAGGGCACATCTGTAGTTTCTCAGTTTCCCACTTCTATCTGTTGAAACATGGAAAAAAATAAACATTGATGAGAGAAGAAAGGAAGAATCTGATTCCTGAGAGGGAGTGAATAAAATACCATTTTAAATTATTTCATACTTGACATGAATACAACTTGAAATAAGATGGAGTGTTTCTGTTGAAAAATGAACTTTAATAAGTCAAAATGGTACAGGTGCTAATGCCTCTGACATAGGAGTTTATTTAGTGACAGCAAATGTAAGCCAGAAACTGACCTAAGTTTTACCAGAACCAGGGTACCACTTGTGAACTGAAGTTGCCAAAAGAAGCCCCATCTCATACTCTCACCAACATAAAGAATAAATGCGTTCATTTATTTTCTTCCATAAAATTTTGTGTAACCTCTTGCACAGTAGGACATATTATTTAATACAACCTGATTCGATATGCTCCTGCATGGTTACTCCTCATAAACTCAGAATAAGCTACATTTTACTCTGTTGGACTAGAGCTTCTACTGAAGTAGGCTGATAGAACTGTACTGAAATCCCAGAATTTAGAAGCTAGTGGATTGAAGCAGTTTTATTCAAAGACAACTCTGAGGAGGAAAGATAAAATTTCTGTCTAAATTTTCATCCTTGTGTGACTTCAGGACACAAATTATTTGGCTGGACAAGTAAATTTCACAAAAAAGTGGTCAATTCACTCCAATATTTAGCTAAAATGAACCCTTTTATATGGGATTTTGAATTTTTATCACTACTACTCATATTAGTTGTAATATAATTATTGCTTTTAATGCTATTATTAGTGTGTGTGTGTTTGTGTGTGTGTGTCTGGTTTTTTGTGTGTGTTCATTTGTCTGTGTCTGCGTGTGTCTGTGTGTGTCTGTGTGTGTATGTGTCTGTGTCTATTTGTCTGTCTGTCTCTGTCTTTCCACCTGTCTGTGGGCATGTGTGCTATGGCACATATGTTGATATCTGAGAACATCATTGTGGTGTCAGTTCTCTTATATCACCTTTTCTTATGATCTGAAGATTAAACTTATATCACACGTTCATGGTAAATTGGTTTTTGCCAGCTAAGCTGTTTTACTGGTTCCTGGGTGGGGGTTTTTTATTTTAATCTTGAACATGTGTCTTTACACTCAGCTCTCCTAGAACCTTAGAGGCATAGATTTTATTCTCCTTTAACTAGTTAAATAAAGTCTAAAGAGGAACTTTTGTTCAGGTGCTAAATGGATATAAGTGTCATGAATGAAAGAAACAAATAAAAATAAAGGAGATATAGCAGCTGATTGTCTTCTTCTAACACTACATATTCCCTAAAGCACCAGGAGCATGATTGAATAAAAGCAGGAAAAATATCCACAGATATAAAAGGCTACATATATACACACAATAACAATAAAAAGAGAAGAAAGAATGAATTTTATACATAACCTTTGGTTAGTTATGAGGGATGAGTGGTATAAAATGAATTCACTTTGAGAAAAAAAGTGCCATGAGACTCATGAGATATGCCAATCTGTCCTTGACAGAAAGGAAGTGTGATTTTTGTGAAGACTGTCAATATATTCACTTATGGGGTTTAAAATCAAGAATAGGAACAGATATGATATGTATTAATAAGGAAGTTGAACTTTTCTTTTTGTTAGACAGAACACGTTGACTGAATAACTTCTACTCCAGCTTCCTCCCTGTATCTAAAGGAAGGTCCCGCCCCAAATTTATTTTCTCACCAGTGGAAATGATGATTCCGTCTTTCTAGGTTGGTAGGTGATCAAAGTATCATTCCAAAACAGCAGAGGAAAGCTTTTGCTTTAAGCGAAAGAAATTTAAGAGAGAAATTTTGCTGTAGTTTTTTTTTTCATTTTAGATAGCAATTAAACTTACATTTAGAGATGTGAAGTTGCACAAGAAAATGTTTCACTTTCTTATTCATTTAAATTAATGTATTAATGAACACATGTGGAAGATGAAATAGTATTAATTTACCATCAAGAGAAGCAGAAAATACATAGTAGACATATTTCATATAAAATGTTACCTGCCAAAACTCATCTCAAAATATTAAGAAATTGAAATCAAGTGGAAAAATTGTCTAAACGTATAATAAATTATGTCAATACCAGCAGCTATTTATTTTTTTAAATTGGACTACTTTCCTATGAACTTGTGATACATTGAAATTCAATTGGTAATATTATTCAGACACATATCTAAGTCAAACACATATCTAGCAAATTTTTGGCATGTATTTTCCTCAGAACATTCCATGAAAATACAGGAGATAGATGGGGTTTATAAGAGGGGAACTAAACAACACTGAATAAATTAATAAGGAATGAATTCTCATATAAGAACACCATGTGTATAACTTCTGCCCTGTGTGTAAAATGTGCAGATAATAGATTTTGTATATATGAGAGTATTTTCTTAAAATCAGCATTTATTAACCATGCAGTCCATTATTCAGTATTTTTTTTACTAGTTATTCTTTACTTTTCATTTTCTTTCTACCCTACTTTCTATGACAAGTTAGTTTGGTTACATGATATTTCAAGAATAACAAGATTATGTGTGTGTGCTCACACGCGCGCACACACACACACACACACACACACACACAGTCAATCCATATTAAATATTTTCTAATTTTATAATCAATTTCATACCTCCATAATTTTACTACCTAGAAAGAAAGTGCATGTTGGTAGTGTACAACATTGATTTATGTTTTTTAAATAGAGAAATATATTTTGGATTTGAAGAAATAATACTTTCAATTTAAAAGTATATAAGAGACCATAAGATATGTATCCTGTCTTACATTTTTTAATCTATAACATTTCTTGAGAGCAACATGAATGGAAAATATAAATCTTCAATATTGGTGATAAACATCAAAATCAATATCTTCTTTTGATATACTTAGACAATCAGGTTATGAGAATACAATTTAAAAACAAAATCTCTTTAACAAAAATATCTCTTTAAAAGCAGGAGAAGAAGGGAAGGTTTGATGTTTGGAGAAACATTATATCAGGCTGTTATGTTCATCATACTCTACCAAAAAAACAGACCATGTATAAGTAACTGTGTTTTTATATAGTCAGAAAGGGCAGCTCATTATCTGTAACTCTTCCTTCCTGTTATGGAATATACATCTACAATTCATCCCATGTAATCAGAACAAAATGGTCAGAATTATAATGGGCTGAATTGTTGGTTCATTCTCCAAACTGTACAATATATTAACAATTTATGTAGCAAATACATTGTGTTGAAATTTATGAGTAACCTAGGAGTTGGGGTAGGATTTGCTTGACTTTTGGTTTGGTGTTATAGTCCTTCATGGTTAGACAACAAGGCAGCAGGGACTTGATACAACTTGCTGACATCATATCTATAATCCAGATACAGAGAAATATGTAGCAAAGCTCCACTGGTGTATTCCTTGTCCTTCATATTCAGTCTGGATCCATAACCATGGGAGATCAGCCAACATTTATCACCTAAATTAAGATTTCTGGTTGGGCCGGGAGGTGGTGGCACATACCTTTAATTCCAACACTTGGGAGGCAGAGGCCTCTCAGTATTTCTGAGTTCGAGGCCAGCCTGGTCTACAAAGTGAGTGCCAGGACAGCCAGGGCTACACAA
This sequence comes from Mus caroli, assembly GCF_978045245.1. Classification (NCBI taxonomy): domain Eukaryota; kingdom Metazoa; phylum Chordata; class Mammalia; order Rodentia; family Muridae; genus Mus; species Mus caroli. Next base: position 63,300,680 of record NW_028227259.1, on the reverse strand, counting down.
AGAAACCCTGTCTTGACCCCCCTCCCCCCCAAAAAAAAAGATTTCTGGTTGGGAACTGGAGAGCCACTAGAAAGTCTCAGATGCAAGGGATGCAAGATGATCCCAGGACCCAATAGTGATGACATTAGCAGAAGATCCCAATAGCAGGGAAATAGAAGAACTTGAAGAGATCACCTCCAGTAGATAGACATAGTCCCCAGTGAAGGGATGGATCCACCCACCATCTCAAAATTTTAAACCAGAATTGTTTCAGTCTAAAGGAAAAGCAGGAATTAAAAAAAAAAAAATGGAGCAGAGATTGAAGGAAAGGCCATCCAGAGACCAAACCACTTTGAGATCCATCCCATCTTCAGACACCCAAACTCTGACCTTATTGCTGATGGCAAGAAGTACTTGCAGACCTGAGCCTGGTACCACTGTTCTCTGAGAAGTTCTGCCACCACCTGACTAAGAAAGATGTATGCAAATACCACCTGACTGAGCCTGGGAACCCCCAATGGAAGAGTTGGGGGAAGGACTAAAGGAGCTGAGGTGGATTGCAACCCCATAGAAAGAACAGGTAACCATACCCTCCTGCCCCAGAGCTTCCAGGGACTAAACCATCAAAAAGAGAGCTCCAGCTCCTTATGTAGCCAAGGATAACCTTGTTGGATGTTAATTGGAAAGACTCTTCCTGCTGTGAAGGCTGGATGCCCCAGTGAAGGAGAATGCCAGGGCAGGGAGATATGCCTGGGAGGGTGGGTAGGCGAACACTCTCATAGAAGCAGGGGGAGGGAGGATGGGATATGGTGTTTCCTGAGGGGAAACCAGGAAAGGGTGTAAAATTTGAAATGTAAATATATAAAATATCCAATTAAAAAATTGATTAGGTACCTCCAGTCATTTTAAGAATGTAAGGGTCCCAAAAGCAAGCAAAGGCATCATAAACAGTCCTTGCTCCCTGTTAAGAGTGCCACAAAAACACTAAGCTACACACACACACACACACACACACACACACACACACACACACACATCAATGAGGTGATTCCTAATAATTTTCTGTTATACTGACCCAGTTGTTATCAGAGAGGATTCTTAAAGCAACTGATGGAAACCCACAGCCAGGCATTAGGCAGAGCCTCAGATATTTTGAAGAAAACAGGGCTGAAAGATTGTAGGAGCCAAGGATCAAGACTGTCACAAGAAAATCAACAAACCTAAGATCTCACAGAGACTGAATTGACATCTAGAGGGTCTGAATGGGACAGACCTTTGTATTAGATATTGGTCATTAATTGTAGTGACTACATTACTGGAGAAAATAATTCATAAAGATGGAATGATGATCAGTTGATTTCAGTTTCATGAGGCCCCATTTATGAATTCTTGACCTTAGCCCGTGAGACATTGGAGTTCTGTTTAGGAAATGTACCCCGTGACAGTGAGTTCAAGGCTCTTTCCCACTTTCTTCTCTATTGGATTCAGTGGATCTGGTTTTATGTTGAGTGTGGGGAATTGCAGGCTGGTCTCCAGTCGAGCTGAGGTCTGAAGCCCGCTGGCCATAATTCACCTACATGACACAGTAGGCAGTTCCCTCATGCTCCTGGAACTTCAGCCCCTGCCTAAGGTACCACCTCCCACAGCCCCCATAACAGAAGCATGGTCAGTAGTCATGTAAGCAATGGCCCAAGCTTCTGACCTTCAGGATAAACTCCTCCCCAGTTACCTAGCAACAGTGAAGACCATAAAAAGGGATGCTCAGCCCCGCACCTTGCTCTCTTATTCCTTTGTCCTCTCGCCACTTTCTTCTCTCACTTCTCTCTCCTCACAAGTGATTCCCTCAGTCATTCTTTTATTGTTAAGAATTATTTTCACCTGGGGATCCATCCCATATACAATCATCAAACCCGGACACTATTGTGAATGCCAACAAGTGTTTCTGACAGGAGTCTGATATAGCTGTCCCTTGAGAGGCTCTGCCATTGCCTGACAAATACTGGAGATGCTCACAGCTACCCATTGAACTGAGCACAGGGTCCCCAATGAAGGAGCTAGAGAAAGGACCCAAGGAGTTGAAGGTGTTTACAGTTCCATAGGAGGAACAACAATATGAACTAACTAGTAACCCCAGAGCTCCCAGGGACTAAACCCCCAGCCAAAGAATACATATGGTAGAACTCACGACTCCAGCTAGGTATGCAGCAGTAGGTGGCCTAGTCAGTCATCAATGGGAGGAGAGACCCAGTGTAGGGGAATGCTAGGGCCATTAAGCAGGAGCAGATGGGTTGGTGAGCAGGGAGATGGGAGAGGGGATAAGGGAGGGCGTTTTCAGAGGGAGACCAGGAAAGTAGATAATATTTGAAATGTAAATAAAGAAAATATCTAGTAAAATAAAAAAAATATTTTCACTATTCTTAGTTTTTTCCCTTTCCAGATGAATTTGAGAATTGCTCTTTTCATGTCTTTGAAGAATTGTGTTGGGATTTTGATGGACATTGCATTGAATCTATAGATTGCCTTTCATAGGGTGGTCATTTTTACTATGTTAATTCTGCCAATCCATGAGCATGGGAGATCTCTCCATTTCCTGAGACCTTCTTCGATTTCTTTCTTGAGAGACTTGAAGTTATTGTCATATAGATCTTTCTCTTGTTTGGTTAGAGTTACCCCAATATATTTTATACTATTTGTGGCTATTGTGAATGGAGTTGTTTCCCTGATTTCTTTCTTAGCCTGTTTACCATTTGCATAAGGAAGACAACTGATTTATTTGAATTAATTGTGTATCCAGCCACTTTGCTGAATTTGTTTATCAGCTGGAGAAGTTCTCTGGTGGAATTTTTGAGGTATATTCTGTATAATATTATCTGAAAATAGTGATACTTTTATTTATTCTTTTCCAATTTGTATCACCTTAATCTATTTTTGTTGTCTTATTTTGTAGCTAGCACAAGTGCTATATTGAATAGATTTGGGGAGAGTGGGCATCCTTGTTCCTGATTTTAGTGGGATTGCTTCAAGTATCTCTATATTTAGTTTGATATTGGCTGTTGGTTTGCAGTAAATTGCTTTTATTATCTTTAGCTATGACCATTGAATTCCTGATCTCTCCAATACTTTTAACATGATGGGCTGTTGTAGTTTGGTAAATGCTTTTTCTCCATCTAAGGAGATGATCATGTGATTTTTTTCCTTTGAGATTTGTTTATAAAGTAAATTATGTTAATGGATTTTCATATATTTAACCAACATTGTATGGTTTTTATGTGTCCCTGGATTCGGTCTGCAAGAATTAAATTGAGAATTTTTGCATCAATATGTGTAAGTGAGTTTTGTCTGAAGTTTTTTGTTTTTTTGTTTTTGTTTTTGTTTTTTTTTGTTTTTTTGGCTGGGTTCTTGTGTGGTATAGGTATCAGAGTAATCAGAGTAATTGTGGTTCCATAAATTAATGAGTAGTTTTACTTCTGTTTCTATTTTATGGAATAGTTTGGGAAATACTGGTATCAGGTCTTCTTTGAAGGTCTGGTAGAATTCTGCACTAAATCCATCTGACCATGGGATTTTCTTGGTTAGAAGATTTTTTTAATGACTAATATTTCCTTATGGGGTATGGGTCTGTTTAGATAGTTTGCTTGCTTTTGATTTAACTTTCATATGTGGCCTCTGTGTAGAGAACCATCCATTTCATCTAGATTCTTCCAGTTTTATTGAGTATAGGCTTTTGTAGTAGGATCTGATGATTTTTTTGAATTTCCTCCATTTCTGTTGTTATGTGTTCCATTTCATTCCTGATTTTGATACAGCCTCTCAGACCTTAGTTAGTTTGTCTAGGTGTTTATCTGTCATGTTGATTTTTCTCAAAGTACCAGCTTTTGGTTATGCTCTCTTTGTTTCTATGTGGTTGATTTCAACCCTGAGTTTGACTATTTTCTGCCCTCTACTCCTCTTGGGTGTATTTGCTTCTTTTTGTTCTAGGGCTCTTAGATGTGCTGTTAAGTTGCTAGTGTAATATCTCTCTAGTTTCTTTACCTAGAACTTAGTGCTATAAATTTTCCTCTTATCACTGATTTCATTGTATCCCATAGGTTTGGGATGTGTCAACATTTTCTTTAAACTCCTGGAAATCTTTAATTTCTTTCTTCATGTCTTCCCTGATGAAGTTATCATTGAGTAGAGAGTTATTCAGTTTCCATGTGTATGTAAGCTTTCTGTCATTTTTGCTGGTATTTATTTATTTATTTTTATTTTTATTTTTAGGTTTTTCAAGACAGGGTTTCTCTGTATAGCCCTGGCTGTCCTGGAACTCACTTTATAGACCAGGCTGGCCTCGAACTCAGAAATCCGCCTGCCTCTGCCTCCTTAGTGCTGGGATTAAAGGCGTGCACCACCACGCCCGGCTTTTGCTGGTATTTATGTCCACCCTTAGGCCACAGTGCTCTGATAAGATGCATGGGGTTATTTCAATCTTCTTGTATTGGTTGAGGTTTGTTTTTTGCCAAGTATAGAATATCTTCATATCTACTCTACATTTACTTTTATAATGTAATTTGAAAAGATTTCTCATATAAGTGTGAAAATGACTTCTGAATTAAAGTTACATTTGTTATCTATAATGATTACTTCATATTTTATAGATTGAATAAGCATACAGTTATTAAATAAAAATGTCCAATGAATATGAATAAGTTAAGAATAATCAATAAAATAAGAGTTAACTATTTGTTTGATGTTTGAACAGCTAAATGCTAATAAAACCTTGCAAAAAGTCAACTTATCAAAAATGAACTTGTCCAGTAATTAAGTAGTAGTGAAATAAACATGCAGGCCTAATAATGTCAAATTAAGGTAATAAGTGGTTGTGAACACACTTACACAAATTTAGTTTGTATATTATTCAACAGTATAGGTGAATAGAAAGAAGAACAAAAATAGAGTAATCAAATATATTCTGTTTCTCTCTCTCTCAACTTCTGAGATATCATTAAGGTTTACAAGATTAGTTACAACTTGCCATAATTTCGTTATTTTAACTTATATATGTGTAAAATCAAGTAGGTATGTTATTATTATTATTATTATTATTATTATCTTACATCCTACTTCCCAATCTTCAACTACTTTCTTCCCCAGATTTACTCATTCTCAGATGTTCTTCAGAAAAGGGCAGGTCTCTCAAGGATATTAAATTTTAGGAACACTAGGCACCTCCTCTTATATTAATGCTGACTGAGGCAATCCAGTTGTAGGAAAGGATCCTAGTAGCAGCCTTATTTTACTTTTTGTTTTGTTTTGTTTTGTTGTTATTGTTTGTTTTTTTTTCTTTTAAATTTGTCCCCAAGTTTGAAACACTGCGTGAGTTAATAACACTTTGGTCAGTAGAGTACCAGGACCACATCATGCTTCAGTTAAAACTGGAAAAGCAAGATAACAGATGATAAATGTTGGGCTAACTATGGCACTAACTATTGTGATAAAATACAGAAACAGCCTTTCTCTGTGCAGTATGTTTCCTAGTGAATGATAGTGCATAACATTTCATACATAATACATTCCACAGAAGATGCTGGAAAATGACCTCAAACATCATAAAAGATTGTATATTTGTGTGTGTATTCTTTTATTAATATTTACTTTATGTATTTACCACAAAAATCAATAAACTGTGGGATTCATACTATCCTTTGTGTAAAACTGATAGTAAACAAAGATCTGATAACAGAAAGTGTTCACAAATGACTTAAGGCATCTTAGATAGTCACAATCTTTTGCAGTTTCAAATATGTTACATTAATATGCTCCAGTATGGAACTATGACTCATTGGATTCTGTGCTTTCAGTTAACTCAATTTGCTACTGAGCTTCAAATTTCTCCTTTGAAAAAGGAGAATGTTAATTCTAATGTGAGAATGATTACTTTCAAATGAATATCAAGACTAAATAGAAAAGCATGCCCATTCATTCAACATATTTAAATAATTTAATTAGTTGGTAATTAATTTTAGAAAAAATATTTTACATAGATAAAGTTCACTATAGTAGGCTAAGTATAGTATAAAAGAAAATGAAATATGTATGCATAAATATAAATTCAAAACAACTGGTAGTAGAAAATATATAAAATGATTAAACTGGTATTTAGTTGAGACTGTTTGCTATAGTTATTGAAATCATGGGCAAATATTTTTAATTTTGTGTCAAATTTATCTTCTCAAATAACATAAAATCATATTTCTTATTAAAAGGCATTAAAAGAATGTTTTTCTTTTGATAATTATACTACTGTTAAATAAATTTATTGTCATTGTTGGTTTCATCATTTCTTCATTTTTTCTCAAAACCTAAAGTGTTTATTTTAGGTCATAATTTTAACTTAGAATAGTAAGCCTTTTACTCCTTATGAATTGAATTATAATAAAGCCTAGGTTATATGCGTCAAGATTGTAAAAGAGAGTTGTGTTCTTCTATGAAGACTGTTTACCTGCCACTATTCGGCTTTCAAAAATTTCATAATTAGTATGAATGCTGTAATTATATATATAATCTTTTTTTTTTTAAAGATTTATTTATTATATGTAAGTACACTGTAGCTGTCTTCAGACACTCCAGAAGAGGGCGCCAGATCTTGTTACAGATGGTTGTGAGCCACCATGTGGTTGCTGGGAATTGAACTCTGGACCTTTGGAAGAACAGTCGGGTGCTCTTACCCACTGAGCCATCTCACCAGCCCTATATAATCTTTTTAAGCAAGGTAAGGAAATAAGATTTAAGAACTATCTTCCTTTAGTTTATGGTAGAGAAAGATGGATAGGTAATAAAAGCAAACCCTTCCCAGAATGACAGAAATATTGCATACACTTGTAGTTAGCTGAAACAGAAGAGCCAAATAAACATCTGTTGAACTGAGTTATAACAACTTCTCAAACAATGCTTATTTTTTTATTTTTATTTATATTTGTTTTGGCAGGAAAAGTCTTCTCCATCTCACTGTAACTGAATTCACCATGTAGCTGATGATAATATTTTTACCTTTATAAAACAAAGATATTTTCTAGAGAGATGGCACTGTGAATAACTGGGCTTAGTGCTCTATTGGAGGACAGATGTTTGCTTCCCAGAACCTGCATGCCATAGCGCACACTGCCTGTGTTTCCAGCTCAGAGGTTTCTATAATTTCTGATCTCTGCAGGCACCTCAGAAATTAAAACACACACACACACACACACACACACACACACACACACACACACACACAAATAATGAGTAAAAATACCAATGTTCTAAGAAGGAAAAAAATTATTCTGAGAAGTACATTCAGAGAGTGATTTCCCCTAAGTTTGGTTGATGTCCAAGACTCTTGCTTTCACTCAATTATTCTAATCCTAAAGCTCTTTTGAGTCTTCTTTGAATTCTAAACATGCTGAAAACAGCCATTTCTAAGCATCTGAACCATGGCTGATTTTGATTTTTTTCATTAGCACCAATATGAAATGCTTCCCTTTAAAGCCCATGAGACTTTATCAGTGTTAATCTCCTATTTCTTCCCTGATGCTTCCAGACGCCTACAAGCTCCTAATTTGCAGTAATTAACCTCCTGAGAATAACATCTCTCATTTAACCCACAGAGCAGCCACATTTCTCCATATTCAGCTTTGTAACCTTCTAGACAGGGTTTCTTCAGTTTGCAATTCAGGAATCAGGTAAATTGTGCATTAATAAACACTGAACCATTTGTAACAAAGCCCAAGTGTCTAGTAGCATGAGTCAGGTGGACAGGGAGCTTACTGTGGAGGTCCAAAGAAAACTGTCTAGTTTTACATTTGGTAATATGTGATAGATGGTAAAATGATGCTGATATGTAGATTATCTTTCCTTAATTTCTCTAACTGTAACTATCTGTTTTATTTCTGTAGTGTGGAGTAGTTACAAGTGCCACTGCGGCCTTGGGTCACAGGCACAGTGATCACCAAATGATGATGATACTAGAATGACATATATTTTCATTGAACATATAGCCATGAAAGAAAATGAAATTAAAAAGAGGACATCATTCATTTTTAAACAATGGGATATTTATTTTCTGAGTAAATAAAATAAAATGTGCTTTTAGTTGGTGAGAATTCCGGAAAAAAAAGAGAAAATGTATCAGATTCATAAAATTAAATAAAGTGTCTTAGTTAGGGTTTTACTGCTGTGAACAGACATCATGACCAAGGCAAGTCTTATAAAAAACAACATTTAATTGCATTTGGCTTACAGGTTCAGAGGTTCAGTCCACTATCATCAAGGTGGGAGCATGGCAGTATCCAGGTAGGCATGGCTCAGGCAGAGCTGAGAGTTCTACATCTTCATCCAAAGACTGCTAGTGGAAGACTGACTTCCAGGCAACTAGGGTGAGAGTATTAAGCCCACACCCCCCAGTGACACACCTATTCCAACCAGGTCACATCTATTCCAACAAGGCCACACCTCCAAATGGTGCCACTCCCTGGTGTAAGAATATACAAACCATCACATATAGTATACTTAGTTTGATTTAATAAAAACAATAAAATGATATAAATGTTTATTAATATTGTCCAATTTTTCATTTTGAAAATTTTCATGATATGGAAATTGTAATTTTAATACCAAGTAGTAGTTTATTGGTTTTATAACATACATTTAATAACTATATTATAAGTATATTATAGGTATGTGAGTGAATGGATATAAAGTGAGAAATATGAATGGAAAGTTATAAGAAGTATCTACAGTGGGGGCAATAATGATTGGTTCAATTCATTCTTTTTTTTTATAGAGACTCAATGCTAGTGTATATATCATTTCCATGCCCACAATTAAAGGTGAACAAAAAATATGGATGTGTGCTTCTGTGTGTATTTATAAATGGTAATTAAATAAATTTGCATATTTTTTACTGAGATTTTTTAGAAGTTTTCCCAGACTTAGAGACAATAGAACCATAACTAATTTTCTTTTCTTTTTTCAATTTTTATTAGATATTTTCTTCATTTACATTTCAAATGCTATCCTGAAAGTCCCCTATATCCTCCCCGCACCCCACCCAGCTCCCCTACCCACCCACTCCCACTTCTTGGCCCTGGCATTCCCCTATACTGGGGCATATAAAGTTTGCAATACCAAGGGGCATCTCTTCTCAGTGATGGCCGACTAGGCCATCTTCAGCTACATATGCAGCTAGAGACAAGAGCTCTGGGGGATATTGATTAATTCATATTCATAACTAATTTTCTTATTGAAAGTTGCATTGCATGAGCTGAGCAGTATGGACTGCTAAATAATTAAACATGTTTCAACAGTCATTTCAATAATGAGTGATACAATTAAACATAAGAAAAATTGGAGAAGCATAATTTATATGGTGGAAAAATTACAGAAAACATTTCTAAAATGGTAGTAAGCATAGAGAACTCATAATTGAATGGTAGATAGAAATATTCCTACTGAAATAGAATAAACCACACAAAAGATTTAAGCAGAAACATACTCAACATTTTAAATAGATCTGAATGACTAAAATATAATACATGAAGAAAGGATACATGAAAATGAAATCATAGGTATCAGGGAGATTTGGGAGAAATGAACTCTTCTTAAGGTTTTTAATGCTGTTGCTGTGCTTCATATATTAATACATTATGAAGTCATGCTATTTCATTCATTGGGAACTTGGATACCAGGGTGATAGTACTAAGACATTTATTAAGGATAGCAATTAAATAAATTTGGAAAAATAATGCTTGTTTGTTGTGCCCTGGGCTTGTCATTAGTATAATGTTTTCATTTTTGTATGTCATTATGCAACTTTAAGACTAACTGAATATTGAAAAGGTGACCTTTCTCTCCACCTCACATCTTACCAAGACATATATGAATTCTTGAAACATGGAGTTTTAGCTTTATAAATTCTCCAGCCATGATACTTCTAGTACTCTCAACTTAATTCCAACCATTATTAATGTTTCTTGTTCTACTAGAGTTTATGTTTATCTACTCTCTGATTATGGATCCTTTTTTTTTTTTTTTTTTTGGTTTTTCGAGACAGGGTTTCTCTGTATAGCCCTGGCTGTCCTGGAACTCACTTTGTAGACCAAGCTGGCCTCGAACTCAGAAATCCGCCTGCCTCTGCCTCCCAAGTGCTGGGATTAAAGGCGTGCGCCACCACCGCCCGGCTTTGATTATGGATCCTTATGATTGTATAAATAGGAGACTTTGTTGAGGAAGTCATTGGTTCATTATTTATTTCCAGTATATCTTCAATGTGCACATGCTACATATATCTCCTCAATATTTTTTAAAAAGTAATTACCAGTGGAAAATCATTGAAATCATATGGTGCATAATTTGAAGTATTTTAATAATGAGACAAAAATTACCTTTCCCATGAAACAATGAAGTAGTGAGATCAGCATCATAAGCATGTGTATTTGGTAAATTATCTCTTGCTACAATAATACTAAAAACAAGAACGGGCCCTCAGAAAGCAAATGAATAATTGTATATTGAGCTCATAAATTTGTAATCAGTGAATGAGGTCATATAAGCTGTCATGTCTTGGTTAGTGTCACGTATATATTGGGATCAGCAGTGGATTATCAATAATGCATTAGTCTCAGTCAACATGCCAGAAATGGCCCATATCTGCTTCAAGTCTTGTATGTCACTTAATTACTTCAAAGTAATAATGGCATAGCAAAATCTGGGAAGTAAAGATATAAGCGTAAGTAAACAGCATGCTTTACCTTCTGTTTTTCCCTTGCATTTTAAAGATCCTATTATCCAATAAAGCCACTAAGTAGAATGCCAGGACACAAAGAAGAATATCCATAGAGAATAAGAAATTTACAAGTCAAATGGAGTAACATATATATATAAGGGATATGAGCCAAAGATATCAATGCAATCCACTTTCAAGAACAATTTAATTATGTTATGAAATCTTGCTCCTCTATTTTATTTGTCAACTAGGTAGATAAATATTTACTTGTCCTCATTAGATATGCCACATTTAATTTAATTATAGAAAATCCGCATAAAATCAGGGTAGAGATCTAGTTGCTTTTGGAATCCAGAGTAATTATTACAAGTTTTCAAGGGAGATAAAAGATGGAGGTGGTCATCAATAAATGTAAGCAGAGTCAACCTTCACTAATGCTTGAAGACTGACATTCTGGGAAGAAATCGAGAATCATGAAGTCTCTGGTATGAAAACAAAGATGTTAGTATTTTCCAAAGAGTATGAAAGTAAGTCTTCATAAAGGCTATATAAATATTGTATCCTACTAATCATGAGCCTTTACAACTCTGAGCCAGTTGAAGACCCATGAATCTGCCTAGGCAAGTGATAAGAAATGGGGTCAGGATCACTTGGAATATTGTAATGTTTGATCATCTTTGAGAAACTACTTGCCAACAATACAAAAGGTGGTAACCCATACCTGAGATTTTGTTCTTATTAGTTAACCTGTGGTAACTAATAAGGGCATTGTTGCTTTGTTATTAGGTAATGTAATATTAATTCTTTATACAGTTATATATGACCATAGTTAGGAAAATTGTGAAACAGGAGGTTTTAATATGTCTATTTTGAAATGTCTTTAATATTAGTTATCACTCCCTTTTCTTGTTCATTCACATTACTTCATCCCAACACTGACTCTATTTAATACCTTCTATTTCTTTATTTCCCTTTACATTGAGATAATTAATAGTCAATTATTATTTTATAAGAAATATATTAATATTTGCCATTTTCTTGATTTTATGGTGTTATTCAGAACTCTTTTGACTATCTGTTCTGGCTTTGTTTTTGTTTTGTTTTGTTTTGTTTTGTTTGTTTTAATTTATTTCATGGGACTTTCAAGAGAGGTTTTAGGAAAGGGGAAAAGTGAGAAAATGCTATAAATGGGAGTAATGAACCACACACACATATAATCACTCAACATACTCATCACTAATTGACTCCCTTAATAAATATTTATCAAATACTTATATTTATCAAACAGAAAATCTTGTAATTTCTTTCATGTTATAAGATGCGTTAAACCTACATCAAGTGAAAAGAAGATTCATGTGATAGTTGAAAAACTATGGCCATCTATCAAAATGTTAGAAGTCAGTATAAACTGCTTGTGTCAAGTTTGAGATATCTTAAATTAATGTCACAGTACTACAATAATTAAAAACTTACAAATGAAAGTTTTATTCAAAATTACATCTTATTTGTAATTTTAGAAAAAAACACATATTGAAAAATATATAGGTCGTTCAAAAGCTTTTGCTGAAATATGTTTGCAGTGATGTGCCAGCTAACTGAGAATCTAGTCAGATTAAAGACTTTAGGAGAGTAGAAAATTTCATTCCCTGCTTTTGGTTTTATTTATTTGTATATGAAGTAATAATGGTGATAAATTCGTGTAAAAACTTATGAACCAAAACTCAAGCATCAAAGAATGCTGTTTTTCTTGACATGGGGATTATATATATTAATATACAGTATATATGAATACATATGCATACATATATGTATATATATTTGTGCATACCTACATATATGAATACAAATATATTGATATGTGTATGTATGTATACATATTTGCACACACACACACATATATATATGATATCATGGCTGTTATAGAAATTGAAGACATTGTATTATAACTTCTTTCCTAGTTAACCTATTTGTATATATATGTATGTGCCTGTTTATGTGTATATATATATACACACACATACACACACATCTATAGTATACACACACACACAAATTTATATATATATATATATATATATATATATATATATATATATATGTGTGTGTGTGTGTGTGTGTGTGTGTGTGCTGTGGGTTTGTTTTTTTTTTTTGTTTTTGTTTTTGTTTTTTTTTGACAATCGACCTTTGTAAGTAATGAGTAAGGACGTTCCAAGATTTAATCAGTGAAGTTCTCAGTACAATATTAGAAAGTACATTCTACTGCATGTTTTTGATATATTGCTCCTGAAAGAAAAGATATATAACCTGGTTTGGTGTGAAGTACCTTTTCAGAAAACATTTGAATTGGATAGAAACAGTTTTGACATGTTCTTGAAGACTAAAAGTGCTTCGAATGACAGCTTTTAATCAGCATGATAAATAGCAAAGGTCTGTAAATGGTATCAAATAATTTCTAAAAATGAAAACTAATTTTCCACTCCCACTGCTAGCAAATTTGTCAACTACACTTTGAAAGAACCAAAACATCTGCTCGTAGAAGCTGTGCAAACTCTCTCAGTAAATGATGCATTATTTTGTTTTCAGATATACATTCATCTCATTCCTAATTTCGAATGTTTATGAAGCTCTGAGATCAGATCCTGATTGAAAATTGTGTTCGGTTAACCACAAAAGTTTTTTTTTTGATTAAACTTTTATTTTTGATTCTGTTACCTTCATTCTTTTATATTTTTTTCACTATATTATAATTTAGCACTGCAGTAAGTTTATTCATTATATTGTCTAATTAAAATATATTTATTTTTGGAGATGAAATGATGATTTAATCTTATACTTCCTCGTCCACATTGAGAAGAGTCACAGTCAGAACTCAATCAGGAACTGGAAGCAGACACCATGGAGAAATATGCTTTCTGGCTCATCATATTCAGCTTGCTTTCTTATATAAACTATGACCACCTGAGTAGGGATAATGCAGTCTACAATAAGTTATACAGAAATTAACATTTACGATAATTTACAGCGTTGCCCAGTGTTCCTTATATATAGTCAATCCCTCAGTAGAGGTTTTCTTTTCCTAGATAATTCTACATTGTATCAAATTTCCAAAGGAAATTAATTAAGAAAACTACTGAGGAGGGAAAAATTTTTTCTTAATCGTTCCTGCCCTGAGTCTAGTTTGACCTAGTTATGTATCAATAAACTTGTAAGTACTGATTTTTTTTGTCCATATACAAACATGCACGTGACCACATGTGGGAAATAGTTCCAAAAAATTGAAATTTTGATCAGTATTATTTGCGGTTATACTTACATAATTTGTGACTGTGTGCTTAAATATTGAGAGTTAAATCATTAATACACATAAAAATATAAAATATTGTCACAACACAGCACTCAGAAGCTCTTGGCAATTAACTATTAAGTTTCAAGGTCTTAGATTTTTAATTAAAATACTCGTTTTCAAGGAAATGGAAAGAAAGTCACGGGTTTAAAGTAAATGTTCACAAAAAAAAAAAAAAAAAAAAACCTAAAAAGGCTTTTCTAAACAATATACAAAGAATTTCTAAATGTTAATCATATGACAACAGTTTAATTAAATGATCAACAATGTGAATAGACACTGCACTAAAGAAGATATGCAAATGAAAAAATCAGCATTTGGAAGGAGCTTCAATTTGTCCTTAGGGAAATGCACATTAACTATGATAGTCAATACTTTGATAAGTCTATGAAATAACCAAAATTAATCCATTGCCTGATAAAGCTTCTCTGACAGCACAAGTCACCGATCTATGTGTATTGCAGAATATCATTAAGAATCACTTTGTTGTTTCATTTTGTTGCTTCATATTTTTGTTTTTTTGTTTGCCAGGTTGGTTTGGTTCTATCAATTCAGGCATTAGTGGCCACTCATAAGTTCTGCCATCATAACCCCAGCACACCTTGTAGGCAGGACAGATTGTAGGTGGATGGTTTTGTGGCTGGATTGGTGTCTAGGCTTCTCTTTCTGTAACTTGCAGAGTACAGTCAGATGTTATGTAGAGTATATATTGGAGTTCTCCATTGGTTCCCTCCCATCAGATATCTGGGAATACAGAGGGAGGCAGGGAGTAAAGACTATGGGAGTCAGAGCAGAGGAAGGGTGCTAGGGGAACATGGCCCACCAAATCAACTAAAGCAGGGTTGATATAAGTTTACAGTGACTGAAATGCAAGCAAGTGTATAGTATGGGTCTCTGGTTCTCTGCACAAATGTATGCCAATTAGGTTGTTGGTTTTATGGGACTTCTAAAAGTAAGAGCAGGTATGTTTCTATTTTGCCTATTCTTGAACCTCTTTTCCTTCAGTTGAGTTTCCTTGTCCAGCCTTGATATGAGGGCTAGTCTTATTGTACCTTGTTTTGTTTTGTCTTATATATATATATCATATATGTGTATTTATATCATACACACACATATATAGTATCACATACACACATATAAAACTCACATAGACACACATAAATCTGTCTATCTATCTATCTCTCTATCTATCTATGAAATAACCAAGTTCCAAACCAGTGCACCTATTGCTGAAGAAGATTTGAAAGGTTGTAGCCAACATCAAAGTAAATGGTGAGAAGCTGGAAGCAATCCCACTAAAATCAGGGACTAGACAAGGCTGACCACTTTCTCCCTACCTATTCAACATTGTACTTGAAGTCCTAGCCAGAGCAATTCGACAACAAAAGGAGATCAAGGGTATACAAATTGGAAAAGAAGAAGTCAAAATATCACTTTTTGCAGATGATATGATAGTATATATAAGTGACCCTAAAAATTTCACCAGTGAACTCCTAAACCTGATAAACAGCTTCGATGAATTAGCTGGATACAAAATTAACTCAAACAAGTCAATGGCCTTTCTCTACACAAAGAAAGTTTGTATAGAAGAATTTTAATACCTACTCTGGCAAGGAATCATATCCACAGGGCATCTAGGTGCATGTGGTCCAGCCAGAATGCATATAATCCCTTAGTACATAGCTTTATTCCAAACAATGAAGATCAAAGTAGTTTATAAAAGGAAGCAGCCTTATTTGAAAATGATATCTAATTGAGAGACAGAAATTATGACAAATTAGAGAAAGATCTGACAGAATGAGTCTTAAGATATTCCCAACTCTCACAATAGGCAGGAAAGACAGGAAACTTAAGAAAACAGAGCATAGTTTACTGAGATAGTTGTACACAGACAGATTGCAGGTGAAGACAGAATGTGCCAGAGAATGAGAAAGAACCAGATTAAATAGCTTGCCAGAGATAGTTTGATGCCAAGCAGAGCAACTCAGTCAGAAACTGAGAGAAGCCAGTTTGAATCATTCACCTGGAGAAGAATTTTGGACCAAAATAGTTGAGTTGAGCAAACTTACCTAGAGTTCAGAAAAAGCTAAAAAGTGTGAGGTTATTCAGCAGTAACCATGTGAGAGGACAATTGCATCATGCTAATAAAGGTTACTTTTGCAAAGATGTGAACTTTGCTCAAGAGGATAAGAAACAAACAAACAACCCAAAATGTAATACAACCACTCTGGAAGACTCTTTAATGTTTCCTTACAAACTAATCACCCATTATATATATATATATATATATATATATATATATATATATATATATATATATATATATCTTGTTTTATAGTATAATGAACTGAAAATGCTGTTTCCATACATACAACAATATGCCTGTGAAAATATATTAATATAAGAATTTAAATCTGCTATTGGCACACTATGAAAATAATTTTTTTCATGAGAAGATAGTACTTAGGAAAACTGTCTATATCTATACAATGGGTATATTCAACACTGAGATAAAAGAGGGCAGGAGAGAGCAAAAGTGTTCAGGGAGAAAGAACTGGTGTTGGGAGGAGGAGCATCTTTGGAACAAGCTAGAAACCTAGGACAATGGAAATTCCCAGAGATCTATGAGGGTAACCCTAACTAAGATTCATAGCATTAGGGGATATGGAACCTAAAACAGCCATCTCCTGTAACCAAAAATGATTTCCAATGCAGGGACAGGGTCAACAACCCAACAACAAAACGTTAGACTTAGAGTAGGTTCTTTCTACAAAGAGGTACAGGGTAAAGATAGATCAGGAGTTGAGCAAATGCTCAACCAGTGACTGGCCCAGCTTGAGACTCATGCCCTGAGAAAAAAACCAGAAACTGACACTATTAATGTTATTGTGCTATACTTGCAGACAGACTCCTACAACAACTATCAATTGAGAGTCTTCATCCAGCAACCGATAGAAACAGAAGCGAAGACCCACAACAAAACATTAGGTAGAGCTTGGGGAAGAGAGGGAGAAAGGATTAAAGGAACCAGAGATGTCAAGGATGCCATAGGAAAATATACAGAATCAACTGACCTAGACCCATATGTACCTACAGAAACTGAACTAAACAGGGACCATATGCGGGATGGACCTAGGCGTTTTGCACAGATGTAAGAGTTGGCGGTATGTTCTTCATGTGGAACTCCTAACAGCAGGAGTAGGCAGAGGCTACGCTGTCTCTGACTCTTTTACGCTTTCTTAGATCCCATTAAAGTAAATGGGCTACCTTGTCCAATCATGATAAAAGATGAGCCTAGGTCTACTGCAACTTGATATGCCTATGGAAATCCATTGGAGGCCTCTCCTTTGAAAAGTAGTGGAGTATTCTAAGTTTCTGGGCTAATATCCACTTATTAGTGAGTACATATCATTTGAGTTCTTTTGTGATTGTGTTACCTCACTCAGGATGATGCCCTCCAGGTCCATCCATTTGCCTAGGAATTTCATAAATTCATTCTTTTTAATAGCTGAGTAGTATTCCATTTTGTAAATGTACCATATTTTTGTATCCATTCCTCTGTTGAGGGGCATCTGGGTTCTTTCCAGCTTCTGGCTATTATAAATAAGGCTGCTATGAACATAGTGGAGTATGTGTCTTTCTTACTAGTTGGAACATCTTCTGGATATATGCCCAGGAGAGGTATTGCGGGCTCCTCCAGTAGTACTATGTCCAATTTTCTGAGGAACTGCCAGATTGATTTCCATAGTGGTTGTACAAGCTTGCATTCCCACCAACAATGGAGGAGTGTTCCTTTTTCTCCACATCCTTGCCAGCATCTGCATTCACGTGAATTTTTTATCTTAGCCATTCTGACAAGTGTGAGATGGAATCTCAGGGTTGTTTTGATTTGCATTTCCCTGATGATTAAGGATGCTGAACATTTTTTTCAGGTGCTTCTCAGCCATTCAGTATTCCTCAGGTGAGAATTCTTTGTTTAGCTCTGAGCCACATTTTTTAATAGGGTTATTTGATTTTCTGGAGTCCACCTTCTTGAGTTCTTCATATATATTGAATATTATTCCCCTATCTGATTCAGGATAGGTAAAGATCCTTTCCCAATCTGTTGGTGGCCTTTTTGTCTTATTGACGGTGTCTTTTGCCTTACAGAAACTTTGCAGTTTCATGAGGTCCCAATTGTCAATTCTCGATCTTACAGCACAAGCCATTGCTGTCTATTCAGGAATTTTTCCCCTGTGCCCATATCTTCGAGGCTTTTCCCCACTTTCTCCTCTATAAGTTTCAGTGTCTCTGGTTTTATGTGGAGTTCCTTGATCCACTTAGATTTGACCTTTTTCAAAACACATAAAACTGCAGAAGAATGAAGACCAAAGTGTGGACACATTGCCCCTTCTTAGAATTGGGAACAAAACACCCATGGAAGGAGTTACAGAGACAAAGTTTGGAGCTGAGACAAAAGAATGGACCATCGAGAGACTGCCATATCCAGGGATCCATCCCATAATCAGTCTCTAAATCCTGACACCATTGCATACACTAGCAAATTTTGCTGAAAGGACCCTGATATAGCTGTCTCTTGTGAGAATATGCCGGGGCCTAGCAAACACATTAAGTGGATGCTCACAGTCAGCTATTGGATGAATCACAGGGCCCCAATGGAGGAGCTAGAGAAAGTACCCAAGGAGCTAAAGGGATCTTCAACTCTATAGGTAGAACAACATTATGAACTAACCAGTACCCCAGAGCTCTTGACTCTAACTGCATATGTATCAAAAGATGGCCTAGTCAGTCATCAGTGGAAAGAGAGGCCCATTGGACATGCAAACTTTATATGCCTCAGTACAGGGGAATGCCAGTGCCAAGAAGTGGGAGTGGGTTGGTAGCCGAGTGGGAGGGAGGGTATAGGGGACTTTTGGGATAGCATTGCAAATGTAAATTTGGAAAATACTTAATAATATATATATATATATATATATATATATATACATACATCTCCAGTATGTGTAGAGATCTGGACTTTCTGGAGATCGTTCTGATCTCCAGAAAGCTCAATATATATATATATATAAACATTCCAAAAAAAAAAAAAAAACAGAAAGAAAGCAAAGTAGTGGAGTATCAGAGGATAGTGGGAGAGAAGAGGGGAGAGGGAATGACTAGGAGCGAAGGAAGGACATGAAGTAAAGAATTTATTTCTATAGCTCCCTTCTTTAGCCAGGCAGCCAGAGCCTCTCTGGCTCCTTGGCTGGTTAACTCTTTATGAACTAGAGAGGAAGGGAAGAAAAAGAATTAAAATATTTTATACAGGCAAATATGCACAGAAACATATACTTTCATACATGCTAAGATACTCATTTATACTCTCATTTACACATTAACCAGCATTGGCTTGGAGAGGGGTTCTGAAGAAGAGTTGTTTGGAAGTAGCAAAAACAAATGACTAAAAGTCCAATCATGGGTTACAAGCTCTCTCTCTCTCTCTCTCTCTCTCTGTGTGTGTGTCTGTGTAGTGTTTATGTCTGTGTGTGCGTGTTGTGTGTGTGTGTGTGTGTGTGTGTGTGTGTGTGTGAAGTGTGTGTTCCGCTCTGCTCTTGATAGATTTTTCTTGCTGTTCTAAAAACTCTCTTGTAGAGGTAGCTAGCTTACTGACCACTCTCTCTGCTAGAAAACATTCTAAAAGCTCTCTGGATAGCTCATGACCTTTTTGACCAAAGTCAGAAAAACTTCTAAAAAAAAATTCTTGAACTTCTGACAAAGTCAGAAATCCTGTTAGAAAAATTCTAGAGTAATTCTTGGGTTTTTCAATTAACATCTGAAAAATTCTATATAAGAACTGTGTTCCATTTTCAGAGAGCCCTCTGTGGATAGCTGTTAGAAAGCATTCTAAAAGAGCTGTTTCAGTTTCTAACTAAATCCAATTAGAAAAAAAAAAATCTAAGAGTTCTGAGCACTCTCATAGAAGCCCGGGAGTGGGGTTGGAGAGTTTTCTGCAGGGGAGTATAAGACAGGGGATAACATTTGAAATGTAAATAAATAAAATATCTAATAAAAACTAAAAAGAAAAACATTCTAAACGAGGTATTCTTTTCTTTCTGACCAAAATCAGAAATCCTGTTAGAAAAAAACTCTTGAAGAGCTGTGTTTTTTTAAAGGCCAAACCTACTCCATCTTGGGACCAGCCTCCATTTTAAAGAAAAGAAAAAGAAGTAAGCAAACAAACAAACAAAAAACCTGAAAACCTAGAACTTGACCTGAAACAGAACTCAAGTTGCACTCATGTACCAGAAAGGACCTTACTGCTTGTCCTCGGTCAGAATTTCTTCCTAGCTACTTCCTAGCAACAGTTAATCAAAGATTAATCTGATTATTTCCTATGTCCTTTCAAGCCCTTTGTGATTGTATTGTCTTCCTTCAGAGCACTCACCTATTGGCTTATAGTCATTCTATTAGATGATTGCCAGACTGGACACTTCCTCCCTCACCTCCTCATTTGCTCTTATTTTCATATAAAAACTTGTCCTACGGAGTGTTCAGGGCTGCTCTGCCTGCCCTTGCTGTCCTGCTGTGTCAGGGCTGGGTTGGAGGAGAGCCCATGCCTGAACACTGGGGAACTCTCCTTGGTGGTCTTTTGAGGTTCAAGAACACTTCCTGGCACAACATTTTCACTCTCTAAAAGACTCCAGAAAGCTCAGCTCCTGCTAGAGAAAATTTTAAAGAGCTGCTATAGCATTCTCAAGATCAAAAGCCTGGTTTTTTTTTATTAATTTACATATCAATTCAGTTATTTGTTTCAGGTTCCCTTTTGATTATCCTAAGAACCAGCATTCTATGACCCCTTATTTCTTTGGAAACAGCAAGCACATTTTTTTTTCTTCCTTTTTTAACATTACAGAAAAATTCAGACGTCTGCCTACCTTTGTAAATTTAGTTGGGTGGACCTTGTCCTTAGCATTCTGACCACACCTGGACCTAAATTCTCTCTGGCCTAAGCTGATCTTGAACTCAGAAGCCTTCCAGCATTTGTACCTGCTTGTCTTTTTATCTTTCTGACAAGCTGGCTCATAGCATAGCTGCCTCTGTTCCTTCAGATCTATGAAGCTCCTTATACGATTCACATTGTATCTTTATATTTTTTCATAGTTGAGAAATTATATACTTTGAACTCATGGTTTTAGAGTTCTTTTTTCACAGCCTTAAGGACTGTCCTGAAGGTTGCAATATTTGCCATCTCGTGGAGACATTAGTCACACCTTCATCTCCTGAACTCATGCTGTCTCAGAGTATCATGGAGCCATTAATGTTAAAGGGATGACATTCCTTTAAGGAACATGAAAATATGTACATTATACTAACAAGCCTTACACCACAGTAGCTATCAACACTTGTGAAGGCTCACTCCTGCTGGCCCTGTCCCAGATGCAAGAACCATGTCATTCTGTCCCTATCAAAGCCGTGTTTTTAATTTGAGAATTCAAATACTGACCTTGAATGCCGTTATTGAACAGTTGACTTACTTGATGTAGACTGGAAGGAAACCCAAACTAGTAAGATAAGCCTCCTGTATTTTCTCCCATTATCAGCAAAGTCATCCAGGAAGACATAGAAGTGAACTCATGGATAGCAGAGGCAATTCTGCCCAACTACCTGCCTCATTCACTCCACAGGTATTCAGGCATATTTACATACCTATGCATATACCTACACACATATATACAGACAAACAGACACATACATAAGGATGGAGGGTTAGATGGATGGATGGATGGATGGATTGAGCCCCACGAGCCAAACTATTCAACAGCATTTTTTCTATTCCTTTTTATACCTTCTTAGACAAAATGTTCTTTAGAAAGTTACTTCATAGTTAAAATGGAAATAACAGAAAGAGATCAATAACAAGTTCGAAAAAGTATTTCATTAATTCTTCTAAACAGCATTAATTCATGAAAGTTCATCTTTATGATTTGCAGGGATTCTGACCAATAGGAAGAATTAATGCCCAGGGATTACGATATGAATTAAATAATGATAGGAAAGGTGTGGAGAGTCTTTTGGGGTGCCCCTTGGCATGAGTCTGACATTGGCCAAGGACAAGGAAATGGGCTTCAGGCAGGAATATGGCCATGACAGGGACATAAGCTCAGGTAGGAATCTGGCATTAGGGCATGATAAGGAAGTTTCAGCAAGAATCTAACTTTAGGCTACAATAGTGAAATAGGATAAGGCAGGCATTTTAATCTTAGGGTGGAACAAAAGAAGTAGGCTTCAGGCAGGATTTTGGGCTTGGACAAGAAAGTGGGCTCAAGTATTTTGGTCATTATGACAAGCCTTTATGAACAATGGTCATGGAAGTAATCGTGGAACTTTGCTTTCTGCCTTGTTAGTTCCTTATTGTACTGCTCACTCTTAATACTTGCATGTAATTAAAATGGTATAAAAAGGTGATTGGGAAAATTAAATTTGCCTTCAGTCTCAGAATTGACTGTGGTGATGCTACAATGTTGTCTGTCTTTTTGTTGTTGTTGTTGTTGTTAATCTTCACTCCTGCGCTGGAGAACCTGTTGACTGACTGAGCAGGCTTGGTCAGAAAGGCTTAACAGTTGCAAGAAGCAATCCTGAGATGAAGTCTCTTTGGGACTTTGCCTCAGAGCTCACCCATCACAAATTATGTAACAGCAGTGGGTCACTTCCTCGAAGACCAATTGCTAGCCTTAGCCTATTCTAGATGGCTTCTGACAGATAACGATGATGATCACAACAACAACAACAAGACAAAAAAAGTGTAAGTTAGCCAATGACCATGATTTACACTCGTGGTTGAGATATTTAGAAGTTAAAGTAGGAGGGTGACGAATTTGATATAAGCCTTTTTCTACATAGTGAATTTGAAGTCATTCCAGGATCTAGGATGAAAACAATTCTTCAGAAAAAGAGTGCAAGGGGAAAGGAAGAAATTAATGAGAGAAAGATTAAAAAGAAAATTACTTCTGGAGTTGCAAAGGCATAGAATGGCAATTAGTGTATAGCAAAAGCATTAAAAACCATAATAAGAGTCCAGTCCTCCCAAATCTCCCTAGTCCCTATGATGACATTTTCATGTGTTCTTTCTTCATGTATTGTATTTTAGTCATCCAGAAGTACAAAGTCTCATGGCTGGAGTATCTTAATGACAAGAACATGCATGACAGGAAGGAATCACATTTTTAAACAGAGCCAGATAGAGGACTGAGCCCATGTTCCTTCCTAAAGACATGCCCTAATTTAACCTCCCATTAAGCTACAGCACTTTAAAAATGTCTTTGGTGGGGTAGAAGGTTTGGGGACTCTCTAGAAAGTACCAGAGACTTGGGAGGTGAGAGACTCTCGGGGCTCAAAAGGAGGGACCTTAGATGAAATGCCCAGCAGTGGGAAGAGGGAACTTGTAGAGTCTAACTCCAGTAGTAAGACAGGGCGTCAAGGGCAGGGATGAGGTTGCTATCCCAGAATTAAAAACTCTGGCCCACCCATTTGCCTAAAATTTCATGAAATCATTGTTTTTAAAAACTGAGTAGTATTCCATTGTGTAAATACACCACATTTTCTGTATCCATTCCTCTGTTGAAGGACATCTGTATTTTTTCCAGGTTGTGGCTATTATAAATAAGGCTGCTATGAACATAATGGAGCATGTGTCCTTGTTCTATGTTGGAAAGTCTTCTGAATACTTGCCCAGAAGTGGTATAGCTGGGTCCTCAGGTAGAACTATGTCCAACTTTCTGAGGAACCACAAGAATGAATTCCATAGTGGTTGCAACATCTTGCAATCCCACCAGCAATGGAGGAGTGTTCCTCTTTCTCCACATCCTTGCCAGCATCTACCTGTCACCTGAGATTTTGATCTTAGCCAATCTGATTGGTGTGAGGTGGAAGCTTAGGTTTGTTTTAATTTGCATTTTCCCTGATGACTAAGTATGTTGAACATTTCTTAAAGTGCTTCTCGACCATTTGAGTTGAGAATTTGTTTAACTCTGTACAAATTGTGGAGCAGAGACTGAAGGAAAGGTCATCCAGAGACTGCCCTACCTGGGGATATATCCCATATACAGACACCAAACCCAGACACAATTGCAGATGCCAAGAAATGCTTGCTGACAAGATCCTGACATAGCTGTCTCCTGAGAGGCTCTGCCAGAGCCTGACAAATACAGAGGTGGATGCTTGCAGCCAACAATTGGATTGAACACAGGGCTTCAATGGAGTAGTTTGAGAAAGGACCAGAGGAACTGAAGGGGTTTGCAACCCAATAGGAAGAACAAAAATATAAACCAACCAGTAACCCCAGAGCTCCCAGGGACTAGACCACCAACTGAAGAGTACATAAGGAGCTACCCATGGCTCCAGCTGCATAAATAACAGATGAGAGCCTTGTCAGACATGAATGGGAGGAGAGGCCCTTGGTCCTGTGAAGGTTTGATGCCTTAGTGTAGGGGAATGTCAGGGTGTGGAAGCAGGAGTGGGTGGGTGCTACGCACACTCCAGTGAAGTTTGCTTGGCAGGCCTAGAGGCCTCGAAGTGCTCATGAGGCAAAGAGTTTCATGGAAACTCACCTCCTGGAGCTTTGGCGTTCTCATTAACCCTTATACTTATACCCTATTCCCACATTAGTCTGGTGTATGGATCCATGTGCTCTCTTTTAGTATTATCTTATTATAAATGTCTTTAAAGATTGAATTCTGATATAGCTAAGCCTTCGCCAATGTTCCAACATCCTAGAAAGTCCTGGAACTGACCATGGGCTTGGAATTCAGTAAGAATGTTGCCTATTCAGTGACATTCAGAATTGCCTCTGGTATTACACTATCACTTAGAATAAAAGTCAAGTTGCTCCCATATACAGGAATTTACAATGGTTTAGGAAGTAGATCAGGCTGTTGTTTTAGAGTATTGCTTTATTCATGAGATGGTTAGCTAGAGCGGAACTCCCTAATTAGAACCATGACTTGGGTGTGAAAGCTCTTGCCCTAGGAGTGTAAAGACCTCACACCTGGTTTCTAAAACTATAGCTGACCTTAGATAGGGCTGACTTTGTCTCAGTTGTTTTATTGCCCAGTTCCTGCCAGTCTTTGTGTTTACATTCCTCTGTTTTGTGTAAGAGTCATTAAGCATCCAGTAACCTCATTTGTACCTTGCCGATGTTTCACCTAACTTCCCTATTTTCTTTTGTATAAAAAGTTTGATGCTCAATTTGACAAAGTACATTCAGATTCTACACAACCTTTTGTGTTGGTCTGTCATTCATTCACCGACTCCTTGCCCATCTGCATCTAGAGATCCGTTCCACGCAGAAAAAGGGACCCAGAGGGTCTGCAGCAGGTAGGTGGTTTGGGATCACCCTTATAGAAACGGGAAGGGTGATGGGAAAATGGGTTTCTGGAGGGTAAACCGGGAAAGGTGATACCATTTGAATGTAAATCAATATAATATCCAATAAACAAAACAAAAAACAAACAAAAACAAAAACCTCTGACCCAGAATTGTTCCTGTTCATAAGAACTGCAGGTACAGAAATGGAGCAGAAATGAAGGAAAGGAAGTCTATTGACTGGCCCATTTTGGGATTCATCTCAAGGGGAGGATACAAGACCTGATACTATTACTGATGCTATGGTGTGCTTGCAGACAGGAATCTAAGATTGTTGCCCTCTGAGAGATCAAATAAGCAGCTGACTGAGAGATGCAGATTTTTATAGTCAACCAATGGTCTGAGGTTGGGGACCCCTTTGGTTGAATTAGGGAAAGACTGGAAGAAGTTGAGGAGGAGGGCAACCAAATAGGAAGACTAGCAGTCTCAACAAACCCAGACCTCCTAAATCTCTCAGATACTGAGTCACCAACCAGGCAGCATACACTAGCTGATATGAGGCCCTCAACACATATACAGCAGAGAAGTGCCTGATCTAGCCTCAATGAAAAACAAAAACAAAAACAAAAAACAAAAAACAAAAAACAAAAAACAAAAAACAAAAAACAAAAAACAAAAAAAAACCACCCAACTCTTGAGAGACTTGATCTGCTCTAAGAAATGGGGAGTCCTGCTGGTGTGTGTGTTCGTGTGAGCGGTTGTGTGTGTGTGTATGTGTGTGTGTTTGTGTGTGTGTGTGTGTGTGTGTGTGTGTGTGTGTGTATGGTGTGGGGAAGTGGGGACATCCTCTTGAAGATGGGGTGGAAGAATGAGATGAGGATGTTTTGGAAGGAGATAACCACTGGAGTGTTAATAAAGATTAAAGATGATAAAAAAAATAAATCAAAACAAACATATTGAAACATTGTTGCTTTGGGATAGTCAACAGTACTCAAATTTTCTATTTGGAAAATTGGTATTCAGAATAGTCACCATTGTACTATAAGTGGCACAGCTAAGTACCCATATCCTACCTTGTGAAGTAAGTTAATAAAGTGTTATTATTTTGCCACCAGGACAAGGGTGTCAGCAAGTGAGCTGTTATCTGCCTGGCAAATACAGGAAGCACCATTATTCCATGGTTTAATGAACTTCAACAAAGTACTCCCCTCCGGTAAAAGAGAGACTATAAAAGTTAGAAAGAGTTGAGACTAGTAGTCACCTCATTATGCCCGTATGCTTTATGTCTAGGACATCATGTGGTGGTCTCAAATCAAATCTGAATGAGAGATGTTAATCAGGATGTTAGTCTACATGAGGAAGCTCAACTATTATACTATACTTTTCTCTGTTTATTGTTTGTCGTATTTACTTGCCTTGTTGCTGAAAAAAAAAAACTGACATAAAAACCTTAAGGGAAGAAATGTTTAATTTGGTTCACAATTAAAAAATAAAAATAAAAACCAAAGTAGGATTGTCATGGATGGAGCTTGAGACTCCTGGTCACACTGCATGCAGGCAGGAAGTAGAGGCCAAGGAAGGCTGGTTTGCAGTCTGTTTCTCCTATTTGTTATATCCAGAACTATATATATATACATATATATATACATATATATACATATATATATACTATATATATACTATATATATACATATACACACACTGATGCAGCCCATGGTTAAGGTAAATGTCCTTACCCAATTTAAACTAATCTAATCATTCACTAGCATGTGTAGAGACTTGACTTTTAGATTATTATAGATCCTTCAAAGTTGGTTGGCTATTAGTTTTATCTAAGTTGTATATGCCAGGCCAATAATTGCATCTTACCTTCCATCAAGTAAAACAAGGGAGTAGAAGATGATGTAGATGATCTTCCACTTCTCCCATACTATGTGGTCAACTGAGGTACAGGGAGCAGTGTGTATTATAGTCTTGGCCAACTGTAACAATAACAGCCAATGGTCTTCGTTCACTGAGTATATCCAAAAGTCCTGTAAAAAGCTGCATTTCCCTTATATCCACTTGAAATGAACGACATAAGGTTCTGCACTTCCCAATATGATATAGATATACTCTAAGGTAAATCTGAAGATAATAAGCTTTCAACCTTCATAACGCAGCTCAAAAATGGAGTCTCCTAATAAAAATGTAGCAGGACCCAGTAGCTTACAGTACAGAATTAAAAATATCCAGTGTACCATTCATCATTGAAAATTCAGAACCATAACATGAATAAAAAAGTTATCATGAGTGAGAATTGAATACAGATCAATGAATACAGATTGGAATAATCTTATCGGCATTTCAAAGCAGTTATCATAAAAATGATTCAACAATCAGCCACAGAGTTTTCTTTAAGAACAACAATTTTTAAGATATCACAGCAAAGACACTTTTAAAATAATCAAATGCTAGCATATTAACAAAAACAGAGGTATTATTTATAAAAAAAAGTGAAACTTATAAGGCAATAACTAAAAAATAACTCTCACATCACCTGTGGACTCCATAAACATACAGAGAAAAAAATTTAATTGCAAAGACCAGGGTTCATCAAAACAAAATTCCCCATATGTTTTTGAAAAACCATAAATATGCAAAATAAGTACATACTAAGAAAACTCACAGTTGAATTTTTAATATACAAAGACAGTAAAATGTGAGAGTATGCAGACATGAATCATTATTAATAGAATCTTTATCTGAATAACTGTAGATCTCTCATTTGTAACCATAAAAATTAAATGAAGTAAATCTTAGTAGTAATTTTTTTAAGTAGTGGAAGAAAGATTTATTGACCACTGTGATGGCCAATTTTATTTGTCAACCTGAACCAGTCTGATCACTTGGAATAGTCTCAATGCCAGGCTGTCAAGTTCAGACAGGCTTCTCTACTGGACTGTGTAGAATTTTGTCATGTTTGTGTTAGGAAAGCAGGAAAGAACATCCACTGTCGAAGAACATTGTTTGTTGTTGTTGTTGTTGTTGTTGTTGTTGTTTTGAATGAGTCCTGGATTTGGTAAGAGTAGAAAAATCAAGGGGAACAGTAGTAGAGATGAATTCATTCACTGATCTTAGATTTGACTATGGATTTAATATGAGTCTCTGATTCAAGTTCATGCTACTTGAAGGAAGGGCTATCCAGAGACTGCCCCACTCAGGGATCCATCCCATAAAAAAACACCAAACCCAGGCACTATTGCATATGCCAGCAAGATTTTGCTGAAGGGACCCTGATATAGCTGTCTCCTGTGAGGCTATGCCAGTGCCTGGCAAATACAGAAGTGGATGCTCACAGTCATCTATTGTATGAAACACAGGGTTCCCAATATAGGTGCTAGAGAAATTACCCAAGGAGTGGAAGGGATCTGCAACCCTATAGGAGGAACAACAATATGAACTAACCAGTACCCCCAGAGCTGTGTCTCTAGATACATATGTAGCAGAGGATGGACTAGTTGGCCATCAGTGGGAGGAGAGACCCTTGGTCTTCTGAAGATTATATGCCCCAGTATAGGAGTTTGCCTAGGCCAGGAACTGGGAGTGGGTGGGTTGGAGAGCAGGGGGAGGGAAGAAGGGTATAGGGGATACTTGGATCACAGGGCTCCCAATGGAGCAGCTAGAGAAAGTACCCAAGGAGCTAAAGGGATCTGCAACCCTATAGTTGGAACAACATGATGAACTAACCAGTACCCCGGAGCTCTTGTCTCTAGCTGCATATGTATCGAAAGATGGCCTAGTCTGCCATCACTGGAAAGAGAGGCCCATTGGACTTGCAAACTTTATATGCCCCAATACAGGGGAATGCCAGGGCCAAAAGAATGGGAATGGGTGGGTAGGGAAGTGGGGGGGGGGTATGGGCGACTTTTGGGATAGCATTGGAAATGTAATTGAGGAAAATACATAATAAAAAAAAAGGAAACTAGGAAAGGGGATAGATTTGAAGTGTAAATGAAGAAAATATCTAATAAATAATAATACATTTTAAAATAAAAAAAATAACTAAAACAAAAACAAAAACAAAACAAGACAAATCAAAAAACGATGGAGGAAATACTGAATTTCCAATATCCTCTTCAAAAGCTTACATAGTCCCTGTTATCTAACAGCTGCCTAGGATAAAAGAGCCTCCTCCATATTTCTTCCTGGTCATCAGACTTTTTCAGGCATTTCAAAATCATAAGAGATTTGGATTCCTTGTAAAGAACACATCAAAATGTATTAATATAAAGATAAATGATGTGTAGTTTTAGATCTCATGAGTTCCCTAAATCTATTTTTAGGTTGAAACAAAAAAACAAAAAAACAAAAACCAAAAAAACCAAAACTTAGAGCATTTTTCAATGAACTTTTAAGGGTGTGTAGAAAAGTCATTAAGATGTTATAATTTTTAAATTTAAGAGTCTAATGGGGTCGAGAGGGAGTAAAGTTTCTATACTACAGTATCAACCAACAGTGATACATTATCTGTCAATATTCTAATACATAAGATTCTGCTAAGAAAAGAATTCAAGGCAGAATATTTATAGATATTACATTAGGATAAGATGTTATAGACAATTATAATAATTATGATAAAGTTAAGCCACAAGAATAATAGAAAATTTACCAAAAATATTTCCAAATGTAAGAGTTTTATTATTCTCAAATTCCACATTTCAGTCCAACTTTCTAAGCCAAATGAGAACAGACGCTTCTTTAAAAATGCCATCTTCGTTGTAAACATATTTCTCATATTACCATGTGATTTATGTATGTGGGAAAGTGACTCTGCCAAGGATTGAGTCCACGGGGAAAGATTTCGTTCTCTCACATCTCTATCATCTATCCACTCCCGATCCAATCAAATTAGCCTAAGTAAACATTTTGCACATAATACTGAAATTGAGCTTTAGGAGAGTTCCCTTGATTCCCTCTTGCAAGGAAGTGTTAGTCTCCTAACTCTCTGCACATAAATCTCACACCAAGACCTCTAAATCTGTCACTAAGGACTTCTTTATTCTCTTTACAAGGCTGCATTCTTCAGGGTGCTATTGTCTCACTATGAGGTCATTTTATAACCCAATAAGAGGTTTTATTATTTAATATTTATAGTCAAGTGGTAATATTACTATATGCTACAAAAACTTAAAATTTCTTTCTTATACTGACTAGTTTTGTTTGTTCTTAATTTACTCATTGATATAGGATATTTTCCTATGAGTCTGATTAAATCAATTTTATTTATTTATTAAGATTTCCAATTCTTTTCACATAAGTTACATGATGAAGTGTGCAGACAGTTTGAAGAAAGCGAAATGTCCAAGGAAGCAAACATTATATATATTCAAAATAATAATTATTAATCATTTTGATTTTTCATATTTAATCATGAACTTTGGTGTCTGTTGTCTGTAGATATGTAGTTGATATTGAACTGGATTCTTTTAATTGTAATTGACAGTTATGATTAATTGCAAAAATAATGTTATTAAAGAATTTCAGATTTAAAAATTCCTATTTTTATTAATCATCAATAACTCAGTTACCCCAAATCTATATTTTGAGAAGAAATTAAACCTATTAAAATTTCCAGCTCTCCAGCAGCCGAGCAAGATACCCAAAGGGAAGAAGGCCAAGGGGAAGAAGGTGGCCCATGCCCCCACCATCGTCAAGAAGCAGGAGGCCAAGAAGGTTCGAGAAAAGGCCCAAGAACTTCGGCATTGGCCAGGACATCCAGCCCAAAAGAGATTTAATGTTCTTCCTCAAATGACCCCACTACATCAGGCTGCAGCGGCAAAGAGCCATCCTCTAAAAGCGGCTCAAAGTAAACTCCAGCCATTAACCAGTTCATGCAGGTGCTGGACAGGCAGACAGCTACTCAGCTGCTTAAGCTTGCCCACAAGTACAGGCCAGAGAAAAAGCAAGAGAAGCAAAGGCTACTGGTCCGTGCTGAGAAGAAAGCTGCTGGCAAAGGTGACGTCCCAACTAAGAGACCACCCGTCTTCCTAGCAGGAGTCAAGTAAGTCACCACCTTCCTGGAGGACAAGAAAGCTCAGCTGGTGGCGATTACCCATGATGTAGACCCCATTGAGCTGATGGTTTTCCTGCCTGCCCTATGTCGAAAGATGTGGGTGCCCTACTACATCATGAAGGGAAAGGCCATGTGGGCACCTGGTCCACAGGAAGACATGCACCACTGTTGCCTTCACACAGGTTAACTCGGAAGACAAGGGTGCTCTGGCTAAGCTGGTGGAAGCTATTAGGATCAATTATAATGACAGATATGATGAGATCCGTCGCCACTGGGGAGGCAACGTCCTGGGTCCTAAGTCTGTGACTCGCATTGCCAAGCTGGAAAAAGCAAAGGCTAAAGAACTTGCCACTAAATTGGGTTAAATGTACACTAAGTTTTCTGTACCTAAATATAATTAAAAAAAATAAAAATTCTAGAAGTTGCTTCAAAATTTCTCTTTTATTATTTATTTAAAAATTTCACAGCTTAATGAGTCCCAAATTTTTTATTTAAAGAAGATGCTATGAATTAAAATTAGCTGTCTATTAATAGAGGAATTGATGAAGAAAATTAAATCTTTCATGAAAAATGATGAAATTATATTATTTGCATGATAATACATTTAACTGAATGTTAAACTTATAGCAACCTGTCAGTCTCAAAGAAAAATATTGCATATCACTATAGACACATGAAAACTGTACACACCTATGAGTAGAGTAGAAGTGAAAAATTTTAGGGAAACAAGGGGCACTGTTAGGATGGGGAAGAAAACGGTGAGGGCAAATTTTATTGTGGTCATATATACTCAATTCACCGAGTACTTGTATTAAATGTACATATGAAACACAATATTGTGTAGAAAGATTTATACACGAGTAACAGAAGGGAGAAGGAAACATCAAGACAAGACTTTTAAAAATAATTTTCATAAATCAAATAGATAAAAATACAATTATTAAATTCCATTTGAAACAATCTATGTTGAGTGGATAGGCTGCTCGAGATGAAGCACACTTGTAAAAATAGAAATAAGTTTAAACACAAAGCCTTATAAAATTATACAGCCTTATTTTTTACAGCTCATAAAGGAGAAAATGCATATGAATAATGAAACAAAGCACATTACCCCAGTGTGGATTTACATTATCTTCTTTCATTTGATGTACTTTGTGCAGTTTACCATAAGACCTTTGTATTTAACTCTTCTATCTTTTCTCAGATGTATAAATAATTATTTTTTAATCTTTGAAGACCTGCACTGCCATCGTTTTCTTTCTTTGTTTTAATTAATTTATTCATTTATTTTACACTCCATATTTTATCCCAACCCTCGTCCACCCTCCTAATGCTCCACATTCCATACCTCCCCCCACCCTCCCTTTCTCCACGTGGATGTCCCCACCCTCCACAACACCTGACCTCAGAACTCTCTGCTGCACCCAGTCTCTTGAGGGTTAGGTGCATCATCTCTGAATGAACACAGACCTCTGCTGTGTATGTGTTGGTGGCCTCATATCAGCTGGTGTATGTTGCCTGTTTGGTGTCCAGCGTTTGAGAGATCTTGGGAGTCCAGATTAATTGAGACTGCTGGTCCTCCTACATGTTTGCCCTTCTCCTTGGATTCTTTCAGTCTTTACCTAATTCAACAACTGGGGTCAGCTGCTTCTGTCCATTGGTTGGGTGCACCTATCTGCCTCTGACTCTTTCAGCTGCTTGTTGAGTCTTCCTGAGTGTTGTCATTCTAGGTTACTTTTTGTGAGTGTTCCATAGCCTCAGTGATAGTGTCAGGCCATGGGAACTCCCCTTGAGCTGGATTGCTCTTTGGGCCTGTCACTGGACCTTCTTTTCCTAAGGCTCCTCTCCATTTCCATCCCTATAATTCTTTCAGACAGGAATAATTAAGGGTCAGAGTTTTGACTGTGGGATGCCTCCCTCCTCATTTGATGCCCTGTCTTCCAGTTGGAGGTAGGCTCTATAAGTTCCTTTTCCCTATTGTCAGGCATTTCATCTAAGGTCTCTCCCTTTGCATCTTGACAGTCTATTACTTCCCAGGTCTCTGGTGCATTCTGGAGGGTCTCCCCAATCTCTGACCTCCCAAGGTTTCCTGTTTCTGTTTTTCTGCTGGCACTTAGGGCTTCAGTCCTTTTCCCTCACTCAATACCAGATCAGGTTCCTCTCCCTGTCATACACACACAACTGGGGAGGGAGGGAGGGAGGGAGGGAGGGAGGGAGGGAGGGAGGGAGGGAGGGAGGGAGGGAGGGAGGGAGGGAGAGACCTGGGAGGGAAAGTGGACAGGGGTTTGGAGTCTAAATAACTTTATTCCTTACTTATTTATACCTAAATAACTTTATTCTTATCTTCCTTTTCTATAAAACATCACTTCACAGATGTACACATATGTCATAGATGATTATCATACTAATACACACATTAGGGAACATCTAGTATCACTCAGCCTACTTGATGTATCAATTATATCAATTTACATCATCACAGTGAATTATTTTTGTCATATTATGCACAGGAAACAGACAAGCTCTTGATAATAGAAATCATCAACTTGTATTAAAAGTAAGAAACTGTCTAGCACAAGTTTAGTTAATGAATTAATCTGAGTGTATTGTGTCTTGTACTTTCATAAATGAGAATAATTTTCAAGGTTTATGCTTGTTGTTTTTCTTTTCATCTGACTTGGCTAATGCATATGGATTAAAAGGCATATATCTATTTTGATTTAACATTTTTTTTTACTAAATCGTCTATCATTTCTGCCCTTTACCTGCTATTAAAATATTTCTTACTTATAAATGCTCCTCTGAATAGAAAACTAATAACCACCACTTTTGCACATACATGCTTTAATCTAAACATATATAAATATATAGATAAATATAGATATAGATATGTAAATAGATATAGATCATAGACTGACATACATTCATTTGACAATTGGACAATTGTATACTAAATGTATCTTATGCAATGATATTTATACATGTGTAATTCTTGAATCTATATTTTTTTCTTGTCACTTCTTTAATAGAGGTCATTATTACATCCTTCTTTATTGTACATGTTGTTTCAAGGGGATATTTTTTATTCTCCAATAATATATATATATATATATATATATATATATATATATATATATATACACACACACAAAATAACTACCTTGAGGATATTTCTTTGATGCCTGTATTTTAGATTTCATATGATTTTACAATTCTGTATATTTTCACCCTATCTTTTAGCATAAAACTGATCTCATAATATGAAATGCATGGGTTATGTTCTATAATTTTAGCAGTATATTAACATTATTGTGACATGAGCTTCATCATTCATACTTTTTCTTGTCTTGAGAAACATATAAAATGCATTAAATATATGTAATATGAATATATGTAGGTGTGTGACGCAACATATTTTAATAGGAATAATATTGAGATAAACTTCTTTGAAACATGCAAATACCTTTTCCTAGAAATGGTGGATTACTTTCATGTGCCCTATATTTAGATGAAATGTGATCATAAGTATTTCTAAAAATTGTAAATATCCTTAATTCTTAAGTTTACCATGTCTATTACAAACCACAGTTTATGTTTTAGTCATTCTCAGGTAATGAGGTGTAATGCCCATGACAGGACTCAGAAGAGAGTAAGGCTTCCTATCTTGACTTTGTCAAACTACACCAAGAAAATGCTGATCCCAGAAAGGAACATCACATCAGTACTTGACCTGATGCTACACTAATCTCAAATTATCTCACTCTACATATTTGAAAAATAAGAATATGCTGATACAGACACCCATTGTAAAGTATGTTGTTACAGTAGCCAAAACTAACCATTATTAATGTGAGTAGGTTCACATTCTCCTTCCCTATTTCATAGGTATTTCCAAGGAAATAGTATTATTCTAATAGTCACAGGCAAATCTAAATACTGCCATGCAAATAAAAAAAGACTACAGTACTTTTGAAAACAATTTCCTTAAAATATGGATGTCAAAAGAATATGTTTCAAAATATTTTTAAATTTTTGTTCAGAGTGCATGAATAAAGGCATGTCAAGAAATCAAGGAGAACAGAGAAGGAAGAGCATTTTATCTGGGTTAAAAATATATAGTGGAGATTAAGATTAACCAATAATGAATCCTCAGGTATTAAACAACTAGTACATAGCTTGGAATAGCCTTCCATAGAAGGGAAGTGCTAAAAAAGAGCATGGGTCTTCGAAACACCTTAGTCTACACATACAAATTAAAAAGAGATTACGAATGTCTCTTTTGAAAGGAATAACTTTGAGTCGTCCAGTTCTTTTTTAGACTTAAGCAGTCTCTGGGAGGCACCGAGTTTTGGATCTTTAAAAAGCAGATATTCCTGTTGAGTGGGAACATGCCACATCATTGAGGAAGTCTCCCTTCCAAAAATGGCACAGAATCAGATTCAAGTGAATAGTGGAATCACGAAACAGATGTCGCTGCCTGATCACATGCTACAGAATTCTACCCTGAAATAGCCTATTAACTACACTAGTTCTACTTAATAAAACTATGATATACAAGTTTCAGATAAATGTTCCCAGTTATGTCCAGAGTAATCTGATTCTAATGCAATCTTTAAAAAGAAAAAAAAAAACCTAAAAAAAAACCCTGCTTTTCAAGCTGATGGGATGAAAACCACATAGAGAAATTATACAGATGGCATGGTGTTTACCACTGTTTCTGGGAAAGTCCTGTGAGAGGCTGTAATTCAGAAGCAAAATATCTATCCACTGTCGTTGATGTAAAATTATTCACCCCTAAGGGGTTCTAAACTACACAACAGTAGCTGCCACCAATGTTTTCATGTTTCATGTGAGGTATGAAAATGCAGTAATTTCACACATGTCCTCATGATTTGATCAGCTTATATACTTGCAGGAAAGGATGCTTGTAACTAAGCAGGGACTTTAAAGTTACGATGTCGCCAAAAATTGCAAAATATCTCAATGGGAAACATAAATGTACCTCTTCTTGAGAAACATCTTAATTCTTTGAATTAGGTTAGAGATATAGCATGAAAATATATGCCTAAAGGAATAACATGTTCTTCTAAAGGACTGTTCACTACTTCAACACAATTCTAGGATCTGAGGTAAATACCTTGTTTATGTAGCTACATATGATTATGAAGACAAAATGTTTCTACATTCTGCACAAGTGAATGCAGTCACTCAGAGCTGAATCTTTTCTAGTACACTAAATGGAGTAAAAGATGCCAAGTTAGTGCTTGAGTTTTTGCTACAGATTTATTGGCATAAATTATATCTTTGAGACACCTACTACACAATCACTACTACTACTATGACTACTACTACTACTTCTACTACTACTTCTACTACTACATATACAAACAGGGACACACACAAATATACATACACATACATACATATATATATATATATATATATATATATATATATATATGTGTGTGTGTGTGTGTGTGTGTGTGTGTATTTAAGGTTGAAGAAAATAGATATAACACAATTATCCAAAGTCAGATTTTTTTCCTAAAACATGGCTGTAGACAACCTGCAAAATTATGGGAAATACTTACAGGACAAAACCTTTTGTCTTGAACACAGGCAAATATTCTCCCATTGAGGCTTCCTAAGACATAGGACAGTTAGTTACATAGAATGAATTCACTTCAAATTTAAGACACTAGAAAAAATTAGTTGCAAGAATCAATTCCCTTCAAAAGTCAGAAACTGATTATAAGTACAAATAAATTCAGCAAGTTATATTAAATATAGCTTTTTATTCAGTGGACAGGAAAACCCATATGGTACCCAGTGTATACTGAAAGATGACTTCATAGGCTACAGTCGGTTGTAGACACATATGTTTTCAAATACGAGTGATCAAGCACTGCAAAGACCATCGGTACAATCCTTATTTATTACCTTGATCGTGAATTGGCAAGAACACCTCACTATCTCTATAAATAAAAGAAGTAAAGTGATGCTAAATAAAGCATACCATACTAGGCAAGTACCCAGAAGGTAATAAGCACTACTATGATTATTCTTCAAATACATATCAAAGCACGGATTCATTTTTTAAGCAGGTAAAGAATATCTTATTTTTCTCCAACCTCGCTTGTATTTGATGTCTCATTATAATTCAAGTTACAGACCCTACAATAAAGTAAGGCTCACCATCATCAGGTACCGTGGGAAAGATCAAATACTGACGTTGAAAATATGATAAGAAATTAGAAATTATAGACCAATTTGCATAAACTTGAAAAGCATAAATCAGTAATTCATTTTTCTAATATCATTAAAGCCAAGTGATAGTCACAAACTCAAAATAAAGTGTTAAGATCATAAGACATTCATATCAGTATAAAAATGCATGCCTATATTAAATGTATAGACATAATAGATGTTAATGTTCCAATAACAAAATGAAAAAATTATCTCCTATCATATTAATTTCCCTAAAATTTATGTGAGCCCATAATGATGGCTTTAAAAGGAAAGATCAGGAATCAAGTTCTAAGGGGCCAGGATTATAATCATTAGAATTAATATTCTTATTTCAAAAGATAAAAGTAATTTTGTCTTTTCTGCAACATGACAGCATAGAACACTTTATGAACTGAGTATCAAACTTTTAAATACAGATGAGTTACTGATGTCTCAATCTTGAGCTTCTTAAACTTTTACTGCTGTGAAAAAAATGAATTTCTATTCTTATAAGCCATCTTCTTTATAGTTTACGTTATAAGCCCATAAAGAAGAAAACATTTATATCATTAGAATTCTTTCTATTCTCTGAAAGCTAAGCTTTTCTCACTTTTTGAATATATATTCCTCTGGGTTAAAAGATTTCCTAGTCCTTATGACTTGTTAACTCCTATACACGAAAATATTTCAGGCTTGGACCTGAAGAGGATACTGGAAAGGATCATATTTTGAGTAGAAATATTAACATACTGCAGGGAAACATGGTACAGCTCTGAGGAGAAATAAAGCCCCTGTATCCATGTATTCCTATAGAAGAGGGATGGAAGTCAGATGCTCTATGAGTGATGGGTATCCTATGCACACTATTACAGCCATGTTGTCTCTGATTCCTGGAAAGAAGGATGGTTCCATTTCAGGTAACAGATGCAAAACACTGATGTTGTTGTCAAAATGTGGGGAGGAATTAATAAATGTTCTTCAATCCTAAGAGCTGCATCACAGGTATCCCTGGTGTCTTGGGATCTGTTAGTTAAGGGTCTATATGAAGAAGGACAGAACATGGTGGCAAAGGACATGGCTATAGATGATTGTGACATAAGTGTTTTTAGCTTGCTAGCAATATTCCTGGACATGTCTAGTGTTTCCTCCTCTTGAAAACAGAGTGCATATGTTGTTTCCTTATATATAGCATTTTTGAACATTTTAGAGTATATTATTATTACAAAATTTCCCTTTTAGTAGTTTACAGGAAAAACACTCTATCTGTTGGCACACATATATTCTAAGTAGTGTAATTCCTAGTATGAATTCAATGATGTGATAGTATTTCTTTTATATTTGTATGAGTAAATAAATTCTGCACTAATAAGAATTATAAGAATATGGCAATTAACACATGGTAATATAGAATAACACAGAATAGCATTAGAAAAATATATTTTAAAGGTACACATTTTCTTAATGAATAAAGATCCTTTTACGATTAAGGAGATATTCAATGGATCTCTAAATAATAAGTGCTAGTATTCATATAGCAAAATACAACAAATAAAACACCTGGGAGAATATTTGCAATAAACATTAAAAATACAATTTTATAAACTTATTTAAATTTTAGGTGTTATAAAAATTATCATAAACTACATGGCACACAAAATATGAATATGTATCTCACAGTCACTGATTCTACAATGTCCCAATGCAGGTGACTACAGTTCACCATTTCTGAACCTCCATTCTCTTGTTGACAGGTAGCATCTCTTTAGCCAAAAGGGCACTGGTGTGATGAAACTCTAATCCTTGAATCTAATCCCTTTATCTAAGTGTAAAGAAATTTAATCCAGAAACATGGCTACTCTTTCAGGAATACAGACACAACTTAGTACACATCTTTCATATAAAACAATGAGGGTAAACTTAATTTTTGGAGGGAAGCAGCCATGTTTAAAATGATGTCTAATTAAGACACAGGCAAAGTGATGAATAAGAGAAAAAGTTGACAGAAGGAGGGAGAAGCAGGATATGATAAGCTCCCACTGTATAAAGGACTGGAAAGAAAAGCTATTTAAGGCTAGTGCAGGAGAAGTAGTCAGTAAGTTATGTTAAGTCTGTTCAGTTCAGACAGTTCAGTCAGTTTGGTGCAGGTCAGTCAGTTGGGAGTTAGTGCAATGCCCTGAAATTAAGAAGAGTTCAGCAGAGGCAGTTGAAGCCAAAGAATAAGAAAGAGCCTCTATTAGTCAGTGTTCTTTAGAGTAATAAAAATTATAGAATGAACACACACACACACACACACACATATGGAATAAATTATAGGCTGCAATTCAACTTACCCTGTTGGGGTCTGGGGTTAACTATGCATTGACTACTCAGACATCACTTTCTGATACAATGAAAATTTATTGGAAACTTTATTCAGACTGATCCTTCACTACCATAAGAAGGATGTGAGAGACTAATTTTGTGTTAGCAGCCTTTTCTCAGGGCATGAATTTTATAGGAAAAAAAAACAGGTTTAAAATTTAAGAGGTAAACAGGAAAGTGGTAAAGTATTTTTGGCTAACTAGACAAAGAATTATCAGCTAACCTTTAAGCTGATTGGTCCTAAGTGAAGTAAGAGGGGTGGTGTACATGTAGTGAACAACAGAATTTCAGAACATTGAGATAAGATAGCATAAGTATTACAACCAAAACTTTTAAAAATATTAGTAGCATTCATTTGTGGCACTTGAATTGATATCCCCTAAAAAAGTGGGTGAATTTAATATCATCCTTTGAGCAACATGGAGACTACATACAAAATGGATACAATTATGTCACACCATATTAACCTAACTATGACCAACAGTGAATGTGACATTCAAGAATCTAATAGTTGCTCAGTGCCATAAGGAAGGGAAGGGTGTTTCAGCTGGTCTTCTGCAAAAGCTGGAAATCTGAAGATGTAGAGAAGCCGTCTCCAAGAGATGTGCTGCAAAGTCAGTGCTAGCATGTGAAGAAGGAACATTTGCTTTTTTGTAAGCCTCTTTGCAGAAGATATGATGCTGATTAAAGATGTTTACCATGATGCTTGGACTTAAGCTTTTGTTTATTTGAATAAGATCTGTCCCAGGCTGATCTTGAACTCATAGATCTGTTTACCTCAAACTCCTGAGGCTTTAAGATTTGCACCATTTTTCCTGGACTCCAGATCTTAATGGCCACTATGCCTCCAGATTTAGATTGAAGGTGTGTGTCATCCACATCAAGATCTCAATCAAAAGGCTGTGTCCTCCAGCATCAAAATCTGGATAACAGGTATGCCCTCCATTTCCGGATTGTAGTTCACTCTAGATATTGAAAGTTGCCAACCAGGAGTAACCATCAGAGAGCTAAATTGGAACAAATCACAAGAGTTAGTTTGAAGTCAAGCAAGCATTTCAGTGAAAAGCTTCAAAAAACCTGATTAAATTAGTCATCTTGGAGAGGAGTTTGAGCCAGAACACCTGAATTCAACCAGCCAACCAGAGTTCAGAAAGAAGTAGAATGGGTGAGCTTATTCAGCAATAAGCCACCAAGATGACATACACATCAGGCAAATAAAATTTATTTTTACATTTAATTCCACTTTTAGTACATTAAGAGGTTAGAACATTGTCATGACTAATGTTAATAGTCAACTTTACAGAATCGACAGTCACCTGGTTGAGGGTCACCTTTGGTCATGTACATATGTTACTTTTCTTTTCTTTTCTTTTTTTTTTTTAATCTATAAACTCAACAGTTGAGAAATGTATTTATTTGTAAATATTCTTACATTTATGTGAATGGGTATTGATAGAATACTACTAGGATTATTTTTTTTTAATTAGGTATTTTCCTCAATTACATTTCCAATGCTATCCAAAAAGTCCCCAATACACTCCCCCCCCCAGTCCCCCACCCACCCACCCCCACTCCTTGGCCCTGGCATTCCCCTGTACTGGGGCATATAAAGTTGGCAAGTCCAATGGGCCTCTGTTTCCAGTGATGGCCGACTAGGCCATCTTTTGATACAAATGCAGCTAGAGTCAAGAGTTCTGGGGTACTGGTTAGTTCATAATAATGATCCACCTATGGGGTTGCAGTTCCCTTTAGCTCCTTGGGTACTTTCTCTAGCTCCTCCATTGGGGGCCCTGTGATCCATCCAATAGCTGACTGTGAGCATCCACTTCTGTGTTTGCTAGGCCCCGGCATTGTCTCACAAGAGACAGCTATATCTGGGTCCTTTCAGCAAAATCTTGCTAGTGTATGCAATGGTGTCAACGTTTGGAAGCTGATTATGGGATGGATCCCTGGATATGGCAGTCTTTAGATGGTCCATCCTTTCTTCACAGCTCCAAACTTTATCACTTAACTTTTTACATGGGTGTTTTGTTCCAAATTCCAAGAAGGGGCACAGTGTCCACACTTTGGTCTAAGTTCTTCTTGAATTTCATGCGTTTAACAATTTGTATCTTATATCTTGGGTATCCTAAGTTTTTGGGCTAATATCCACTTATCAGTGAGTACATATTGTGTGAGTTCCTTTGTGAGTATGTTACCTCACTCAGGATGATGCCTTCCAGATCCATCCATTTGCCTAGGAATTTCATAAATTCATTCCTTTTAATAGCTGAGTAGTACTCCATTGTGTAAATGTACCACATTTTCTGTATCCATTCCTCTGTTGAGGGGCATCTGGGTTCTTTCCAGCTTCTGGCTATTATAAATAAGGCTGCTATGAACATAGTGGAGCATGTGTCCTTCTTACCAGTTGGAACATCTTCTGGATATATGCCCAGGAGAGGTATTGCTGGATCCTCTGGTAGTATTATATCCAATTTTCTGAGGAACCGCCAAACTGATTTCCAGAGTGGTTGTACCAGCTTGCAATCCCACCAACAATGAAGGAGTGTTCCTCTTTCTCCACATCCTCACCAGCATCTGCTGTCACCTGAATTTTTGATCTTAGCCATTCTGACTGGTGTGAGTTGGAATCTCAGGGTTGTTTTGATTTGCATTTCCCTGATGATTAAGGATGTTGAACATTTTTTCAGGTGCTTCTCTGCCATTCGGTATTCCTCAGGTGAGAATTCTTTGTTCAGTTCTGAGTCCCATCCTTGGCATGACTCTAACTAAGGAAGTGAAAGATCTGTATGACAAGAACTTCAAGTCCCTGAAGAAAGAAATTAAAGAAGATCTCAGAAGATGGAAAAACCTCCCATGCTCATGGATTGGCAGGATCAACATTGTAAAAATGGCTATCTTACCAAAAGCAAT